>NC_139228.1:18197012-18864512 GCF_055691185.1 Crinia signifera | reverse complement strand
AAGGGGGGCCGCGGAGTAGGGCAGTAGCTGGGGGGGGTTGGAGTGAGAGTGGGCAGCGGGGCCTGTCCCATAACCGGACCCTTCTCTCCTCATCCGACAACCAGGGGCAGCTGGGAAACGCAAAGCGTGAGCCGTCCTGGATGGGCGTCGTTCAAAAGCAGGCTACCTCGGCGCCGAGGACCTCGCTTCCCACGACCACCGCACCCCGACTGTCGCCATGCCGCGGTTCATCTAGGCCCCGGGGGGATGAGAGATGTAGAGGGCCCAGTCCCTGGAACATGGCTTCCACTGGCTCCTTCCAACTAACCACCCAGCCCTGCCGTGTTCTCGGCGGCCGGCCTGAGCCGGCCACGCCACTCGGATGCCCTCTCCGTCCCTCAATCGGGCAACCCCTCCATCCAGGGGAGGCCACAGCGGGCCCAGCACGACTATTACCACACCGCGGGGGCGGGAAGTGTGCTGGGCCCTTACCTGGGGCTTGATTGCGGATCAACGCTCGTACAGGTCCTGGGAAAGTGCCTGCCCAGCCAGGGTTCCAGGGGAGCACATGCCTCGTGGACACTCCCTGGCCCCACCGGCAATATCGGATACCTGGGAGGCTGAACGCACCGTGACAATCGCACCGTGGGCTGAGGGAGCATCACATTCGCCTTTGAGCCGACCGGGACCCAAGGTTCCGGACGAGCGAAGGATCCTCCCGGCCGGGGCACGAGGAGCCACATCGATCGGGGCAGCGGGGAACGAAAGAAGGACCCGTCTCAAACTTCCATCATTTCCACCGACTGCTGGCAGAGCTCACCTGCCTCTTATCTATCTCCAGGAGGGGTGCTCCGGCGGGTAGCGGCACGCGAGTGGCGCGCGACACACTACCGGTACTCGGAGCGTCCGCCTCCCGCCCTCCTGGAACCGACCCCCAGCCGCGGAGGGTCAGGTTCGACCTCATAGAAATGACTTCCACAAAGTGCAATATATTTCGCAACACCGGGGGGCGCCCGCGAGCCGGGAAAAAGCACCCTCGCCTCTCGGTTCCCTCCTTCGGGCACAAGGGATCGACAGGCCCCCTCTCGGAGAAATGGACGCATTTCCCACCTATGGGCGCTGGGGGGCGCTGTACCAGGGAAGGGTGCATTCAAGACCCGGGCTCATGGAACCCCGGCTGGGATAGCCACGCACGGGGAGCCCCAACGAGCTCCAGGCATCCCCGGGGGCAGAAGGGCTACTCACACCCCAGGAACAGGCTCCACGTGAATCAACTCCGCCAGGGGGTGACGGAGACAAGACAGCCAAGGCAGCGGGCCATTAAAGGGGGGCCGCGGAGTAGGGCAGTAGCTGGGGGGGGTTGGAGTGAGAGTGGGCAGCGGGGCCTGTCCCATAACCGGACCCTTCTCTCCTCATCCGACAACCAGGGGCAGCTGGGAAACGCAAAGCGTGAGCCGTCCTGGGTGGGCGTCGTTCAAAAGCAGGCTACCTCGGCGCCGAGGACCTCGCTTCCCACGACCACCGCACCCCGACTGTCGCCATGCCGCGGTTCATCTAGGCCCCGGGGGGATGAGAGATGTAGAGGGCCCAGTCCCTGGAACATGGCTTCCACTGGCTCCTTCCAACTAACCACCCAGCCCTGCCGTGTTCTCGGCGGCCGGCCTGAGCCGGCCACGCCACTCGGATGCCCTCTCCGTCCCTCAATCGGGCAACCCCTCCATCCAGGGGAGGCCACAGCAGGCCCAGCACGACTATTACCACGCCGCGGGGGCGGGAAGTGTGCTGGGCCCTTACCTGGGGCTTGATTGCGGATCAACGCTCGTACAGGTCCTGGGAAAGTGTCTGCCCAGCCAGGGTTCCAGGGGAGCGCATGCCTCGCGGACGAGGGGACACTCCCTGGCCCCACCGGCAATATCGGATACCTGGGAGGCTGAACGCACCGTGACAATCGCACCGTGGGCTGAGGGAGCATCACATTCGCCTTTGAGCCGACCGGGACCCAAGGTTCCGGATGAGCGAAGGATCCTCCCGGCCGGGGCACGAGGAGCCACATCGATCGGGGCGGCGGGGAACGAAAGAAGGACCCGTCTCAAACTTCCATCATTTCCACCGACTGCTGGAAGATCTCACCTGCCTCTTATCTATCTCCAGGAGGGGTGCTCCGGCGGGTAGCGGCACGCGAGTGGCGCGCGACACTTTACCGGTACTCGGAGCGTCCGCCTCCCGCACTCCTGGAACCGACCCCTGGCCGCGGAGGGGCAGGTTCGTCCTCATAGAAATGACTTCCACAAAGTGCAATATATTTTCGCACCACCGGGGGCGCCCGCGAGCCGGGAAAAAGCACCTTTGCCTCTTGGTTCCCTCCTCCGGGCGCGAGGGAGCCAGAAGCCCCCTCTCGGAGGAATTGCAGCGTTTTCCGCCTGCGGCCGCCGGGGGGCACTGCGCAGGGGCGGGGACGAGTTCGGGGCCGGCCTCCTGGAGCCCCTGCCGGGCTAGACGCTCCCGGGGAGCCCCTGCCGAGCTCCGGGCGTTCCCCGGGGGGAGAGGGGCTTCTCGCGGCCCGGGAACAGGCTCCGCGAGTATCCCCCGTCTTCTGCGGATCCTCCAGCCTCCCTATAGATCCGCAGAAAGGGTGCTCCGGCACGTAGCGGCACGCATTAGACCGCGCGACATTCACCCCGGATTTCTCCACTCTTCCCCGACCTCCTGGAACTGTGAGCCGGCCGCGGGCCACCCTGTCCGTCCTCATAGAAAGGACTTCCATGAATTGCAAAATAGAGTCAAGCCGTGGAGTCAAGCTGTAAAAAATGCACTTTGAAAATACTGTGAAATCGTTCGCCCACTCTTCCCCGGGATTCATGCCCAGGGCTGTGGAAGTGTCCCTGGGCAGGTTCAAGCGTCTCTCCCCCTAAAAAAAAAAACTTCCATATTTCCACCCCACGCTACCCAGGGAAGGTAGCCCGGGCCCGGGGGAGGTCACCCCCGGGTCCGGGGACCGGCGTCCCCCGCAGGACACCCGGGGAAATGCGTCCAAAAGGTGAAAAAAATACTTTGAAAATACTTTGAAATTCCGCACCCACTCTTCCCCGGGATTCATACCCAGGGCTGTGGAAGTGTCCCTGGGCAGGTTCAAGCGTCTCTCCCCCTGAAAAAAAAACTTCCATATTTCCACCCCACGCTACCCAGGGAAGGTAGCCCGGGCCCGGGGGAGGTCATCCCCGGGTCTGGGGACCGGCGTCCCCCGCAGGACACCCGGGGAAATGCGTCCAAAAGGTGAAAAAAATACTTTGAAAATACTTTGAAATTCCGCACCCACTCTTCCCCGGGATTCATACCCAGGGCTGTGGAAGTGTCCCTGGGCAGGTTCAAGCGTCTCTCCCCCTGAAAAAAAAACTTCCATATTTCCACCCCACGCTACCCAGGGAAGGTAGCCCGGGCCCGGGGGAGGTCACCCCCGGGTCCGGGGACCGGCGTCCCCCGCAGGACACCCGGGGAATTGCGTCCAAAAGGTGAAAAAAATACTTTGAAAATACTTTGAAATTCCGCACCCACTCTTCCCCGGGATTCATACCCAGGGCTGTGGAAGTGTCCCTGGGCAGGTTCAAGCGTCTCTCCCCCTGAAAAAAAAACTTCCATATTTCCACCCCACGCTACCCAGGGAAGGTAGCCCGGGCCCGGGGGAGGTCACCCCCGGGTCCGGGGACCGGCGTCCCCCGCAGGACACCCGGGGAAATGCGTCCAAAAGGTGAAAAAAATACTTTGAAAATACTTTGAAATTCCGCACCCACTCTTCCCCGGGATTCATACCCAGGGCTGTGGAAGTGTCCCTGGGCAGGTTCAAGCGTCTCTCCCCCTGAAAAAAAAACTTCCATATTTCCACCCCACGCTACCCAGGGAAGGTAGCCCGGGCCCGGGGGAGGTCAGCCCCGGGTCCGGGGACCGGCGTCCCCCGCAGGACACCCGGGGAAATGCGTCCAAAAGGTGAAAAAAATACTTTGAAAATACTTTGAAATTCCGCACCCACTCTTCCCCGTGATTCTTACCCAGGGCTGTGGAAGTGTCCCTGGGCAGGTTCAAGCGTCTCTCCCCCTGAAAAAAAAACTTCCATATTTCCACCCCACGCTACCCAGGGAAGGTAGCCCGGGCCCGGGGGAGGTCATCCCCGGGTCTGGGGACCGGCGTCCCCCGCAGGACAACCGGGGAATTGCGTCCAAAAGGTGAAAAAAATACTTTGAAAATACTTTGAAATTCCTCACCCACTCGAGCCCGGGATTCATGCCCGGGCCTATGGAAGTGTCCCTGGGCATGACAAAGCGTCTTCCCCCCTGGAAAATAAAACTTCCACAAAACCACCCCGCTCTGCCCTGGGAAGGTAGCCCGGGCCAGGGGGACGTCGTCCCGGGGTCCGGGGACATGTGCCCCCTGCTGGCAGACCTGAGAATTGCACAGAAAGGGTGAAAAAAGCACTTGAAAATACATGGAAGTAACTCACCCACTCGAGCCCGGGATTCATGCCCGGGCCTATGGAAGTGTCCCTGGGCATGACAAAGCGTCTTCCCCCCTGGAAAATAAAACTTCCACAAAACCACCCCGCTCTGCCCTGGGAAGGTAGCCCGGGCCAGGGGGACGTCGTCCCGGGGTCCGGGGACATGTGCCCCCTGCTGGCAGACCTGAGAATTGCACAGAAAGGGTGAAAAAAGCACTTGAAAATACATGGAAGTAACTCACCCACTCGAGCCCGGGATTCATGCCCGGGCCTATGGAAGTGTCCCTGGGCATGACAAAGCGTCTTCCCCCCTGGAAAATAAAACTTCCACAAAACCACCCCGCTCTGCCCTGGGAAGGTAGCCCGGGCCAGGGGGACGTCGTCCCGGGGTCCGGGGACATGTGCCCCCTGCTGGCAGACCTGAGAATTGCACAGAAAGGGTGAAAAAAGCACTTGAAAATACATGGAAGTAACTCACCCACTCGAGCCCGGGATTCATGCCCGGGCCTATGGAAGTGTCCCTGGGCATGACAAAGCGTCTTCCCCCCTGGAAAATAAAACTTCCACAAAACCACCCCGCTCTGCCCTGGGAAGGTAGCCCGGGCCAGGGGGACGTCGTCCCGGGGTCCGGGGACATGTGCCCCCTGCTGGCAGACCTGAGAATTGCACAGAAAGGGTGAAAAAAGCACTTTGAAAATACATGGAAGTAACTCACCCACTCGAGCCCGGGATTCATGCCCGGGCCTATGGAAGTGTCCCTGGGCATGACAAAGCGTCTTCCCCCCTGGAAAATAAAACTTCCACAAAACCACCCCGCTCTGCCCTGGGAAGGTAGCCCGGGCCAGGGGGACGTCGTCCCGGGGTCCGGGGACATGTGCCCCCTGCTGGCAGACCTGAGAATTGCACAGAAAGGGTGAAAAAAGCACTTTGAAAATACATGGAAGTAACTCACCCACTCGAGCCCGGGATTCATGCCCGGGCCTATGGAAGTGTCCCTGGGCATGACAAAGCGTCTTCCCCCCTGGAAAATAAAACTTCCACAAAACCACCCCGCTCTGCCCTGGGAAGGTAGCCCGGGCCAGGGGGACGTCGTCCCGGGGTCCGGGGACATGTGCCCCCTGCTGGCAGACCTGAGAATTGCACAGAAAGGGTGAAAAAAGCACTTTGAAAATACATGGAAGTAACTCACCCACTCGAGCCCGGGATTCATGCCCGGGCCTATGGAAGTGTCCCTGGGCATGACAAAGCGTCTTCCCCCCTGGAAAATAAAACTTCCACAAAACCACCCCGCTCTGCCCTGGGAAGGTAGCCCGGGCCAGGGGGACGTCGTCCCGGGGTCCGGGGACATGTGCCCCCTGCTGGCAGACCTGAGAATTGCACAGAAAGGGTGAAAAAAGCACTTGAAAATACATGGAAGTAACTCACCCACTCGAGCCCGGGATTCATGCCCGGGCCTATGGAAGTGTCCCTGGGCATGACAAAGCGTCTTCCCCCCTGGAAAATAAAACTTCCACAAAACCACCCCGCTCTGCCCTGGGAAGGTAGCCCGGGCCAGGGGGACGTCGTCCCGGGGTCCGGGGACATGTGCCCCCTGCTGGCAGACCTGAGAATTGCACAGAAAGGGTGAAAAAAGCACTTTGAAAATACATGGAAGTAACTCACCCACTCGAGCCCGGGATTCATGCCCGGGCCTATGGAAGTGTCCCTGGGCATGACAAAGCGTCTTCCCCCCTGGAAAATAAAACTTCCACAAAACCACCCCGCTCTGCCCTGGGAAGGTAGCCCGGGCCAGGGGGACGTCGTCCCGGGGTCCGGGGACATGTGCCCCCTGCTGGCAGACCTGAGAATTGCACAGAAAGGGTGAAAAAAGCACTTGAAAATACATGGAAGTAACTCACCCACTCGAGCCCGGGATTCATGCCCGGGCCTATGGAAGTGTCCCTGGGCATGACAAAGCGTCTTCCCCCCTGGAAAATAAAACTTCCACAAAACCACCCCGCTCTGCCCTGGGAAGGTAGCCCGGGCCAGGGGGACGTCGTCCCGGGGTCCGGGGACATGTGCCCCCTGCTGGCAGACCTGAGAATTGCACAGAAAGGGTGAAAAAAGCACTTTGAAAATACATGGAAGTAACTCACCCACTCGAGCCCGGGATTCATGCCCGGGCCTATGGAAGTGTCCCTGGGCATGACAAAGCGTCTTCCCCCCTGGAAAATAAAACTTCCACAAAACCACCCCGCTCTGCCCTGGGAAGGTAGCCCGGGCCAGGGGGACGTCGTCCCGGGGTCCGGGGACATGTGCCCCCTGCTGGCAGACCTGAGAATTGCACAGAAAGGGTGAAAAAAGCACTTGAAAATACATGGAAGTAACTCACCCACTCGAGCCCGGGATTCATGCCCGGGCCTATGGAAGTGTCCCTGGGCATGACAAAGCGTCTTCCCCCCTGGAAAATAAAACTTCCACAAAACCACCCCGCTCTGCCCTGGGAAGGTAGCCCGGGCCAGGGGGACGTCGTCCCGGGGTCCGGGGACATGTGCCCCCTGCTGGCAGACCTGAGAATTGCACAGAAAGGGTGAAAAAAGCACTTTGAAAATACATGGAAGTAACTCACCCACTCGAGCCCGGGATTCATGCCCGGGCCTATGGAAGTGTCCCTGGGCATGACAAAGCGTCTTCCCCCCTGGAAAATAAAACTTCCACAAAACCACCCCGCTCTGCCCTGGGAAGGTAGCCCGGGCCAGGGGGACGTCGTCCCGGGGTCCGGGGACATGTGCCCCCTGCTGGCAGACCTGAGAATTGCACAGAAAGGGTGAAAAAAGCACTTGAAAATACATGGAAGTAACTCACCCACTCGAGCCCGGGATTCATGCCCGGGCCTATGGAAGTGTCCCTGGGCATGACAAAGCGTCTTCCCCCCTGGAAAATAAAACTTCCACAAAACCACCCCGCTCTGCCCTGGGAAGGTAGCCCGGGCCAGGGGGACGTCGTCCCGGGGTCCGGGGACATGTGCCCCCTGCTGGCAGACCTGAGAATTGCACAGAAAGGGTGAAAAAAGCACTTTGAAAATACATGGAAGTAACTCACCCACTCGAGCCCGGGATTCATGCCCGGGCCTATGGAAGTGTCCCTGGGCATGACAAAGCGTCTTCCCCCCTGGAAAATAAAACTTCCACAAAACCACCCCGCTCTGCCCTGGGAAGGTAGCCCGGGCCAGGGGGACGTCGTCCCGGGGTCCGGGGACATGTGCCCCCTGCTGGCAGACCTGAGAATTGCACAGAAAGGGTGAAAAAAGCACTTGAAAATACATGGAAGTAACTCACCCACTCGAGCCCGGGATTCATGCCCGGGCCTATGGAAGTGTCCCTGGGCATGACAAAGCGTCTTCCCCCCTGGAAAATAAAACTTCCACAAAACCACCCCGCTCTGCCCTGGGAAGGTAGCCCGGGCCAGGGGGACGTCGTCCCGGGGTCCGGGGACATGTGCCCCCTGCTGGCAGACCTGAGAATTGCACAGAAAGGGTGAAAAAAGCACTTTGAAAATACATGGAAGTAACTCACCCACTCGAGCCCGGGATTCATGCCCGGGCCTATGGAAGTGTCCCTGGGCATGACAAAGCGTCTTCCCCCCTGGAAAATAAAACTTCCACAAAACCACCCCGCTCTGCCCTGGGAAGGTAGCCCGGGCCAGGGGGACGTCGTCCCGGGGTCCGGGGACATGTGCCCCCTGCTGGCAGACCTGAGAATTGCACAGAAAGGGTGAAAAAAGCACTTGAAAATACATGGAAGTAACTCACCCACTCGAGCCCGGGATTCATGCCCGGGCCTATGGAAGTGTCCCTGGGCATGACAAAGCGTCTTCCCCCCTGGAAAATAAAACTTCCACAAAACCACCCCGCTCTGCCCTGGGAAGGTAGCCCGGGCCAGGGGGACGTCGTCCCGGGGTCCGGGGACATGTGCCCCCTGCTGGCAGACCTGAGAATTGCACAGAAAGGGTGAAAAAAGCACTTTGAAAATACATGGAAGTAACTCACCCACTCGAGCCCGGGATTCATGCCCGGGCCTATGGAAGTGTCCCTGGGCATGACAAAGCGTCTTCCCCCCTGGAAAATAAAACTTCCACAAAACCACCCCGCTCTGCCCTGGGAAGGTAGCCCGGGCCAGGGGGACGTCGTCCCGGGGTCCGGGGACATGTGCCCCCTGCTGGCAGACCTGAGAATTGCACAGAAAGGGTGAAAAAAGCACTTTGAAAATACATGGAAGTAACTCACCCACTCGAGCCCGGGATTCATGCCCGGGCCTATGGAAGTGTCCCTGGGCATGACAAAGCGTCTTCCCCCCTGGAAAATAAAACTTCCACAAAACCACCCCGCTCTGCCCTGGGAAGGTAGCCCGGGCCAGGGGGACGTCGTCCCGGGGTCCGGGGACATGTGCCCCCTGCTGGCAGACCTGAGAATTGCACAGAAAGGGTGAAAAAAGCACTTTGAAAATACATGGAAGTAACTCACCCACTCGAGCCCGGGATTCATGCCCGGGCCTATGGAAGTGTCCCTGGGCATGACAAAGCGTCTTCCCCCCTGGAAAATAAAACTTCCACAAAACCACCCCGCTCTGCCCTGGGAAGGTAGCCCGGGCCAGGGGGACGTCGTCCCGGGGTCCGGGGACATGTGCCCCCTGCTGGCAGACCTGAGAATTGCACAGAAAGGGTGAAAAAAGCACTTGAAAATACATGGAAGTAACTCACCCACTCGAGCCCGGGATTCATGCCCGGGCCTATGGAAGTGTCCCTGGGCATGACAAAGCGTCTTCCCCCCTGGAAAATAAAACTTCCACAAAACCACCCCGCTCTGCCCTGGGAAGGTAGCCCGGGCCAGGGGGACGTCGTCCCGGGGTCCGGGGACATGTGCCCCCTGCTGGCAGACCTGAGAATTGCACAGAAAGGGTGAAAAAAGCACTTTGAAAATACATGGAAGTAACTCACCCACTCGAGCCCGGGATTCATGCCCGGGCCTATGGAAGTGTCCCTGGGCATGACAAAGCGTCTTCCCCCCTGGAAAATAAAACTTCCACAAAACCACCCCGCTCTGCCCTGGGAAGGTAGCCCGGGCCAGGGGGACGTCGTCCCGGGGTCCGGGGACATGTGCCCCCTGCTGGCAGACCTGAGAATTGCACAGAAAGGGTGAAAAAAGCACTTGAAAATACATGGAAGTAACTCACCCACTCGAGCCCGGGATTCATGCCCGGGCCTATGGAAGTGTCCCTGGGCATGACAAAGCGTCTTCCCCCCTGGAAAATAAAACTTCCACAAAACCACCCCGCTCTGCCCTGGGAAGGTAGCCCGGGCCAGGGGGACGTCGTCCCGGGGTCCGGGGACATGTGCCCCCTGCTGGCAGACCTGAGAATTGCACAGAAAGGGTGAAAAAAGCACTTTGAAAATACATGGAAGTAACTCACCCACTCGAGCCCGGGATTCATGCCCGGGCCTATGGAAGTGTCCCTGGGCATGACAAAGCGTCTTCCCCCCTGGAAAATAAAACTTCCACAAAACCACCCCGCTCTGCCCTGGGAAGGTAGCCCGGGCCAGGGGGACGTCGTCCCGGGGTCCGGGGACATGTGCCCCCTGCTGGCAGACCTGAGAATTGCACAGAAAGGGTGAAAAAAGCACTTGAAAATACATGGAAGTAACTCACCCACTCGAGCCCGGGATTCATGCCCGGGCCTATGGAAGTGTCCCTGGGCATGACAAAGCGTCTTCCCCCCTGGAAAATAAAACTTCCACAAAACCACCCCGCTCTGCCCTGGGAAGGTAGCCCGGGCCAGGGGGACGTCGTCCCGGGGTCCGGGGACATGTGCCCCCTGCTGGCAGACCTGAGAATTGCACAGAAAGGGTGAAAAAAGCACTTGAAAATACATGGAAGTAACTCACCCACTCGAGCCCGGGATTCATGCCCGGGCCTATGGAAGTGTCCCTGGGCATGACAAAGCGTCTTCCCCCCTGGAAAATAAAACTTCCACAAAACCACCCCGCTCTGCCCTGGGAAGGTAGCCCGGGCCAGGGGGACGTCGTCCCGGGGTCCGGGGACATGTGCCCCCTGCTGGCAGACCTGAGAATTGCACAGAAAGGGTGAAAAAAGCACTTTGAAAATACATGGAAGTAACTCACCCACTCGAGCCCGGGATTCATGCCCGGGCCTATGGAAGTGTCCCTGGGCATGACAAAGCGTCTTCCCCCCTGGAAAATAAAACTTCCACAAAACCACCCCGCTCTGCCCTGGGAAGGTAGCCCGGGCCAGGGGGACGTCGTCCCGGGGTCCGGGGACATGTGCCCCCTGCTGGCAGACCTGAGAATTGCACAGAAAGGGTGAAAAAAGCACTTTGAAAATACATGGAAGTAACTCACCCACTCGAGCCCGGGATTCATGCCCGGGCCCATGGAAGTGTCCCTGGGCAAGCTGAAGCTTCTTCCCCCTGGAAAAAAAAAAGTTCCAGATTTCCACCCCACGCTACCCAGGGAAGGTAGCCCAGGCCCGGGGGACGTCAGCCCCGGGTCCGGGGAACTGCGCCCCCCGCTGGTCGCCCGGGGAATTGCGTCCAAACGGTGAAAAAGGCACTTTGAAAATACTTTAAGATTCCGCACCCACTCGAGCCTGGGATTCATGCCCAGGGCTGTGGAAGTGTCCCTGGGCAGGGTGAAGCTTCTTTCCCCTGGGGAAAAAAAAAATCCAAATTCAGCCGACTATTAAGCCCGGGAAGGGAGTCCACGCCGGCCTGGGGAGAGCCAGGGAGAGAAACCCTCTCCCTGTCATCCCGGTCGGCTTAGGCGCTGAATCCAGGGAAGAGCTGAGGCCCGCGGGCCAAGGGGTTCCTGCGCGTCAGGAAGGGGGTCCCCGCCTGCCCCCACACCACGAATTCAGCCGACTATTAAGCCCGGGAAGGGAGTCCACGCCGGCCTGGGGAGAGCCAGGGAGAGAAACCCTCTCCCTGTCATCCCGGTCGGCCTAGGCGCTGAATCCAGGGAAGAGCTGAGGCCCGCGGGCCAAGGGGTTCCTGCGCGTCAGGAAGGGGGTCCCCGCCTGCCCCCACACCACGAATTCAGCCGACTATTAAGCCCGGGAAGGGAGTCCACGCCGGCCTGGGGAGAGCCAGGGAGAGAAACCCTCTCCCTGTCATCCCGGTCGGCCTAGGTGCTGAATCCAGGGAAGAGCTGAGGCCCGCGGGCCAAGGGGTTCCTGCGGGTTCGGGAAGGGGGTCTCCGCGGACGGAGAAAAAAAATGGCCAGGGTGTTACCCCAACCCCACCCCAATCACCCATGGGGTTTGCCTAGTGGGGACCTGATTTGAGGTCCCCACCATGTCGAAAGTCCCGCTAATGTCGGTGAAAAGTCCGATGTAGGTCCTCATTATGATAGCAGAGTACCAACACACACACACACACAAAAAACACACATACACAAAAAACAAACACGCACACACAAAACCACACACAAAAACAAACACACACAAAAACACACAAACACACACACAAAAAAACACAAAAATACACACACAAAAAAACACACACACACACACAAACACACACACGCACAAAAACACACACAAGCAGGATGCCGCTGGAAGAGCTGAGCTGGCAGTTGCTCTCAGAGGAGTTACATAGTTACATAGTTACATAGTAGGTAAGGCTGAAAAAAGACTTGCGTCCATCTAGTTCAACCTGGTATAGATATCCATTGCTGATTTGGTAGGTTCTGGTATTTTATAGACAAATTATATTTCTTATTTGTACCCATGGATGTTTTTCTCCAGTAAATGTTTGTCCAACTTTGCCTTGAACGCATTTAATGAGCCAGCCGTTACCACCTCTCTGGGAAGAGAGTTCCAGAGTTTGACTGTTCTGACCGTAAAGAAATTCTTTCTACTAGCTGAATTAAATCTTTTTTCTTCTAATCTATACTCATGCCCTCGTGTCCTAGATTCCTTTCTAGTAGAAAAGAGGGTGTGTGACAGTTCCTTATATTGGCACTTGATATACTTGTACATGTTGAGCATGTCCCCCCTTAAACGTCTCTTTTCTAATGTAAATAGTCCCAAATTGCTTAATCTCTCCCCGTAGCTTAAATTCTCCATTCCCCTAATAAGCTTTGTTGCTCGCCTTTGGACTTTTTCTAATTCTATGATGTCCTTTTTATAGTGTGGGGCCCAGAACTGTACTCCGTACTCTAGGTGAGGTCTCACCAATGCTTTATATAGTGGCATAATTACCCTCGAGTCCCTAGTTTCCATTCCCCTCTTAATACATGCCAGAATTTTGTTGCCCTTTTTTGTAGCTACATTACAATGGGCACTACATCCTAGTTTGCTGTCTATTTGGACTCCTAGATCCTTTTCAAGTATGGAATTACCCAGTTCCTCTCCGCTAAGGTTGTAACTTGCACACTGGTTGTGTCTCCCAAGGTGCATAACCTTACATTTATCTACATTGAACCTCATCTTCCATTTTTTTGCCCACTCATCTAGAATTGCAAGATCATTTTGAAGCATGGTGACATCTTCTGATGATTTTATGACTTTGCTAAGTTTTGTATCGTCCGCAAAGATGGATACAATGCTGAGTAACCCTATCCCAATATCGTTAATAAAAATGTTAAACAAAATGGGCCCCAAAACCGAACCCTGGGGCACTCCACTTAGTACCGGTATCATATCTGATACGGCACCATTCACAACCACTCTTTGTTCTCTATTACATAGCCAATTCCCTACCCATCTGCAGATATTTTCACCCAATCCTAGGTTCTCCATTTTGTTAATCAATCTCTTGTGTGGGACAGTATCAAATGCTTTAGTGAAATCTAGAAAAATCACATCTACAGCATTTCCATTATCGAGGTTTTTGCTAACCTCTTCATAGAACCCTAGTAGATTAGTTTGGCATGAACGATTTTTCACGAACCCATGTTGGTTAGTACTGAGTAGACGGTGATGATCTAAATTTTCCCTTGATACCATCCCTTAAAAATCCTTCAAATAGTTTACCCACAATTGATGTTAAACTAACGGGTCTGTAATTAGCGGGATCTTCCTTTTTTTGAGCAGGCTGTCAGTGCAGCAGGAGGAGGGGGGGGGGAGATGAGGCTGGAAAGGCTGACAAGCTGCTAAACTCATCCCCCCTGCTGCACTGACAGCCTGCTCAACTCCTCTGAGAGCGACCGTCAGCTCAGCTTCCAGCCGCCCTGTCCCCCACCACCCTCAGCCTGTCAGCATGGCAGAGGGTGTCTTAAAAAGTGGAAAAGGCATGGCACTGTACTCTGCAAGAAACAACTAGAGGGAACGCTACATTACACATTAAGCCACACACCGTGATGCCCATTACACACTATGCCGCATATTGTGATGCCCATTACATACTGTTGAACATAATGCCCCTGGTACTCCTGCTTATAAACTTAATGACATCAGAAGTGCACCTATCACCAGTCGATGTATTGGGGGAGCTGGGACAGCGCAATCACATTGGCTGCATCATTAAAAAGTGAGCGGTCCCGCCAATGTTATCTTCCTAACTGCTTTGGGACTCATCTACATTTTCTGACTCAGCTATCAGATATAATAGTACATGTCCACACTTCTTGGCACCACCATCACAAACTTCCTGACATGCTAATTCAAAAGTTGATGCATGTGCCACCCCTGTGGAGCGCTGTGAGATCTGGATCAAAGGACTTAAATACTTATGGAACAATCACTGAGCGATAGGATGATATCAATGGCTGAGCACTGGTTCTTCTGGCAGAGGTGACAGTATAAGTGCTTTTCCAGACACCGAATATTGAATGCTTCTGCCTAATTGACCAGCAGAGACGTTCGGTGGGAGGTGTAAGTGCAACTCTCTTGCCCTCATTTTCCAGGATTTGATTGAATGGATGATATATCGATGCACTATTAGCCAGTGTGTACGAGCGATATATCTGTGAATAGCATCTTTCACAGATCACATTAGCTGTGCGCCACAGCCGATGCCGTATATTTATCCAAAGATATATCAGCGCATCATGCTGTGTATAGGGATAATATGCTGACTGCCCGTACATCTGCGCTGGGAGCCTCCGGTGACTGACAGCTCAGTGGGTGGGCACATGCAAATGATATATCTTTCCCGACGGATCCGGCAGCGTGACTGGAGAACACACTGCCCAATCCGTCTGTAGATCTATCTGCAGATTGATTGTTCTACGTCTATCAGTGTGTACCCAGCTTTAGTCTCCTGGAGAAGCACTTACTGGGGATTAGGACAGTCCCACGTGCTTGTCTAAACATGAGCCATTTCAGATACTGGACATTTAAATGACACATTTCCTTACCGTCCATTTTGATGCACAGGAAGTGGTTGTTTTAATGAACGAGGATGTGCCGGCGCTAGCTGCTTTAATAAGGTATACTCAACGGTTTAAAAAGTATAAATTTTTATTTTACACATTAATCTAACAATACATTTCTAAAAGAACATATATGTATACATACATGAAGAATAAAAAAAATAAAAAATATTCGAGTAAGGTGCTGTGAGAATTTCTTATATGAGCAATTTGGGCAATTGTAAAAGTCTAGGACTCCATAATGATGTAAGTTTTGTATATTACCATCCTTTTTGTATATCACCTGGATATGGGGCTGGTCCAGGGAAGGTGACTCCAGAGTGTCCTTGCCTTATAATTTCAAAGGCTCAAGCCTCCCTATTTGGCGAGTGTCCTCCTTTTGGCTGGATTAGGAATATGGCCTGTATCCCAGATGAAGGTCCAGTTTTAAGTGGAGTATTATTACGTCGTCGGGAGAAAGAATGGACTGGTCACTCTTTGGGTGGATGGGGGGTCCAGACACGTAAATTATCAGGCTCAACGCGTTTCCCCGGCTTATCTGTGGCCGGCTTCCTCAGGAGCAAGTATGGACTGGTAGTCACAGCCCAGTTTAAATAGCAGTGGGTTTATTGCTCAATTGGTGTTTAATTGGTACATCTGTGCTGATTAGCATCTGTTGTAGTTAGCTGATACAATACTACAGGTTAACATGCATACAGAATTAAAATAACCATTGAGTATTACTGAAATATTGTATTCTATCAGTCCAGGAGGCAGTTAGGGCTGATAGAAAGTTACTTTAACAACAAAAAACATTTGTCAAGCTGAGTAAACATTATTTTATTGGGTCCCGTGACCCGGAACTAGGTACAGAGTGGATCGTATATATGTAACATGATTTTTACCTCATTTGGAGGTTCCAGGATGGTTCAGTGTAGCACGGGGCACCCGGGGGAGCCTCCGCCTGCCGCCGATTGCCGGTATAGGCGGCAGGAGCCGGGGGATCCCCACGAGTATCCCACGCTGCGTCCGCCGCGTTGCTAAGGAACGGGCGCATAGTGACAATACGTCACGTGCATAGTGACGATGCGTCACGTGATGCAGCACCGTCCCGCAACCGTAGGAGACGCCGGCCCAGCCCCCAGCTCCACAGGGAAAAGTGCACTTACGTGCAGTCGCATATTGCACGCGATACATGCCCCCAGCGTTGCCAGGCAACCAAGCCGGCGTCTCCTGTGATATAAACATACCACTCGGAGGAGAATCCCTAAGGATAACTGGACAATCACTGGAAGAAGGTGTTAGGTTTTTCAAAATAGGAGGGATATCGATTGGTCTTGTTATAACATTTATGACAGAAAAACTTAATATATAATTTCAATAAATTTATCAATAATGTAATTATTCCTATCACTGAGAAAAAGCAGGCATATATATTTCTTTCCTTCTTATTAGATCCGGAAAACAATTCAGATGGCATAAAACACAGGAATACAGAAATATTGACTGATATAACATGACAGAAAACATATAATATATGGGTCTATTTAAATATCAGAGAGATATCAATGAGGAACCAAAGGTATGTTGGTGAGGGAACTCCCTCATAAAGATCTCTCATAACTACCTTTAATCTATTAGAAAACACACATATGTTTTTTATATGACAATTGAACTGTTTCATAATGAGATATAGGACATTTATAACACCGTGTTGAGTTCAATTGTCTCATTCAGTCCGCCTGGGTGGAGAGAGTTGAACTTAAGGGTCCAAAATATTTCTCTTTTGCATAGTAAATTATATCTGTCCCCTCCACGTGAGGTACCTGCAACGTGTTCTAGACCTATTATTTTTAAACATGATGGATTAGATCCGTGTTTTAGTTTGTAGTGTCGTGAGACGCTATGTTTAACAAAACCTTTTAGAATGTTCCTCCTGTGCTCCATGAAGCGAGTAAGGAGTGTTCTGGTTGTCCTCCCAATGTATGGGAGATTACAACTGCATTTTAGTAGATATATTATATGAGTAGAGTCACAATTGATAAATGATTTGAACTGATGAGGCGGATCAGAAGGGGTTGTTAGAAGTAAAGTCATGTCTTTGGGGATGTGTAGACATGTAGTTCTTTTGTTCTTTCCACACTTAAAGAAGCCTCTGGGTTTCTCTGGAAGCCAATTTAAGTGTGTCTCGGTTTTTTCGGATAGTTTATTTGAATTCTTTTTTTGTAAATGGCTGGGGGCCAATATAGTTTTAAGGGTTCTGTTCTTTTTATATATAATTATGGGTTTTTGGGGAATAATGTTACATAGAATTTTGGGTACTTGTTTCCTAGAACGGCCACAATCGTGAGTGATCGTGGCTCTTAATTAAGGGACACGATCCTCACGATGTGGCAGATTTTTTACAATTTTTTCCCTTTGATTGACAGAAATCGGGTCAATCGGTCGGTCGCGACCAATTAAAATCGGCCGCGATGCGACCGACCGATTGACCCGATTTTTCCATAGACTTCAATGTTAAAAAATCTTTTAACATTGAAATCGGTCGGTCTTGTGCCATTATAATGGCACAAGATGAGATGGGCTTGATTAAGTCCATCTCACATAGGGAAAAATGATAAAAAAGGTGAAATGGGCCAATATGACCCATTTCACATTTTTTATGTGCCCGCCATGACCCCACGATAGACGTCAACCCGAAGCGTGGCGAGCGCAGCGAGCCCGCGAGGGGCGGCGGTGCGCGTCCTCCGACCTTTTCATTCCCCTACTATCCACTAGGGCGTGGAGTGAGAATAGAATAGTGTGGCGAGCGCAGCGAGCCACCGAGCCCCGCGAGGGGACGCGTATACCTGTGAAGTTATACGCGTCCCCTCGCGGGGCTCGCTGCGCTCGCCACGCTTCGGGCTCGGTGGCTCGCTGCGCTCGCCACACTATTCTATTCTCACTCCACGCCCTAGTGGATAGTAGGGGAATGAAAAGGTCGGAGGACGCGCACCGCCGCCCCTCGCGGGCTCGCTGCGCTCGCCACGCTTCGGGTTGACGTCTATCGTGGGGGCTAGCCCACTTAGTAACATTTGGGGGGGCAATTGAAAATAATCATGTGAAAAAAAAAAAAAAATCGGGTGAAAAATCGGTCGGTCGGATCGGTCGCATCGCATGCGACCAAATCGCATGCGATGCGATCGATCCGATTTTTTATCTTACGACCACAACGATCTAAATCGTTGTGGCCGTTCTAGGAAACAAGTACCGAATTTTGTCCTGATGCAGGACTCTATAATTGCGTGTTACAATATTTTTAATATCTGAAGTGCGGCTGTTATATTTACTAATAAATGAGATTTCTCTATCAATTTCTTGTGTTGTATCTCTTTTATTTTTATTTTTGTTTTGAAGCAATGTTTCTCTATCCATCAGAAGAACCTCAGAAAGTGCGGTCTGAAGTAGTGCTTCAGGATATTCTCTTTCTCTAAAAGAATCCATCATTGTGTGAGCTTGTTCCAAAAACAGTTTAGTATTGCTGCAGTTTCTACGGAGTCGCATTATTTGGCCCTTGGGAATGTTTGTCTTCCAAGGGGTATGATGTGCGCTCCTAAAATGAATATAATTTGTGTTGACAGGTTTCACATAATTAGAGGATACAATCTTGTTTTCCCTGATCTCGAGGGTCACGTCCAGGAAGTCTACAGAAGTGGGACTATAGGTGTGTGTGAAGGATAAATTACATTTGTTTAGATTTAAATTTTGAACAAACAGTGAAGCTGAGGTGTTATCTCCTTCCCAAATAATAATAAGGTCATCTATATAACGGCCATAGAAGACCAGATTCGCCCCCCAGCTGCTCCCCCACACATGGGTCTCCTCCACCTCCCCCCATGTATAGGTTTGCATAGCTGGGCGCGAACCTGGTCCCCATGGCCATTCCCATTACCTGTAAATAATAATCACCGTGAAAAATAAAATAATTGTGAGTGCGAATAAATAATATACTTTTTAAAATAAAAGCCCTATGTTCCGGTTCCAACTGTTCATCTAAAAGAAGTCTCCTCTGTATCACATCACATCCCAAATGATGTGGAATGTGTGTGTACAGGGAGTTTACATCAAGGGTCAGAAAGGCATAATTTTCTTTCCAAGTAACAGTTTGAATTTTGTTTAGTAAATTTGTAGTATCCTTTATGTAGGATTTAAGGAGCGGAACATAGGGTTGTAAGTGAAAATCTTCAAATTGTGATAAATTAGCAGTGAGGGAACTAATACCAGATACTATTGGACGCCCTGGAGGTGCTGTGATTGACTTGTGAATTTTGTGGAGAAAATAAAAAGTGGGTGTGATAGGATGTGTAGGTAATAGAAATTTGTATTCGTCCTTTGACGTTAAAGGACGAATACAAATTTCGGTACTTGTTTCCTATCTGGGCGCCCGTCGTGGTGATCGCGGGTACATTTATGTCTGGCCGCGACGCGACCGACGCGATGCCCACGATTTCCCATTGAAACCCATGTTAAACATGGAAATCGCGTCGGTCGCGTCGCGGCCGGCCATAAATGTACCCGCGATGCCCACGACGCGATGCACCCGATTTCCCATAGGAATCAATGTTAAATGGCCCGACCGACGCGATTTTACTGTTAAATGCCTCAATGGACCCGATGTGGCCATAGGAATCAATGTTAAATGGGCTACAGAGCCCAAATAGGCACAATTAACCCTTAAATGTCCCCCCAAAAGTAGTTGACGCCACCCCGCCATCAACGTGAACCCGAAGCGTGGCGAGCGCAGCGAGCCCGCGAGGGGCGGCGGTACGCGTCCTCCGACCTTTTCATGCCCTACTATCCACTAGGGCGTGGAGTTGAGAATAGAATAGTGTGGCGTGCGCAGCGAGCCACCGAGCCCGAAGCGTGGCGAGCGCAGCGAGCCCCGCGAGGGGACGCGGATACCTTCACAGGTAAACGCGTCCCCTCGCAGGCTTCACAGGTGTCCGTGGCCACACGGACACCTGTGAAGTCCGCGAAGGGACGCGTTTACCTGTGAAGGTATCCGCGGCCCCTCGCGGGGCTCGCTGCGCTCGCCACGCTTCAGGCTCGGGGGCTCGCTGCGCTCGCCACACTATTCTATTCTCAATCCACGCCTTAGGGCATGAAAAGGTCGGAGGACGCGTACCGCCGCCCCTCGCGGGCTCACTGCGCTCGCCACGCTTCGGGTTCACGTTGATGGCGGGGTGGCGTCAACTACTTTTGGGGGGACATTTTTATGTTCAGGGGTGTTTTTGCCCCATTTCCCATTGTTCCCTATGATAATTTGGGGAAATTGATCCATTTAACATTGTTTCCTATGGTAAATCGCGGTCATTGCGGGTAAATTGAGGCATTTAACATTGTTCTCTATGGGAAAATCGCGGGCATCGCGTCTGGCACATCGCACCCGATTTTTTATCGGCCGCGATGCCCGCGATGGCCCCGATTTTACCCCCGATGCCCGCGATTAAAATCGTGGGCGCCCAGATAGGAAACAAGTACCCAAATTTCTATTACCTACACATCCTATCACACTCACATTTTATTTTCTCCCCAAAATTTCCAAGTCACTCACAGCACCTCCAGGGCGTCCTCTCTCTCTCCCTCCCCCCCCCTGTGCTCGCTTGCCTGCTCTCTCTTCCTCTGCTCTCTCTCCACTCCTCGCTCACCTTCTCTCTCTCCTCCTCCTGCGCTCTCTCGCTCGTCTTCTCTCTCTCCTCTTCCTGCGGTCTTGCTCGCCTTCTCTCTCTCCTCTTCCTGCGCTCTCCTCGTATGCTGCTGACAAAAGGCCCCAGACCGTAGGGGTAGCACCTGGACAGGGTAGGAGAGAGGTGTGTAGTCCTGCTGTAGTCCGTCTGTTCGAGTTGATGTTGCACTTAATAAATAATAAACACAGTGCAACATCGAACTCTGGACACCTGGACACCTGACAGAGGGGTCAACCATCTCTGACCAGCCCTGGGCGCTCCAAGCCATGTGGATCTAGCACACAAGGTTGTGAGTAGAGCCATGTTGGTGATACGAACCTGCATATCCAGCATTATCAGCTACATCCCAGTATCAGGCAGCCTTCCAGCTGAGCCACCACATGACACATTGGGGGGTA
This sequence comes from Crinia signifera, assembly GCF_055691185.1. Taxonomy (NCBI): domain Eukaryota; kingdom Metazoa; phylum Chordata; class Amphibia; order Anura; family Myobatrachidae; genus Crinia; species Crinia signifera. The sequence continues at coordinate 18,843,579 of NC_139228.1, read as the reverse complement.
TTCAATGCTGTGGGCGAGAGGCGACAGCGAGCAGAGCTTCCTGCTCGCTGTCACCACTCACCCTGTCAGTATTCAACGCAGCCCCCCCATACACCAATTCCCCCTCGCTCCATTTTTTTGAGCGAGGGGGAATTGACGTATGCGGCTCCTGAACCAGCGAGACTCACGGCTAAATACAGCGAGTTTTCTGCATTAGCCGCGGGTCTCGCTGTTTTGGGGAATTCCTCGCCGTCCTGTGACTGCGAGGATTTTCCCATAACATTGAATAGAGCGAGCGGCCGGCGCGGGGGTTAAAAAGCGAGGATCGCTGGTTTTCTGCAATCCTCGCTGTTTAACCCCCTCGCCGGCCGCATTGAATACCTGCCAGTGTATCCTGAGACTATTACCTATATCAATCGGCAGCCAGGGAGGAAAATCACCGGTAATATTAATAACACTGATTCGAACCAGTGACCCACATGTATGAGTGCAGGGAACCATACCACTAGGCTGCTGAGACTGCACACTCTCCTAACCAGCAGTGACTTATCTCATTGTCATAAATTAGCAGCAACACTCAGGACCCTAAGCTAATAGCAGCCAAAGAGGACTCAAACCAGGACCCTCCCTATGCTGTATGTAGAACACCAGGATACCAGCTCACTGACCTGTGAAAAGGAGAGAGAGAGAAATACTATGCTCAATCTTTACCATAGTTCTGTGGGAAACGGTCATCTGTCAGACCAGACTTCGGTCGACAGTCATTAGGTCGACCTTGGAAGGTCGACTGTCCCCAAGGTCGACAGGGTTAAAGGTCGACATGACTTAAGGTCGACATGGGTTTTTCACTGTTTTTTGAGCCGACGTGCCGACAGGCGGTATTTCATGCCCTACCATCCACTAGGGCATTGTTGGCAGGGGGGCACAAAAAAACTAGTTACGCCGCTGGGCTAGGGTTTGTTCTTTATTTTAGCTATGATTCTGTGGTCCCTGGTTCTAATCCCACATCAAATTCCCCTTTTCTGTGGATTTAGCACTATATCAGGGGTAGCCAACTCCAGTCCTCGAGAGCTACCAACAGTTCACATTTTCCAGCTCACCTCACAGGTACACAGGTTACTCATTACTGACTGACATATTTTAAAAAATCCACAGGTGGAGCAAAATACTTCACTTGTGATTCTGTGAGGAGACATGTAACACATTAACTGTTGGTAGCTCCTGAGGATTGGAGTTGGCTACCCCTGCACTAGACTATATGATAACACTGAGAAAACAGGCTGGTTCTACCGTATCCTGCATAGCACAGTGGGTTAGGGTTGGTGCTTTATTTAAGCAATGATCCTGTGGTCCCAGGTTCTAATCCCACTGCAAAATCCATTTTTCTGTGGATTTAACACTAGGATAGATGATAATATTTGAAAAAACACACCAATTTACCGAAGCTTGTATACTCAGAGGCTAGTAGCTGATGTCTATACTGGCCGTGATGGTTGGGTACCTGGTTCGAATCCCATGGAGGCTTTTGTTTAATTCTGTGGATTTTGCACTAGGCTAGACAATAACATAAAAAAAAAAAAAAAATCACATGGCTTACTATAGCCTGCGTAGCTCAGTGGGCTAGTAGCTGCTCTCTATACTGGCAATCCTAGTCTGGTCCCCGGTTCGATTCCCATAGTGGTTTCTCTTTAGCCCCTTGGATCCCTCATGGATGATGAGAAAACCTTCGCCGATTCTTATAAGCTGGCGCCCTCCATACTGCATGCTCCCCCCTCACCACTTACCCTGCATGCTCCCTCCCCCAAACTCTGACAGCGATGGTCGTATCCCCGTAGCTAAGGGCCTCATGTGGTGGATGTGGCGGATGCTCCACAGCAGCCCTGACGGTGTATAACGCACAGTCAGAGCGTGCGAGGAGCGTCCCCCGAGCTAGGGCATTCCCGGATAGGGCCGGTAGGGAGAGCGGCTACAGCAGAGCTAGGTGGGCTTTTATTGTTTTATACGGGAGACAAAAAAGGTTGGGAACCACTGATCTAGCCTAACAACAGTCTATAAAGTAACATTACAGCTAGCCTTGTCCTCTGCCATCGCCGGCATTGTGTAATATCCTGTGCTGGCTCACTGGGCTAGTAGCCTCATACTACACTGGTCATTGATGGGGAGGCCCTGGTTCTAGCCCCATGTGGATTCATTTTCAGTCCTAACACTTAAAAGTCAAAACAAAATGTCATCTGTTAGTAAATGAGCAATTTAGCTCCTGAACTATAACATTGAACAATTACAGCTGCATTAGAGAGAGGACACTGAGGCATGTAGCTGAGCTTGACTCAGTTGTATCTCATTATGTTACACCAGGGTCTAGGTAATCACTGAACTGTCCCAGTAGCCATGTGCTCTCCTGCCAGCAGAGGGCTCTTCTTGATATCTGTGATGTTACACCAGGGTCTAGGTAATCACTGATCTGACCCAGTAGCCGTGTGCTCTCCTGCCAGCAGAGGGCTCTTCTTGATATCTGTGATGTTACACCAGGGTCTAGGTAATCACTGATCTGACCCAGTAGCCGTGTGCTCTCCTGCCAGCAGAGGGCTCTTCTTGGTATCTGGGATGTTACACCAGGGGTCTAGGTAATCACTGATCTGTCCCAGTAGCCGCGTGCTCTCCTGCCAGCAGAGGGCTCTTCTTGATATCTGTGATGTTACACCAGGGTCTAGGTAATCACTGATCTGACCCAGTAGCCGTGTGCTCTCCTGCCAGCAGAGGGCTCTTCTTGATATCTGTGATGTTACACCAGGGTCTAGGTAATCACTGATCTGACCCAGTAGCCGTGTGCTCTCCTGCCAGCAGAGGGCTCTTCTTGATATTTGCGATGTTACCAGGGTCTAGGTAATCACTGATCTGGCCCAGCTGCCCAGTAGCCGTGTGCTCTCCTGCCAGCAGAGGGCTCTTCTTGGTGTCTGGGATATTGCACCCTGTCCCATGTATAATCTTTTTGGTACCTTAGATGCCGCAGATGAGGTGACTTCACTCAATGGGCATATATCTCCTCTCGAATACCATGGTGGTTTCCATTTAGTTTTGTGGATTAAGCACTAGGATAGGTAACACTGAGAAAAACACCCTGAGCTAACTGTAGCCTGCATAGTGCAGTGGGCTGTGCTCTATTTAAACAACAATCCTGTGGTCCCTGGTTCTAATCCCACTGCAAATTTACTTTTTCTGTGGATTTAACACTAGGATAGATGATAACATTTGAAAAACCTCCAACTTAAGGAACCCTGTATAGCTCCGGGGCTAGTAGCTGATTTCTATACTGGCCGTGATAGTTGGGTCCCTGGTTTGACTCCCAAGGTGGTTTTGGTTTAATTCTGTGTATTTTGCAGTAGGTTAGATGAACATTTAAAAAAGACTTATGTTTTTACAGTATTCTGTATAGCTCAGTGGGCTTGTGGTTGGACTCATATACTGGCAATGATGGGTTCTTGGTTCAAGTCCCATTGTGGGTACAATTTAGTTCTGTGGATTTTGCACTAGAATAGATGATAACATTTTAAAAAAAAACTTTTATATACTATATCCTGCATAGCTCAGTGGGCTAGTAGCTGCTCTCGTATGCTGGCAACGTCTATTGAACTCCCGGTTCTAGTCCCATGATAGTTTCCCTTTACTGCTTTAGCTTTGCACTAAACTAGATGATAACATTTAAAAAAAACTTTGGGATGACTATAGCCTGCATAGCTCAGTGGGCTAGTAGCTGCTCTCTATACTGGCAATCCTAGTCTGGTCCCCGGTTCGATTCCCATAGTGGTTTCTCTTTAGCCCCTTGGATCCCTCATGGATGATGAGAAAACCTTCGCCGCTTCTTATAAGCTGGCGCCCTCCACACTGCATGCTCCCCCCTCACCACTTACCCTGCATGCTCCCTCCCCCAAACTCTGACAGCGATGGTCGTATCCTCGTAGCTAAGTGCCTCATGTGGTGGATGTGGCGGATGCTCCGCAGCAGCCCTGACGGTGTATAACGCACAGTCAGAGCGTGCGAGGAGCGTCCCCCGAGCTAGGGTGTTCCCGGATAGGGCCGGTAGGGAGAGCGGCTACAGCAGAGCTAGGTGGGCTTTTATTGTTTTATAGCACTAAGCAAAATCAATACACCAACAAAATCCTCTGTTTATATCATTGAGCAGAGAACAAACCACAGTGGGATTCGAACTCCAGTCCCCACCACCATGACATACCAAGTACCTGCCGATATACTGACTGAACCATGGGAGGTGTTACTAGAAGCAGGAGATTTTCCGTATTGTTATCATCTAGCCTAACAACAGTCTATAGAGTAACATTACAGCTAGCCTTGTCCTCTGCCATCGCCGGCATTGTGTAATATCCTGTGCTGGCTCACTGGGCTAGTAGCCTCATACTACACTGGTCATTGATGGGAAGGCCCAGGTTCTAGTGTATATGTTCACTTGTGTATATGTTTTGTGTTGTATGTCATATTTCGCGTTCCTTTTTAAGTGATAACCAATAAAAGGTATATTTTATGACTCAAGTTCTTATAAATGGTGCACCACCATATGACAATTCTTTCTCTTTTCAAAAAGTATATTACAGCCCACTATTTTAGAGGTAGAATAAGTGGAACTTGACTCTGTGAAATATCATATTATTTCCCCTGAAGATAGAACTACCATTACCAGTGTCCTCTCCTTCTATAGACATTGTCACTGAGATTGTATGCCTATTGCTATTGAAATGTGTACTTGTTCCTATTATCATCTGTGTCCGACCTTGAGTTTTTAAGACCAATTGTTACCCTTCATAGTCCAAGAGAGACATTTACAATCTCTCATATACGTATCATGTTTCTTTTTTTGTGTTAAATTCAATGAATCATTGATACACATTCATATTGTTGGCAAACAATTCCCAGCCTTGATCTATCAGAACTAAGTGACGGACTGTAACTACCTCAAGTACTTTTGTTTCATTTTAATAAAGTTCTTCAAGCTTCAGGGCTCATACACATGGGCAAAGTACACAAACATGAAAAGAAGCTTGCACTCTATCCTCGCTTTACTGAAAGGTTAGTCTGTGTTCATTAAGGGGCCTCAAAGTACCAGTGTGTTATATACTTAAGGAGCGTTCCAATGGGATTGCACTGTATTTAACCAGGAATGATTCCAATGCTGCATAACCTACTGTAACATTAGACCACACTCTTAAAATGTCTCCAAGCATAAGGAGGTGCTTTAGGGCATGCCTACAATTAGTTTGGGTACATTAAATGCTGAAAACAAAAGGTTTATTCCCAACATGGGGTTAAAGAGTTTTGGGAGTAGTAAAGGTGCGTTCCTGGAATTGCAGCACAAGCAGACAGGCCCTGTGCAACATTGGCACCCCCCATTATTGGAATACAGATAGCCCCAATAAAAGAGGAATAGTCTCATTATTTGACAAATGTGAAATATCATGCAAAAGGCTGTGGGGCTAATTATTAATATATTCACAATGCAATCTGGCCCGATATTAGCACTCAGAATTATTACATTTTATTTTGCAATTGGTAGGTGTGGCAGAAGGAGGGGGGGGGGGCTTTGCATTAATATATATCTGGGGAGAGGTCAGGTCACAGATGATACTTACTTACTTACTTAAGACACTGTAACGGAATCTGCTGCACTATAAAAGACACTGTGACTGAATCTGCTGCGCTATATGAGACACTGTAACGGAATCCGCTGCGCTATATAAGACGCTGTAACGGAATCTCCTGCGCTATATAAGACACTGTGACGGAATCTGCTGCGCTATATAAGACACTATAACGGAATCTGCTGCGCTATATAAGACCCTGTAACGTAATCTGCTGCGCTATATAGGACACTGTGACGGAATCTGCTGCGCTATATAAGACGCTATAACGGAATCTGCTGCGCTATATAAGACACTGTAACGGAATCTGCTGCGCTATATAAGACACTGTAATGGAATCTGGTGCACTATATAACATGCTGACAGCTGTAAATAAATAAATATATATATATACATATAAAGTTATATACAGCACAGCAGGCCAGGGCAGCAGCAGAAAACATTCTTTAGCTGTAAAAAAAAAAAAAAAAAATCCACCTTGAATAATGGGATAAGTTACAGGGTGGCACGGGCGGCAGCAAAACACCTTCTCCTCCAGGCTACAGCCAGCGCTTGGGAAGGCTGATGACGCTGCTGTAGCCAGGGAGGAGGGAGGGAGTCAGAGACAGGTGTCTGTACAGTGTCACTGCTGCTGCTACGCTGCGCTGCCCGGAAGCCGGACCGGGCAGCAGCAGCACTTCAGAGAGAGAAGGAGGACATAGGTCGGAGTGATTGTCAGCCCACCGCCCGTGACGCTTGGCGGCAGGGACCGGGCGAGCAGGGCAGGCGCCGGGCAGGGAAGCCGCCGGCGCTGCGCACGCTGCCTGTGATGCTTCCTCATACGCTACAACACCCATACCCCCCTCATACGCTCAAACACCCATACCCCCCCCACTTATAAGCTACAACCACCATACCTTCCTCATACGCTACAACACCCATACCCCCTCATACGCTACAATAAGCATAGCCCCCTCATACACTTCAACACCCATATCCCCCTCATAGACTACAGTACCCATACCCCCAAGGGCTTAACTGCCATGGTGCAGGGGGTGCAGCTGCTATGGGGCCCAGAACTGTGAGGGGCCCACCTTCCAAGTCAAAGTGGCATGTGTTATATACTTTTTTCACGATTTTGTGTTACAAAGGGGCCCTTACAAACTGATGCTGTTGGGCCAGCAAATGTCTAGTTACGCCCCTGCATATCCCCCTCATACTCTACAACACCCACTCCCCCACTCATACACTACAACACTCATACCCCCCTCATACGCTACAACATCCATACCCCCCTCATACGCTACAACAACCATATCCACCTCATAGCTACAACACCCATACCCCCTCATAGCTACAACACCCATACAACTCTCATACGCTACCATAGGCGTGCGCAGCCCATTTTCTTAGGTGGTGCACCATTGGAGGGACGTGTCCATCACCGCCTACTGGGCATATTTATCGCCACTTATGGGCATCAATGCAAACTAAGTAGGTGACTTATTTATGTATATGCACTTCAGAACACTAGAAATAGGGACAGTGCGCGCGCGCGCGGCAAAAAATTCACACTGTAATGCCCATTCCACATAATGCCACGCACAGTAATGCCCATTAAATATAATGCATTGCACAGTAATGCCCATTCCACATAATGCTCATGCCACGTAATGCTACACACCATAATGCCCATCACACAGTAATGCACATTCCACATAATGCCACACATCATAATGCCCATTACACATGCCAGGGCTTGACTCATTTTTGTAAAATAGGGACCATAGGGACAGTGCGCGCCGAAAATTTACACCGTAATGCCTATTACACGTCACACAGCCATTATATCGTATACCATATGCTATGCTGCCAATTACATGGTATGCCACACACCATAATGCCCATTACATGTTGCACCTCACATGTGATAACCATACAAGTTGTGCCTCACAACGTAATGCCCATTAGACGTTGTGCCTCACACGGTTATGCCCATTACACATTATGTCTCAGACCGTGATGCCCATTACACATTATGCCTCACACGGTTATGCCCATTACACATTACGTCTCAGACCGTGATTTCCATTACACATTATGCCACACACTGTGATGCCCATTACACATTAAGCAACACACCGTGATGTCCATTACACAATTATTTGACACACGTGATGCCCATTTCACATTATGCCATACACCATAATGCCCATTACATATTACACAACACAGGACAGACAGGGGGAGGGGCAAATATGGACAGATAGAACAATATAGATAGAGATGGATTAGGGGAGGGGCAAGCACAGATGGATGAATTGGGGGGGGGGAATAGACAGATGGGGACAAACTACCATATTGGGGAACAGACTGACAGACGGATGGAGGGGCAGCATAGACAGAGGGAAGAGTTGGGGGGGGGGGCAAAGACAAACTGACAAATAGATGCTGGGATGCTCACCATTACTTTCTCTACTTCACCAGACAATGGCAGCAGCTCCTCCTCCTCCTCTCTGTGTGTAGCATTTCTGGGCAGCAAAGACCCCCTTCATGGTGCGGCGCTGAGCAGCATTCCTCATGCACTCCCTCTTCTCCCCACATCATGATGCGGCTCCGGGCTGCGGCGCCTTCAGTCACCTTCGGACGTTTCCTTCCTCAACCCCCGTCACTCCTGGTGTAGCTCCTGCGCGATGACGGCAGCAGCGATGGGGATTCCTCCTCACTCACCCTGGCGGCTTCCGGGCAGCAGATCCGCCTTCTGCCCAGTACACCGGCTGGCAGGGAAGAGGATTTGCTCCCTTCCCTCCCTCACAGTGCGGAGGCAAGGAATATTAAAAAATCAAGAGGGTGCACTTGTTACGGGGGGTGGTGGTCATTAGGAGGTGCCGGTGCACCCCTCGTACGCACGCCTATGTACGCTGCAACACCTATACCCACCTCATACCCTACAACAGCAATACTCCCCTCATACGCTACAACACCTATGCCCCTCTCATACCTTACAACACCCGTACCCCACTCATACGCTACAACACCCATACCCCTCTTGTACACTAAAAACCCAATAGCCCCTCTCATATGCTAAAACCACAATACATAGTTACATAGTAGGTGAGGCTGAATAAAGACTTGCGTCCATCTAGTTCAACCTATGTTTAAAATAGTTTATCCCTTGTGGTATAGTATGTTCCGATATTTTAAAGACAGATTATGGGTGAGATTTAATAGGATGAGAGATTCAGAAAGTGAGAGATTTGGTGAGAAACCTCCAGTTTTTTTAAAGCGGCAATCTTTTGCACTTCAAAATCAAACTGGTTTTGCAGTGTAAATGATTGCCACTTTAAACAAACTTGAGATCTCACCAAATCTCTCACTTTCTGAATCTCTCATCCTGTTAAATCTCACCCTACGTTACTTATTCGTACCCGTGGATGTTTTTAACCAACTTCTTCAGGAAGAGAGCTCCAAAGTTTGACTGTTCTGACTGTAAAGAAATTATTTCTTCTAGATGAACAAAATCTTTTTTCTTCTAATCTAAACTCCTGCCTTCTCATCCTAGATTCCTGTCTAGCAGAAAAAAGGATGTTTGACAGTTCCTTAAATTGGCCCCTAATGTATTTATACATATTGAGCATGTCCCCCCTTAAACGTCTCTTCGCTAGTGTAAATAGTCCCAGATTGCTTAATCTTTCCTCGTAGCTTAAATTTTCCATACCCCTAATAAGCTTTGTTGCTCTTCTTTGGATTTTTTCTAATTCTATGATGTCCTTTTCATAGTGTGGGGCCCAGAATTGTACTCCATATTCGAGGTTCGGTCTAACCAATGATTTGTACAGAGGCATTAATTACTTTTGAATCTCTAGTTTCCATGCCCCTTTTAATACATGCTAGAGTTTTGTTGGCCTTTTTTGTTGCTATATTACATTGAGCACTACACCCTAGTTTGTTGTCTATTTGGACTCCTAGATCCTTTTCGAGTACTGAATTACCCAGTTCATCCCCACTTAGGTTATAACTAGCACATTGGTTATGTCTCCCAAGGTGCATGACCTTGCATTTGTCCACATTGAACCTCATCTTCCACTTTTTTGCCCACTCATCTAGATTGTCAAGATCATTTTGAAGCGTGGTGACATCGTCTGATGATTTAATAACTCTGCTCAGTTTTGTATCGTCCGCAAAGATGGATACATTGTTGAGTAACCCCATCCCAATATCGTTAAGAAAAATGTAAAATAAAATGGGCCCTAGAACCAAACTCTGTGGCACTCCACTTATTACTGGTATCATATTTGAAACGGCAATGTTCACGACCACTCTTTGTTCTCTATTACACAGCCAGTTCCCTACCCATCCACAGATATTTGCCCCTAATCCCAGGTCCTCCATTTTATTTATCAACCTCTTGTGTGATACGGTGTCAAAGGCTTTAGCAAAATCTAGGAAAATCACATCTACTGTACAGCATTTCCATTATCAAGGTTTTTGCTAACCTCTTCATAGAAACCAGGTAGATTAGTTTGGCATGAACGATTTTTCACTAACCCATGCTGGTGATTACTGAGTTAACTATGAAGGTCTAAATATTCCTGGACACGATCTCTTAAAAATCCTTCAAATAGTTTACCCACTATTGATGTTAAACTAACAGGTCTGTAATTAGCGGGATCCTCCTTTTTTCCTTTTTTGAATAATGGCACTACCTCTGCTATTCTCCAGTCTTTTGGTACCTTTCCTGATGATAGTGAATTATCAAAGATATAATGTAGAGGCAAAGCTAATTCCTACCTTAATTCCATTCGTACCCTAGGATGAATCCCATCTGGCCGAGGTGATTTATTTGTTTTGATCTTGCTGAGCCTCAATATTATTTCCTCGGTAGAGAAATCAATATGGAGGTCTGGCTTGTTCATCACATTTGTGGTATGTGTGCGTTCCACAGTCTGCTCTCTCTCAGTAAACACTGATGAGAAGAACTCATTTAACAGTTCTGCTTTTCCCTTATCCTCTGTAAAACTTTTTCCAGTGATATCGGTTAGTGGGCCTATGTTGTCCTTAATTATACGTTTACTATTTATGTATTTGAAAAACTTCTTGGGGTTAGTTTTGCTTTCAATGGCTATGTGCACTTCATAATCCCTTTTAGCTACTTTGATTGCCCCTTTGCAAATTTTGTTTGATTCTTTGTAATTGGTGAACGCCTCCTCAGTTAAGTTATTTTTATACACTATAAATGCTCTTGTTTTATTGTTGATTGCTAACCTAACGTTTTTGTCCAACCATGGTGGCTTTTTTTTAATTGAATTTACTTTAGGAATGTATTTAATAGTTAATGATTCGAGTACATTTTTAGAGTATCCCACATTTCCTCAGCATTTTTCCCCTCAAAAACCATTTCCCACACAATTCTTTTTAGGGCATCTCTGAATAATTCGAAGTTAGTTTTCTGAAGTTTAGTATTTTTGCCGATCCTTTATGATGTAATTTACTGAAGTTGATTTCCAGTGAAACCATATTGTGGTCACTGTTCCCTAGATGTTCAATTACTTTTGTGTTTGAAACTAGATATATGTTATTTGTTAATACCAAATCCAATAATACCTTATTATGAGTGGAGCTTCTACAGTTTGTGTGATAAACTGGTCTTTAAGTAAGCTTAGGACCCCACTGCTTCTTGCTGTTTTACATGTTTCGTTTCTCCAATCAATATCAGGTAAATTAAAACCCCCCATAATTAATATTTGACCCTGATCTGATGATTGTTTGATTTGGTTTAAAAGAAGAGACTCATCCCTTTCATTTATGTTCGGTGGTCTATAGCATACCCCTTTTATAATTTTATTATTAGGTTTTTTGTTATTGTTGGTTATCTATGCCCACACGGCCTCCGTGTAATCTTCCTCTGTACCTGTGCTCATTTCTTTCTCAAGAACAAAGAAAGAAAAGGATTGTCTCTGTTGCTGGCGCACTAAAGAGGGTTATTTGGTTAAAAAGTAACTTTTATTAATGTCGATAAAAAGGGGAACCGTTATGGTGAAATATATGCTACGTACAAGACATACAAAAACAATGAACAATTATTAAAATGATGCACGCGCTGTGTGTGTGTGTCGTATTCGATATAAATCTTATCGTGGGGTTTCTCCTAATAGGTTGGTTGCTGTAATAGATATAATCAGCCGTGTTGCCCTCAATATGTACCCCTTTTCCCCTACTGGGTACTGGCAAGTGCAGTCGTGTGGGTGACCAGACACTGTTCTGTGATTGGTTCCTCTATTGTGTCACGACTCTGTTGGTATACACAGTTCCGTCGGAACTCTCTATTGGTCCGTGTATAACCTGACTCCCAGATTGCATGGGTTGGGTTGGTTGGTGTGTATCAATGCGTTATATGTTGGCAAGTGTTGATGATATTTACAGCTTGTCGTTATCTTACTCAGCAAGTGCTGATGCGCTGGAGACTGGGTATTTGCGCACAATAAAATTTGTGCGTGTATTGTTAACTGACCACACCTTGCTAATGCAAATGGTCCAGGTTTCGGTTAGTCATACTTGATCCCCAATCTTAGCTGTCTCTAGTATCCCCTATTGGTAGCTCCTATATTTGCACAGATGGAATTTATGCACAGTGAAATTTGTGCGTCCGTGATTATTATACGGGTATTCAAAAGACGGCAGGTGTCTGTTCTAGCAACTGTTTTTTGCACAGAATATAATGTTAGTGCTAGGCACAGTAAAATTTGTGCATGTATCTGTTGGTTGCATTAATTAGTTTCTAGACAGTTTATTCATGCACTGTCTTTCACAAGCGTGCATTGGTAAGCTGGGTAGGGGGTGGATAAGAGCTTAGGTTGCACAAATGGAATTTTTGTGCTCCGCACAGTAGAATTTGTGCGTCCGTGATTATTGTACAGATATTCAAAGGCGACAGGTGTCCGTGTCTAGCAACTATTAGTGCACAGAGTATAATTTTTGTGCTATGCACAGTAGAATTTGTGCGTGTGTCTGTTAGTTGCATTCGCTAGTTTTTAGACAGTTTATTCATGCACTGTCTTTTACAACGATTAGTCATGCTTGATCCCCAATCTTAGCTGTCTCTAGTATCCCCTATTGGTAGCTCTTATATTTGCACAGATGGAATTTATGCACAGTGAAATTTGTGCGTCCGTGATTATTATACGGGTATTCAAAAGACGGCAGGTGTCTGTTCTAGCACCTGTTTTTTGCACAGAATATAATGTTAGTGCTAGGCACAGTAAAATTTGTGCATGTATCTGTTGGTTGCGTTAATTAGTTTCTAGACAGTTTATTCATGCACTGTCTTTCACAAGCGTGCATTGGTAAGCTGGGTAGGGGGTGGATAAGAGCTTAGGTTGCACAAATGGAATTTTTGTGCTCCGCACAGTAGAATTTGTGCGTCCGTGATTATTGTACGGATATTCAAAGGCGACAGGTGTCCATGTCTAGCAACTATTAGTGCACAGTAGAATTTGTGCGTGTGTCTGTTAGTTGCATTCGCTAGTTTTTAGACAGTTTATTCATGCACTGTCTTTTACAAACATGCATAGGTAAGCTGGGTAGAGGGTGGATAAGAGCTTAGCAGTGGGTGGGGGCTTGACAAGCTCACATATTTTGGAAAAAGGGGGGATGTCTTTGGAGAAATTGTATGGGCAATCTGATGGTGTGTGTTCTGTCAGATCCCTCTATTGGGTTATAATTGGTCCTTTTTCAAAAATCGTCAGTGTCTACTCTAGCAACTGTGTTGTGGCACGGGTAGAGTTATTGTCCTGTACACTGTAAAAATTGTGCATATATCTGTTGGTTGCATTCACCTATGTTTTAGCAGTTTATTCGTATACTGCTGATTTGATGCAAATGATTATTATCAGTAATCATTTATTTCCTTTCATATGGAGAATAACGCATTACATACACAGTTTCTAAATCATATGGGTTTTAGGGAGTCACGGTATTACTTCAGAGGTACCCTAGAGGAGGTTGTATGGGCGGTCTGACAGTGTGTATGCTGTCAGATCGCTCTGTCTCTACTGATTCGTTACACTTTCCCACATGAATTATTAGTAATCATTTATTTCCTTTCATACAGTGTTTGTAATATGTCCTATTCCAAATATAGTCTTGGGGTACACGGCGATATGAAGCTTCCACAAAATTAGTTTATGACATTAGCTCCATAATGTTTGGTAGTACATTTCTAGTGTTTGACAGTAGTCTATAGTCTGCTCGGTATCAGACTAGGGTATATCGCTGGGGTCTCTTAGTTAGAGTATGGCATATCTTTAGTCCCGGGACAGTAGTACTGCTACGCGGTAACGAACACCGCATAGCGGGGTTCTTTGACTGTTACATATAGCTCGCAACTTGCCTGTCGCTTTGTAGTGACTGGTGAACCGAGGTCTGTAACCAAACAGACCGTCGGACATTGCTTGCGGGGTGAACATATGAAAATATCTCCTCTTTGTCTGAGACCAGTCAATTTATGACGAGTGCTCCTTAAGGGATAGCACCAGACAAAAGATATGCCATACTCTAATTAAGAGACCCCAGCGATATACCCTAGTCTGATACCGAGCAGACTATAGACTACTGTCAAACACTAGAAATGTACTACCAAACATTATGGAGCTAATGTCATAAACTAATTTTGTGGAAACTTCATATCGCCGTGTACCCCAAGACTATATTTGGAATAGGACATATTACAAACACTGTATGAAAGGAAATAAATGATTACTAATAATTAATGTGGGAAAGTGTAACGAATCAGTAGAGACAGAGCGATCTGACAGCATACACACTGTCAGACCGCCCATACAACCTCCTCTAGGGTACCTCTGAAGTAATACCGTGACTCCCTAAAACCCATATGATTTAGAAACTGTGTATGTAATGCGTTATTCTCCATATGAAAGGAAATAAATGATTACTGATAATAATCATTTGCATCAAATCAGCAGTATACGAATAAACTGCTAAAACATAGGTGAATGCAACCAACAGATATATGCACAATTTTTACAGTGTACAGGACAATAACTCTACCCGTGCCACAACACAGTTGCTAGAGTAGACACTGACGATTTTAGAAAAAGGACCAATTGTAACCCAATAGAGGGATCTGACAGAACACACACCATCAGATTGCCCATACAATTTCTCCAAAGACATCCCCCCTTTTTCCAAAATATGTGAGCTTGTCAAGCCCCCACCCACTGCTAAGCTCTTATCCACCCTCTACCCAGCTTACCTATGCATGTTTGTAAAAGACAGTGCATGAATAAACTGTCTAAAAACTAGCAAATGCAACTAACAGACACACGCACAAATTCTACTGTGCATAGCACAAAAATTATACTCTGTGCACTAATAGTTGCTACACACGGACACCTATCGCCTTTGAATATCCGTACAATAATCACGGACGCACAAATTCTACTGTGCGGAGCACAAAAATTCCATTTGTGCAACCTAAGCTCTTATCCACCCCCTACCCAGCTTACCAATGCACGCTTGTGAAAGACAGTGCATGAATAAACTGTCTAGAAACTAATTAACGCAACCAACAGATACATGCACAAATTTTACTGTGCCTAGCACTAACATTATATTCTGTGCAAAAAACAGGTGCTAGAACAGACACCTGCCGTCTTTTGAATACCCGTATAATAATCACAGACGCACAAATTTCACTGTGCATAAATTCCATCTGTGCAAATATAAGAGCTACCAATAGGGGATACTAGAGACAGCTAAGATTGGGGATCAAGCATGACTAATCGTTGTAAAAGACAGTGCATGAATAAACTGTCTAAAAACTAGCGAATGCAACTAACAGACACACGCACAAATTTTACTGTGCATAGCACAAAAATTATACTCTGTGCACTAATAGTTGCTAGACACGGACACCTGTCGCCTTTGAATAACCGTACAATAATCACAGACGCACAAATTCTACTGTGCGGAGCACAAAAATTCCATTTGTGCAACCTAAGCTCTTATCCACCCCCTACCCAGCTTACCAATGCACGCTTGTGAAAGACAGTGCATGAATAAACTGTCTAGAAACTAATTAATGCAACCAACAGATACATGCACAAATTTTACTGTGCCTAGCACTAACATTATATTCTGTGCAAAAAACAGTTGCTAAAACAGACACCTGCCGTCTTTTGAATACCCGTATAATAATCACGGACGCACAAATTTCACTGTGCATAAATTCCATCTGTGCAAATATAAGAGCTACCAATAGGGGATACTAGAGACAGCTAAGATTGGGGATCAAGTATGACTAACCGAAACCTGGACCATTTGCATTAGCAAGGTGTGGACAGTTAACAATACACGCACAAATTTTATTGTGCGCAAATACCCAGTCTCCAGCGCATCAGCACTTGCTGAGTAAAGATCACGACAAGCTGTAAATATCATCAACACTTGCCAACATATAACGCATTGATACACACCAACCAACCCAACCCATGCAATCTGGGAGTCAGGTTATACACGGACCAATAGAGAGTTCCGACGGAACTGTGTATACCAACAGAGTCGTGACACAATAGAGGAACCAATCACAGAACAGTGTCTGGTCACCCACACGACTGCACTTGCCAGTACCCAGTAGGGGAAAAGGGGTACATATTGAGGGCAACACGGCTGATTATATCTATTACAGCAACCAACCTATTAGGAGAAACCCCACGATAAGATTTATATCGAATACGACACACACACACAGCGCGTGTATCATTTTAATAATTGTTCATTGTTTTTGTATGTCTTGTACGTAGCATATATTTCACCATAACGGTTCCCCTTTTTATCGACATTAATAAAAGTTACTTTTTAACCAAATAACCCTCTTTAGTGCGCCAGCAACAGAGACAATCCTTTTCTTTCTTTGTTCTTGTACTACAACCCTTGTCTCTGGCAGCACCCCCATAAATGCACTAACTGCAATTGCAACACGGCAATTAGTAATTGGGGTCAACAGTAAAAATATAAAAACGATATTCTTGTGCAGAACTACTTCCCATATCCCCCTTCCCCTGTCTGAGTTCTCATTTCTTTCTCACATGATGTTAAGATATTTTTTACATATACTGTAGGCACACCCCCCCGCCCTTTCTATTTTCCCTATCTTATCTGTAGAGTGTATATCCCTCCATGCTTAATGGCCAGTTGTGCGACTCATTACACCATGTTTCTGTTATACCAATAATGTCATAATCGTCCCTTGTGACCACAGTTTCTAGTTCCCCACGATTTTACCTGCTAAGCTTCTTGCATTAGCCAGTAGGCATTTTAATTTATGTTTATTTTTATTTGCATCCCTAACATTGTGTTTAATTTCTCCTCTGGACTTATTAATATTCCTTACTATCTTCCTTGTACCCACCTCCCCCTCAGTAGACTCTCTGCAGGCCTCCCCACCATGCCCACTGCCCAACCTATTTACAGTTTTGAAACTTCTTCCTATGTCGTTTACTCCTTCCTATACCCTAAGGTCATCTGTACCTAAGAGCTGTAATGAGGTAAGATTACTGTAATTACATAATATTCCTGGAGCACCCTGGGAATTACCCACAATATTACCCTTATTAGTACCCCTGACATTACCTGTAACTATGTCCTCCCCCCCTCCTCCTCCCCCAAATTGATTCTTGACCCCAATCCTACTATTCTCACTATGGGACCCATAGTATCTAGCTACCCCCCCATCGCCTCCAAAAATCTCCTCCAACCCTCTAACCATCCTTCCCCCCAGCACCGCAGCCCCCTCCTCCTCGTTCAGGTGCAATCCATCACGGCAAAAAAGATGGCGCTTGACCGAGAAGAATACCTTCCTCATATGCTATAATTCTCATACCCCTTCATACGCTACAACACCCAAACACCCTCATATGCTAAATGATCCCCCTCTGATACATAGTTCTGCGGCTGTGATTGTATCTGAGACTGCGTCTCCCAAGGCACTGCATCTCCCCATGGCAATGAGCGTGTAATCCCCCGCTGGGCAATGAGCACATAATCCCATGAAGGACAATGAGCATGTAATCCCCTCTGTGAAACAAGCCTGTAATATCCCCTAGGCAATGAGCATGTAATCCTCGCTGGACAACGATCATGTAATCCCCCTTGACCAACAACCAGGAAATCCCCCGTGGAAACAAGCATGAATCCCCTGGTATCAAGCATGTAACTCCTAGCAACGAGCAGTGTAGGTAAGCAGTACTTATGTGGCATAATGTGTAATGGGCGTCACTGTGTGTGGCATAATGTGTAATGGGCATTAGGTGTGTGGCATAATATATAATGTGCATCATGGTGTGAGACAGAATGTGTAATGGGCATCACGGTGTGAGATGCAATGTGCAATGGCATCATGGTGTGAGGCGTAACATGTAATGGGCATTACAGTGTTTGGTATAATGTGTAATGGACATTACGGTGTGGGGAATAATGTGTAATGGTCATTATGACATGTGGTATACTATGTAATGGGTGTGTGACGTTTAATAGGCATTACAGTGTAAATTTTTGGTGCGCACCTTCGGCGCACACTGTACCTATTGTCCATGTTTTACAAAAATGTGTCAAGCCCTGGCATAATGTGGAATGACCATTACAGTATCTAGCATGTGTGGGGGGAAATGATTCATTCTGAAGTGCATTTACATAAATAAGTCACCTTCTATTTAGTTTGCA
Source organism: Crinia signifera (assembly GCF_055691185.1). Taxonomy (NCBI): domain Eukaryota; kingdom Metazoa; phylum Chordata; class Amphibia; order Anura; family Myobatrachidae; genus Crinia; species Crinia signifera. The sequence continues at coordinate 18,825,235 of NC_139228.1, read as the reverse complement.
TTGATGCCCAAAAGACGTTGACTGACACGCCAAGTAGGTGGTGATGGACATACCCCTTCAATGGTGCACCCCCTAAGAAAATGGTCTGCGCACGCCTATGCTTACCCCCCTCATACGCTACAACAACCATATCCACCTCATACGCTACAACACCCATACGCCCTCATAGCTACAACACCTATACCCACCTCATATGCTACAACACCCATACCCCTCATAGCTACAACACCCATACACCTCTCATACGCTACAACACCTATACCCACCTCATACGCTACAACAGAAATACCCCCTCATACGCTACAACACCCATACCCCCCTCTTACGCTAAAAACCCAATATCCCCTCTCATATACTAAAACCACAATACCTTCCTCATATGCTATAACACTCATACCCCTTCATACGCTACAACACCCAAACACCCTCATATGCTACAATAGCCATCCCCCATATACTCTACAGTACCCATACCCCCCTCATACACTACAACACCCATACCCGCCTCATACACTACAGTACCCATACCCCCCTCATATGCTACCACACCCATACCCCCTTCACACGCTACAACACCCTACCCCGCTCATATGCTACAACACCCAAACCCCCCTCATACACTACAACACCCATACTCCGCTCATATGATACAACACCTATACCTCCCTCATACACTACAACACCCATACCCCCCTCATACACTACAACACCCATACCCCCCTCATACACTACAACAACCATACCCCTTCAGACGCTACAACACACGTACCCACCTCATACACTACAACACCCAGACCCCCTCAGATGCTACAACACCAATATCCCCCTTACACCCAAACCCCCCTCATACACTACAACACCCATACTCCGCTCATACGATACAACACCTATATCCCCCTTACACCCAAACCCCCCTCATACACTACAACACCCATACTCTGCTCATATGATACAACACCTATACCCCCTCACACACTACAACACCCATACCTCCCTCATACACTACAACACCCATACCCCCTCATACACTACAACACCCATACCCCCCTCATACACTACAACACCCATACCCCCCTCATACACTACAACACCCATACCCCCCCTCATACACTACAACACCCATACTCCGCTCATACGATACAACACCTATATCCCCCTTACACCCAACCCCCCCTCATACACTACAACACCCATACCCCCCCTCATACACTACAACACCCATACCCCCTCATACACTACATTACCCATACCCCCTCATACGCTACAACACCCATACCCCCCTCATACGCTACATTACCCATACCCCCCTCATATGCTACAACACCCATAACCCCTCATACGCTACAACACCAATATCCCCATCATATGCTACAACACCCATACCCCCTCATACGCTACAACACCCATACCCCATCATACGCTACAACACCCATACCCCATCATACTCTACAACACCCATACCACCCTCATACACTACAACACCCATACCTCCCTCAGAGGTTCTTGTCATCTCGCCGCCGTGCGGGTCACTTTGTTGTCACTCGCCGCCGTGCGAGCTATTGTGTTATTAGCATGGGTCGTCTTGAAAAAAATATCCTGAATATTGAAACGTTGACCATTTGACTCATGTTACCCATGACTTCATGATTGCACCTATATAAAATCGATTTCTATTTACAAGCCCCCTGTAGTGACTCAGATTTTTTCCCACTACATCCATACCACTGAGGACACCCCAGGCAGTTGCCTGATTGGAGGAGTGCCGGTTCCACCACCCTTCTGTATATATAATGTACACACATACATACCACATGAAAAGCCTGTGGTATGCACCTTACTCTGTAGGACTTAGGAGACCTCACAGGCTCAGTGCTGCCTCTGATTAAAAACCCTCCCATGACTAGGCTGCTGCTGTCCTTCATGAGCCTGAGAAGCATGTAATGAGCTCCACCAATCAGAGCTCAGCACAAACCTCTCAGCCTTTGCCCTCTTGTGCAAAGTGTCATGAGTGTCAACTCCCAGTAATGCACTGCACCCCTGTGCAGTCAATGTGTCTTGGCACCCAATGCTCAGCACCAATTAATCATTGTCACATTGGCAGATCGGTGAAGCTGCAGCACTACCCCACTCCCATGCACAAAACCTTTAGCTAAAAAAATATACCGTATATATATATTTTTAAAAAATACATGCCAACCACAGAAGGCCCCTAGCTAGAGGGGGGCCCAGGGGTACTAACCTCCTTTGCCCCCCTTTAATCTGACCCTGGCCACCTCCCCTCCCAGTATCTCCTCCTCCACAATGAAAGTTGGAGGGGAGATGACTGGGAACCGCAGAGACCACCCGTCCAGCTAGAACACCGAGGTGAGTATCAAACTTTTTTTTTCTCGTACCGCAGTGTTTTCAAAGCTGAGAACCCCACGTGCATTTTTTTAAAATATGATACCGCGGGTATGTGGCAGGTGTATACCCATAATCCAGAATTGAGTGCAAGATCTGTTCGCGGCAAATTGGATACCCCACAAAGGGCGGAATGTAATCCCGGTCGAGTTCGTGGCAGTCGGGGTTACATGGTTTTGTCTTGTAAGTGATTAAAAAAAAATGCATCCCGCACTGCCGTCGAAATCAGGCAGCATTACATTCGACCCTGAGTGTATAATAAAGTAGTTTAATATTGTAATATTAACTGCACAGCCAATGTGTACCTGACTTGCTACTGGTAGCAGTGCCGTAACATGAAAATAGGACAGGCTTGCCTACTTATAGGCTGCCCTCTCCAAGAGAGCACAGCCGGGACCGAGCATCGGGGGGCGTCATAAAAGAGGCAGGATGGGGGTGGAGCTTATGGGGAAGACCTCTGTTTGGAGTGTGAGGCCAATATGATCACATCATCATGGCCACGCCCCTGCCGTGCAATGCCAGTAATACAGGCTTTGCACAGTAGGGGGGAGGGACAGAGCTACGATGATGCGATTTGCATCATTTCATTTTTCGGAGCCTCCCGGCCATTTCGGGAGGGTAAGCAACCCTGAAATAGGAAGCCAAGAGGGACCTTAAAAAGAGAGGGTAATGTCACCTTAAATTAGAAACATATTTTCTGTTCTCATACACGAACATCTGGCTCATTTATTGGATACCACCTTTGAGAGTCCTCTCTTCTATTTCTTGTCCTTGACTCGATGGATATAAAATAAGTGCACATGATAAGTGCGCGGCGGCTGAAGTGCTGCGCCGTCTAGTAGCTGCCTCTTGTAGCGATGGATCCAGTTAGCAATCTGCCTGACATGGAAAACTGGCTGCGAGCTCCTGATTGTTGATTGTGAGCCTGCAAACATTATGGTGTTTGCGCACACTGTCATTCCACAAAATAAAATTAAGCTTGGAAGCTCTAATTAATTCCAATGAGAGGCTTTACGGCTAATCAGCACCACAGTTTGAAGACAATGACAGCCTCCCCACAAAGCAGGCGGGAGGCATAACAAGTACAGATTTGCTTAATTAGATTTTAATTATTGCCAGTTAGGAAACGCCGCGTACTGCCATCTGCATTCTGATAGGAACGAGGAAGTATACTTTTATTTGCTTGTTACCCGAGTTTTGTTGAAAAACTATTGTAATAAGCCCTTCTCTGTCCTTTACCCTGGTAACATCTGTTTGGGAAGATAGGATTGTGGACAGGAATTTTTGCACTCTTTCTTGATTAGTATAAAAAATATAATTCAACTGCAAATTTCTGTGTTCGGTATTAACGCTTAGAGCGGGATGCATCAAGCATTGCATATTGCATGCAATACTTCTCGCCACCTACCACATGCATCGTAGAATTTCTAATCTCTGTATGTATGAAGATTTGCAATTAAAATCACAACACGTGTTTAATCACAGTTATGGGGCCCATATATCTGAGATGAATTGCCTCAATTCCTCGTTCTGCCAACGCCTGGGAGCAGCAACAGACTGGGCCGCCGAATCGGCCCTACCATTGTTCATGCGCGCAACCATTGTCGTGTGCTTGCAGGAGAGAGGGGAATAGCGGCTTGTGATGCCCCCTCTCTCCTAGACCTCAGCGGTGCACAGAGAGAGTTGCCGGACTCACCTTGAGTCCAGCGGCTCTCTCTGTGCACTGATCGGGAGGCAGAGCCTCTACCTTGCACAAAGAAATCGGCCCACCTGGCCATTGGCCCCTCTGGCATTTGCCAGAAGTGCCAGATGGCCAGTCCGGCCATGCCTGGGAACCAGGGAAATACAACAGGTTGGAGATCCGCAAATCACCGATCCTGACCCAAAACAATAACCTATATAGGTGAGGCAGTCATTACTAACATGCTGTTTTTCCGCTGTCCGATTACTGATCGTATATTATCGGTAGATTGGTTTGGCGTTAATGACTCTGTAATCGAGACACTGATTTATTGTCCTCATTACATATTGCCTAAATACCATGAATCATACTCAGTGTAGACAGGTCTATTTATAATACAAAGTACAATACTCTACTCTTGCTCTAATATAGAGGTTACCAAACATGGTCCTCAAGGCACCCTCACAGTCCCGGTTTTAAGGATAGATGGTTAAATCACATTGACTGAGATAGTAAATAAGTCACCCTTGCCCAGGCATGGCTATCCTTAAAGTACACAGTTAGATGTTAGATTATATCTTCCAGATTTATCAGCATTCTGTACAGCTGGACTTATTTGGTATTACTTATTGGCTAAACAACATATAGCGTAGTTTGAACCTAACATAATTAACTTGTCCATTCTTGGTCTTCGGTCAAGATTCCGTCCCAAAAAATACTGAGACCATTAACTGTTTCTCGCTTCAATGATGTGAAGACCTCAATTAAGACACATACGGATGACCAGCAGTAAGGATGCCCGTGGTCAGAATACCAACGCCGGCTGGTGGGAATTCTGACAGGGGTAAGGTAAGTTTTCTTACCCTCCCTCTGCCCCCTCTAACCCTCCTATCCCACAGCCAACCCTTCCCCCTCCCCAGCATGACCCTACATCTAACCCTTCATTCCCCCACTAGTGCATAAACCTAACCTCCTTCACCGGCTGTCCGCTACCGTCCCCTGTACACTCACCAAGATCCTGATCCGTTTTGAGGTTGAGGATGCCGGTGTCAGTATACTGAACACCGCCGTCTGACCACCGGGAGGCTAACCGCTTCCTCTTTAGTTACCCTCAATATATTTTTGAATGATGCATCCACTTTAATTTCTAAGAAGTTGTAAGATATACAGTGTACAGCAAGTAGAAAATCACAAGTCAAAAAAGAGGAGCAGACACACAGGGCTAAATAACACACGCACACACACACACACACACACACACACCCTCTGAAAATAATCCTTAGAAATGTATCTGATTGGCTGGGACTTGTTCTCACTCACTTTGTAGCTTTGTTTGTCTCACACATACTTTAACACATAAATTACTCCTGTTACACACAGAGGTGGCCATTATAACAGCTCACTGTGTGAATTAGGAATCCGATATTACCTGAATTAACAATGTCTGATGCATCCTCACGTATTTCGGCATATTTGTCTCACAGATTAAAGGAATAGATTGCAAAACATTTGCTAGAAAAATATCAATACGGCGTCCTGCTGTTTCCACTCGGGATCCCTTTGGCTGACAGGAGAAAATGCTGCTGGTCCCATTGGTGAGCATCAGTTGAGCACATACAAGGCTCTGCATGAGAGAAGCTTCTGTATACTGGTATAAACATTTCCCGACTGCCAAATTCAATTGATAACCTATGTTTGCAATCTTGGGGCTATTATCTGCTTACTGCAAAAAGTTGCAGATTGACCAATTGCTAGTATTCATTTTAAATTTCCCAGTACACGTTGCTGCTGTACACGTGACCCCTTAACCAGAGGCCCCATACTCCTGCAGGGCCCCATACACCTGGAAGCACACATTTATGCACGCACACTGTAATACCTACACATGCATCCCTATCTTACTTACCTACTCTGATGGAACTTTCTCCAAACTGCTCAAAGAGTAGGCAGCCCACCATTTTCTATTGAAATGGGCAGGACATTGAGCATTATGCAATGAGAATTGCATAATGTTGGCCCTGTCCCCTCTACATAGATCCACAAATTATGGCATTTTGCTACAGTATGAACGGGTGAGGCCCATGGATGAGAAACATCCAGCCTTGCACCCTGTCTTCTCTCTGGGAGAAGCAAGGAGAGGCAACTCTTTATAGATTTTCTGGGGTTGGGGCTTGTCATCATTAAGCTCCACCCCCATTCCTGGAAATGCCGTGATTCAAGGCTCTTTGGGGGGGGGGGGGGGAATGGTACTAAATAACCCCACCCCCTCTCCGAAGAGCCACAAATGAAGGGGTGAGGACACTGATGTGGAGGCCCTGTTAAATGCGGAAGACTTGCTCACCCTTTCTGGGGGGCCGGGAGGGAGAAACGATTTTCGGGAACTAACAAAGACCCCCATTTCCAGCATGCCCTGTAGCAAACGGTGTTGAGTTCGTAAACTTTGCAGTTTGTTCAATGATCAATGATCTTTTGATCATTTGCTCAAGATTGGACACGGCAAACGGAACTATTAAGACTTGATCCACCAAGCTGCCCACACTGCCCCGGGCACGCCTGGTACCCCACTCATCCCCCCCACCCCCCTCCCCCTCTTGTATACTTGTACATTATTGTTACAGTGTGTCACAGTTGTCACATATTTTGTACAGTGTAGCAGTAAACGCACCAAGGTTTTTTGCACACAATTCATTGCTTTACCTTATCTATATCACTCTTGCAATATATATCTTGTATAACACACAAACGAATCACTGGATTGTAACTCAAGTTGGTTCAGAAGGAGAGCGCAGTGTTAACCACATCCTTACTAAAGATACCCAGTGAGCTAGGACAGCTCAATACACTGCAGCCCCTTCAAACAGCAGTACCTTGAGCGCTGACAAAAAACCCAACTATTACCTACCCTCCTGCAATGGCCGGGGGGGGGGCCCAAAAATCGGATCCTCCTCCCGGCCTCCCAGAAGGGTGGGCTCCCCGCATCAGCCCCCGCACCTCCTCCCTCTGCCGGTCAAATGCTGGTATTCACGGTGGGGCAGGGCTTAATGGGAAGGGGCTTAATGATGGCAAGCCCCATCCCTGGAAACAGCCGCTAAGAGTCTCCTCTCATTGCTTCTCCTGGAGAGAAGACCATCAAATTAGGCAAGTATGAGGTAGGCAATGTAACAAAGCAATGGCAAGAAGGCAAGTCAGATGCTTGGTTGCATAAGGAGAGGAATCCACAGTAGAAAGAAAGAAGTAATAATGCCACTGTATAGGTCATTGGTACGACCTCATCTAGAGTATTGTGTTCAGTTCTGGAGGCCATATCTCCAGAAGGATATAAATACATTAGAGACTGTACAAAGAAGAGCAACTAAAATGGTGCATGGCCTTCATCACAAAACGTACCAGGAAAGACTAAAAGATCTTAATATGTATACTTTAGAGCAGAGAAGGGAAAGGGGGGACATGATTGAAACTTTCAAATATATCAAGGGTTTTACTGAGGTTCAGGTGGGAGACATTCTTCACAGGAAGAGGAGCAACAGAACACGAGGACATGCACTGAAACTAGAGGGAGGAAGGTACAGGTGGGAGACATTCTTCACAGGAAGAGGAGCAGCAGAACACGAGGACATGCACTGACATTAGAGGGAGGAAGGTACAGGTGGGAGACATTCTTCACAGGAAGAGGAGCAGCAGAACACGAGGACATGCACTGACATTAGAGGGAGGAAGGTACAGGTGGGAGACATTCTTCACAGGAAGAGGAGCAACAGAACACGAGGACATGCACTGAAACTAGAGGGAGGAAGGTACAGGTGGGAGACATTCTTCACAGGAAGAGCAGCAGCAGAACATGAGGACATGCACTGACACTAGGGGGAGGAAGATTCAGGGGGAATTTGAAGAAAAATTACTTCACAGAAAGGGTAGTGGATAAGTGGAACAGCCCCCCATCAGAGGTGGTAGAGGCAAATACAATAGAGCAATTTAAACATGCTTGGGATAGGCATATTGGGTGTAGTATGGGGCTCCGACAGTGGGGATCCCGATAGTCAATATCCCGACATCGGGATCCTGACTGCCAGTGCTCCGACAGGGGGGCGAGTGCAAAGAAGCCCCTTGCGGGCTTGCTACACTCACCACAGGTTCTATTCTCCCTCTATGGGGGTCATAGGGAGAATAGCCCCTGTGAGTCAGGATCCTCCCAGATTCTTATCTGCCATCACATTTTATGTTTCTATGTTTCACCCAAACCTAAATCTCTCTGCACATGTTACATCTGCCCCACCTGCAGTGCAGCATAGATTTGTCCAGTTGCTTCATTATTTACTTTACTTTCAAACATGTCTTTAAACAGTAGTTACTATAGAGCAGTCTTGCCTGGTAAAGTTTGGGTGAACACCGTGTTACTGGGCTGTTTCAGTACCAATATGTACTCTGTGTTTACTAGACAATGACAATGTTGTACCTGTCATCACTGTTGATGGAGGTCAATTGGTAAAGGGCATAACAATTAGTTTCCAAATATGTCTTAATAATCAGCTGATTACAATTATACTCGGATACAAGATGATTAGCTGAAGAGATGACAAATATTTATGTTAATTGTAATCAGACAGCGACATGTCTATCCGTAGAGTTTCTCTGCAGAAAATACTACAGTCATTTACAACCAAAGTGTTTTTATTTTATAGATAAAAAAGAACAACCATTAGCTCCCTATAATGCTTTTTTTCCCTTTATGACATTCTGCAATAAGATTGAAATTAATAGTTAAAAGCAAAGAACATAGGGGCAAATTCATGACTGATTGCATTGGTCACCAGTCGTGCAGTTTGCCAATGGTTCAGAAACAGCGCATGGCTCTACCTGATTGACAGACAGAGGTGTTCAGGAGTGAGGGACAGGGGTGCTGGTATTTCAGGAAATGGGGATGTATTGCCCCCATTTTCTGGCAATTACCAGGCCAAGGACAGCTCTGCGTCAGCCAATCCCGGATCAGCCCAATTGGGGCAAGCAGAATACGTGCACACCAATATCTCATGTACTATTAGGTTTGGTAGGCAAAATATTATATAATTGCACTGTGGGTGCTGCCCTTGACAGTCTGAGAGATTCAAAGATACAACACGAGAAAGGTTGTGACTGTATTAGAGGTCGCACTATATAATAAATTGAAAACTTTACTGTTATTAGTAAGTGATAATAATTCCCTTATTTTTCAGTATGGGGAATTGGTATACGCAAAGAAGTGAGATATAGATGTTAAAAATGTAGGGCAAAAACAGACATACTGTATACACATACATAGTGCCCTAAGATTAGAAAAGGTGTATTTAAATCAGTGGTTGGGTGTCCGTCTATTTTGTCTGAAACAATATACAGTATTAGTCCAGTCGTTGATGGTTCTGATATAGCCTGGTACTGGTTGGCTTCTAATTAATTCTGGTCATCAATATCCTTCCTAAGATCTTATATCTCCCTGTTTAGGTGTCATCCTATATTAATAAGGTCCTTTTAAATGGGAATAGAGGACCTTATTTATATAGGACAACAACTAAACAGGAATATATAAGGAAGTATATTGATGACCAGAATTAGTTAGCCTGGAGTGCTGGGTGCTTGGTGGTGTGCAGCAACGGCACAACAGATGCCGCCAATGGGGGGGAGCAGGGTATATGCAGATTCCTTGCAGATCACATGGAATCTGCCAAAACTTCTTGGTGACAGGTGCTAGAGATCAACTAGGCCTCTAGCATCTGTCAGGGAAAGGCAGCGTGCCCAGCCTACCCAGAAGCGCAGATTCTGGGAGCACAGGTGCAATCTCAGCAGTACCCCACCTATTAACAAGCATGAAACCCCTTGGCAATGAGCATGTAAACCCCTTGCATCAAGCATATGTAACCCCAGACAACAAGCATGTATTCCCTGGCAACAAGCTGGAAACCCATGGCAATGAGTACATAAACCCTGGCAATGAGCAATAACCCCTGGCAACGAGCACGTACGTAACAAAAATTATAATTAATGTATGTGGGGTGGGGGGCACTTTTGTATTAGCCTTTGGCAGTTGGAACCCTTAATCAGGCCCTGGTGGAACACAACACACAATAAATCTGCTCACATTAGCTGCAATGGTCATACTACCAACTGGAAATCTGAACTGAAATCAGTTGTAGAGTTACAGAATTAAAAAAATTGTTATTAGCAGTTGAACTGTTACTCTTTACTGGAGCGGTGCGTTGGGTTGTACTGGCCCTTGGGGTCCTGTTTTCTGCACCTGAATTTTAAGAATGTTAGGGAGCCACCTGATGAGGTTACCTGGCCGACATAAGTGGGCAAAAAATTTTGGCCAGAACATCAACTGTAATCCATGTTAAATTTGCAGGGCTTATTACACTTGTTCTGATTACCATTGTCTTTTTTTGTGTGTGCTCTCATTAAGAAAAATAACCACTTAGGCAATACAAATAAATTGCCCCCATTTGCATATTATTAAGCTACAATATAAGACCTTTTACCCACTGGTTTGCTTCCATTTCAAAAAAAGACATTTTGTTTTGCTATACTCTTGTGTTCTAGATGGGTCCTGTAATAAACAAGCTACAATGTCAGGAGAAACACAGTAAACAGTAAATTCAATATTGTTGGAAGGTGTTTTTTTTTCTGTAGATTCAATCAGTGATTTCTCCTTGTTCAGATTTGGAGCTTGTTGTGGAATTAAACAACAATGGTACCAGAGTCCAGTGCTACCTTTCTACAAAGATTGACGCAAGGAAATCAAAGCATTGGGAGGGTGAGTAGAGATGTGTTATTAATGAAAATGAAGTCAGCGTTCGTTTAGTCATGAAGGCCTGTTAACAGTTTATTGCTTCTTGTTCCCCCTGCTGTTCGGCACATCGAAATTCCTGTAAAACTCAAAGGACATCTGGAAGAATTCAGCCAATTAATGGAATTCACGCTGAAGCTGCTCTGAAAGGCAGATTACACGGAATCAAACCTTGCTGCAAGGATGGTACACCCTAATCACACATGTAACATTCATTAGATGCTGCTGCGGGAGAGCGTCAATGTCTTTAATGAAAGATCAGGGAGAGCGCATCCAGTAGGTATGTGTTTAGCTGGATGTGATTATCTAGAATACCAACATAAACATTGCCAAACGTTAGAGAAAACACATTTGTTTCAAGCAGTTTAACTCTTTAAATGCTCCGTGACCATGTCTTCTCCACCGTAGAGCCGGTTGTATCATGTATTAAAATACATCGCAATACATCCCACAATTATTACAATACTTACCGTCTTTCTTAAATGCTGGTTTACATAGTTACATAGTAGGTAAGGCTGAAAAAAGACATGCGTCCATCTAGTTCAACCTGGTATAGATATCCATTGCTGATTTGGTAGGTTCTGATATTTTACAGACAGATTATATTTCTTATTTGTACCCATGGATGTTTTTCTCCAGTAAATGTTTGTCCAACTTTACCTTGAACGCATTTAATGAGCCAGCCGTTACCACCTCTCTGGGAAGAGAGTTCCAGAGTTTGACTGTTCTGACCGTAAAGAAATTCTTTCTACTAGCTGAATGAAATCTTTTTTCTTCTAATCTATACTCATGCCCTTGTGTCCTAGATTCCTTTCTAGTAGAAAAGAGGGTGTGTGACAATGCCTTATATTGGCCCTTGATATACTTGTACATGTTGAGCATGTCCCCCCTTAAACGTCTCTTTTCCAATGTAAATAGTCCCAACTTGTTTAATCTCTCCTCGTAGCTTAAATTCTCCATTCCCCTAATAAGCTTTGTTGCTCGCCTTTGGATTTTTTCTAATTCTATGATATCCTTTTTATAGTGTGGGGCCCAGAACTGCACTCCGTACTCGAGGTGAGGTCTCACCAATGCTTTATACAGCAGCATAGTTACCCTTGAGTCCCTAGTTTCCATTCCCCTCTTAATACATGCCAGATTTTTGTTGCCCTTTTTTGTAGCTACATTACAATGGGCACTACATCCCAGTTTGCTGTCTATTTGGACTCCTAGGTCCTTTTCAAGTATGGAATTACCCAGTTCCTCTCCTCTAAGGTTGTAACTTGCACACTGGTTGTGTCTCCCAAGGTGCATAACCTTACATTTATCTACATTGAACCTCATCTTCCATTTTTTTGCCCACTCATCTAGAATTGTAAGATCATTTTGAAGCATGGTGAAATCTTCTGATGATTTGATGACTTTGCTAAGTTTTGTATCGTCCGCAAAGATGGATACATTGCTGAGTAACCCTATCCCAATATCGTTAATAAAAATGTTAAACAGAATGGGCCCCAAAACCGAACCTTGGGGCACTCCACTTAGTACCGGTATCATATCTGATACGGCACCATTCACATCCACTCTTTGTTCTCTATTACATAGCCAATTCCCTATCCATCTGCAGATATTTTCACCCAATCCTAGGTTCTCCATTTTATTAATCAATCTCTTGTGTGGGACAGTATCAAGGAATATTACACCCCCAGAAGGTGAGTTGTCCTGGTAAAGATTGGACTTCTAGGTGTATGATGGAGAGTCCTAATGCACATGAGCAGTCATCAGCCAGTGCCAAGCCATAGTGAATGGAGAGGGATCCTTCTGATCCCTTTCTGGGAACTTTTTGGGTAGAGAAACACAGTGGCTTCTAAAGGCAACATCAGCTGTTGCTGGCACTGCCAATTGGTCGCAAACTCCGGAGGGTTACAAAATTGAAAACGTAATAGGGTGCGATTTTTTTTTAGACAAAGTCAGAATTCGCTTGTGATTTCTGGTGATTTTAAGTTACAGAAAATTACAGTTTTTAGTTAAAAAAAAAAACCTGTGTGGGGTCCCCCCACCCCCCAGCATAACCAGCTCCGGGCTCATTGAGCCATCCTGGTTCTCCAAATACAAGGGAAAAAGAAGACTGGGGGCCCTCTGTATTTAAGAAACCAGCACCAGGCTCTTGGACCAGCACCGGGCTCCAACAGCCTGCACTGTCATGCCACAGCCGGGGGACACTTTTTATGCAAGGTCCACCGGCTGAACCATGACTGGACAAGGCTTCACTTGTGCAGGGCTGAAACCCGGTGCTGTCCCTACCATCCCCGGGCTGTGGGTGTCAGGCTGATTCTTGTGTACATTTTTTTTAAATACATTGGTTTTCACAGTAGAACTACATGTCCCAGAAGGCCTCCTCCGCATGCTGGGACTTTACAAACAACAAGGCTCAGCATGCGGGGGCATTAATGGGCCTGCTGGTTCCTGTAGTTCTACTGTGAAAACAATGTACAAATAAGACATACACACAGAAAATAAAATGTTTAATATACAAACACAAATACTCACCATACCACGATCCCATGATAGCACAGCTACTCTCCTGTACAGAGTTTCTGTGATGTCAGTCAGGGCCGTCTTAACAGCAGCGCAGGCCCCCGGGCAAAGCACTGGCTAAAGCTATAATGGTATAGAAAAGGGCACAATAAATTTATGTAGCGCCTACAAGTTGCAGACAGTCAGTGACTACAATAAAATAACATTTAATACATTGAAAACATACTTATATGCTTAGGGATGAATTCCCACAAGGTCAAATTGCATTTGGAATGTATTGCATAGGCGTCACATTATTCATGTATGCTGTGCTGAGTGAGAAGAAAATAAATATCACAGCACACATATAGTAGCAAGTAAGTATCAATACCTGCAAAACTTCCCAAAATATATAGTTACTAATGTTATGGTATATGGTCATTAGGTCAAAACATATGGCTTATATCGACATGAAATATGCTGACATGGCTAAGGTCGACTTGTTTGGAAGGTCCACATAAGCATTAGGTCGACAATGGCTAAGTCGAAAGTCAAAAGGTCGACATGGGTTTTTCACTTGTTTTTTTTTAGCCGACGTGGTATTTCATGCCCTGCACTAGGGTGTAGAGAGGGAATAGAATAGTGAGTGCAGCGAGCACTTTGACGGTGTCCATGTCGACTATGTTGACATTCGTGACAACAAAAAGTGAAAAACCCATGTCGATCTAATGGTTGTATCGACCATGTCGACTGTAGGTATGTCGATCTATTTCATGTATTGACCTTCAGTGGGCAATGCATGACCCACTGACCCATACCCCTTTGTAACATAGTTACATATGTATATAGCTCATGTTATTTCTCTGCAATTTCACGTTTTTTCCTCGTAAAGAACTAAAACGTGAGAACAAGTTTTGTATACTTGTTTTTAATCCAAAAGGTGCTTGGGTGACATAATAAAATATGAAAAACGACAAAACCAATTAAATGACTGCCAAACTCTGGTCGTGTAAGGGTTAACTCCCCTTTCCAGTGATAACTGATAGAAGAACATGAACTATAGAACCTGCGCTGAGCAGACCCATGACCTAGAAGGCAGGATGGAACACCTACCTAGATGGACAATAGGACAATCACGTATTCTGAGATATATAAATAACTGCTGGTTACCAAAACGCACTTGCTGGGCGGTAAAGTGCAAATGTAGAACAATATCAGAGTAATAGAGAATATACATTGTGATTGCAGATCCAGCATAAACTTCTGGCTACAGTGGTTGCTTTGTCTACTGACCTCCCGTACTTCTTACTTCTCCTTATTTAAAAGGACATCAAGGTGGTACCTGGGACCCGCCCCTCAGCTTTCATCTAACTCCTGATTGGCTGCGGGCTGATTGCATGGCCGGGAATGAATGGCACACAGTGTTCCCTGGTATAAATGCAGCGATGGATGCTATGGAGAGGATGCACTTGGTCCCTTCCCCAGCCTCGCAGCACCGTGTCTAATGCTCAGCTCCTGCCCGCACCCTGCAGCCTGCCTGCATCTCCCACAGCCTGCACAATGCCGAGGGGATTCCTTGTGAAGAGGACCAGGAGACCCTGTGGCTCGTATCGGATACCTTTAGAGGACAATGGACCTCTCCAGTCTCTGGCAACACCATCGGTTTTGGATTCTCTGATCCCTTATACTCCCATTATGCTCCCCAGCTCAGAGACCACAGCAGGCACTATGGACAAGGCAAAACAACCACAACCACCCCATGAAGATAGGGTGATGAATGAAGTCCACCCTATTAAAGCCAGTGGGGGGCTGCAGGAAATTGAGCACTGGGATCTGTTGCCCCCCAGTCCGGTGCAGTCTGTGGGTTTGGAAATGAAGAAAACTTTCTTCAAGAGATATCTGAGCTCAGCAGCTGCCGCAGACTCCTTCCCAGTGGCTGCCTCCTTCACCCCCATGGAGAAGCTCCTGTCTCATCACAACCATTTCCTGACGCCTGAATCTAAGCTGCATGCAAACCTGGCTTCTTGGGATGCTCCGAGACCTAATAAAGTCCCCAGTAAGAAGCACAAAGCCAGTAGGAAGTTGCACTTTGCAGACGATGTGACCACATCTCCTGTGCTGGGACTGAAGATCAAGGCAGAGGACCCAGAAGCCAAAGCTCGCAGCCCCCTGGTGAAGCGCCCCCCACTTGGGGAGTTCATCTGCCAGCTCTGCAAAGAGCAATACCCGGACCCCTTTGCATTGGCTCAGCACAAGTGCTCCAGGATTGTCCGGGTGGAGTACAGATGCCCGGAGTGCGAGAAGATCTTCAGCTGCCCTGCAAATCTGGCTTCACACAGAAGGTGGCATAAGCCCCGGACACTAGTAAGTGACGTGCTGGTGGGGAAGAAGGCGCAGATCCCCGGGGAGGGGAAGGAGAACAGCAGCGGTCTGAGCTTGCTGGAGAGCGCACGCTTTCAGCACCAGCAGCCTGTGGACAGCTCCCAGCTGGCTGATCAGCACCTGCGTCCTGGGAACAGCTCCTTCCAGAGCAGGGAGGACAGCGAGACCCCGGTGTCACAGGGCACCTCTGAAGATGGGGATGAGGATGCCTTTCACTGCCCCTACTGCTACAAGAGGTTCCGCAGGCATGCGTATCTACGCAAGCACTTGCTCACTCACCAGCACTACAGCCCTCTAGAAAGGGGGCATGTCACCTACCCATGCACCCTGTGTGGGGTTCATTTCCCCTCCATGGACATCAGAGACAAGCATAGACTATGGCATGCAGTGAGAGAAGAACTTCTGCTCCCTCTGGAAGAAGCTCTGGTGGCTGCTGAAGGAGGGCAGCAGATTTTCCCCTGTGAATATTGCCCCACTGCCTTCTTCAGCTCTCCTGGTCTCACCCTACACATGAACAAGTACCATTCATCTGAGAAAAGACCGGAAGCACCGTCCCAAATACCCCTCTGACCTGGCTGCTGAAGATTGCCAGTTAGGGGCTAACCACAGAGCGTGTACAACAATGTTTAAAAATAATAATAATCAAATTGTATTTTCATCATAGTTGCCAAATTAGTGTTTTAAATAGTTTTAGCCTTTAAATGTCTGATCACCAGCCCTAGAGACTTCCAAAGTATACTTGTGGTATTATGAAGTTTTAATGATTGAAATATGTTTACGTGTACAACATGTGTGTAAAGCATAATAGCAAAGTATTCTTATCCAAAGTTCAAATATATGTTTCTTATTGATCAAGTCATCATCATGTTTAAAAGGAAATAAACCAAAGGTCTTGTGTACTTCTGCAGTGTGCTTATTATCTTTGGAAGAGTACTTTTATACAATATGTTCCCAATGTGGACTTATTATTATTATTATTTATAGTTTCTTATATAGCGCAGCATATTCCATTGCGCTTTACAATTGGAGACAACAGTCATTAAACAAACTAGGTAGAAACAAACAGACATAGGTAGAAGGGCCCTGCTCGCAAGCTTACAATCTTTAGGATTTGGGGATGTACAGTATGATAAAAAGCATAAAACAAAAAACACTTGTCTTAGAATAATATTAACATTGTTATTGATAAAATATTATCTTATAATATTCTAACTGCAAAACAAATAGAATTTGAAGATATTGGGTATTTATAATAGCATCATTCAATTGTATTATAATAAATGTCATTATAAAGCAGCAAAATTACCAGGTTCAAAAGAAAATTTATCACAGCATTTTTTTTCTTCTAAAAAGTCCACAAATTGATTGCTTTGTGATGCTTTCATAATTAGCTTTTTAACATATTAATTAAAAGCAATGTCATTTTTTCCCCCAGTGAAAACATCAAATAAAATTGTAGGTACATATAATACTGTATATAAATACACGATATACACAGACATTAAGCAGCTCTTCAAGGGTTTTAACTTAATTACAATATAATGTACATTGTTCAAACACAAACTAAAAGCTATATTCCTTGCATATGTTATAATGGTATGTGTATTAGAATTATGTCACCATGTTCAATAAGCGGAAACTAACTTGCTGGTCAGCGTTGACAGACTGAATCAAAAGGGCTAGTTAAAATACATTGATAAAATGAAATGAATAATCATATATTGCACTTGTTAAAAATTCATTTTCAGAATATAATATTTTAAGTGTATAACAAATAGGTGAAAGATTGAATGCACTTCATGTCAATTCAGTGTAAAACAATCTAAAGCATTAAAGAGTTAAATAGGGACTCTCTCTGTGTAACATAGAATTTGACGGCAGATAAGAACCATTTGGCCCATCTAGTCTGCCCCTTTTTTATCCTTCAGGTAATTCCAACCCGTTTTAATCCTTATTTCTTTGTAAGGATATTCATATTCCTATCCCAAGCATGTTTAAATTGTTCTACTGTCTTAGCCTCTACCACCTCTGATGGGAGGCTATTCCACTTATCCACTACCCTTTCTGTGAAGTAATTATTTCTAACATTTCCCCTGAACCTACCTCCCTCCAGTTTCAGTGCATGTCCTCGTGTTCTATTACTTCTCTTTCTTTGAAAAAAATTTCCCACCTGTACTATGTTAAAACCCTTGATATATTTGAAGATTTCGATCATGTCCCCCCTTTCCCTTCTCTGCTCCAAACTATACATGTTAAGATTTTTTAGTCTTTCCAGGTAAGTTTTGTGATGTAGGCCATGCACCATTTTAGTTGCCCTTCTTTGTACACTCTCTAATGTATTTATATCCTTCTGAAGATATGGTGTGCACACACAGTTGTTTTAGTAATCTGTGTTGGTTAATTATAAATGTGGATATTAGATGTTTTATATAATGGTCCACATTTAATAAGTTAGGAGCAATATATATATATATATATATATATATATATATATACAGACAGGTCAGTCCTTGAAAACGGGGGTTGTATTGCCCCGAAACGCCGTCGGAGAATAAAGGCTATTTTAAAAGTTACCTTGGAAAGTCTGTTTGAGTGCTGCCCACACATCGCATATATTGGGTCTGGTTTGGATCTTGGAAGGCACCGCAGCATAAGAGATTGATTGAGTGGAGTGCCGGTCCCCACAGTATTGTGTGTGTGTATATATATATATATATATATATTCACATTATCACATTATATGATAAAAGTCCATAAAAGAGACATATACAAAGATTCTACACTTATTTATTACAGAATCACAATCCGATTGCATTTAAGGGTGACATGAGCCAGGATTTTTTCCTATTGACTGTAAGGGGTTTATTTACTAAGCATCCAATCAGATTCTACTTAATTATTTAGCACCTTAGAATTGAATCCGATTGGTTGCCCATAGCAAAATCCAATCTTCAATAGAACTCCAATTTAGTAAATTTACCCCACATGTAACTATTTAGTGTCTCGATGCCACAGCAGGGGGCACAATATTCCTTATAATGCACAAGTTAGGTCTTTCCAACATACATAAAAATGAAGTGAAGCTACAGTAACAGACACGATTTGGAACCGATGATGCAGCTACTTATTAATGAAATCTTTTCTACATATTATAACAATATACATTTACGTGTGAGTGCATCATCCTAAGTATCTGAAAAATACTGTGCATTGGGCCTTATTCTAGTTCACTCTTTCTGACAAAATCCGGTGCTGCAGATGTTACTTGTGCAGAGAGAATTAGATTTGGGTGGGGTTTTACTTCAAAGTGAGATCTATATTGCAGTGAAAAAATAAAGCAGTCAGTATTTACCCTGTACAGAAACAAAATAACTCACCCAAATCTAATTCTCTCTGCACATTTGACATCTGCCCCACCTGCAGTGCACATGGTTTTGTACATCTAAGAAAGATTTTGTCAGAGTGAACTAGAATAAGGCCCAATGTATTGAAACTCCTGTAGCTTCAAGGTGTTCGCTAATATATATATATATATATATATATATATATATATATATATATATATATATATATATATATATATATATATATAATACGCTGTCCTGGCAGCTGGGCAGTGGCGGCCTCCTTCCACAGTGTGTGTATATATATATATATATATATATATATATATATATATATTTCAACTTTTTGACATTCTATATGAAAAACTCGACGCATCTACCTCCATGTTTTTCAAGGACACTGTACTTCTACCAGTTTTTCAAGATGAAGTTGTAAATGATCTTTATAGATTTTTAATTTTGTGCCTGTTGAACCACTTTCTGGAAACACATATTTGACGCCTAAACAGCTTTCCCCAAACCTGATTAAGGGGGTTATTCTGATTCACTCAGAAAGGCACAATCACTCTCTAATGGACAAAACCATATGCACTGCAGGTGGGGCAGATGTAACATGTGCAGAGAGAGTAAGATTTGGTTGTTTCATTGTTTCTGTGCAGGGTAAATACTGACTGCTTTATTTTTACACTGCAATATAGATATCAGTTTGAAGTACAACCCCCACCCAAATCTAACTGTCTCTGCCCATGTTACATCAGCCCCACCTGCAGTGCATAGGGTGTTGTTCATTAGAGAGTGATTGTGCCTTTCCGTGTAAATCAGAATATCCCCCTAAATATGAATATACTCAGGCCATTGTAGGAAAACACACTTTCCTGCAAATCATTACATTAGGGCATATATAAACAAATCATTTGTAGTTAATGCATACATTAAATAGCAATTGTTAATATTTGCACTCAGAATCTTTTATATACCCTTCGTTACTTTCATTTCACCGTACAACACATTTACATAGACAATCTTATCCTCAAATATAATTTTTAATTGGTGCAATTTTCTCTATAGCAGGGCAAGTTAATCCACAAATGACCTTACAAGCTAAAAAGTCCATCAAACCAGAGTTGTTAAAAAAGGATTACAACGTACACAAAGAAAGTGGCAAGAATAGTTTATTGTATTATTAAATAGGACACTTTTTTTTATTGCTTTCCCAGCCCCTTATAAGTGGGCAGAACAGGCGTGAAATGATATCACATGCTGAGATCTCCGGTTAGATACACATGCAGATCACAGAATAGGCCATGTGAGAGATTCAGCTGTAATATGGCATTGTGGGTAAATCAGGTATCGGGCCATGTGCCAGGGTTATGAATTCCATTCAATGCGTGAATCTAGGTTTTAAAAACGTAGCAAAAAAAAAAATAGGAGCGACAATCCATAGCAAACTTATTATGGTGTACTTCATACAATGGTAGAAAACGGTGACTCGTGGTGTATGACATCACTTGTACTGTCTTATGGCTTAGGTCGACACCTGCAATAGGTCGACATGACTAAAGTTGGCATGGTTGGAAGGTTGACACAAGCATTAGATCGACAATGGGAAGGTCGGTGTGAGTTTTTCACATTTTTTTGGAGCCGACACGCAGTATTTCATGCCCTACCATTCATTAGGGCATGGTGGGAGAATAAAATATTGTGCATTGCACAGCGAGGCACTGTGCTTGAAGCATGGCGAGCACAGCAAACTATGCAAGGGGATGCGGTACCCTTTGATGGTGTCCATGTCGATATTCAGGAAAAAGAAAGTGTCAGCCTTCCCATTGTCAACCTAAATAGGGTTGACTCAATGACCCATACCCACTCTTTTAACATTTCTGGAAGCTGATGCTCTTGTTTGCACTGACAGACTCAGGGGTAAATGTATGACGCAGTGATAAGGGAGGAGAAGTGATACAGTGCCTGGTGGCCGGGAGCTGATTGGCCGGTGAAGGCACTTGATCACTTCTCCTCCCTCATCACTGTTTCATACATCTACCCTCAGTTTGTAAGAGCTTGCACGTTTCACAAGAGCTGGGGAGCCACACATTGGGCTTTATTTACGAAGATGGGAGTTATATTGAAGATGGGATGGTTGCTATGGGCAACATCCCCTTCAATAGACCTCCCATCTTAGTAAATAACCACCATTGCATAAGCATAGGCAGGGTGAGAACAACACCTGCACTGTAAAGGGTTGCCAATCCCCTTGCATGCTTAATATGACTGTGCCAGAATATGACTGAGGGGTAGATTTAGCGCCGCTATAACACTTCCTGCTTCACCTCATTAGCGAGGTGAAGCAGGAGGGGAGACCGACAAGCTGTATGAACATCTTGCCTGCTGAAGCGGGGGAGCGCAAAC
Organism: Crinia signifera; assembly: GCF_055691185.1. Taxonomy (NCBI): domain Eukaryota; kingdom Metazoa; phylum Chordata; class Amphibia; order Anura; family Myobatrachidae; genus Crinia; species Crinia signifera. The sequence continues at coordinate 18,803,712 of NC_139228.1, read as the reverse complement.
CCCTCCTGGAGACAGTGACGTGCTGTCTCCTTCCCCCTGGCCGGCTGGACTGGGCATGCGTGGGATCTCGCTACCCATGTGAGATCCCCACCGCAGCTCAGAGCCAGCAGCAGGGACAGCGATGTCCCTGCTGTGGGCATAGGGCATCGCCACCTGCAGCTGTTGAAGTCAACAGCTGCAGGGGGCGTAAAGGTCGGCGATGCTGATCATTCATATATTAGGAAGTAGGAGGCAGGCGTCTACTATAAATTAACGTCTCTGCACTATGTTGCCTGCCCCGCACCACCGCATGTAATACACCCGCATCGTGGGTGTGATAAATCAGGGGAAGTGCTATCCCCTGCCATAACACACGTATATAGCGCATATTCCCCTGATCGCCGATTAATAAATCTACCCCACTGGACTTTGGGATGATGTAGAGCAGGGCTGGCCAAACCGGTCCTCAAGATCTACCACGTTTTCCTAATCACCTGGATGGCGCACAGCTATAGTCCTTAATAACTGCCACATTTAAACCCTGCTGCAGTCATTCCTACTATAGATCCACAGGTTGCCTGATACACATGAACTGTTGGTAGATCTTGAGGACAGGTTTGGCCACCCCTGATGTAGAAGCTTACGTTGTTTCATCAGTGCGACAGGGTGATGTGCTTTACCGGTCACCAACTATTTCCAGCTGCATTGTCAGACTTGGGCAGGACAGGCCCACCATGGGAAGGCAGTGGTTGGGCCCAGTGTGTATGGGTTGTGGCAGCCACCACAGAGGCTTGACCAACCATTCTAGAGGACATAGTCTACAGCGAACATGAATACTACATTGAATGGTCTGTGTGTTCTTGTTCCTGCTCTATCAAATAAGTAATAAAGCAACAACATATAATTTGATTGCACGGTTTGAAACTGGACATTAGAAGAATGCGGGAAACTTCAGGTGTGTGGGGGGGGGGGGGGGGTTTAGCCAGTAACGTGCAAGCTGTTAGCTGTGTTTACGGACACATACCCTACATACTACAACATACCCTAAATCCCGCCCATAGTTTGAGAAACACTGCCCTAGGGCTGGAGATGGGAAATAGCAGTACAGCACAAAAGGATTTCTATATATAACTCTGAATACTTGTTTTCTGGTTCTTTGCCAAAATTACGAGAATGGGTGAAATCGGCAAATTAGTTGATGTGAGGCTTCATTTATCCACTCTTCGTATGTGATGCTACACAAGAAATGCTGTATTGGTGAGACCAGCATTGCACATCAAATTTACTTATAAAATACTGAAATTGGAGGTTATTTACTGCTAATCTGGTTTCTTTATTTATTTTAAGTCCCCATACACATCCCTCCACAGGTGAAAGAGGGCACTCATACCAGGCCTTAAGGTTCAGAGGGACCACGAGAATCTCTATCTAAAACTGGGTCGTCGTCCCCATCACATGATCTGGTCCTGGAGGCCTGAGTTGCATTGCTGACATTGTGCCGCAAATATTTAGAATGCTGTGCCGTCTTCCATGTGTGTCCCTGCCACAGCTGAGGAGCGTGGCAGCACGCCTGTATCAGATATTTCAGCCACTGCTGTCCAACTCTCCTCCCGTTAGTGGCGAGTGGTCTACTCTACTCTATTGAAAAGGGCAATAGGGTGAGCGTCAATGTTTTAGCGATTGCAGAATTTCTGGTTCTTTTAAAATGTTGACCAATTATTGCCAGCCATAGGAATTTTTTATGTGAATGATGTTAAGATGTATAAAGATATGAGTCCATAACATAAGGAGGCTCAAATTCTACAACTTTCAGAAGGATTCTTATGGACTCCATTTTGAACTCTCTGGTGTTTATGTGCGCATCCTTAGATCTATAATAATGCTCCACAATTGGTATTTGCTAATATAATTTGGTTTCTCTTTGGAAAGTTGGCAATTTGCAAATAACTTTGTTGCAACAGTGTTTGAGTCTCTCTTCGTGGTTTCTTAGCTTTGCCAGAATCCTGGTTGCACATTTAAAAACACCATGGAAGACCAACTTGACATTATTATGAAGGTTAAAAGAAGCTTCAAAATTCCTTCCAATTTTCTATTCTGCTGACGAACCAGTTGCCTGTTGAAACGCTTTACCGTAGCTGTATAGTTTTGTCTCTGAAATCACATGGGGACACCCGATTTCCTCTGAAATAGTTTACGTCTATCCTGAGGTATCTTTATGTATATAAAAAAAAATATTCTCCCCTCAATATTGTGACACACAAGTTTATTCTAGGCTTAGTATCTGCGATCCAGGGACTTAACCATATTGATTGTTTGACTACCACAGGGTGTGCCATGATCTGACTGGATGTAGGGTGGCCGATCCTGGGAATTGGCGCAAAATTCACCAGGATTTGAATCCCGGGATTGCATGCGCAAATCTAACGGCTCCACAGCTGTGCACAGCGTGACCTGATGTCAGAGGCCTGTCACTCCGTACTCACCTGCCACACCACTACCTGGCTCCTGACCACCACACCGCCGCTGAGCTTACAATTGCCGCACCACCATCGTTCCCGGGACCTCCGTCAGCTCCTGCCCTGCCACCCGGCTCCGTGACACTGGTTTGGGGGGAGAGAGGGGGATTAAAAATTCATCATTATATTGATAAACTCAGTTCCGGGATTAGGCATTTTTGTACTCCCAAATCCCGGGATTTAAAAAAATGCCCCAGGATTGGCATCCCTTACTGCATGTAAGGAAACCCTACAAATATTTTCCATAATGATTTACATAGCTTGCATTATTTTGATAAACTAACTTCTTTAATTTTAAATGAATCTTTCTATTACCCATATACTGAGGACTCTTCACCATGGTCGCTCCTGCTTGCTTTAAAGCTATCCCAAAGTAACGGTCTTATTTCTGCTTAATTTTTTCATTTGATACTTAAAATAATGTGCATCCTTGAGGGAATAGCAGTTTTCTCGGATAATCCATCTTGGTGTTTTCACATGCGCTATACGCAAATCCCCTAAAAGTCCAGGATTTAAGGATACTCATGCATAAACATGGTTGGCCAAATTAAAATGACTGAGGTACTAATTATGTCACATTAGCGTAAGCATTGATATCTTTAAAACCTAAATGGTTTGGGAGAATGAGTTTAGTAAACACTGGTCTATAAATGACTATATCACGCTTTAAGCAGTGCCGCACATTTTTGTGTCCTTAGGGATACAAAAAAAATAAAAAGAGGCTGCTCACATTCTAGGTGTTTTTGCTTTAAGAAATTTGCATCCGGCAATGATGTTTCTTTAGATTTATTCATACAGTATAAATTACTTTGAGAAACATTCTGTTGAGAACTCTCTCTAAAGTCACATTAAAAATGGACTCCGTCTGAAAAGGAGCCATTAACAGACAAATAGGATCCAGCAGAATTAAATGGTGGCACACCTGATACTGGTCTTGTAGGGTCAATGTTGACTAATAAAAATGTATAGGCAGCACTCAAATAGAAAAAATATAAAATATATATAGTAATAAACCAAAGGATAACTGAACAAGAAAAACACATAAACACATAACAAATATGCAGGCTAGAGACCAGGTCTGGTTTAGCCCCTTTGTGCTTATCTGTATTATTTGCTGTGTCGTGACAAACTACCCAATGGACCGCGTTTTTAGTGGTTTTAGATTTGAGAATAAATTTAACTTAAACTTTAACGTCATAAAACAAAGGCTATTGCATTGATGTGTGTGGGCACAGGTGCAATGTCACCTTCTGGATCCACCTCTTTCTTAAATGTAATGTGCATATACTCTGACAATGACCAAAATGTGAAAAATTATGTTATGCAGTACTGCTTACAAAAATGACTTAAATGCATAAAAAGCATGATAAGAACAGGTATTCCGGTCTAGAATTTCATAGAAGGTTGAATTGTTTTTTTTTTCCTAGACAGAATTACCCCTCCCTTTTGGCACCTGAATGACACACCTCTGATTGAGCAGCTTACCAACAAAAGTGTTGTAAGGTTGAATTGTTTCAAGTTTGGAAACACATTTGAAAATAATGTAGAATCTGCACTCTCACAAAATATTTCTAACTTTAACTCCATGTTTCACTGCCCAGTCCTCAAAGCCCTGTGTATAAACAGAGAAGCCTACCCCACCACCCAAGTCATTGGGTACTAGTGTCACTAACAAGCTGGAGCCACCTCCCCCTCTTCAGATCCTGTGGCTCCATGGTTCTCCTCCACCTGCGGTCCATCCCTCCTGGTACTTATCGGAAAATGAGTTCCAACACCTCTCTGGGACCACTTTAAGCCCTGGATATCTCCAATAGCTTTCTGTATAGTCTCTCAATTCCAAAATTTTGAATTGTGAAGCCAATTGGTCACAGGCTCTCAGGAATTCAAGCTTCTATTCAATGCAAAATTATCTATTAACATTACAAATTATACACTACCATTCAACAGTTTGGGGTTACTTAGAAATATACTTATTTTTGAAAGAAAAGCACTGTTTTTTTTCCCAATGAAGATAACATTAATCAGTATACATTGTTAATGTGGTAAATGACTATACTGCACCACATATAAACACGTTCAAAAGTTTGGGGTCACTTAGAAAATGTCCTTATTCTTGGAAGAATAGCATTTGTTTTTTTCAATGGAGGTAACATTAAATTAATCAGAAATACACTGTATACATTGTTAATGTGGTAAATGACTATACTAGCTGCAAACATCTGGTTTTTAATGGAATACCTACATAGCTGTATAGAGAGGCCCATTTCTAGCAACCATCACTCCAGTGTTCTAATGGTACATTGTGTTTGCTAATCACGTTAAAAGACTAATGGATGATTAGAAACCCCTTGTGCAATTTTGTAAGCACAGCTGAAAATGGGTTTGCTCATTGGAGAAGCGATAAAACTGGCCTTCCTCTGAGCTAGTTGAGTATCTGGAGCCTCATATTTGTGGGTTAGATTATACTCTCAAAATGACTAGAAAAAGAGAACTTTCATGTGAAACTCGACCATCTATTCTTGTTCTTCGAAATGAAGGCTATTCCATGCGAGAAATTTCCAAGAAACTAAACATTTCCTACAACTGTGTCTACTACTCCCTTCAGAGAACAGCACAAACAGGCTCTTACCAGAGTAGAAAGAGAAGTGGGAGGCCCCGGTGCACAACTGAGCAAGAAGATCAGTATATTTGAGTCTCTATTTTCAGAAATAAATGACACGGTCCTCAACTGTCACCTTCATTAACTGGTACCCGCAAAATACCAGTATCAACATCTACAGCGAAGAGGTGACTTCGGGATGCTGGTCTTCTAGACAGTGTGACAAAGAAAAAGCCATATCTGAGGCTGGCAAATAAAAGAAAAAGATAATATGGGAAAAAGAACACAGAAATTTGACAGAGGAAGATTAGAAAAAAGTGTTACAGACAGACGAATCGAAGTTTGAGGTGCTTGGATAGAAGACCATTTGTGAGATACAGAACAAGTGAAAAGATGCTGAATGAGTGCCTGACACCATCTGTCACGCAAGGTGGAGGCAATGTGATGGGCTGGGCTGCTTGGTGCTGGTAAAGTGGGAGATTTATACAAGGTAAATGGGATTTTGAATAAGGAAGGCTATCACTCCATTTTGCAACCCCATGCCATACCCTGTGGACAGCGCTTGATTGGAGCCAATTTCTTCCTCCAACAGGACAATGACCCAAAGCACACCTCCAAATTATGCAAAAACTATTTAGGGAAGAAGCGGGCAGCTGGTATTCTGTCTGTAATGGAGTGGCCAGGGCAGTCACCAGATCTCAACCCCATTGAGTAGTTGCGGGAGCAGCTTGACCGTATGGTACACAAGAAGTGCCCATCAAGCCAATCTAACTTGACTTAAGGTGCTTCAGGAAGAGAGGGGTGAAATTTCTTCAGATTACCTCAACACATTAACAGCTAGAACGCCAAAAGGTCTGCAATACAAAAGGAACATTCTTTGATGAAAGCAAAGTTTGAAGGACAAAATTATTATTTCAAATAAAAATCATTATTTCTAACCATGCCAACGTCTTGCCTATATGTTCATTAATTTTGCAACAAATTTTATAAATAAAAGTCCATTTTCATGTACAACACAAAATTGTCTGGGTGATCCCAAACTTTTGAATGGTAGTATATATACTGTATATAAAACAAAGAATTGATGTAAAAAACAAAACAAAAAAACAACATGTCTTATAATGCAAAGAAGACATCCAGCATCAGAAGTCTTTTAAAATCAAGTAATAATCAACTCTAAATAGAACAACCCATTTAGATTGCCGAGCAAGTACACCAGTTGTTTCTGTGAGACTGCATACATAGAAATCACAAGGGTCGTAATAATAGAACAGTCAAATGGGCAGAAACCGTTGGAAAAGAAGTGTATGGCCATTCAATAAATGCCTTAAATGCCTGGACACACAACAATATCAGCAGAAATATGGTTCATCAATGACTTTGGGCTCTTTATCAAAGTTGCGTTAATGGTCTTGTAGAGTATATTCGGAGAACTTCTCATAACAGTCTCCAATACACTTTGTAATAACAGTTTTCATAGGATTTTCAATAAAACCTTAATGCAAAAGAAAAAACAAAAAAGGGTTGTATATTTATTATTTGTGACACAAATGATAACACTGCATCCATTAGAACATTCATGGCCTAACAGGATGAAGAACATGACAAATGTAATAAACAGCGCCAAACAATGTTACAAAATAATGGAATAAAAGCAAAAAACATACAATAATATGGAGAATGGTATAACGTAGTACTATCTACGTAGTCTGCACATGAAATGTTATCAGACCAGTCTTTGCTCAGTCCTTTGGCATCTCTAGAGAAGGTACTAGAAGCTGGAAAGATTGTTAAAAGATTTTCCTCCAATAGCGGGAAAGGCTTCGGCCAGCCTCAAGGTCATTCGTGGTCACAGGACACCTTTACAAGGTTAACCAATGCAGCAGTTTAGTAACACAGGGTCATGGCACTTGAAACTTGTCATTGCATATACAAGGCCATGTGTAATCAAGTAACATAACTGCAAGCAAGTGTAATCAATATGGGCTCCCGTCATAGGTGTCAGAACAGGCAGTGGGGGCAAGGGAGTGAGTCCTCCCCCCTTCCAAACATTGGTGCCAATGTGCCTGGGATCGGGTGTCGTGGGGTGCAGTGCAGTCTCCATCTAGGATTACCATGGGGCAGTGTCTGGACGGAGGCAATCCCCTTTCTGGCAGCTCACCCTCTTCACGGCCCATCTTCACCTTCTTTCTCCGGCATCCAGCTCCTATAGTGTGTGGCTATTTACTGTGGGCTGGCCACTAGTCCAGGACCAGCCCTTCACCCATCTCACCCACCACTTCCTATGATCCTCCAATCTTTCCCTTCCTCCTTTCTACCTATATATCTAAATATAGCTATATATTTCTCTCTCTCTATATAATCAGGTAGGTGATGGAGTGTCAGTCGCCCTGACACTCAGAAGCATAAGGGCACTCCCTCGTCACGGAATGACCCTCTATTACAAATACATAGATCCCCTTCACTGCTGTGCCTTCTACGCAGGCCAAACAGGGAGAGGCTTCCCTTCAAAATGAACATCGCCATATTGTGTAAATAAATCAGGCATATAATATTATGGAAATATTTCAGGTGGTCCAAAGAAAAAGACATAAGCCGGCTGTATATATATATCATACAGTAACAGGAGGCAGGAATATCATTAATAAATATACAGCACAGTCAGTGCACTGATAAAAGTAAAAACAAAAATAACATTTCCTCCAGGTTTATACTGAAAATAAACAAAAAGTGTCGTACTGCTAAAAGCGGCAAGATGTACATATGGCACAGGCGTTGTACATAGCAATTTAAAATCCGTTTTTTTTTTTTTTTTTTAGACTAAAATTTTAATTTACATCTAAAAGTCCAGTGTTATTCACTCAAATAAAAGAGATGTGTAAAAACATAGAATAAAATAACAGAAGTGTGATATTGCCACAGAAGGCCATGTGAATGTGTGTTGCCGGTTCCCGAACATGGCAATGCCCATCAAAGAAGGAAGAAAAAAAAGTCTGTACAATCCAGGGATGTGACAGCCAAAACTAGGACTTGTTGGCAGAGCCGGAGGATCGCCGAAGCTTAATGGACATGCGGCTTTTGCTGGTCCGTGGTGACGCCAAATCTGAGCCATCGTCCTGAGTCAGTAATATCTCATCCTGCTTATCTGCAGAGCAAGTGCCTGGAAAGAAGAGAAATATTTCATGGTACATAGGATGATATAACATTTTATATACAAATGCAACCAATTTCAATAAACTATTCCTGTGCATGTCCAAAAAAGGGGTGTGGTCTTAGCAAAAAAGGGGCATGGTTTCATGAGAATGCCACCACCTCTATCTCTGGTGAATAAACGCTGTGCGCATGTGCACAGCATCTATTGACCTCTCCACTGCTAAGCAAGCATCAAGTGACAGGAAGACACCCCCCCCCCCCATTTCCCCCCTTGCACTGTAGGGCATTGCAGCCTGGGGGTGCGACTGTGAGATAGCCCCCCAAAAACAGGATGGTCTCCTGAGAATCGGGACAGTTGGTAAGTATAAAACCCTATTTTTTATTGTTTATTAATTGTTTTCTATAATCATTTTGAGAATCATACCGTATGTGTACAATTTATTGTAGATCGATATCCTCAAATCTGGAAACATTTCAATGCACGTGCCTAACATTACAGCCACTTTAGTAGGTGGTGAAATTACTGCTTTCTGATGCACCATATCCAATCCAATGACAGAAGCGGTTTCTCTGAGCAAGGCCTCCTACGTGCGAAGTTATGGATCTGCATTATGCAGCCACTATTAGAGCGTTGCCTTCAAGACTCCCATAACCAGCCACAGTGAAACCCACAACATTATCAATAAACGTCTCATCGAACATTACAACGGCAACTCCGTACGGACATAAATAGAACGCATGCACGTTGCGACTAGGATAAACGCATAGCTGAACACAAAAAAATGCTCATCTATGTCCGACACATTTGTTATTTTTATATTATACCTATTATATCTCAAACAAAACAGCAGCAGATAAACTGCATGAATTATAACCTATTTTTATTTTTTTTCCTTAGTCTTCAGGGTTTATAATAACACAAAAGTAAGAAATTATACACATGTCCACTTGAGTGGACAACATGCATCTGTGACAAAAAACATTGCCCTATTGTCATGGAACAGTATTTTAACCAAAAACTGTTTTTTTTGGTACTTGTTTCCTAGCACGGCCCCCATCTCGTTGATTGTATGCCTTTAAGGCACTTAAGGCATACAATCAACGCGATGGAACCGATTTTGTGTCAATCACCAGCTAATTTGCCAATGAAAGACAAAATCGCTTTGATTGTGTTCGATGCGACCGACGCGATTTTCCCATAGGGAACAATGTTAAATAATTGTTAAAGTGAAAATCGGGTTGATTGCGTCGGTCGCGGGCCATTATAATGGGCCGCGATGCGATCAACCCGATTTTACATAGGTGACAATGTGAAATGGGCCAATATGGCCCATTTCACACTGAATATGTTTAAAAAGTATGTTTAATGGCCACCCCACTATTGACGCCAACCTGAAGCGTGGCGAGCGCAGCGAGGGCGTGGTAGGCGGCGGTACGCGTCCTCCGACCTTTTCATACCCCTACTATCCACATCGGCGTGGAGTTGATTTTATAAAGTGTGGCGAGCGCAGCGAGCCCGAAGAGTGGTGAGCGCAGCGCGCCCCGTGAGGGGACGGGGATACCTGTGAAGCCCGCGAGGGGACGCGGATACGCTTCCGGCTCGCCACACTTTATAAAATCAACTCCACGCCGACGTGGATAGTAGGGGTATGAAAAGGTCAAAGGATGCGTACCGCTGCGCTCGCCACGCTTCGGGTTGGCGTCAATAGTGGGGTGGCGTTAACAATGGGGGGGTATTTCAAACATGAGGGGGGGGGGGTTTGGTATAAAAATGGGGGGTTTTGGGGCTTTTTACATTTAAATCAATGTAAAATCGGGTCTCAGGGACCATTTTACATTGATTCCAATGTAAAAATCGGGTCGATCGCATCGCATGCGATTTGGTTGGCACGCGATGCGATCGACGCGATTTTTCCGACCCGATGGATAAAATTAAAATCGGTGGCGCCGTGCTAGGAAACAAGTACCTTTTTTTTTTTTTTAAATTGCAATAAAAAAGGAAAGTAAAATAAGAAACAAAAGGTCTCAGTCTAATCAGTTTGAATGTTACTTTCTTTGTTTTTTTCTCCAGAAACAAAATATCCTCAAAGTTGAAAACAAAACATTTTTCTGCCTATTTATGGGTGTATTTATCCACAAACATAAAATGTGCAAAGTATTTATAACACTAATATTCTCATTTACTTCTGAGTTTGCTTCTTACCTACAAAGTTAGCCTTTCACAAAACTCTGTGAACATTTTGACAGATATGAACGTTTGCTGTGAAAGTTGGTGAACAACCCAGCACACAAAAGCCAGTGCATGTAGATGTACTTAGTTTTGTGTGTGCAAGCTGCATTGTGGCAATCACATTTGCAACACTGCCACTGTATAGCAGCGGAGTGGTACATCATGCAGAGAGAAGACTGATGCTGCTCAGCGAAAGTGGCCTATCTGGAACCTCAGCAACCCAGCAGCACATAACCAGAACTTCAAATCAATAGTTTTCACCCTGCTTGCTTCTCATCTGCAGTTATATTTCTAGGGATGCAATAATGTAATACTACGGTTTACATGCATTCTATAGATCAATGGACCCAGCAATCATACAGTGTCAGTACAGGTTGAGTATCCCGTATCCGTGCATCCCGTATCCGAATTATTCCAAAAAACGTGGTTTTTGGAATAATTCGGAATTTTTTTTTTTTTTTTTACCCCCCCTAACCCTCTTTTCATACTTACCAAGTCCCCGGGCGTCCACAGCAGGCCTCCGGCATCTTCTCCAGGCTCTCCAGCGGTCCCAGGAATGCATTGCGCGAGTGTGTGCGCGCGCCGGTGACGTCACCGGTGCGCGCGCACACTCGCGCAATGCATTCCTGGGACCGCTGGAGAGCCTGGTGAAGATGCATGAGGCCTGCTGTGGATGCCCGGGGACTGCGTGGAGGCCGAAGGACCACCGGACACCATCAGGGGACAGGTAAGTATGCTAAAAAAAAAAATTATTCCAAAAACCGTAAAATTCCCCTATCCGAAATACTCGTGGTCCCGAGCATTTCGGATAGGGGATACTCAACCTGTACTGTATTGTCATTAGTGTCAGCAGCCTTTCTTCTGGTCCACTCTACCGGATTGCTTTGTTCAGACTAGAGCTTCATCTTTCATTTTGGAAACTTGGAATATATCGCTAAGGTTTTAGATATTTTAGCTATGCACTTTTGTAGGACCAGCTATTTCTGACATCTAATAGGCCCAAGTCCTGAAGCATTATGTAGGGCAGGCACTCCCAACCACGGACCTCAAGGCACACCAACAGTGCAGGTTTTAGTGATATCCAGGCTTCAGCACAGATGGTTTAATCAGAATCCCTCAGATACTAATTAAGGCACCTGTGCTCAAGCCTGGATATCACTAAAACCTGCACTGTTGGTGTGCCTTGAGGACCGTGGTTGGGAGTGCCTGATGTAGGGGATACAGTCAATTTACCTACAGTCAAAATACCGACCACCATTGACCGACGGTCAAAATACCGTCACGTCTTTTATGCAGACATGGTCAAAAGTCCGACATTTAAATCGTCGACAGGTCAAAAAGTCGACATGAATTTTGTTGAAAAACCAACTTGTTCTACCAAGTGTGGGCATTGAGTTAGAATTTAAAAGTGTGCTGAGAGAAGCGATGCAATGCACCGAGCCCATGCGAGGGGGACACGTTACACTTATATGGTGTCCAAGTCGACCTATTTCGAAACATAAACATCAGAACTTTTTTGGAAAAAAACATGTTGACTCTCCGACCCGTTGTCATTTTAAATGTCGTCATTTTGACCATGTCGGCATAAAAATGTCGGTGTTTTGACCATCAGTCAATGGTGGCCATACTGATTCATGCATAGAACAGGGATGATGAGGATGTTAGAGACAGGTGCCCACTGACAGACCCCTTCTCACCCCCCATGCAGTGATGTGGTGCCAATGATTAGAAAGGCTTCATGCAAGAAGAGACAGGAGAAAGAATCGGGTCTTACCTCTCACACTGAATACATTTAGTGATCTAAAAAGAGGAAATAATAAAAATACCAATCAAATAGCGAGGAGGCTTTAATAGATTAGGTTAGAAACGACGGAATATTTGTCAATAAATCAAAGGGATATGGTCACTAGGTCTACAAGCAGTAGGTCGACACCTCTAGGTCGACATGCAGGAAGGTCGACTTGGCTGAAGATCGGCATGGGTTAGTTCGACACAAGCATGAGGTCGACATGGGGAAGGTCGACAATCAAAAGGTCGACATGGCGTTTTTCACTTTTACTTGAGCCGACATGTGCCGACAGGCAGAATTTCAGTGCCCATGTCGACAGTTGTATCAAAAAGGTGAAAAACCCCACGTCGACCTTCCCCATGTCAACCTAATGCTTGTGTAAACCTAATGACCCTGTCGACCTAACCCATTTCGACCTCCCTGTATGTCGACCTAGTGGTGTCGACCTAGTTCATGTCTATCCAATGATCCAGACCCAAATCACACAAAAATTTAATTTTCAGAAGCCCACATGCAATATGGTATCATCATGTGAATTAATGGTTCCCAAAAGCAAGGGCAGATAACAGCATTGTTAATTCATGATCGTAATAATTCTGGTTTCACTTAGATCAGCCATAGATTCGTTATACTAATTATACCTCTAGGAGAACGAAGGTGAAATGAAAGACAATACAAAAGAAAAAAACACCTTGTAGCATTGTTATAAATGTGTCCTTCATTAATGATAGTTGTCAGTTATTAAAAACACATAATAATTGCTCTGAGGTCCGAGACGTCCCTTTAAATCTCAGTTTGTGTCAGAAATGTCAATTCAAATGATCAGCAGGATCCTTCTTTACACATTCATTCAGATGGCAGATGATAGATGGACAGATAATGACCTCCAGGAAGAACAGAACTGCGAACACTCTCCACAGTAAATTACACAATGACCATGATCAAAAAAGAGAGAGAGAGAGAGAGAGAGAGAAATACAAATAAAACATGGAATCGTGGAAACGGAACTGAACTTTGCATACAGTTAGCAGGAAAAAAATAATGTAGTTTTTGGTGAATAGATATTCTACTGGTTTTGCAATACAGTCATTTGGAATTTAAGCTCTTATTGTCAGCTACTGTTATCTCCCCTCATCTGCTGTCTTCCACACTCACCCCTATTTGTTATGTACCATGCGGCCACCTTGCATCAGATGACAGGTGTTTGGAATGCTGGTGTTTAGATAACCAACGCTGGCATCCTGAAGGAGAGAATCCAACCAGAGTACACTGTAGCCTAACCCTTACCCCCTGCAGCCTGACCCTAATCCTCCCTGCTAGTGCCTAGTCCTTATCCCTAACCCCTCCTTCTAAGTGCCTAAACGTCCCCCTCTGTAGCCTAAACCCCTCACTAGTGCCAAGCCCTTATCCGTGTAGACAGAAATAAGGAGGAGGAGGGGGGGGGGGGATTTTTTCAAAGCGCTAGAAGGGCAGTCACTAAAAGCTATAGACAATATGGAACTTACTCGATCCCAAAAAGAGATAAGAAGAACTGCAAGAAGGGTTTAGACAGCGCTAGAAAGTGCTGCATACATTTTAGCAATAATAGACAAAATAAATATTTTCTATATGTATGTATTAACTATTAGGGGGATATTCAATCTTCAGGTCACGGCAGGCCGTGACCCAGTCCCGTTCTCGGTCAGCTCGACCGAGAACACGCAGGCGGGATTCAATGTCCCGCCTGCAGCGGGGCGAGAAGGGGGCATGGCCGCGAGTTGCGGCCGGAAAGTGACGAGCTGCAGCCGGCAGCTCGTCACTTCCCGGCTGTTCTCGGCAGAACGAGCCCGACAGCTAGAGATGTCGGGCTCGTTCTGGCAGGAAACCCTGTTCAATGCTGTCGGGGAAGACAGCATTGAATAGGGCCCGTCGAGCATCTCCCCCACGGGAGATGCTCGACGGAGATTGAATATCCCCCTTAGTCTTATTTATTCATAATAAGGGGGGGAAAATGACCCATAGGACAGATATAATTACCGGCCGGTATATTGAACAAACAATCAAAAATTAGCTGTAGTGTAACTACATACATATACACATATAAATAATTAAATAAATAAATATAAAACTATTAGCACCTGAGGGAAAAAAAATTTGAAAATATAATCACTTTCAAGTATCAATATTTGGTATTCTCCATGGCAGCAGTTAGTTCTTAGAAATCTTTAAGTAGATGATAAATATTGTAGAACATTAAGCAGTTATGCAGGTTAGTTCAAAACCTCATACTGAAAAGGTGCAAGTAAGCTGGCAATGGGTTAGTGGCAAAATCCAGTTAGAAAAATATTCAAAGATTATTTCTCCTGTATTGCAAATCAGATATATTTACCACTCCAATACGTCAAAGCTTTTCCTCCAAATTACACTGGAACCAGTTTTGGCATGAGGGGATCGGATGCTGAAGTGCTGGCCGGCAGAATGTCAGTGAGCAGAGAATGTTTTTGACTGACGCGTTTCCCCCGCCTGCGTGTCTCGGCGGATCTTTGAAAAATCCCCAGCGACACGCAGGCGGGGAAACGCGTCAGCACGAACATTCTCTGCTGTATTCTGCCGGCCAGCACTTCAGCACCCGATCCCCTCATGCGAGGCAAATAGACACCGTGTCTTTGCCAACGTTTCAAACAGCTAATTTTTAATTGTTTGTTTGTTCAATATACCGGCCGGTAATTATATATCTCCTATGGGTAATTTCCCCCCCCTTTTTATGAATAAATAAGACTAATTGTTAATACATACATATAGAAAATATTTATTATTATATTTATTATTATTATTATGGTCTATTATTGCTAAAATGTGTGCAGCACTGTCTAGCGCTGTCTAAACCCTTTTTGTAGTTCTCCTTATCCCCGTACCCCACTGCCTAAACATAACCCCTCCTTCTAAGTGCCTAAATGTCCCCTCTCCGCAGCCTAAACCTCCCCACTAGTGCCAAGTCCAAATCCCATACCCCACCGCCCAAACTTACCCCTCCTTCTAAGTACCTAACAGTCCCACCCCGCAGCCTAACCCTAACCTTTCTGACTAACACCCTAATTAGCCCGTTATACTCAGGTTTAGAATAATAATATATGTACAGAGAGAGAGAGGGATAGAGATAATATACACATACACATTCATTGCACACACACACACACACATACATATATATATATATATATATATATATGGAGTACAATAGTGGGTTGGCGCCCTTGACGTTGATCACTACAATTAGATTAGCTTTAGTATAATTCACTCTACACATAGAAAAAGTCCATTCAATTTTTAAATGTTTATTTAAAAAGTATTTTCTTTCCACACAGTGGTAAAAGTTATTCCAGATCTTTGTACATTTCATTGACATATCTCTGATGCATGGAAACAGCAGAAGAAGATAACCCAACGTGTTTCGCCCCTGAACGGGACTTCATCAGGGGTTAACGGATCTCAAAAATTGATTTTGTGTGTTTTTCACAAGAAGAAACAGTCCGTTCTGTTAATAGGTCCTTGTATAAATGAATGACCTATTTCCAATGTCTATGTAGGTGGGCCGACTGGCGGAGAGTGATCTACCTCCAGACAATGTCGCTAGAGATTTTTCGGTACTCTTTACCTAGAACGGCGCCCACGATGTCCATCGCGGTCATCGGGGGTAAAAAATTGCGGGCATCGCGGCCATCGCATGCACAAAAAAAACGGGTGCGACGCGATGCCTGCGATTTCCCATAGGGATCAATGTTAAAAGTGTCAATGGACGTGATTTTTGTGTTCAATGCCTCAATGGACGCGATTTTTCCATAGGAAACAATGTTAAATGGGCCACAGAGCCCTAATAGTCCCCCTGAAGTCTGAAATGGCCCCCACAGTTGTTAACGCCACCCCACGATCAACGTGAACCCGAAGCGTGGCGAGCGGCGGCGGTACGAGTCCTCCGACCTTTTCATACCCCCACTATCCACGTCGGCGTGGAGTTGAGAATAGAATAGTGTGGCGAGCGCAGCGAGCCACCGAGCCCAAAGCGTGGCGAGCCCCGCGAGGGGACGCGGATACCTGTGAAGCCCGCGAAGGGACGCGTTTACCTGTGAAGGTATCCGCGTCCCCTCGCGGGGCTGGCTGCGCTCGCCACGCTTCGGGCTCGGTGGCTCGCCACACTATTCTATTCTCAACTCCACGCCGACGTGGATAGTGGGGGTATTTTAGGGGGACTATTTGGGCTCTGTGGCCCATTTAACATTGTTTCCTATGGAAAAATCGCGGGCATTGAGGCATTGAACACTAAAATCGCGTCCATTGACACTTTTAACATTGTTCCCTATGGGAAATCGCGGGCATCGCGTCGCACCCGTTTTTTAGTGCATGCGATGGCCGCGATGCCCGCGATGGGCGCCGTGCTAGGTAAAGAGTACCGATTTTTCTTACAAAACGACAACTTTGCAGAGAAAGAGCCTTTTAGGGTAGGTATATCTACAATTAATCAAATTGATGACTATCTCCCCTATTGATCTAGGAAAACCCAATTGGTTATAGGGTTGAAAACCTGGTGGGTCCAGCTTAATTGAATTAAAAAGCAAAAAATTCAGTACAGAATCAGGGGTACTTCAAGAGGCGATTCTCACCTTCAGTAGGAGTGCTCTGGTCTCTGATTCTGTCTGAATGTACATTCAGCCTACTGGCTGTAGGAACTGTGTCCTGACGAAGGGGGTAACACCCCGAAAGCTTGACTGATGTAATACAATTCAGCTTTCTTTCATTACTTCTGCTTCCTGAGTGCTATCATTTGTTGGAGTATATATATATATATATATATATATATATATATATATATATATATATATATACACATACATACATACATACACACACACACACAAACACACATACAATGCGCGCACACACAGAATATTCGCACAGTAAGTAATGTGCTCACGACCCACAGTTTCATTTGAGCGATATATCCAGAAGAGACAGCAACCAGTAAGAGCAAGTGGGTCTTGTGGACAAAAGATTCTGAAATACGCAAGTAAAAATGGCCAATATATTCTGCATCCTGTGGTGATTTAATAAAGAGGTTACAGCAACAACATCATCTGGTGCTGCGAACAGCGTCCAAAACAGTTTGTCCAAGACCACCTGTGATGTCATTTTTTTTTTGTATTATCTTTAACCAAAAGGAAGAATGCCAGGCAGTAGCAATATTTTCACACAAAGAGGGGAAAACATAATTGAACTTTTTTTTTTTTGTCTTTTTTGGCTGCCAGATGGTACAACATGTTGTGAACTTCCAGAAAATAGACCAACGCAAAGACTCAATCTGTTACATATGATTTACCTGTTCCAAGACATAATAATGTAACAAGGATCTGCTAGAATTCGGAGGGATGTTCCATTCCGTCTCAGCCAAATATTTACGCACAGTCCTTTATATATACAGTTCAAGTATACTGTAGCTAGAAAATTACTTTAAAATAAATAAATAAAAATTCGCCTAAAATTCAGTTTCTGCCATTGATATAGATAGATAGATATCTCAACCACTGGAACAATTATACCTAAAAATAGGTTAAAAAAACCGCTGCACCAAACCGATGCAGAAGTTATTAAGTTGGAAGCATAAAAACAAACAATGGTTAGAACATAAGCTGACCTCGAAAACAAAATAGGCCCTCCAATTAAATAGATCAGGGGTTCTCCAACTCAGTCCTCACGTTTTTCAGGTCACCCAGCAGGTGAATTCACTACTCATTGACACATTTTAAAAAATCCACAGGTGGAGCTAATAATTTCACTTGTGGTACTGTAAGGAGACCTGCAAAACATGCACTGCGTGGGGTCCTGTGGACTGAGTTTGAGAACCTGTGGAATATATTAAAATCCCCAGTCACAAAAAAATTGCAGATTTTTTTGGTATAGCGGAAAAATCAGACCTCATTGAATATTCACCCTGATTGAGAAATTACATTTCATGGTTCCAGAAAGAGACTCACGTGCATTTTGTAGATGGTGGTTATGATGTGGAGCTGGACAGAAGACTTGTGCAGCATAGTCTTCAAAGGTGGTGGGCTCCAAATGTTGCTGGATGATCGAATCCAAGTACCGCATCCTTTCCTCAAAGCTTCGGTATATTAGCGTTAAGAGCAAATAATCATACAGAAGAGAATGAAAACATCTGTATTACACACAATGGCCCTTATTCTGGTTCACTCGCAAAGGCAAATTCCTTCTCAAATGGACAAAACCATGCTGCACTGCAGGTCGGGCAGATGTAACATGTGCAAAGAGAAATACATTTGGGTGGGGTTTTACTTCAAAGTGAGCTCTATATTGCAGTGTAAAAATAAAGCAGCCAGTATTTACCCTGCACAGAAACAAAAGAACTCACCCAAATCTCAGCTAAATCTGCACAAGTTACATCTGCCCCCCCCCCCCCCCCAGCAGTGCACATGGTTTTGTCCATTTGAGAAGGAATTTGCTTTTGCGAGTGAACCAGAATAAGGGCCGATAAGCATAGCAGACACTACAGAAATAACGGAAGCACGTTTTAGTTAAAACCTTTTCTTTTTTATATAACTGCTGAACAAAACAAAGTTATTTCAAACAATATACTGTATATATATATATATATATATATATATATATATATATATATATTATATAACCATAGCTTATCCTGTGGCTCATTAAGTAAGTCTTGTACTTATATTAGAGACATAGATGAATGTGTTTTAGATTTGACAAAGGTTATTATCCAGTAGCGGTGTAAATGTGAGCCACAGGCAGCTGTACACAATTATCAAAAGCAATAGCTAGCCTGCTGTCCCCATATCTTCATGTTCCAGCATTCTCAAACCATCCTACCACAACTGTGTAGCCTTACCAAGGAAGATCGGACTTACATAACCTTATATCTGTGGTACCCAAAAACACCAACCGAAAATTATTATTATTTTTTTTTTTTGCTAAAGGCGTTCCCATGCATTCGCAGTCCCCAAAACATCAGAAAGGGGCCAAATTCGTGGAAATGGGGTGTGCTAATTAGCCAATAGTATTGCCTGAAAGAGGCGTGGGTGGCCATTTAGTACTTTTTGATCAATCTGATCTCTAATTACTGCATAAAAAAAACAATAGGTACGGCCAACGTGCGAGCAAGTAACCATGGTCTGCTAATGTGAGTAGTCAGTGATGGACTAAAATGATATGGCCAACATGGTAATTTATATCAGCAGCTTAAGTGACTGCAAAAGTACAAAGCAAGAACTATCTCTTGTAGGATGTATTTGAGATATATATGTATATATATATAGAGCGTGAAACAAAATTCAAAAGACAGGCCTGCCGCTGAGAGTGCTCTCAGCCAATCAGCAATTTTGCCACCGATTGGCTGAGCGAGAGAACTCTCAGCCAATCAGCGGCAGTCCTATTTTTTTTAATTCATGTTCTGCTGCCACTGTCCACAGTGACCGCTCAGCGCTTCACGGGCACCGCGGGCTACCCGCCCCGCTTAACGCTGCACGCAGAGCCCAGACCTCTTGCCCCCCGCAGATCCCCGGGAATTACATGGGATAAATTGCATGCTATTTATCCCATGTAAAAATGTCACATCAAGTGCCAAATCATAGTTCGCTCTCCTGGGCAGCTGCCTGGGGAGCTCAGAGGAAATTGGGTCCGACTAGCTCTTCGGACAAGTCGGTCTAATGTATAGGGACCTTTGCTCATTACTGTGATAAGAATGACAACACAGATATGAACCACAACAGTAAAGAGGCCTACACACGGGGAGATTTGCTAAGCGTTCTAGATCAGAATGCTCAGCACACAGTAATGTGCCAGCGCTGTCTGCTTAACGATCTGTCAGAGCCAGTGTCCCCAGGTGAGAACATTGGCACTGACGGTCGATTAACTAGATTTAACCGGCATGCTGGATATTAATTGCGGGTGATAGCGATGCGCATTGCGATCGCTATGGCCCCTACACATGGAGCAATGTGCGAGCATTTTCTAAGTGGTCTAGTAAGATCGCTTAGAAAATGCATGGAAATTGGCAAGTGTGTATGCCATAATACCTCTAGTATACAGGAAGGCCATATAACATTAATGAAACATGTATAATAAAACAATAGTGGATATGAACAGAACTATGCACATTTCACCAGAAGTAAAAAATTAAAAACATTATATTTTGCTGATAACTTCCTGTTACATCTGATCACCGGCCGCGTGCGTCTACGCCGAGGAGAAAGAGGCTACAGGAGTCTCTCCCAGCTGCTGATTTCTATGTAGTTAATAGAATCTTCAGATTCACAGCAAGTCTCCCTTGCACATGAGAAACTGCCCTTTGTGTATTACCAAAACTAATTTTCTATTTGGCTTGGAAGAAAAAAAAAACCTAAAAAAAAAATCACAGTTCTCTCCTGTACCCCGTGGTGCTTTTCATTATGTTTTACTTCATGGAACTTCTAAGCTATTCCTCTAAGGGAGAAGAGAGAAAGGAGAGGCGAGAGGGAGGGAAGAAATGAGCTTGTTAGCACATTACAAGCGTGGCATCTAGGTGGGCCCTAGAAAATCCCACTGGTGTGTTAACTTATCACTCTAGGCATGCTGGGAATGAAGCACTTCCAATTGATCACGCTTGTTCACACTGGAAGGTAGCGCAAAGCCGCACAACCGCCGTTCTAGATTAATACACTTCGCGGACAAAGAGGACTTTTGTAATTATTGTGTCGTCAAAAGTGGTCAGCTCTGCTGTATGACTGCAGCCAAATAGATCACATTTAATAGTGACACAGAGAAGAAAATATCATAATACAGGATGGTGGCAATTGTGCGCACAAAAAAAAATAAACTGTGTATACCGTACTTGCTCACCACAGAACTATCTGCGGTTAGACGGCTCTGGTTGGTATGACCGTTATCACCTCACGAGTACTTTCACTGACCCTAAACATAAGGAGACATAAGAAATAGGGTCCGGTGCAGGATGCTGACAGATCTTGGACTTCTTTTTAAAGCGGCAATCATTTACAAGGCAAAACCAAACTGGTTTTGTCTTGTAAATGATTGCTGCTTTAATAAAAAAAGAGGTCCGTGTTTGACCCTATTCCATACGCCCAATGAGATCCAATCAATAATACAAATAGGAAAGAGAAGTTCATAAATATCAAAATCGCTTAAAAGGTTAGCCTGAATTGCCCTGTGTGTACACAGCGGACGATAGCAATGCGCGGGCCTGCGGCATCGCTAGCGCCAGCCAAATAGACACTGCAGGCAAGAATATTTTGACTAGACACTGCAGTGTCTATTTGAATGTACACACCGGCGGTGGCTGCTGGGGATGGCTCATCTCCGTCGGCGACATCGTAATTTTGGCTAAGCAAAATCGGTCAGTCAAAATCTCCCAGCTAGTGCCCTGTGTGTACACCCCTTAAGGAAGCATATAGATTGAAAAAAAGAAAGAAAAAAAAAGCATAGAATTTTTTTTTTTTTTTAACTATTCAATATAGAATGAACTTTTTTGTCTGAGTATATCCTTCCTCTCACTTCCCACACTGAAGTATTACCTAGTCCTTGCCTAACCATAATAAATTGTAGAAGAGCAACCCCCACCAAAGAAGAGACGGATGTTCTGATTGTGCCAACGATAACACAACTCCTGGTATGTCCTGCTCTTTAAACCCTGCAGGCTACCCGTTTAATCTAAATCCAAAACAGGTACCCATGGCTGAGCAGGCGGATCCTGCATTAAGCCATCTGCCATAACACAGACTGACATTATTAAAAGGTGCTAAATTAATGGACTGAAAGTAAAAAAAAAGGCCAAAAGCTGGCTGTTTGTATCAAAGCTGCGGCGTATTCACTCTGACCTCCTTATGGGGAAACAAAATTGGATGTATGCAAAAAGAAAAATGCAATCAACACACAAATTATAATGGAATGCTGGTCTTAAAACAATTTGCCACTTTGTTACACACTTTGCCATCTCCTGTAATATAAAAAGTAATACCGCCAATGTACACGCACTGTTGGGAAATGTAACAGCTGGAGCATTACGCTGCTGGATTAGGAGCAATTTTCAGACTTTCAGAAAATCATACACTGGAAAGAAAAGCGACACAGTTCTTCATTACACCTGCAATTTCCCTACATTTCTGGGGCGAAACAGGAATATCAAGGCAAGAAATAGTGGACGAGCACACTAATATAATGCATTCACACGTGGTACCAACTGCTTACTGTACTCGCACACTTGTTTTATAGGCGTGTTGCTTATGCTATGCCGACAACTGCTATCTGGCTCCCAACATTCAGACACACCCTACAGGAACAGGTGTGATTATTGTATAAACTTCTCATACAAGGGGCCTGATTCTAGTTCACTTGCAAAAGCAAATTCTCTCGCTAATGGACAGAACCATGTGCACTGCAGGTGGGGCAGAAGTCCCTGAACACCTGCATGTGCACTACAGACACATGGATTGTTCACCCTCTTCCACTTTGAAAGAATCGGTCCTGGATCATTATCCAGAGGAGGGCTACTAACTGCCACCTTGACTGGTGGATTGCCACCCACCTAAAGGCCCAAGCTTCATCCACTGCAACCTGCTCAAAGACCCGGTAAAATACGGCTAAGTGGAAACAGCACCTCCAGGCGCCAGTTACTGGACTCCCTCCAGCTCCAGGAAACAATATGAACCTCCCCCGTGCTGGTGGATCTAAAAGGGTGACTATTCTCTTACTCGTTCACTATTCCTAATTATGGGTCCATATGATGTGCATACCTAAAATTAATTTTTAGCCCATTTTTATAATTTTGTGTACATTTATTTACATATGTTTTCTTAATTATATTAAATATATGATTTACTTTAATTGCCACATGCCTGGCATATATTTAGCGCAGCTTTAACTCTTCCCATACTACCCGTTACAGTGCTGCAGCTTGCTACAGAAGCAGACACTGGGGAGGCTGCAAGTATAAAACTAGGACAAACAAGGACACACATACAAGGTAAAGGAAATACAGGCAGGAAAACAAACACTATGAAGGGCTTCAATCCAATTGTAACAGAGACAAGAGGAGTACTGTAATGTTGGTTACACAATGCCACTGGACCGGGGATATCGCCTACATTACACAGTGAGTAGAGGCAATGGGGGTGATTCTGGTTCACACGCAGCGCTGCGTGTCTTTTAAATCCCCACCCGATGACTGCAGAAATGTCTGCCCCCCCCCCCCCCTCTTCGCACGAAGGTATCCCCACACAATTTTTTTGTACTGTACATCAAACCTGATGACACTGCTGGCGACACTGTCCCTGCTAAGGAAGGAAGGAAGGAAGGAAGGAAGGAAGGAAGGAAGGAAGGAAGGAAGAATGAATGATCCGTTGCATGCAAGCATGTTGAAATTTGAGATCAGCACACATTTGATCTTACATCGGACTAATGCGGCATACACACGGGGAGATTTCTGCTTCATTACTAAGCAATTTGGCTAAATTGCTAAGTGTGTATGTCCCAACCCAATTGGGATGCAGGGCCCCGCGTGTCGCTACAGCCTGTCTAGATCATTCCAGCATGCAGTAAACATCTATTCAGATCGCTTGGCAGGAAACTGCAATCTCAGTGATCTGAGCGATGTAAGTCACCCCCCTCACTCCTGTAATACCCACCCGATATTTCAATGATTATTTTTTCTTTTTTGCTCAACACAAATATCCCGCACTAAATCGCTCAACACAAATTTCTCAGTGTGTAAAGCTGGGTACACACTTACGTGCAATAACCCAGGATATTAATGGCAGTCTAAAAGGGATATTCGCAATGTGTGTACCCAGCGACAGCACTAAACTGGCCCACAGGGTAACGGGAAACGCCAGTAGGCCTCACTGCCAAATTCCCACTTCCTCTTCTAGGGATCAGGTTCAAGACTTATTATACATTATACATATGTTACACAACAGTCCAATGCACTATAATGTATTTCATACAGTGCATTCATTTGGTGATTATCATACATTTATGAAGGGGTCCAGACCATACACTCTTTAACCCTTTCAGGTCCAACGTCTAATCAGGCGCAACAGCCCTAGCGCTAGTAGCAGATCCAATGGTGAGACACTTTAAAATAACATTAACTTCATTCAACAGTCAATGTAGACCATTTTTGAATTATATATATATATATATAAAAAAAAAAAAAGATTACAATTCATTTAAAGCAGACTATTTGAATTGCAAAAAAAAGACTGCAAAGGGTTAATGGTTAGTCAAGCCTCTGTTTAAACTGGCCGGCCGTGCCCCTCCTAATCATGGGCCCTTACCACTGTATTCCCCCGGTGGGAAATCCATGGCCCAGTGAGACACCATTACATTGTGTTGTCCGTACACCCTGCATGATGCAGTAGACAACGATGTGAATTATTGTTGCCTGCAATGGGTATGCAGCACGCCCAATAGGACGACCCCTGGAACAATCTACGAGAGTGCGTGATTGTGGGTACACAGTGAGCAATGTGGCTGATATACCGTCCATGCCTGATTCATCGCCCAGTGTGCCCCTTACTTTGCTGGCCTTGTACCAGCCTGGGAGATTCTTCATAGAAGTGCACTTGTAAGCAAATGTGAAATGGTCATTAAAAATTGTACAAATTAATTATATAGGGAAAAAAGAAATGACCAAAGAATATACGAAATGGAACGGAGAACTGCTGGAAATAATAGCAGTCCATTTGTTAATGTCAAAGCGCACGCACACGCACACGCACACACACACACACACACACTCAGACTTAGAATCAGCAACGAACAACTAGAGCAGGGCTGGGCAATAGCGGCCCTCCAGCTGTTGATGAACTACACATCCCAGCATGCCTTGCATAAGTTTCAGCATGGCCACATAGCAAAACTGATGCAAAGCATCCTGGGATGTGTAGTTCATCAACAGCTGGAGGGCCACTATTGCCCAGCCCTGAACTAGAGGCTACTTGATGGACCAAACTACTCCTTTGTGTGCTAAAAGATGTCATAGCAGAAAGTGAAAGCAATTTTTGCAGGGACACAGATCTGTTTCAAACTTGCTGGATATGGAGAAAGGGAGCTGTGAAGACAGAGATTGGAGATACAGTAGGAGCAGATAGGGACTGGGGGTGGGGTGGAGAGCTGGTGGGCTCAAAACGGTCACAGCTCACAGTGAAAATACATTGCAGATGCTGTCATTTTGACTGGCCTTTAACTATTTATTAAATATACTTTTCTATATATAGTATTTCATAGTATGGTCGTCTTCTTTTTTTTAGCCACTCTGCATTTTTTTTAATATAGATTTTTTTTTTATTTAGTTAAAGGGACCCAGTTGTCCCCCAGCTTGCTGCTTCACCACAACACTCACTAAACAGAGAGCAGCCGGCATTTGTGACCTAGTTATCCGCTTACCCAACACTGTAGGTATGGGCCAAACAAACAATCTATAAAGACCTCAGCAGACGAGCAATCTGTCCAAAAAAGCTAGCACTTGCGTTAATCTAGAGTTAAGCTTCCACCCAAACACTGTTCAGCTGCCTGCATCATCACAAGGTGAATTACTTAGAGTTTATCTACATCTATGCGCAGGACAATCATGTCCCGGGCTCAATTGAATCTTGTAATTATTATGAACACACACAAAGTTTGATTGTATTACTTAAAGTGAACTGTGACAAATGACAGCGAGAGTCACCGTCTCTATCTTCCTGATAAGGAGCATATTAGTTTAAGCTAATGCACAATGTGCCTCTGGGGGTCAGCTGGTTTAGGTTCTGGAACAATAATCTAGATTTAAATATAATCTATGTTGCAATAAGAGGTACAAATGGCCTCCAGTATAATGTCTTCTGAAACAAAAATGAGAGATGTTTGTGTCTGATTTGCGTGTAATACATACAGTACACAAGAACAAGAGTCCCAAATGTATAAATAGGACTTAAAATAAATAAATAAAACAAAATACAATTATTTGTGTGTTCTTTTTGTGCACTTCCAGACATTGAGCCTGATTAGAGCTGGTTGCAGTGTTGCGAAATTTAGCAAAACTGCAAACCCTGGCGTTAGCCTGCAGGGGGCCTGCCCCGTAAAGCGCAATGCCACCCTGCTCGTCTGCTTCCTCCACGCAAAAATTTGCAGGCACATCACTAAAGTGCTAGCGCTTTACACAGCAAACCGCTCACACATGACCGGCAGACCCCTGGCTGAGCAGCCTAGCTGCAAAGTTAGGAACAGGTCAGCCATGTATTGGGTTGCAGCGGCTATTTGTGATGTCACACAGCCACAGCGGTTGCGTGATGTCACACAGCCACAGCGGTTGCGTGATGTCACACAGCCACAGCGGTTGCGTGATGTCACACAGCCACAGCGGTTGCGTGATGTCACACAGCCACAGCGGTTGCGTGATGTCACACAGCCACAGCGGTTGCGTGAGGTCACACAGCCACATCGGTTGCGTGAGGTCACACAGCGACAGCGGTTGCGTGAGGTCACACAGCGACAGCGGTTGCGTGAGGTCACACAGCGACAGCGGTTGCGTGAGGTCACACAGCCACAGCGGTTGCGTGATGTCACACAGCCACAGCGGTTGCGTGATGTCACAGAAACACAGCGCCCCTCCCACACAGACACGACGTGCCTGCGTTTTCCGGTTGCCGATCCCAGAAAATTAAGCATTCTGCCCCTGCGACACATCATAGCCCCCCTGTCATAACTTAAACTGCGATCACCAGGTGCCGCTGCCCGAAAATCACAATCTGCGACTTTTGGACGTTTGTGATCAACTCTGAATAACCCCCATTACAGGTGTTTACGTTATTTGCGAGTATTTGATTGTTTTTTACTACACGGTTGTAGTTTTATTTACTTCTCTAGCATCAGATTTCAATTGATGCAAATAAAATTCTAACCTCTGCCAAATAAGCCTCTTACAGCGCCTCTCCGCTGTATAATGAAAGGAAGGTGGGACACAGCGAGGGGAACAGATTTGTAATGCCAATTCAAGCCTTAATAATTACGAAAGATCTCATTTTGCCCCTTAGTTCTGTCAGCGTGTGTAGACTCCCAGGTTATAACCTACAGATGGTGCTGGGAGGCAGATTCCTCCCATTCCCTAACCCTCATCTTCCAGGATCTGTCAAGCTGTTTTGAGAAATTTGCAACAGTACAATGCAGCTATTGTGAACCTTGGCGGTCATCTCTTCCCACTGAGTGAAAGCCCCTGCTGCCCCTGATTGGTGTCTGCAAGAACAAAGACGCAGATTTAGGCTCATCAAGAGAGCCACGCCAAGCGCTGCTATCAGGCTTTAGCATATGCCAACACGGACGGCCTGCCCCTTGGGTTTACCAGAAGGGAGCATCCACTTCAAACCCTACAAATTGCTCATGCCTTTGTCACGGGTATAGTAACGGTGAACTGGCACTGGATGCTCAAATGGGAAGATACCTCATTCTGCTATTGTCAGCAGCAGATGTGACGAGATCACAAAGCCTGATCAGTAGAGGATAATGTAGCGTCCCATTGAATAACTTGATTTTTTTTTAGCATTACATAAAGGGCTTTGAAATAGTGCAAACAATCGCACACAGCATTTTATTAGCCTTCGATGGGTGCTACATTACTTGGTACTTGTTTCCTAGCACGTGCCACCGATTTACATTGTATGGCATCGGGCCTGAAAAATCGGTCACATCGCATGTGACCAGATCGCATGCGATGCGACCGATTCGACCAGATTTTTAATTGTACAGCCACCCTGATGGCTGATTACAATGTTAAATGCCCCCCCCCCCCAGACCCGATTTTTAATTGTATACCCACCCTGATGGGTAATTACTATGTCAAATGCCCCCCCCCCCCATTGTTAACGCCACGATCAACGCCAACCCAAAGCGGGGCGAGCGGCGGCGGTACGCGTCCTCCGACCTTTTCATACCCCCACTATCCACGTCGGTGTGGAGTTGATTTTATATAGTGTGGCGAGCGCAGCGAGCCCAAAGTGTGGCAAGCGCAGCGCATTACTTCACATGTATTCCGCGTGCGCTCGCCACGCTTCGGGCTCGGTGGCTCGTTGCGCTCGCCACATTATATAAAATAGTGGGGGTATGAAGAGGTCGGAGGACGCGTACCGCTGCGCTAGCCACGCTTCGGGTTGGCGTTTATCGTGGGGTCGCGTTAACAATGGGGGGGGCATTTGACATAATAATTAACCATCATGGTGGGTATACAATTAAAAATCGGGTCTGGGGGGGCATTTAACATTGTAATCAGCCATCAGGGTGGCTGTACAATGTAAAATCGGGTCGAATCGGTCGCGTTGCATGCCATTGTAATGGCATGCGTTGCGACCGATTTTTTTAATTGTATGAAAACGTCTTTAAAACCCGAAAATCGGGTCGGTCGGGTCTGATCGGGTCCCATCACATACCTTAAGTTATGGTATGCGATGGGACCCGAAGGGCGCTGTGCTATGAAACAAGTACCCATTACTTTTACAGCAGAGGACAGGACAGTTATCAATTACAACAAATACAAATAAAAACTAAGGAGGGAGTTCAGTTTAGCTGGAGGGACGGATAATGAGAGCGGATGCTGGTTCCTTGTCCGACCGCTCAGGAGGCGTTTGGTGGACTTTAAAAATGAATTCTCCATATAATTATGTTATATAAAGAGAGCAGAGGTTATTTTAGGAATAAATACTAGTCACTTGGGTATGGGTCAATACCTGACCCAATTCAGGTCGACATGCATTCGGCTTGCGAGCAGGGCCCTCCTACCTCTATGTCGGTTTGTTTCCGACTGTAAAGCGCAATGGGATACGCTGCGCTATATAAAAAAGGTAAATAAATAAATTGGGTTGACTACTGAATGTCGACAGAGTTGGAAGGTCGACACAAGCATCAGGTTGACAGTCAAAAAGTCAACATGAGGCTCTCACTGGGTTTTTTTTTTGTTCCGAATGTCGACATGGAATTGTACCGATGCACTCGCCATGCTCCTGGCACGGTGCCTCGCTGCACTCAGCACAGTATTCTTTTCTCCGTCCATACCCTAGTGAATGATAGGGCATGAAAAACCACCTGTTGGCACATGTCGGCCGCCCCCCAAAAAGTGAAATACTCATATCAACCTTCTGGCTGTCCACCTTGCCATTGTCGACCTAATGTTGTGTCGACCATCGAACCCTGTTAACCTTAGGCATGTCGACCTATTTCAGGTGTCGATCTAAGGGCTGACCTAATGACCCTATCCCCTGTACTGCACCATCCAACTCAAACACTTCCGTTTCCTGTCCCCTCACACTGACTCACTCCATAGAACTCCCATTGGTCTCAGACCTTCCCTGTAGATCAGGGGTCCTCAATCACAGTGCTCAAGGCACACTCACTGCTGGTTTTTGTGATAGCCAAGCTTGAACACAGATGGATAAAACAAAATAAATGAGGTAGTCATTAAGTCACCTGTGCTAATGTATGGGGAAGCTTTAAAACCTGGACTCTTCGTGTGCCTTGAGGACCACTGCTTTAGACTGTAATCTCCATGAGCAAGGTCCTTCTACCTCCTGTTCTCATTGCCTACGTCTCCTACACACCAGTAATAATCTACAACTCCTTCTCGGGCTCCACTCATTCACTGTTTTTTTCATTTCACCAGTCAACCCAGAACCACGCTAATGAGTACCGGTTTTAGCTTACACTGACAACTTCCATTGCACACTTTCCATCAGTGGCTGTGGTGAGAGCTTTAGTACTATCTGTTGTTACTTGTCTACTGTATTGTAATGTTCTACAGAGGAGTGGCTGCTCTTCCTTCCACACTAGCTGTGACCAATCGCGGGTTATTTGCCACAGCTAGCGCAGTCACAGGATTGCCTGTATGTACACTATAGTTTTGCCCGGCCTTATTGTTTGCCCTCAGTACGGTACTGCAGACCACAGGTGTTGCATTATAACGTTTAATAATACTAATAGTCTAATGAGCAAAACATTGTAGTAATCTAAAAACATGTGTATTTAATACAGTTTTAGTGTTGGCGGCCAGAGTATAGTTCAGTTATGAACAGAAAACACAGAGGCCCTCAGGGAAAGGCCCATGTGCTCCAAATAGTCCATCAAGCTTGTAAACAGCACACTGCCCCCCCAATGTTTGGATTAACACCAGAGAAAGGTTCATGTGCTTCAAAACAGCCCTCTCTCGCCAATGTTCTGAGGCACGACTGAGACATGTGCCTACCTTTGCGGGTAGGAAGACTCTCTGTAAAGTGCTCCTGTTCAGGACAGTAAACGCTAATGCACTACAGTAGTGGTTCCCAAACTTTACTGAATCACGGCACCCAAGAGAATCAGATTTTTTTTCACGGCACCCCTAGGATAAAAATTTCAGATTGAGAAATTTAGAAAAAAATATTAAATTAACTACCGTGTTTCCCCGATAATTAGACCTACCCCGATAATAAGCCCTACCCCAGATTTGGAACATTTGTCCAAAATAAGCCCTCCCCCGAAAATAAGGCCTATGAATTTTCCCATAGATTTGATTAAAGTTATTAAAATGTAGCCCTGCTCAACTCTCCTGTACCTGCACGATAATACCGCGGCTCCCGTTCCCAGGGATGCATTGCGGTAGGCGCGGCGTGACGTCACGCAGCGCACATCACGCTGCGCACATCACGCGGCTGCTGAACAGTACAGCCTGTACAGCACACAGCCCCAACAGCACACAGGGGCCATCAATACAGTTCTGGCTGTCTCTGTAAGCAAACAGAGGTTTGGGGCCATCAAGAATGTGGGGGCATGTGGAAAGGTTTGGGGCCATCAAGAATGTGGGGGCATGTGGAAAGGTTTGGGGCCATCAAGAATGTGGGGTCTATTAAAATAAGCCCTCCCCCGAAAATAAGACCTATGGTCTTTTTTGAGAGGAAAAAAAAATAAGACAGTGTCTTATAATCGGGGAAACACGGTATATTGTGTTTATATGTCATCCTTAGGTTTAAATATGTGGGGAGGTACAGGATTCACTTCTGTTTGTCCACATATTTATGATTGGCAGCTACCAGCACTGTTTTTTTGCCTATTACACGGACTATAAAGAATTTGCAATGGTTCAAGACCACCAACCCAAGCACCGCCTGCAAGTGTCCTGAGACACCCCAGGGTACCTCGGCACACCGTTTGGGAACCACTGCACTACAGTGAGGGAAGCCTGTCAATATTATGACACTAAGGGGTGTATTCAATGCAGCCGACGAGGGGGTTAAACGATGGGGATCGCACAAAACAAGCGATCCTCGCTGTTTAACCCCCGCGCTGGCCGCTCACCCTATTCAACGTTCCGGGGGAAACCTCGCTGTCAGGGGACGGCAAGGATTCCCCCAAAGAGTGAGGCTCGCGGCTGATGCAGGGAGCCTGCTGCATTTAGCCATGAGTCTCACTGTTTTAGCGCCCACATGCGCCGATTCCCCCTCGTTCCAAATACGGAGCGAGGGGGAATCGGCATATGCAGGGGGGTCAGTTGAATACTGACCCTGCGAGCTGTGATAGTGAGCAGGCAGCCCTACGAGCTGGACTAAATCAAGATAATTTAGCCTAATAATAATTCTCTAATAATGTAGTAAAGAACACAGTAAATAAAGTAGTAAATCAGGTGGTACACAAGTCTTCATTGTGACTTTGGGGTAGATGAATGAAGTAGTGATAAGGGAGGAAAAGTGAGCCAGAGGAGAAGTGGCTGATGGCAACCAATCAGCTGCTCTGTATAATTTAATATTATGCAAATGATAGAAGTTACTTAAGTGCTGATTGGTTGCCATGGGCCACTTCTCCTCTGGCTCCCTTCTCCTCCCTTATCACTACTTCATACATCTACCCCTTTATCATTTATCCGGCCATCTACATTGGGATTATTTAAAAAAATACATGCTGGTCTGTCTAGAAAGTAAACC
This sequence comes from Crinia signifera, assembly GCF_055691185.1. Classification (NCBI taxonomy): domain Eukaryota; kingdom Metazoa; phylum Chordata; class Amphibia; order Anura; family Myobatrachidae; genus Crinia; species Crinia signifera. The sequence goes on along the minus strand of NC_139228.1, from coordinate 18,771,473 downwards.
GTTAAAAGAGCACGCGGCAAAGGGATACGCAGTTCTGTCATGTACTGTAACGACTCTTTCACTGGCTCTGAACAATACAACAGGAGACGGGTGTCTAAACCCCTTTAGTACCAAGACATAATGCCACGGAAAGGTTAGGGACAACAATGCCGTCTGGGTCTTTGCCGAACTCTGAGGCTTTTAAAGAAATTATCACAGAGGAAAAATAACCCATCTATCAACAGGTAAAGTAATACACTACTGGCTGACACCAAAAGCTTCTCTCCCAACTAGTTCAGAAAGGAGCGATTGTTCCTCAGATTGCTGCCTGTTGTACCTGCTCCTTGTAATTGCAGGAGGCAGCTGTTAAAAGTGGGCACTGGGGACAAAATGTAGCAGCTTAGGTGGTTTGGAAAAAGCTGGCACACTTGCTAGACGAGAAGGACAAACTCGGGGAGGGCGAGAGACCTCAGAGCCAGAGCCGCGGGCAGTGATAGAGACAGATTGCTGTAATTCTGTCTGATTGATCCAAGAAGCAACTTGCGATCAATAAACGGCCTATTTCACTCAGGAGCACAAATACACATTTGTTAAAACTCTTATACCACTAGAAACTGGGCATTGAAGGAGGCTGGCAATTTCTTTTCTTTCCTTTTTTTTTTTTTTTTTTAACGCAAGCGACTGTAGGGGGAAGATCAGCCGAAAAAATTGTTGGGTTTTAAAAGACAGGTGGTATACATAAGGAGGGAGATCATCTCCTAGGATGATTGTTTTGTTTTACAGACATATTATTTTAATCTTCATCTACTAGTACATTGGTTTCTGTATCAAAGCTCATTGAATGAAAGATGCCATTCACTTTTCGCCAACAAAAAAATACCAATTATCCAAGCGAGTCCTAATAGACCTTTTCCATTCACAAAAGTAAATGTATGTCAAGGCTCGGGGTAACAGATGGTGTAAACGTGGCATATTTAATACTTTACAGAGAACATTTTACCATGCTTGCAAAAAAAGCATATGCAGTCAAATTCACATTTCAGCTTTTTCAAGTTGACAGAAAATAAAGGCGTCAAATACAGAACGTTATAAAGAAAAATATCTACATTTGCCAGTTTATTGACATGTTAAGAAAGACATGAGTAGTGCAATAATAGGAGTCAATGGCGCCATTTCCCGCAAAGGGGTCATGATGATTGCAGTGTGTGTGGGGGGGTTTACTGATGTCATCCCTCGTCTGTACATGCAGAACGACGGAGGACATCGTTAATGACCCGCGGGAGCGCGAGTCTTTAACGTCATAGGGGGCTTTTCAATATGTGCCCAAATTCCAGACACAGGAAATGTCGGCACTCACCTATTCAATGCTGCCGTTAACAACAGCATCGAAGAGTGTCAGATCCGTCTTAAAAGTCGGATGTGTTTTGTCGGAAACAGACGCAGATTGTCGAATGCACGGCCATTTTCAGCAATCCACGGCCATTTCGCTGATCCACAGACTTTCAGACACTTGACAGTCGGAACATTGAATTCCGACTGCCGAGTTACTGTCATCTGCCCTGCTACCATGCATACTGTGTATATCAGTGATTTTCAACCCTTTTACCTTGCGGAACACTAAACAAGACTTTAAAATTGCTAATGCTGGGTACACACCAGGACGACTAGGGCCCGATCCCCACAATCTCGATCCAATTCCGATCAATTGGATGTAGATTGTGTGCTGATTGGGCCCTTTTCTGACCTGCTGTGGACCGATACCGATCCGATGCGCGGTCCCGCGGGTCGGTCGGTCGTTATTGAGATCCTACCTGCTGCAGGTAGGATCTCAATGACGACCATACAGCCGGGTGCGGGTCGCCATCAGATCGGACCCGCTCACGGTGCACATCGTGAGCGGGTCGTGCCCACCCGCGTCACCGTGAGCGGGTCGGACGAGACACTGACGACCCGCTCACGATGTGCATCGTGAGCGGGTCGTCCTGGTGTGTACCCTACATAAGGCACACCATGAGATCCCCACAGGGCAAAACACATTGGCCCCCACAGGAAAACAAAAAACAAAACAACTATTGGCCCCCATATAAAAAACAATCACACTGGTCCCCACAGGTAACAAAAATAAAATACATTGGCCCTTTACATGAAAAGAAGAGACCAGTAAATAACAGTTGAACTGGTGGTGGCTGTAAACTGGTTTGGGCATCACTAGATCTGGGGGCACAGTTGGGGACAGCTCAAGACACACAGGAGTGGTTGAAAAACACTGGTGTATATGATGTACTAGGCCCCCTTGTGTTCCAATACTACAATTGGAATCCTGGATTCCTTAAATGCATGATTACTCCTCTCCCTCTGTGCAGCACGGCGTCTACTGTATCTGATCTTTGGCCATTGCATATTCGCAGCTGTGCAATCAGGTACAAATTACCCCCTATGTCACAGAGACCGTTCGCATGGACAGTTTGCCAACTTACTGTGGTTTGCTGTATGCACCAGGCAGAGATTGGTCAGATTTCTGGGAGCTGCATTCACCTGTGGCGGCTTAAGTGATCGAATGATTAGATTCTAAACTTACGGTCACATGCTGTCAACATCTACAACGACGCTTCATAGTTTTCAATGCACCTATTTACTCTGTTACTCCAACTCATCTCTTTAATTTAACATTTCCAGGTATACTTTAGTGGTATAGTATTACATGCATCAATAAGTTTACTGAGGATATTGTAGAAGTAGGCCCTGGGATATTTTCAAACTTCCAATTCCAAAATGAGTGACTATTCTCTTGCACTATGGGGGGTGGGGGGGGGGGTGGGGTGGGTATTCAATTATGTGAGTTTTTCAACTAGCCAAAGTTTCCAGACATACCTATGCAATGCGGCTGTTTTCCGACGGTTTTTCGACTGATGCAGTTTAGAATTTGCATGGTTTGAAAAACCGTCTGAAAACGGACAAATTTTCTACTGGATTGTGAGTAATTCGCCAATCCACATGTTTTCCGACCATGCCGAATTTTCCGACTGTTGAAAACTAGACATTTTAATTGACTAGGTTGAATGCAAATTTGACTGAAAATCGGTGAAAAGTGGTGAATTTCTAACTGTCTGAAAAATTGGCATTAATTAAAAACCAACCGAGCTTCTAAAATTGAAAAGTGGGGATGTTGCTAATAACAACCGTTTAGATACTGTCTATCATTATCTTGGAGGCAATCGATAAATGAAAGCTAGAATCTGATGGCCAACACTTGACTTTTACAAGCATTTGTAAATTTACATAAAAAGAATACAATCGCGCGCGATCACTTTCAATTACTCCACTACCCAGTGTGTGTATATATATATATATATATATATGAATATATATACACTGAAGATAAATGAATCTGATCAATTAAGATATTGGCCGCTCCCAGAGACAATTCTGGAAATTGTCACTGAGGACAGAAGAATAAATGATCTACTTCTTTCAATCTTTATACACACCCTAGTGCGCACAGGGTTGTGTGTTTAGGAAAATTTGAAATCCTAGTATATATCCTTGCAATTGAGTGATTTGGAGCCGGACATCCCTGCCTATATTTTTGGTCATTTATTGTGACATTTTGATACATTGTGAGTTTCATATATTAGTACAATTGTGTATTTCCAATGAGATAAGATTACTTATTTTTAATTTTGTATTGTTTTTTATTTCTATTTTTATGTGTATTTTTTATAATAAATTGCATTAATTTTTCTAAATTGTGTGGCGCTCTCTAAACATCTTTCATCAATTTAAATCATTGTTATAATTATTAATTTAGATCATTTATTCTTCCATTTGTAAATTTACCCCTACGAGCCAATACAATTAAAGTAATTACCTATATTACCTAATTACTAGGTGCCTGATCTTATGGGGATATTCAATCCCGGATCACGCCGGTCGGGCTGGCCGACAGACGTGACCCTGTCCCTTTCTCGGCTGACTCAACGGTGGATCGGCAGGCGGGATTCAACGTCCCGTCCACCAAAAAGGGGGTGTGGCCATGCGATATGGCTGTGGATCGTCGAGCTGCGACCGTGAGCACGTTCTGCCGAGATCCCTGTTCAGTGCTGTCGGTAAGACAGCATTGAATAGGGCCCCACCACTATTTCCCCCGTCGGGAATAGCGGCGGGAGATTGAATATCCACCCCAAATGTGTGTGTTTTTTTTTAAACAATGAAAAGCTCCCCCATATACAAAACTCCTGAAGTCTGTATTAATGCATAAATAATAAATTGGTCATACTGAAAGCTTGACAATGTACACAATTTTGGATACAGCATTTACCATTGTGTTTAGGAGAACAGACAATATACTCCTTAATGGACTTTTATGGCCCCATAAAAATGATACATTTACTTTACTGTTGTTCCAAATACAAAAAGGATACAAGTTCTGGTACAGTGGGATGAGAGACTTAAGTGCTCGGCTTGCATTAATGGCTGTAGCTCGGACCAGGCCCGGCAAGATTTTACCATTCACAATAGCTCCATCGAAGAGTGGTCCAAAGAAGGGGATCTGGGATGTGTAGACAATTACATAACTAACAATTTCCCAAAAACAATAAAAAAATTTTTTTTTTTTGCCATGTATAGCCGTGTTAATGTCTTTTAGTGCAATTCGACATAAGGATCTAGAACAGTGGTTCCCAACATCGGTCCTCAAGTAACCCCAACAGTTCACGGTTTCCAGGTCATCGGAAGGTGCACAGGTGCACTCATTACTCACAGACAGATTTTAAAAGATCCACAGGTGGAGCCAATTATTTCCTTTGGGATTCTGTGTGGAGACCTGGAAACTGAAATGTTGTGGGTACTTGAGGACTGAGGTTGGGAATTCTAGACCAAAACAAATATCTATTTCCATTAAGTCCCTAAATTATGCAGAACATTTCTTTAACTGTCGCGACTAAGGATACATCTGATTAAAGGCACAAACTTAATAATATAACTGATATAATTCAACAGAATGGTTAATATACTTCCCCCACTGCCCATGTTTCTTGAAAAATAATAGCAAATGTATATTTCCCAGAAAAGTAATTGGCCTAAATGGCCGATTCAGACTTGATCGTAGGGCTGCAACTTTCTGCAGTCCATCGATCAGTTAGACCCCTCCCCGCAAGAGTGAAACCCCACCCATGAGCAACGGCTGCAGCCATTCAAAGAGGGGTAAATTCATTCACCATCACCATCAAATGGATTATGTGTAGACTTACTCAGTGCCGCGATGGCCCTGGGGAGATCGGATCTGCTGCTGACAGCAGCAGCCCTACCTCCAAATGGCTGGGCTTGTCTGTGTTTTTCTGTCGACGCTGCAAGAAACCGCTGGAGTGCCGCCCACAAATGCCAGCCTGCTAACAAACAGCCAGCTTGCGGCCTGCGATCACAAGCTTTTGCTGGCTGTAGCCACGCGGAGGGCTTGCATATATGCCTACTGCGAACCATGTGCATGAGCGGTCCTTCGAAAACCGTCAAGGCTGTGAATCGTCTGGATCAGAATCGGCCCCCTAAATTCACGTAATGTATGCTGCATGTAAATCTAGCGCATATGCTACTAGCTGCCACATTGCATATGTTCACAATTGAAGCTTTGTAGTGAACCCAATGAATACTTGCAGTATGGGTCGCCATTGTGTTGAAACTGTGCCTTAGCACTAGTCTGTATAATATCTAATTAATGCCTAAACGAAGGTGTCGTTACTGTACAAATATGTGTGAAACGTGCTTGGTGCTTTTGCCTAAACATAATCACGGCAGAGATAATTGAAACGACATGAACCAAGCTGAATCTTACTTCCGGTTTCTTCATAATCTGGATGCTGAACATATGATTCTTCATGGGATAAATAACTAGCAGAACATCTCCAAACTCTGTGGGGATTATGCCTCTGCGATACTCTCTGCTGTGATCTGACCACACGATGTGCACCTCGTCATTGCCAAGGTGGCGAAGCTTTCAAAAAAAAAAAAAAAAAAAAAGGAAATTGAAAGAGAAGTAAAATGTGAACGAGTATAATTGGGAATAAAAATGAAAGCCGACTGTTATGAAATTTAATTTGCCAGGACAAATGTAATCTATTTTGCTGCATTAAGCCCTGTAAGAACAGGCAGACAATAATGTGCGAATCTGAGAAATGGTGCACGCTCCACACAATAACAAAAGTTGTATAACGTAATTACACACGCACTGGTGCACGGACACATACTGATTGAAACAGAATGACATTCCTACAATAAAAATGGAACCCAAGGGTTGGAGAGAGAGATAAAAGGGTTATAGAGAAGCTGTTTTTTTTATTTATTTACTTTTTCACCTTTTCAATTTAGAAGTGCTCGGTCACTGGCACTAATGTGTCATTTAAACAATTACAGTTCAGTAATTACATATTACATTCGTGCCAACATCTGAGAGAGATGTGCAAAATACCCGCTAACAATGCCAGCGTCACTCACATTTGTTTAATAAATTCAAATAAAAATAGCTGTGTAAAAAAAAAAGATTAGTCTTTAGCTGACACTCTAGGAGTCTTCACCTCATTGAGCATTCTGCGTTGTGCTGTTGCAGTTATCTTTACAGGACTTCCACTCCTATGTAGAGTAGCAACAGTGCTGAATTTTCTTCATATATAGCCAATTTGTCTAACTGTGGACTGATGAACATCAAGGCTTTTAGAGATACTTTTGTAACCCTTTCCATCTTTATGTCAACAATTCTTAATTGTGGGTCTTCTGAGAGCCCTTTTGTGCGAGCCATGGTTCACATCAGGTAATGATTGTTTCATTCAGTGGACTCAAGGTTGGCTGATTCCTGACTCCAATTAGCCCGCCCCCCCCCCCCAAAAAAAAGCTAAAACCGCATGTCGACCTTTTACTGTTGACCTAATGCTTGCGTCAACCTTACAACCTTAGCTATGTCAACTTATTTCGAGTGTCCTAAGTAATACAGTTGTGCTCATAAGTTTACATACCCTAATACCCTAACAGAATTTGTGATTTTCTGGCCATTTGTCAGAGAATATGAATGACAACTCACAAACTTTTCTTTCACTCATGGTTAGTGGTTGGGTGAAGCTATTTATTGCCAAACAACTGTGTTTACTCTTTTTAAATCATAATGACAACAGAAACTACCCAAATGACCCTGATCAAAAGTTTACATACCCTGGAGATTTTGGCCTGATAACAACAGTCGACACAAACGGGTTTGAATGGCTACTAAAGGTAACCATCCTCACCTGTGATCTGTTTGCTTGTAATCAGTGTGTGTGTTTAAAAGGGCTGTGGTACCGGGGTCCGACAGTCATTAGCCCGACTGGCCGGAACCAGACAGCATGGTGAGCGCAACTAAGCCCCTTGCAGGCTCGCTACGCTGCGGGCGAGCCACCTATTCTATTCTCCCTCTATGGGGGCCGTGGACCCCCACGAGGGAAAATAGCCGGTGGCCGTCGGGAACCCGGCTGTCTGTGTTTTGACAGTGGGGATCCCGCCGTCGGGTAAATGCCTGTCGGGATCCCAACTGCCGGGAACCCGTCCGGCACCCGTTTAAAAGGTCAGTAATACCCCCTTCCCACTGCAGCACAACTATATATGCCCATGCGTGTGTATTGTGGTTATAGCGACAATAAAAACACTTGGAATTTTTTTTTCTTAATTAAAATTATTAACGCTTGCTATTTTCCCATTTATTGCCATATGCCTATAGTAACACAATTTCAATCCGATTTCTTTCCTTTGAGGCTGAAAGATCATCTCCAATATACTGCGCTACAGCATTTTCAGTCAGGGTTCCTGTGATAGATCTTGTGCTGTCAGGCCTTGTATTAACTGAGCCTAAGAGAAATGGAACGTAATCGTGACCTACGGGCACGACTGAATGCAATTTTGATCCAATAATGGTGTAATCTAAGGCAGAACTTTGTCTGCCGGCCCTATCATTCATGGATTTTTGCTCCCCAGACGCCGTAACAAGCTAAGTGGACCATGACAGAAGAGTCTGTGGGAGAAATTTAACATGTCAAAATACAAGGAGCTAATTTGAATAGAGAAATGTACTCTCAGCGGGATATCCATTCACTGTACTTTGTTAAAAGTTGTCAAACCACAATGCACTTACCACAATTTATTCTACAGTGAGAGACTATTATACACTGGGTAGTCTGCTGAGGTAAATGATCTCCGACAGACGCAAATTTTAGAATGGGTCTAATTCTACAGGCCATGTTTGTATTGAACAACAAAATGGGAGCTTGTTTCTTGTGGTATTATCTGTATGCTTTATTTCTATGGTGCCACAAGGGATCCACAGCGCCCAAGTACAGGGTACGTAAATGAATAAGCAAAGCAGGAAACAGTAACTTATAGTTGAATACAATAAAGGACAAGTACAGAGCAAATAAACACAGCTGCATCAGCAGACAACGCTGAAGTAATAGGGTGGCAGAAGGAAAAGACTATGGGGGTTATTCTAGTTCACTCGCAAAGGCACAATCACTCTCTAATGGACAAAACCATATGCACAGCAGGTGGGGCTGATGTAACATGTGCAGTGAGAGTTAGATTTGGGTGTTTTATTGTTTCTGTGCAGGGTAAATACTGGCTGCTTTGTTTTTAACTCTGCAACATAGATATCAGTATGAAGTACAAACCCCACTCAAATGTAATTCTCTTTGCACATGTTCCATCAGCCCCACCTGCAGTGCATATGGTTTTGTCCATTAGAGAGTGATTGTGCCTTTGCGAGTGAACTAGAATAACCCCCTATGTTCGCTGTATTCAACATGGAGCCTTGAATACAGCGAACATCATTTTTGACTAAATAATTCCCCAATTTGTTAAAAATTAGCCCTGTTCGCCGAAAAAAAACAGCGAACGCAGAGCATTGAATAATGCCCTATGAGGGAAGAGGGCCCTGCTCGTTAGAGCTTACATTGCAATGTGAACTAGGATTACTATGGCTCTACCATCTATCTTTAATTAAAAATGAACTTCCATATGAAACAGGGCATTAGAGTTTGCAGAAAAGGTGGTCTAGCAGCCATTTGGGCTAGATTTTAGAGTTCTACCATACAGTGTTCAAAAGAGGTACGTTTGTTCAAAGTAGGTTTAAATAAAGTTGTTATAAAAAAGAAAAAGTATAAAGCCAGTACAAGCATTATATATGAAACGGCTACATAATAGAAAGACGTATATAATAGATACTTCTGTAACTTATTAACATTGCAGTTTCCATCATATAATAGTTGAATAATATATTTAAAAGGCCACACTTGAGCATCGTTCCCAAGGACGAACAAGGCTTGTCCTCTGCCGAGTACGCTTATATTTAGTGTTATTGTTTACTTCTATGAAGCTTCATGAAGTGGGAATATTTGTTATCCACATTGAAGCTTTGCAGTCACACAGAAACCGAGTCCTGTTTGAGAGAAAAACAAAACTGGTACTTGTTTCCTATCTGGGCGCCCGTCGCGGGCATCGCGGGTACATTTATGTATGGCCGCGACGCGACCGACGCGATGCCCGCGACGCGATGCTCACGATTTCCCATAGGAATCAATGTTAAAAGCCGCGATGGACCCGATTTTACTGTAAAATGCCTCAATCCACCCGATTTGGCCATAGGAATCAATGTTAAATGGGCCACAGAGCCCATTAACCCTTAAATGTCCCCCCAAATTTTTGACGCCACCCCACGATCGACGCCAACCCGAAGCATGGCGAGCGCAGCGAGCCCGCGAGGGGCGGCGGTACGCGTCCTCCGACCTTTTCATGCCCTACTATCCACTAGGGCGTGGTGTGAGAATATAATAGTGTGGCGAGCGCAGCGAGCCACCGAGCCCGAAGCGTGGCGAGCCCCGCGAGGGGACGCGGATACCTTCACAATTATGCGCGTCCCCTCGCGGCCTTCACAGTGAAGGTATCCGCGTCCCCTCGCGGGGCTCGCTGCGCTCGCCTCGCTGCGCTCGCCACACTATTATATTCTCACACCACGCCCTAGTGGATAGTAGGGCATGAAAAGGTCGGCGGACGCGTACCGCCACCCCTCGCGGGCTCGCTGCGCTCGCCACGCTTCGGGTTGGCGTCGATCGTGGGGTGGCGTCAAAAATTTGGGGGGACATTTAAGGGTTAATTGGGCCTAATTCAGGGTTAATATGGCCAAATCGGGTCAATTGAGCCATTTTACAGTGAAATCGCGGTCAATCAGCCTTTTTAACATTGTTCCCTATGGGAAAATCGCGGTGATCGCGGTCATCGCGGGCATCGCGATCATCCAATTTTACCCGCGATGACCGCGATTTTTACCCCCGATGACCGCGATTTTGATCGTGGGCGCCCAGATAGGAAACAAGTACCACAAAACTCATGACCTCCAGGGATGTAGTCAGGGGAGGCAGTGCTTCCCCAGTAATTGTGTTTAAAATAAAACACAAAGAATATTCTACACACATATTCTGTGTCATTAGTATTTTCTTTATATTATTTCCGTAATTTGTAAAAATTTGCATTAGTTTGGAAGGCACCGATAAGTGGTGCCTCCCACTAGGTGTAAGGCAGGCATGTCCAAAGTCCGGCCCGGGGGCCAATTGCGGCCCGTGATGTCACTTCAAGCGGCCCGCAGCCTCCAGCCAGAAGCGGGCGGCTGGAGGCTGATGTGGGATGCACAGGACTCTAGAGGTAGGACCCCGGCGAGCGCACCTTTACCTTGCTGGCTTGTGGTTATCATTAGTGAGGGGTTGCTGGCTCCCACTGTGAGACGTGTGGCGGCGGGAGCCCAAGCATCTGTCTCCTGCAGGGGAATATACAGTGAAGGGAGGCAGTATGTGGTACATTCCGAGAAGGGAGGGTAGGCTGGGAGACATAGTGAATGGGGGCAGACTGGGGGGCATACAGTGAATGGGGTACATACAGCGAAGGAGGGGAAGTTTATGGGAATATACAGTGAATGGGGGCAGGCTGTGGGACATACAGTGAATGGGGGCAGGCTGGGAGAAATACAGAGAAAGGCGGTCAGGCAGGGGAATATATAGTGAAGGAGGGGCATGCTGGGGGACATACAGTGAATGGGGGCAGAGCGGGGGACATACAGTGAATGGGGGCAGAGTGGGGGGCATACAGTGAATGGGGCAGAGTGGGGGTCATACAGTGAATGGGGCAGAGTGGGGGACATACAGTGAATGGGGCAGAGTGGGGGACACACAGTGAATGGGGCAGAGTGGGGGTCATACAGTGAATGGGGCAGAGTGGGGGTCATACAGTGAATGGGGGCAGAGTGGGGGACATAAAGTGAATGGGGGCAGGCTGGGGGAAATACAGAGAAGGGGGGGAATATACAGTGAGTGGGGGCATGCTGGCGGACATACAGTTAGTGGGGGCATGCTGGGGGACATACAGTGAATGGGGGCACGCTGGGGGACATACAGTGAATGGGGGCACGCTGGGGGACATACAGTGAATGGGGGCAGAGTGGTGGACCATTCTGATGTGATTAATGTTTCAAAGAATGTCAGGCCCCCACACGATTTCACGTCACCATATCTGGCCCTCTTTGCAAAAGGTTTGGACCTCTGGTGTAAGGGGATGAAGTGGGGCGGGGGGGGGGGGGGGGGCAGGGACTGATGTGAATGTTCAACTATTCTCTGTACAGCACTGCGGAATCTGTGTACGCCATATAAGAAACTGTTAATAATAATACCCTGTATGCGCGCGCCTATGATGTGGCGGTGATTTCTCTGTGAATGCTTATTTGACCCAGCTTCATTGGCCTTGGATCAATATTGACTTTACAGTCCTATGTGTTGTTAACTAAAACCTCAGTTCGTCATCGCTTAGTAAGTAGCCAACATGCTTAGTTGTGGCGGTGGTGTTAAGAGAAACCAAAGGCAGAGATGTAAAAATCTGGACGGAATCCTTAAACACACATAGGAGAATAAGTAATGACTGTGAAATAAGAAGCCATCACCGCTTGATACATTGACTAGAAGACCTGGATTACAGCAACCCCCCATCATGATAAACAGGATTACAGAACACACCGACACCTACAGTATCTGGCCAATGTTCCTTAAAAGAGGAAGATCATTGATCAGATTTAATTCATTGATAGGTAAATGGGCCTAACTTGAGTTTTTTTTTCTTTGAATCATTTTTCTTGCCTGTAATGATGAGGGAAAACGAGGCGTCTTTGTATTTCATATACACAGGAGGATCTACAGAACACAGCTAGAGCCGAGACATGGCCAGATCCCAATACGCCTCTGCTCTAATTTAATTAAAGGCATTAAACGCCATGCTGGGGTCAAGCAGTTCCCACTTCCTGCATCTTCTGCTTTCCAGCCAGTGCTCATTAATGTTCCCACTGACAGGATCAACACCTCGGAAGATGCATGTCGGGGGGAGGATGCGGCCTCTCGGTGTGCACCCCTAACAAGGGCGTAGGATCAGGAGCCCTTAGCTTGTTATCACTAATGTGGAATTTATTGCACTCATCAACAACAAATACTTCTGCAGACAGACCGGTGCGGATCTCCTGCTCATTATCACCGCTCGCTGAGCCCAGACCGCGCACGGATACTTTTCCTGAGCGACCTGTCAATTTACTAGCAATTATCACATTAAATAAACGCTGCTGAAATATGAAAGACGCAGCAGCTCAGTTTAGGAAATCTTCAGTCTACAAAGTGTAAAAATATACTTGTATTTGCGTTCTGCGGGTAGGTGATAAGCGGAACCGTGCTCTGGTAACTCAGAAACCACGATAATTATGAACTAATCAATCATCACGTAGGTGAAGAAGAAAAGGCCATTAGATCCCTAAATAAATGTTTTCCAATATTCGCCATTAAAGCTTAATAAACATTAGAACAGCCATAGGGAACCTAGGGCCCTTGAGCGGTTGTTCAACTACACATCCCAGTATGCCCTACAAAAGTTTTAGCATGACCTGCTCTGAACACACAGGTCAATTTAACCATATAGCCAAATGACCCGCATGTGCAGCAGGTCTCACACTGCACAGTAGTTTACACATATCATACAGTGTGTACACTAAATATCGACCACCCACGGCTGATATTATTAACTAATTTTGCTGCAGCCAGGTTCACCTAGTGCAGTGGTGGCCAACCCTAGCCCTCGAGAGCTACCAACAGTTCACATTTTCCAGACAACCTAGCTGCTGCACAGCTGCACTCATTAATCACTGACACATTTTAAAAGATACACAGATGGAGCTAATTAGCTCACTTGATTCTGTGAGGAGACCTGCAAAACATGCACTGTTGGTAGCTCTCGAGGACTAGGGTTGGCTACCCCAGACCTAGTGTGTATGAGGCTTACCGATGGAGCACCTCTCAGACAGCTCAGGGAATCGACCATCTCACACGCTTGCACGTCTCATCAGCACGGCGGCGGGGAGCGGATTCCCTGCCTGTCTCTGCTTCAGAGAGACAGGCAGGGTGAAAGCGGGGGAGCCGGCAACGAGCTCTGTCGGAATGGGGTGCGCAAGTGTCTCGTGCAAGCGCCCCCTTCTGGTGGATGTTGCATCGCGGCGATTGGCGATTCTATCTCCTAATGAGAGCTGCTTTATCTGTACAAAAGTGAGAATGACTTCCCCACACCACCACTAACTTTATAGTACAACTTCTTCATGAAATTGTACAAAGGTTGGAAAATGGAGATGCTGTGACATCACTGGCCGCACCCCGGTATTTGTATGAATCAACCAATCCAGACTGTACGACTCTTCCAAGCAAGCCATCATAGCTGTCAGCGACTATGTACATGAATGTTTAGCACCAGGGTTTAGGAGGTAGATGTAGTAAATCTTGGAAGTGGAGGGAGATAAAGGGGTCTATGTACTAAGACACTGCAACCCGCGCAGTTAGAATAGTTGCAAAGGGCTCTCTTAGTGGCACAATTACCAAAAGTTCTAAAAATGAAGAGGTGATGTTGCCCATATCCCTGCTGTGTCTACCCCTTCCCTTTAGAATGTAAGCTCTAACGAGCAGGGCCCTCTCTCCTTGTGTGCTTTTCTAAGAATATATCTCTGCCAGTGTTATAATTGCCTCAGTGTCCGCTGCTGCAACTGTCTTTTATTTACAATGTACTGTACTTGTCCTAATTTGCATTTTACCGCAAATCACTATTATCTGGTTTTGTTCTTTTGATCATCGATGTATTGTCAGGCGCTGTGGAACCCTTGCGGCGCCATATAAACAATAATAATAATAATCGCCACTCACCATCAAATGATTTCTCTGCCGTTCGTAATGAAAAGTCGGCCCCGGCTGACTTTTCATTTACACGCTGTCCTCCGAATTCAGGGGGGCGCTCACCTCAAGCAGGCATGGCCACGCCTGCATCGGCAGAGGAACCCCCAGCATTTTTATTGGGACGCCCATAAAACGCTGGGCAGTCTCCACAGAGCATACCTTCTTAATGACAGGAGAAGAAGTCCAAGTGTCCCGCCACTGCTGTGCTCATTACTTCAGGCTTATTGTGACCAGTCCTACCAGTCATACTACTACAGTCCTACCAGTCATCACTTGGGCCTTACCTTTTTTGTTAAGCAGTCATCGGAGTCGGAAAGCATCCTTGTGGAGACATGAAACATGACTTCCATAATAGAGGTGGCAAAATAAGGCGTGCTCAGGCCAGTGCTCTTGTTCCTCTGCAGTCCTCCCAGGAAGCCACAGTGGTTAGCCAGATTCACCTGCAGAAAGGAGGCACGTAGCGGTTTATTTAATGAAACGGGAGTTCTATGGAAGACAGAATGTTGCCCATAGAACCAATCAGATTCTACTTCTTATTTATTTACTGACAGAATACTGCTAGTTACAAAGAAGGTACGGTTACGGCTAAAGTAGATAAACCAATAATCAGGCAGAGCTAGGCTTTCTGCTTTAGTATACATGTAAATAACTAAGGATCGAATGATAAAATGGAGAACAGAGGCAAGATGAGCAAGATCTAGACCAGCAACTGAAATGTTTCTACCTCCCAACCAAGCCCAGCCACGAAGTCCTCGTAGTCCTGACTGCCGCCCGTATTGGAGAGTATGGAGTGCTTGTCTTC
Source organism: Crinia signifera (assembly GCF_055691185.1). Lineage (NCBI taxonomy): Eukaryota > Metazoa > Chordata > Amphibia > Anura > Myobatrachidae > Crinia > Crinia signifera. Next base: position 18,756,392 of record NC_139228.1, on the reverse strand, counting down.
CTGGCCGTCGGCAATGTAGAAAACAGCTATTTTATGCGTTTCTCGACTGTTAGAGAAGGAAAAACAAGAAAAAACCCTTAGTCTCGACATCCATTTATGCCGCAGTAGAGTAGATGCTGAATGCTGTGGGGTGCAAGTGCTGCGTTTACAGGGCCCCTGTGTTATCCACCGCACAACAGTTATATATAAACCGCCAGCTGTTCCACAGTGTTGGTGGTATAGCCACAGCGTCAGGGGACATAGGCTGTAATGTTATATATCGTATATAACATTACAGCCTATGGGCCAGATGCGCTAAGCTTCAAAAGTGATAAAATGGAGAGTGATAAACAGCCAGCCAATCAGCTCCTGTCTGACATGTCACAGACTGTGTTGGAAAAAGGTCAGGCAGGAGCTGATTGGTTGGTTGTTTATCACTTCTGAAGCTTAGTGCATCTGGCCCTATGTTCCCTAGCGCTGTGGCTCTAAGCCTCAACACTAAAGTTTCCTCAACAGGTCATGTTTTCATGGTTTCTGTCAGCAGAAGTAGTACTGATGTAGCCATTATTATCGTTTCTATGGCAACAGCCACGTACGACATTTGCAGTGATCGTCATGCTCCCATAGCCAGCGGCACAGGTGCGTCTTTGCTGCGCCAAATGGACACTAGCGGCCAAGTCACAGCAACCGTGAGCATGGCTACATTTGTACATATACATATTATTAGACGCCAGTGTGTGGGATCACTGTGAGGTATCAATGCTAGCCACTGGTCCACTATATGATCTATAATCAACGTATCATATATGAATAATCTAATATTGTACATACTATCCCATACCTTCCCCGCCTCTTTCTTCCTATGATTTCTGCCAGTTTCTTCAGCTCGCCAGTAGTAGGCCTCTTTATAAGGATTCATGTGCCGGATTCAGACCTGAGGTAAACGCCGCCCACCGAACACATGCGCACCCCCCCCTCTCACAGATTCTCCTCTTCCCGGCACCCCTGCTTCAGTGACACCGCCAATCCCAGCAGGCACTGCTGCTCCCACAGGCCTCAAGGGAGATTTCATGAAACCTTGCTTGGCACCAACTCCAGAGGCATCAGGAAGCACTCCCATCCCACTGCAATCTATTGTGCCAGCGCTGCGCTGCGCCACCCCAGGCTCCAGCCTAATCAGCCTATTGGTTAATAAGGACCTGTGGGCATCACAGTGGTTTCCACTGAATGCCACAGTTTTACTTCAGTGATTTATGAACTAGAAGATATTATGTATAACCATGGCAATATGACATTTTGGAGAGAAGGCTCAATGTGCCGTTACTATTTTAGATGCAATAGTACTTTATTATATCAGAAACAAACAACAAGACAAGCGCAACAGTTCTCACCATTGCCTGGAATCTAGATTTCTCAGCTCCCGAAGTAACTTCTCATTTTTCTTTAGAAGGTGAAAATTTCTCCTGGAAGATATCATACACACAATGAATATCCATTATTATGTAGGGTACACACCAGGACGACCCGCTCACGATGTGCACCGTGAGCGGGTCCGATCCGATGGCGACCCACACCCGGCTGTATGGTCGTCATTGAGATCCTACCTGCAGCAGGTAGGATCTCAATAACGACCGACCGACCCGCGGGACCGCGCATCGGATCGTATCAGTCCACAGCAGGTCAGAAAAGGGCCCAATCAGCACACAATCTACATCCAATTGATCGGAATTGGATCTAGATTGTGGGGATCGGGCCCTAGTCGTCCTGGTGTGTACCCAGCATTATGCTCTGTGTTACGGCACTGTAGGGAAAAAGCAAAACCGAAACTATTCGTTTAAGCTTTACATCGATGGTGGAAAACCATCTGGTTCTCCCCCATCGATGGCAAAACTATTCGACATCGGTCACAAACCATCGATTTCTAATCATCGATGGTCGATGGCCATCCCTACTACAATGATCTGTTTCCAACTTCCTGGACACTGACAGAGGGAGCTGTGAAGACAGTCCCTATCTGCTCCTACATCAAATCTCTAAGCCAGGAATGTTCAACCTTGGCCCTCCAGCTGTTGTGAAACTACACACCCCAACATGCCTTGCAATAGTTTTAGCATCCCTTAATAGCAAAACTGTGGCAAGGCATGATGGGACTTGTATTTTCACAACGGCTGGAGGGCCATCATTTTGAATGGCTTTTAACTATTCCACAATAAGCAGCCACCAGAGACCCGTTTTTTTCATGCGTCATGGGGTCTGGGAAAATTTCCTGGAGAACATATGATATCCCCAGAAAATGGGTAATTTACAGCACTATAAAACGGGCTATAATTGCATAAGCCGATAATACTATTGGGCTATTTTAGTCCATTTTTGCCATGTGGTAAATTACCACATGCAATTGGATACTGGCCTGCAGCTGGGTACACACCTGGCAGATCTATCTGCCGACCTACTGTCACGCCAATGGAGAGGCCAATTCACACAAGAAAATACAAGTGCCGATTGGCCGCTCGATATGTTGGTCCTGAAATCACTGCTGTGATGTCAGTCCTTGCAGCCAATGTATGGGCAGTAGGTGGGTCCCCCCGTATCGGTATATATAGGCGTTGGCTGTGCTGCAGAGCTGACATGGTACACTGCACACACCCTCCAACCCGCTCCTTATATGCTGTCCGTTCAGCGGTCGGCCTATCTTTGTCCGCACAGCACATCCTCGACACTGCGGACTGCCCACTCCGCCGCTGCACCCACAGCCCGGACCCCACACTGCCTGCCCCTTTACATAGGTGTGTGCCAGTGGTGCTTTACCGCTGGCACAAGCCGACAAATCAGATCAACACATCGTGTATGCTAAAAAGCACCTGATTGAACTTGCAGCAGATTCAATCTATAGGGTCCGACCTGATATGCAAGGGACTGTGGGGGTGTCAAAAACATCTGATTTGGGACGATTTCTTTGTCCAAACCATCGAAATCTGATGAAAAATCGGCCCAAATCGGATAAGTGTACGGGCACCTTTAGTTTAAAAATTTGAGTATGTGTGTAACCATTGTGTGTAACCATTGTCCACAAAAAACACCTACTGTACATATTTCTGCTTTGCATGGACAAAACCTGTTCGAGGAGATCAAAGTTAAGGATTTATATTATTCCCATTTACCAAGTTCTTTCCATTTAAATCTGTAAATGATGTCATGCATATTAATAATACTGGAAAGTACTTAGCCCTTTTGTAATAAATAAATACAATTCATTCAAGTTCAGTTTGCAGATGAAGGCTATAGCTTTATCAAAAACATTGGCAGCTCACCGCAATGGGAAAATAAAACACTACAGCTACCTGTGTTCCAAGGTAATGTACCGCATAACCTAGATCAGGCATGTCCAAACTGTGGCCCTCCAGCTATTGCGAAACTACAAGTCCCATCATGCCTTGCCACAGTTTTGCTATTAGGGAATGCTAAAACTATGACAAGGCATTATGGGACTTCTAGTTTCAGCTGGAGGGCCATAGTTTGGACATGCCTGGCATAGATGTATGAATAGTCTCCTCTCTACGTTTCTGGTGGGTAAATATAGGCATCTTGTTGGACAAAACAAGTATTTTTAAAGAGCGGTCATAGTGAAAATGCCCTTTTCTAATATACACACTGTAGGTAGTGCAAATAGTCAGCATGTAATAAAAAAAATACTGAAATTTTAAGGCCCATACACACTTGGCGAAAATAGCAGGTTTGAGCAGCTTTCAGCTCAAAGCCACCCAGTGTGTATGGCCTGGCGATGAGCACTCCCGCATAATCGCTGGGAAAGCCACTCATCTGGTGGTAATATCAGCAGATGAGCGGCTTTGTGGATGGCTTTGCATAGTGCTGCGCTATGAACGCCGGGCAGAGGGAAAGCCGCTCAACGTATATGCACTGAGCGGCTTTGCAACCAGCGATGATAACAATCATCGCTGTCCATACACGCTGGGCATAATTGTCTTAATTTACTCAGAGTTCTTTTAAATGTAAACCAAGATCCAGCATAGACGTTTTACCTCTTCTCCCAGGAGTTCATTCCCAGAATGCTGAGCAGCAGCCGGGAGTAGTAGAAGGCAGACTCCGGTTTTTGGTTGGTTGGTTCTTCTTGAGGCATTGCCCGCATGTGGAGATTACCGCAGTGCTTTTCCACAAACTCCTCCTCTTCTGCACTCTGCTTTAGAATAGCATTGCTGACCTCGTTCTCCAGTTTCTCGGAAAAGCAAGCAGGAGGTGGGGAGGGGACATTCAGAGGGACTCCTGCTCTTTGAAGGCACTCAGGACCTGTAGCTCCCAGATACTGCAAAAGACAGTCAAGAGCATCTTCCTCATCTGACAAACTGTCCCACAAAGGCAGAGCTTCTCTACCTCTCCGCCTTGACTGAAGGGAAGAACATTCCTCAGGCTCCCGCTGTGAAGGTGGATGTTCTTCTTGAATGCTGACAGTAGACGTAGGAAAGGCTAGGAGCAGGGAAGACCACTGAGACTTTTGCCCTGAAAATTCTAGTGCAGGTCCATAAAGAATGGAAGATTCCCAACTGTACTTGCCTGAAAGGTCCCTCATTATAACACGGACAGTGGAGCTGGCAGAAGAAAGATCCTCACCAGGAGGAAGTTTTGAGTCTGCCGGGATTTGTAAGCAGGACACCAGTGTGGTGTTATTTAGAACAAAAAACTGAAGGTTGGGGCTGTGGAAGAGTTGCGGGGAGAGGTCCGAACTTTCACTGAAGGGATTGTCATGATTCTCACAGATCTGACTAGTCAGCATGGCCGGGTCTCCACTCATTGGATAATGTCCTAAGTGGTTCACTAGGTGTGTGATAACTGTCCGTGCTGCTACTGGTATTAGGCCTTGCTGCTTTGGTATTTTCACTGGGAAGAAAAGAAAAGTTGGGTGAGATACTGCACAATCCAAATAATTCCATACCTGTGTAAAGTTCTATTACTAGGACTCTGAAATCTAGAATAATTTCAAATAAGGACCCTTTAAATGCAAACTATACCAAGAGAGATCGTATTAATGCTTGGAACATTGCACTATGTAGCATCTTATTTTTAATGTGCACAACATTCAACAAACTTTATTCAGAGGTGACTGAGCGCAGGTGAGGCAGGAACGGATTAACAATGTGGAGGATGGATCTACAGCTCAAGGGCCCTAAAAATTAAAATGGGCCCATTATCATGATATCATGATTATGTGCAGGCGCCAGCTGGCCACATAGTCCGCCATAAATCATAAGTATTATGATTTATAAGTAAAATGCTGCCAATTTTTTCACCTTTGCTTATTTAGAGAGACATTGGGATCATAGTGTAGGGGTATCTCTTGCCACGCCTAGGGGTGTCACTTACCCTTGTGACACCAGGTGTGGCTATTAGTGATCCATAAAAAAAGGCCAGGGCTTTAAGCAAATGAGGTTGGGCTTCCTAGAAAGGGGTACAGCTTTCTGTTCCGAACCTCCAGAGACGCGGACTGCCCCTGGAGACTACTGTGGTTTCATTTCTGGCTCCTACAGAGTGACAGGAACCAGAGGCTGCATGTAATGTAACAGTGCAGCACCTGACTCCTGTCACTGAGCAGGAGCCGGGATCTGCCTTGTGATGCCACTGGCCACAGACCCTCCGCTTCTCATAATTGGTCCTCAATCAATTCAGCCGTGGCACTTCATTTGGCCATGGTGTTAGGCGATTTGAATGATAGCTAGTCCAACAACCATAAACTATATGATCAGTTGCTTCAGCATACTTCTAGTATAGAACTAACAGGATTGTGGCCAAAAATAAACTTTGGTTTAAAATTTTTGAATAGATTAAATAAAATATAAACTAAAAAAACATTTTGAACAGATTTTTAACATAATTTAATTCACAAATGATTGAAAAGACACTAAGTGATACTTCCATATTTCTGTCAAAGTGTGTTTGAGAGAGAATATTAAGTCAGTCACTCACGTCTTACCACATGGATGTGAAACCGGAGTACCCAGACGAAACACACAAATGCACACACACCCCACAGTGTCCTGGCTGGGATTGAATTTGTGACATTAGTGTCACGTGGCAGCAATGCAAACCGCTGCGCCAACTGAATGGCAATAAACCCTTTGAGTGCCAAGATAATTTGTAATATTGGTTTTAAAATGGGCAAGAAAACGTTTTTATACATCATAATGACCTGTAATATCTACCTTATATAGGAAAAAAAATCTTTTTTTACACAACATATTTTGGGCCAGATTCTCTAATACCCCTTTCACATCGCACTTTTAAAATGGTATATTGCCGTTTTTTTCCCTTTTTAAAACGTTTAAGCCTGCACTGTGAATGCACCACAGCCGATTTACCGTTTAAAGTTAACTGGCATTTCGAACCGTGTAAAAAGCAGAGTCCTACACGGTTCCTTGCCGTTTTTTCTGCAATGTGAATGTGTACAATGCTATGCATTCACAGTGCAGGCTTAAACGTTTTCAAAAGGGAAAAAAAAACGGCAATTTACCGTTTTAAAAGTGCGATGTGAAAGGGGTATAAACCGGTATTTAAAACGGTAATCTGCGGCAATGTAAGGCTCTGACCCGTTTTAATTACCGTTTTAAAATACCGGTTTTTAAAACGTGTCGGCGATGTGAAAGTGGTATAAGCTTCAAAAGTGATAAAATGGAGAGTGATAAACAGCCAGCCAATCAGCTCCTTTCTGACATTTTTCAAATACAGTCCGTGACATGGCAGCTAGGAGCTGATTGGCTGGCTGTTTATCACTCTCCATTTTATCACTTTTGAAGCTTAGAGAATCTGGCCCATTATTTGAATTCATATAACAAATGTGAGCGACATCTATCACAGAGATGTTGGTACTCAAAGGGTTAAATGACCCCTATAAATTTGGCATACCTTGCCGAACACAAAAGGTGGCTAACAGGCAAATGGAATCAAACTGTTGTGTCATATAATAGTACGACTAACCCATTGTGTGCTGGTAGGAATGGTCAATTCATTAAATAAGTGGCTAAAATGCATGGCTTATTCATTAACATGAGCTGCAAAACTGTACAATGACTGTGAGGAACCCTAATATTGTGGACTTGTTATGAAAACACATTCCCTAAAGAAGGTCTCATGTGAATTATATAAGGGTCACATGCAGCCGTCAGGCAATCTGCTGTCTAATGATCAGGATGCTATGCCACTCAAAGATTAACCTTACTATATATACGTATATATTGCAAAGTGACAGAAGCAAATAAAACATATGACCAATCGTCGTTTTACATCCAGCATCACACACTTGTTAGGGTAAGTGGGGTATTCGCTGTTTTGACACTATTCAAAGTTGCATGTGAGACAGCTGTGCTACCAGTTATTTTAATCTCTGCTGTTACTTGATGTTTTATGTAAATGACATGATACATTATGAATAATAAACCTTGGATTACTTCTTCATGTGATACGTTCCATGGCTGTCCTTCATACATGAGTGAGTCACTAAATGAATTGTCTGCTCCACAAGCGCTGGGTCTCCATGGACCGATGCAGAGAATAGGGTACACTTCTCTACACGTGTAATTAAAACATAATATCATTTGCACTTTCATTAAATCACAAGCATATAGCAGAGTGCTGTGATTTTTTTGCATTTCACATCATTAGTTGTTGAGATACCTGTACCAAAAAAAAAAGGGTCAAAGGCAAGACACATATGATTCTAACAAGTATACCTGTTCCTCTTTTATCTGATATGTAATGAACCAGACTTTTGGTTATCTGCATAGGCACAAAACCTCTGAGCAGGGCCAGTGCTAGGGAGAGTTCGGCGTTTCTCTGCAAACGATATATTTGCACCCCTCCCACTCATAAGTAATAAAGGAACAGCTGCACAAATAGATGGGATCTCACAAGGAAAAGATGTAGCCACAAATTGTAGCCCCAATTCAAATTAAGCCACAGTGGCACAATCTTATTCACATTACACCCCATTTAGTGCCAATGATTAACATTGCACCACATAGTAGTGTCCCTTATTCATATTACGATACATAGTAGTGCCCCTTATACACAACACCCACAGTAGTGCCCCTTACACACATCCATAGTAGTGCCACTTACACATAACGCCCACAGTAGTAGCACCACACATGGGACCTTTTTCTGGTTGCCTTGCAAGTCTCCCAGACGCCACCCGCAAGTCCACCCCCCCCCCCCCTCGCACGCCGGGCTTGGGCGCACGGCTACAAATGGATGTTTTGACAACACATCCATTCGCAGCCTATGGGGCGACATCCATGTCATTGGACAGTCGCAGACCATCGAATGATGTGGAAGTTGCAGGCATATCTCTCAGGTCACTTAGATATGCATGCACATTCGACAGGAACAGCTGTCCGATGATGTCAGCTGCCCAACCCCCCCCCCCCCCCCCCCACTAGCATCACCGGGCGATTTGCATGGGAACGACCAGCATTCCCATGGGCGAATCCCCTGGCCATCCGCCTGCGCCCGGCGAACACTCTGTTTGCTTTGGCCGCAATCACCCGGCATATGCAGGAAAAAAAAAGCTCATTTCTTATAGTTGTATCCTTTCCCTGTTATTGGGGCATACCTGTAATAAATAACAGTAGTGTTGATTTATTCACTATATGATTAGCTGCAAAGTGACAATGATCGGCCACAGAACAATGCATTTCCAGCTGCGCTCCAGCTCAATAACTAGGGATTGTTCCTCAAGCATCTCACGACAACAGAGAGTAATAGTCCCTTTGGGCCTCAGAGTTTAACGTTAGGTCAACAAGGGAAGACAAATCTGATCATCTTCTAATTAAGGGCAGAATATCAAACTCATCCTTTCCGCTAATACACCACTCTAACGTGGCGTCTGATAATTAAACAATACACCCGGTGAGAGCTTAGAATTCATCTCTATTTAGCAGATTCGGCCTTCAGGCATTGAAGATATTAAAAAGACTTTGGACATATGCAGGCCATTACTTCTGTTCTGCTTTCATTACAGCTTTTTAATATTTATGCAAACTTGGGAAAATTAGATAAAGTCCATGTTAAGAAAAAATAAATACATGGCAAATTATGATGGTTGCGTAAACCGGATTTACTAGCCAAATGCCAGAATCCATAGGGAGAATGAGGGCGTTTGGGCGTCTGCGAGCCGGAAGATGCGGCACATACTCATTTTATGCAAGTCGCTGTAAACCACCATCATTAGTATTTGCACATGCACCAGTCATATGCTAGGTGTAGGACCTGGCTTCCCTTCCCCGCACTTAAGGCCCCCATACATTAGGCCGACTTGTCCTAGGGACAAGTCGGACCCAATTTACCTGCGAGCCGCCCGGCAGCTCCCCGGGAGGCTCACATACAATTTGGCACTTGATGTGCCATTTTTACATGGGATAAATCGCATGCGATTTATCCCATGTAAAAAAAACCCCGGGGAGCTGCAGGGCGGTGAGCAGTAGTGGGGGCGGGCAGCGGCAGTAGTGGGGACGGGCAGCGGTGGTGGGGGCGGCCAGCGGCGGTAGTGGGGGCGGGCAGCGGGCGGCGTTTGCGGTGAGCGCAGTGTACTTACACATAGCAGCAGCGGCGGGGACGGGACGCGCAGTGGCGGCTATTATATTTTTAAAATACTTGTCAAATGACCGGCCGCTCTCTGATTGGCTGAGAGCTCTCCGGCCAATCAGAGAGCGGCCGGTCATTTGACAAGTATTTTAAAAATATAATAGCCGCCACTGCGCGTCCCGTCCCCGCCGCTGCTGCTATGTGTAAGTACACTGCGCTCACCGCACACGCCGCCCGTCCCCACCGCCGCTGCCCGCCCCCACCACCGCTGGCCGCCCCCACTACTCCCCCGGTGTCTGTATGCATATGCCTGTCAGGTGGCAGGCATATGCATACAGGGAGGTCGGACGTGATCGTATGTACAGACCGTCCGACCTCCCTGATCCGGTCCGATGCGCACGGGACCGCGCATCGGATCGGATCAAATGTCACATACCTACGATTTTGGGCCGATTTCATCCGATTATCGGCACAAAGTGCCGAAATCAGATGAAATCGTCCCAAAATCGCATAGTGTATGGGGGCCGACCTTATTCTGATTGACTCACAAGTCCATCAGAGGCCGCCCGCTGCCCGCAGTGAGGCCACCCCCCACCCCCTTGGCTGCTAATGGATGCTTTACATAATCATTCGATGGTTGCTGACTATTGAATGATTTCTCCAGCGCTCGCAGTTCAGAGACACCTATATGTGCGAGGACAGGGTGGGCAGCTGACCTCCGGTGAGGTCAGCTGCCCGCCCCCTGCATGTCCATCACGGCCTCATTAGCCTGAGAACGCCTAGCGTTTTCATTGGAACGCCCATGAAATATGCTAATGGGTCTCACTTGCGCCCCCCCGCCCGAACGCACGCACCCTGTATCTGCACATGCCCACAAATGCGTCTGCGCAGACGCACAATATCAGTCCTCCGTGTGATCGCACGGAGGACTGAATGGATTTGAATAAGGTCGATAGTCCGGGGGTTCCATGCACTCGCAGTGCTTAAACACCCAGTTTCATAAAGATGGGTCCGGCAAAGACCCGCCTTACAACAGGATGGAGAGATGCAAACGTGTAAATTTGCATCTGTGCGTGCTAAACTCGCCATCTGCGTCCGTGAACAGAGATGCGTCAGGCTCCAAATCAGGCGCAGGTCCAAAACAGATGGACAAATATCGCATTATCATTCACTTGTTTGACCAGACACACCTCAAGCTATATCCAGCTGCGATCCAGAATTATAAGGGCCATGTTTATGTTAACGAAAGTAATAAAATCATCAATAGTCCTAATGTAAGCACAATGATAAATGCACCAGCAGTTTCAGAGGTATCCTGAAACCAGCCAATCAGAAGCAGATATCTAGTGCATCATCAGGTATGGCACCAGTAGTGTTACAGCTACCGCCAGGCATCTCCGCACCTCAGCCATACTTATACGCTGCACCCTCCCGTACAAAGGCTACGCTTCTTCCGCCTGTCCTCCTCTACAACTGCACACACTGTATGTAGGTGCTCGTTATTTTCTGTGAGTATACGAAGCTCAGATGTGTGCGTTTTACACTACAAAAGGTCTTTAGGAAACTGTACCTCAAACAATAATAACAAATCATTTTATACCAGGATTTCACATGTGTACATTTTTATTCCAAGTTTATAATGTAATATTATACTCAATAAATATACAATTAGAACCCCCCCCCCCCCCGTATCTCCCCATCTTGTCTCATCTCTCGCCTTCATTCCCCTTTATTGGGGCAGGAATAGATTGGTCCCATCATACATTGGTGCTCTCTCCGCCATCATTAGAGTATCATGCATAATGCAATCTCTAAATAATAAAGGTTTGATATATCCATAATTATGAAAATATACTTTTCATGTATATAGAATTTTAGATGTTTCCTTTTCCTCCATCAGACTGAAACAAAAATAATACTTATTAAAAAAAGAAAAAAGTGTCAAAAAGAAGAGGGACATGCACACAATGCCAACTGTGCTAGTGTGGACGCAAATCTATGCCCCGACAAAGACACACGTGTGGGGAAAACCGTCCCTTGGATATCTCTGATAATACGACTTTGTGCAACTTCTATTTACTTAATAGAAGAGCCTATTCAGGCCAGGGCTATTCAGCTTTAAACAAACACCCATGCATTGTGCGGCAAACTCAGTAATTACAGCTCATTATGGAACACACAGAAAGCGACACAGCCACAGAGCGCCCGCTGTCCTTACTGCCGGGGAGAAAAGAAAACATGAAACCAATTGTGACAAGGGGCCCAAATGTTAGCCTCTTGTATTAGCGAGAGGTGAAAATGTAATTATTGGAGAAAAGATCTGTTCTGGCTTACAGAGGAGTACATTGCACTAATAGGGCGATCGTCAGTTGTAGGTGTGGGGGGGGGGACGGGGGACATAGCCATATTCCTTATAATTATGAACTCTCATGTGCAAAAGAAACTATACAATTTTATTTGCAGGAACAGCAATTTAAAAATTGTTCTTTAGAAGCAATTAATTACTACGCTGTGACATATTAAGCCTTGAAACGGATAGGAGAAAGTCAAATGAACTCAGAAATACAATCTGGATACTAACTATATAGGTCGAGAAACTAAAAAAAAAAGATGGCAAACTGAAAATGTAAGTGCTTAAATTTATTTAGTAATCATTGGTTTGCTATGATCCAGGGTTTTGCTGCACAGATGTAAGATGGGGGGGTTGGGTTAATGGAGGATCCTGGGGGGGGGGGGGTTTGCAAACTGTGGCATCAAATAAGAATACATTTTTGGTTGCCGTGGTATTCATTTGAATTAGTGTAGTCTCTCTTGATGACAATGGACTATTGATAAACACACTATTGGTAGTATTCAATGCGGTCGGTGAGGGGGGTTAAACAGCGATGATCGCAGAAAACCAGTGATCCTCACTGTTAAACCCCCTCGCCCTATTCAACGTTCAGGGGGAATCCTCGCCCTCACAGTACAGTAGATTCCCCCAAACAGCGAGACCCGCGGCTATTGCAGCGAACCCGCTGTATTTAGCCGCGAGTCTCGCTGCTTCTGCAGCCGCATACGCCGATTCTCCCTCGCTCAAAAAACGGAGCGAGGGGGAATTGGCGTATGAGGGGGGTGAGTTGAATACGGACAGGGTGAGTGGTGACAGCGAGCAAGAAGCCCTGCCGGCTGTCACCGTCCCACGGCATTGAATACACCCCAATGTGTGTCTCTTAAAACAACAGGTAATAGTTAAGTGTTCTTTCTTTCTTTTTTTTTTTTTTACAAAGTGCTTCCAAAATATAAAGTGGTTCTAAAACGAAATCTAACCCCAAAGCTACTACGAGTACATGTAGAGCAGCTTGAAGGTGGCAGATGCTGTGATAGCGCATAGTACGGTAATTGAGAAATATTAATGTAAGTGGCACAGCACTGCCCATGGTATTCTGAGCCACATCAGGAGGAAATGACAGAAGAAGGGAGGGAGGACAAGGAGGAATAACATGCCACCTATGGTACAACATTTAAGGAGAACCTTAGCCAACATCCTCAGACAGGGACTGCAGCGCATAACACAATGCTGTCTAATGGGGTCAGAGTTTATAATATTATATACATATAGACAGGGAGTTCCAACTCATACAAGTGAGTCATTGCATTAGACTCTAAGGCAACTACCCCTTAGGATGGCTTCAGGAATCATAAACTGGTTCAAAATGGGACGGCGGTATTATCATCAATACTTAAGGGTTAATTTACTAAGAATCGTTATTGATCAGAGTTTGCTTGAGATCAATCACATTGGGCATCGCAAGGGGAGCTTTCTTTTTCAAATCTACGGCATTTACTAAGAATAGTCATTTTATGAATCTTGTTTCGTGTTCCCTGTATTTGCCCACGAGAAGACTCTCACGCACATGTAGCACTGCACAAATGCGTGAGGTTCCCTGGTATTTAAATAACCAACACTGGGTTCTTGGAGTGGCCCTGGTTCTAAAAATACTGGGGGGGGGGGAAAGGACAGCTGGGCAAATGTAATAGCCACCGGTTCGGCGGTTGTGCTGGATCCCGGCTGCACTTGGACATTCATATACAAGTGGTTTTGCCTTGTAAGTTATTGTCCCTCGAAAAAAAAAGTCAGAGTTCGGCCGGTATCATGCACAACCACCGGACTCGTAGGTTATTACATTTGGCCCAGCGTGCTTGAAAAGTGAGTTCTCACAAATTACTTGCGAGTTTGGCCAATGGTGTAATGGGTTGTGATTGAATCCTAACACGTGTTAGATTCGTGATTTCACTCCCATGTTTGCTGTAAATCTCTGTTCAGAAAAAATACTCATCAAAACAAAAAAACTAAGATCATCTTTTGGAGAGCACCGTCCAAACTCTCCGTAGTCCGATAACCACAGAAAGATTTGTTCATGAGTTAACAAATTTTTAAAGCCACAATTAAAGTTTTAGAATGCAGCACAACTTACTTATCAGTTTGTGTTGATATAAATGCCATGCATGAACATTATAGCATGTTAGTTTTCATGCATTTTTCACCCCATAGTGACTAAGCCACAGAAAAACGACCAGCCTAGTCACATAAAGCGCAGCCTTGCTTTAACACACTGCCCTCTAATGGCAAGGAAAAAAATTTGAATACAAATCTAAAAATAAAAAAAAAGGTCTAAATGAAAATTGTTGTTCTACCATGCCGCCCCTGAAAAAAAAACGGGTTTTGTTGCCGGGTTTTTGGCGGGGCACAGATCAGCTCACAGACCCCTTTCATACTGCACCTTAGACCCAGAAAATTCCCGTGTCTGCCCCATTCATACTGCTTCCCTGGTCTGCCCTGCCAACAAGTGTGAGGAATCTAACAGCAGCTTCCTCCGCTTGTGATCATGCACCTTGGAGTACAAATTACGAAGTGCTTTAACCCCTTCCTGACAGAGCTAGTTTTTGCGTTCCTGACAGAGCCATTTTTTTCAAATCTGACATGTCTCACTTAAGTGGGGATAACTTTTTTTTGCTTTTACTTATCCCAGTGATTTTGAGATTGTTTTTTCGTGACACATTGTACTTCAAATTAGTGGTAAATTTGGGTCGATACAGTCTGTGTTTTTTTGTGAAAAATACCAAAATGTCGTGAAAAAATGGAAAATTTAGCGATTTGCAAAATGTTAAATTTTCTGCTTGTGAGACAAATAATCATACCACTCAAAATAGTTAATAACTAACATAGACCATATGTCTACTTTATGTTGCCATCATTATTTCAACTTCCTTTTAATTTTTTTGGACACTAGGAGGCTTCAAATATGAATAGCAAATTCTCAAATTTTCAAGAAAATTTCAAACACTGATTTTTTTAGGGACCAGTTCAGTTCTGATGTGACTTTGAGGGACTTGTATGTGAGACACCCCCATAAATGATGCCATTTCAAAAACTGCACCCCTCACAGTATTCAAAACAGCATTTTGGAAGTTTGTTAACCCTTTAGGTGTTTCACAGGAATTAAAACAAAGTGTAGGTGAAATTTCAAAATTTCTTTTTTTTTGCAGATTTGCAAATTTAATACATTTTTCTAAGGAACACAGTACATTTTACTAGAGAAATGTGACTAAAAATTGATTCCCCCAATTCTTTGGTTTTCATAAATATCCTATATGTGGCCCTAGTGTGCACGGTGACCAAACCACAGGCTTCATAATAGAAGGAGCACCTACTTGATTTTGGAGCCTCCTTTTTATGAGATTATTTTTTAGGAACCATGTAGGTTTCTAGGCACCATAAGATGCTAAAAGTTAGGTACCCCCCCACAAGTGACCCCATTTTGCAAACTACACCCTTCAGGGAATTCATCTAGGGGTATAGTGTACATTTCAAACCCCCAGGGGTTTCACCAATTGTGGTACAACTGGGCAGTGAAAATGAAAAAAATAAATTTTTCATTTTCACAGCTCAGTTGTATCAAAATTGGTGAAACCCCGGGGGGTTTTAAATGTACACTATACCCCTTGATGAATTCCCTGAAGGGTGTAGTTTGCAAAATGGGGTCACTTGTGGGGGGGTTCCACTGTATGGGTGTTTCGGGGGTCATTCAACCAGAATCTGTGCTGCAAAATCCAAAAATCACTCCTTCCCTTCTGAGTCCTGCCATGCACCCAACTGGTATTTTTTGGTCACACATGAGGCATTGCCGTACTCGGGAGAAATTGGGGCACAGATTTTGGGGTGCTTTGTCTCCTTCATTCCTTGTGAAAATGAAAAATTTTGAGCCAGATCTGCATTTTTGTGTAAAAAAATGTAATTTTTTACACAAAAATGCAGTTCTGGCTCAAAATTTTTTATTTTCACAAGGAATGAAGGAGACAAAGCACCCCAAAATCTGTGCCCCAATTTCTCCCGAGTACGGCAATGCCTCACGTGTGACCAAAAAATACCAGTTGGGTGCATGGCAGGACTCAGAAGGGAAGGAGTGATTTTTGGTGGCGGAATGAATGGCGGGTGCTATGTCGCATTAGCAAGACCCCCGAAGCACCAATACAGTGGAACCCCCCCACAAGTGACCCCATTTTAGTCACCAGCTTTGGGAGGGGGGCTGGCGCTGCGGCTGGCGGGGGGGTGGGAGGGGTGCTGGCGCTGCGGCAGCCGGGTGGGTGGGAGGGAGGGGGGCTGCCGGGTGGGAGGGGGGGGGGGCTGGCGATCGTTGGTGATCGGTGCGGTATACGCACACACACACACACACACACACACACACACACACACACACACACACACATATATATATATATATATATATATGTGTGTATATATATATATATATATATATACATATATATACACACACACATATATATATATATATATATATATATATATATATATATATATATGTGTGTGTATATATATATATATATATATATATATATATATACACACATTTGCACATTATATTTTATTTTATTTTTAACTTTTCCAGCAGCAGCATGATGCTGCTGCTGCTGCTGCTGCGGGGGGGAGGGGGGAGGAGGGGAGCGCAGCGTGCGCTCCGGACGCATCGGTGGAGCCGCTGGAGCTGCTGCTGCTGCCGGGTGAGTGCCCGGCGGGTGGGAGGGGGGTGCTGCCGCTCGGTGGTGATCGGTGCTGCACCGATCACCACCGTTTTCTGTGTTACCGAGCGGCTTAGCCGCCGGTAACACAGGAAACGCTGTGAATGGCTGTTCAGATTTGAACAGCCAATCACAGCGATCGCCGACCGGGGGGGGCACCCCTGCCCCCCCTGGGCGGCGAGGGGGGATGTCTGCTGTCAGGGACAGCAGACATCACCTAACTGTCACTGCGTCTCTAGACGCAGTGACAGTTAGAAGTCATGACGTACATTTATGCCATGTGTCGGGAAGTACCTCCCGGCCATGACGTAAATGTACGTCAAATGTCGGGAAGGGGTTAAGTTTGTTCACAACCTGTTGCTGGGTTTTATGGATGCCACGGGCAGACAGAATTTTTGATATGTTGTAGTATACTGTTGAATCCTTGACAGTGCTAGTCACTTGCTTCTTTATATCCTCCTCCCCTCTCACAGCCAGCAGCTCCAGCACCTCCTCATCTGTCCACATGTCACCTGATCTCATTCCCCAATCAGCTTGCTTTTTCATGTCCTGTGTGAAAAACCCAGGTTGCGCCTGTTCACACTGGTGGACACCCGTGTAATTTCCAGGAATAACCCTGCAAAAAACCCGTGTGCAATTGCATGGGCATTACACCCGGAAAATTTCACTCACACCCATTCATACTGAGACATGGGAAATTACGGCTTGCCCTGGCAAAAACCTGGGTTTTTGCGGCAGTGAGAACGGGGTATCAGTAAATAAAACCCCTTTTACACTGGATTTCAACTCGGCAAGCGATCAGAGTTGAACACTTTACACACATCTAAACGATGCACATAATACATAGAATTTGGGTAGTACAGCAATAGACAAGTCACAGACATAATATAAAACCTAGAGAGCACAGTAGCAAAATGTAGGATTGGTGTAGGCATTTTGCATAATAACTTCCACGTTGCGTATACCACCCTAACAAGGTACCAGGTGAGGCAGCCATGTTGGGTGCAGGGGCATTGGTAGAGTGTCTAGACCAAATATTGAAAGGTCACATTTGTCAAGCTAGCTTGTTGATAATAAAAAGGTTCATGGTTAAAATTAATGTTACCAATGAAGAACAAGCAATTATTCTAAGGGCAGTATTCAATGTGCATTTTGGCAATGTGCAGCGAATGTTAAGGATTCGCTGCACATTCGCCTTGTTCCGGAGCCTCGCTGACTCCAGTATTCAACGAGTCAGGGGCTCGCTGCCCCTGACCGGCGAATTTTAACTCCTGCGGCAGATGCCGCAGGGAGCCTGAGGACGGCGGCAGGCAGGGAGATGGAAGTCTCCCTGCCTGCCCCAGAACATTTGTGTGGTGGGCTCCCCGGGTGCCAGGCAGCACAGGCTGCCCCCCGTGGGTGCCAGCAGGGGACCGGGTATATTCACTACACCCGATCATGCATATGTAATGATCGGGTGAAGTGAATAGATGAATATCTAATGAGTGGCTCGGCTCCGGCCCCCTGCTGGCTGGTCTGTGTAAAAAAAATATATATATATTTTTAAAATTAAATATATATTCATGTGCTTACAGCACATGAATAAAAATAGCATGCCCCTCCTCAGAATAAAATTCCTGATTTTTTTTACACCAAATGTAAAAAACAAAACACTTTATTTTAAAAGTTCACATTTCACTTCACCATAAAAAGATAGCGATTGCTACTCCGTGAATCATGGCGAAAAAAACCTTGAAATGTATTCACCATCTGGTCATTGAATAGGGTGATTCACCGTTTTAGTCAAAAATTCGCCTTACAGCACAAAATCGCCATAAAAACCTGGCGAATCAGCCTCATTGAATACCGCCCTAAGTGTTTATTTCTAAATAAACCTGAAAATACTGTAATAATCTTGAGAGCCCCAAAAATGTTAAATCACATTTTCAGCATCCGTAGTTAAGATCATGATCACGGCCCAAAAATTTTTGCTGTTTTTAACAAAATTGCAACACTATGATGATCATCATCTGTCTTTTCTAGAGTAAGATCAGTGATATGAGTCAGCAACCTGGTATTTGTATTAATTGCGCAACATAAGCCTTTACTATGAATAAGAGATGCCACGACAAACTTACAATGTGGCAGCAGGGCTGGCGTCAGAGGGGTACAGCTAGTACTCACATACTCAGTCCGCACAGCCAAGGGCGTCCGGCCACCTGCAAAGAATCACTGCACTGTTAGGTGACAGGCAGGACAGGAGTCAGAAATCCAAGGGGACTCTGCTGTAATGCTATCTGAAGATAATGTTGTTACCACAGGGCTCCATCTGGTAAGTAAATTTGGCCAGATCGCATTTCCTATTACAAGTATGGAAATGCGATCTGCTTACTAAAAATGCGATATTAATTCGTCTCTAATTGCCCTTTAGTGCATTTAAGTGATACAAAAATCATGTGAGAAGGGTGTTTATTTTAGTAAAAATCATGTTGATAAAAATGCCCAATGTGTGCCTTTGCCCCAATCTCCAGGACTACTGGTTGCCAATGGTAAGTGAGAGGTGATATGGACAAATTAAAGCACATCTAAGACAACAACTAGCACAGTAGGGGGTTGTGGGGGCTGCCTATTTTGTCATGATCACTTGGCAAATACCTAAAATATAGCACAGAGGTTTAGTATTACAGCAAAAACAAATACAATGAATAGAATGCTAGGACAGCTAGGACAGCGCACGGCCCCGGCATGATCACTGAGGCGGTGACCTTTATCGGAGGAGGCAGATGGGAGTGACGAGGTCCCAGCTCAAGACACGGCACAGGACCTGGCAGGGACAGGCAGGCGCACTGCCAAGGCCCCCAGCATGATCACCAGAGGCGGCGACCCCCATCGGCTCCCAGCTGCGACAAAAGGTTTCCGGCCTGCAGGCCTCAGCCTCTCCTCCAGCATGAGCGAATTGCGGGAGCCTGTCCACCACCCACCCGATGCTCCGGGCAAAACACAGTGGCGGCACTCCTCCTAGGGAGGAGGTATGGTTACATGATCGGGGGCAGTGGCATGGAACTCAGCCCAGAGGGTCCAACTCCAGCCCCATCCCTCACTGACTCTCCCCAGGCCTCACAGACTGACTCAACTCCCACCCCCACCACGATCACGCTGGCTTTCCCTCTGGGGAAGATGGCCTGTTGAGCCCTCCTGCTGCTGTGAGAAGCAGGATCAAGATGGCGCTGCAAATGGCTGCCTAGGAGCTGTGCACTCAGCCATATGTAAATTTATGTAAGTGTATGTCTCCCCTGTCTAGTACATTGCACAGCAATCTGTATCTGTACTGTCTCTGCATGTCTGTTACCTACCTGGCTGTTGCGGCGACCAGTGGCTGCCTAGTCGCTGTGCAGCTCGGCGGGTATGTGTTCCCTGAGTGATAACTGTACTGTCTGCTTGTATTGTTGCTTGCATGGCTGTCGCGGCGACCAGTGGCGCCGCTTATGGCTGGCTAGGTGCTGGGCAGCTCGGCGGGTATATGATCATGTATATGTTCCTTGTGTGATAAGTCTCTGCTTGTACTGCTACCTATCGGGCTTTTGCGGCGACCAGTGGCACCGCTGATGGCTGCCTAGGCGCTGTGCAGCTTGGCGGGTATGTGTTCCCTGCTTCTATAATCCCCAGTGTACATCTGTATGTGTTATGTATATCTGTACTATCACTGTCTAACTGTTACCTAACTGGCTGCTGCACAGAAATCAAAATCAAATTCCTAGTATACGCAAGTATACCTGGCCAATAAAGCATCCTGATTCTGATAATGGGCACACAAAACAAAATGTGGTTGGTGCAGATATTTAATAATAAATCGGTAATAAATACTACGGGTTATATATTCAACCCATGTAAGGTACCAAGTGATGCCCCCATTTTGTGAGCACTACAATGTCTAGAAGAGACACAAGACGGGGAAGTTGTAGCATATTAAAACTAGAAGCAGATCCCTTACATAACAATCAAATCCCTGAATTATTTATCCCTCCCACAAGGGTATCCAATAGAGGCAGCCAACTTGTGCAAAGATTACAATGTTCACGAGGAGCCAAGAAACTGAGACGTATATGGGTGCCTGAAAAGTGTGAAAATTGATATGCACCGAGTACATAGATCTCGCCAGGAAACAGAATGACAAACAATATATAGACACAGTATGCAAATAAAAACAGACATAGCGTACACTGTTGTCAACACTGCTGCTAATGTAAAGATCTGGGAAATTAAATAGGAGAACAAGATGGATTAAATATAGCATCAAGCTGTGAGCCTTCTGAAATGATGGGCAATCAAATCTATGGTATACCCTAAATAAATATAATAAAAATATGCCGGTTTTACACTACAATAAATAAAAATGATACCCCTTTCACATCTCACAAAATGACCGGGTTCATGCCGGTTTGACCCGGTAATTCGTGTGATGTGAAAGGGGTTACCGGTTACAGCTAACCGTTAGCAAAGCTGCAATTCAAACCGGGTAAGAAGGGTTCTTAGTGGTTCGTTGCCGTTTTGCTGTGCAGTGTGAATGGGTTCATCGGGTCGAGCAACCCATTTCCCGTTCACACTAGGGAGGAGGCAGTGCTTGAAGCAGCACCAGCTCAAAGCACTGCCTCCTCCGCCGATGACACGCTGACGCTCCGCCACGCCCCCACATGACATCAGTGACCCGGCAATATTGCGATTTGAACAGACCGCACATGCAGGGTCGCACCGGGACTAAACCATTTAAAAGTCCCGGTGCAACCCTGCATTTGCGGTCTGAGAGCAGTATAACTAGCTCGATTTTTGGTAAAATAGTCACCAGAGTTAAAGCAATTTGTTTGAAAGGTAATGGCAGCTTGGTTGTGTCCTTAAACGAATAGCCACTTTAAATCTAATGACCAAGGACCTAGATCCAATGACGGGTGGACTGCTCATGCACATTTGTCTTCGCAGTGCCCCCCAAGCTGCAGCATGTAATTTGGGGGGTGGAAGCAGTGACCATTTTACAGAAAGGGGGTACTTCCTTCTGTTTATTAGGCTTTTAGAGGCTGGGGTCTATAGAATTCCTGGTCCCGGTAGAGGAGTTCTGGCGGCTATTCAAAGTAATCAAATGCTAACCGATGGTTAGGCTAGCCTTTGGGAGCAAATTATGTGAGTGGGCCTCGGACTTCAAAGGCACGCCGACATTGCTGGGACAATGCCGGCGTGCCTTCGCAGTCCAAGGCCCACACACATATGTCCGAAGCCCGGTAGTGGTATCCACCATATACAAGCGATCGTTCCACCGCTGTGTGAGTGAGTGCGTACCCAACGGTTTCCCAAGTCGTAACTTAGATGAGCGTAAGCAACAAAAATATGGATTTTTTTTTAAACTCGTCTACCTGTTCTTTGGATGAACAGTATATGCTGGAACATGTAGTTCAACATCACCTGTGTTTTAAAAGACAACTAATACATGCTAACCGAAATGGCAAATATGCGATGTTTTTTTCTATTACACACAATGCCAACATTTATTGCAATAAAGTGTAGGTCTAAATAAAAAAAATAAAAAACAACTCAGCATACAGTAACTTCTGTGCGTTTTCAAAAGATGCTTTTAAAATCCAGGAAATGAGTCTGCAGTCTAAACAAGTCTAAATCCCATGGATGAATTGAGACCCATATGGAGGATTCAATTTATTTGCTGATCCAAGAAATGAAATGATTTGTGTACGGCGTCCCGCTGACAAACCTTCAACTGGTGCCATGATTGCTAATAGAATTGCTGTTTTTACCATTAGGAGACCTGGCTTGAAGCCCTCTTCTATTTTTTGGTGTGAAAAATTCTAAATTATGGATATAAAACTTTATTTTGGCACTCAATATTTTTGCTGGCATCACGGCGAGGCAAAAAAAAAAAGAAAAGAAAAAACCATTACACAATGTTGAAACTAGTTAGACTTTTGTTTAAATCATTTTTCGTATACTAGAACTACAGATCACTGTAAAATTGGTACTTGTAATTAGGAACCTGAACAATGAAACATTTACCTACTAATAGTCACACAATTAAGGTGCGTACACGCTGGGCGGTATATCGAACAATATTGTTTACTATGGTCCTTTCGAGAGATATTGTTCATATCATCGCCCAGTGTTTACGCCACGAACAATGTGCGCTCCAGCGGGTCATTAACGACTCCCTCCCCATCGTCTGTATGTGCAGGTCAATTCTGAGTATTTCCTCAATGATGGTTCTGGTATAGTGGATCGACCAGATCTAGGTTGACAACCACGTGGTCGACCACTCTTGGTCGAATATGTCTAGTTAGAAGCCTAAAGATAGTCAACCGCATCTAAATTGTCAGTAATGAAAGATAGATGCATGCGTTAGGTCAACGGGAACTTGATCGATAGTCACTAGGTCGACACAAGTTTTTCAAGGTTTTTTTTGCTATGTCAAGATAGGTCAACATGGACACCGCATAAGTGTAACGTGTCCCCGCGCTTGGCTTGCTACACTCGCTATGCTTCAGACACAGAGCCTTAATACAGTATGCACGACACACTATTATAATCTAAAATGCAAGTGGGCATACTGTACGATTTTTTTGACCAATTTCGTTGAAAGACATTTCTCTTGAACCCAGTGTCCTGGACGAAAGAAGTTGACGACAGATATTGACGACAGATGAAAGACGAAAGATCTAACTACAGTTTATAGGCTCTTTTTGAAAGATATCCAAATTGAGCTGCATGCACAGGTGACGAACAATCTTGATGAACAACTGGCGGGTATGCGCATCATCATTCATCGTTTGTCTGTCGTCAATTTCTTTCGTCAACATCTTTCGTCCAGGACACTGGGTTCAATGGAAATGTCTTTCAACAAAATTGGTCAAAAAAATTGTACAGTGTGTATGCACCTTTAAAGTAAGAGCCAATACTAAAACAAAAAAACATGAAAAACTTGTGTCGATTATGTTCCCATCAATCTAACACTAATCTAACATTACTAATCCAAGATTGGTCTCCATAATACATATTACTGGTTCCAGCCCAGATACTGCCACATTACTGGTCCAAGCTTGGTCTCCATAATACACATTACCGGTTCCAGCCCAGATACTGCCACATTACTGGTCCAAGCTTGGTCTCCAAAATACACATTACCGGTTCCAGCCCAGATACTACCACATTACTGGTCAAAGCTTGGTCTCCATAATACACATTACCGGTTCCAGCCCAGATACTGCCACATTACTCGTCCAAGCTTGGTCTCCAAAATACACATTACCGTTTCCAGCCCAGATACTACCACATTACTGGTCCAAGCTTGGTCTCCAAAATACACATTACCGTTTCCAGCCCAGATACTACCACATTACTGGTCCAAGCTTGGTCTCCATAATACACATTACCATTTCCAGCCCAAATACGGTCACATTACTGGTTCAAGCGTGGTCTCCATAATACACATTACCGGTTCCAGCCCAGATAGTTCCACATTACTGGTCCAAGCTTGGTCTCCATAATACACCTTACCATTTCCTGCCCAAATACGGTCCCATTACTGGTTCAAGCGTGGTCTCCATAATACACATTACCATTTCCAGCCCAGATACTGCCACATTACTGGTTCAAGCTTGGTCTCCATAATACATATTACTGATTCCAGCCCAAATACAGTCACATTACTGGTTCAAGCTTGGTCTCCATAATACACATTACTGGTTCCAGCCCAAATACGGTCAGGTGCCGGACGGCTCACCGACAGTCGGGATTCCGACAGTCATTACTCTGACGTCGGAATCCCGACTGCTCCCTCGTGGGGGTCCACGACCCCCATAGAGGGAGAATAAAACAGGTGTCGAGCGCAGTGAGCCCGCAAGGGGCTTCATTGCGCTCCCCCCCCCGCTGTGCAGTCGGGATTCCGACGGCTGAGTAATGACTGTCGGAATCCCGACTGTCGGTGTGTCATACCACACCCATACAGTCACATTACTGGTTCAAGCTTGGTCTCCATAATACACATTACAGGTTCCAGTCCAGATGTCATATTACTGGTCCAAGCTTGGTCTCTATAATACGTATTGCCGGTTCCAGACCAGATACTGCAACATTACTGGCTTAGCTTGGCCTCCCCAATACTGGTTCCAGCCCAGATACTTGAACTAAAAGCCTTAGTATTGTAGCACCTCTTATTAAGACCTGGATACATTTCGACTGTATCCGGTCCACGGATCGATGATGTCTAGATCGACAATTTATTAATTAACTTACAGTTTCTTATATAGCGCAGCATATTCCGTTGCACTTTACAATTGTAAATCGTGATAAAACAAACTGGGAAGTAACAAACCATCACAGAGGTAGGAGGGCCCTGCTCACAAGCTTACAATCTATAGAATGACTTGGTCGACCACAACTAGACACCTAAAAATGGTCCCGCATACACTAGATCGACATTGACTGATGGTCGACACAAGCAAAAGGTTGACAAACATGGTCAACACGAGTTTTTCATTCTTTATTTTTTTAAACTGACTTGTTTATCCTTTACCATTTAAGTGGACATAGAGGGAGAATGTAATAGTGCACTGAGCACAGCTAGTACACTTAAACGGTGTCCATGTCGACACAACCATCCAAAAAGTGCAAAACTTGTGTCAACTTTTTGACTGTCAATCACGTTCCTTTTGCTTGTGTTGATTTTCTGTTGCTGTCGAACTAGATGCTGACGTCTTTTTTTTAGGAGTCTAACTAGTCGTGATCGACCAATCATTGCCGCCGAACTCAGAGGCTGTTACATTTGAGTCATTATGTTTGACAATAGGGTGTGAAGCTCAAATTCTCCCCTTTAACCTTTTAATAACAAGAGGCCACTTAGTCTTCACCCAGAACAGTGTTTCTCTGCCCCGGTTCTCAGTCATTACTACTGTTTCAGATTTGTAGCGGAGTTACATTGCTCCATGTGAGGAAAACAGCGTACAGATGGAGCGGGTCCCATCTATGGCCGGCGCTCGCCAGATCCCTTGCACTGGCGAGCACCGGCAATAGAAACTGGGATGCGCGTGCGTCTCACACGGACGTGCATCCCAGTTTCCTGTCGGCGGGGGACGGGAACCCTGTCCGTCTCCGCTTCAGGGAGACGGACAGGGTTGGGGCGGGGGGGGGTGCATCAGGGACCCGGGGCAACCGTCGGCGAGGACCCGGGGGGAGCCCCATTGTAAGGGATCGCGCGCGTCCCCTCCGGCGGCTGTCGGGGGATGGTGGCTGGCGAATCTTCCGCCATCCCCTGCAAATCTGGGACCCGCTCCATCTGTACATAAAACTGAAGCACAAAATAACTGCAGACAGAAAAACAAATGTACGGAGGGCCTTGATCATAAGGGAATTTTTTTTTTTCAAAATCAGTCAATGATCTCCACTTGGACAAATCTTTATCAAATGGCACTAGCATAATAGCATAAGCTTGGTTTCATATTCCTCATCAGTGAGCACTTGCACCAGCCATATCCCAGATGAAGCAGACATAGCTTTGTGTTTGCAGAACTCTGCATAGCCTGCACTTGTGTCACCGTGCTCTGAACTTTGCCTACATAATCCTGTGTTCATGCAGTGCCAACTTATTAAACAATGCCCTGATTTTCACAGTATACGGTCGTTGACATAAATTGGGTCCACCACTGAAGGTCGACACCTGAAAAGGTCGACATGGGCTTAGATCGACACAAGAATTAGTCGATATGGGCAAGGTTGACAGTCAAAATGGGTTTATCACGTTATTTTCAAGCCAACGCGTGCCGACAGGCGATATTTCACTAGGGTGTGGAGGGAGAATAAAATAGTGTGCCAACGCGGTGCACCGATACGGTGTCCATGTCGACCTTTGACTGTCATCCTTGCCCATGTCGACGCTAGCTGCGTCGACCCTTTGACCCATATCCATTTTCACAGCTGTGGATCAGCACTAGAAATTCTTCTAAGGAAACCACCACTCCCCAATTGGAGACATTGACAAGTCCTTTTATTTACTAACTAGTAAGCCCACCCGAAGCCAATGCTTCGAAAGCTAGTAGATGTAGTTTCATTTGCTGCCAACAGATGGCATTGTTTCGGGCTCAGACAGATACTAGACATATTGTATATAGATATGACTTCTCCATCCATCTCAGAACACTGAAATGATGATCCCCCTGTACTGCAAATAAGGTGGGCCCCTTCCCTTGTGTGATGTCCCCAGAGTTGGAACATTGAGGAAGTATCAGCTGAGTGGCACATGTTGCCTTTATGCTAACATGACGCACATGAGGAAAATGGGCCACGGGCATAATACAGACTTGATTGCAAAGCACATTTTTTCTCAAGTGGACAAAACCATGCTGAACTGCAGATGGGGCAGATGTAACATGTACAGAGAGTTAGATTTGGATGAGGTGTGTTCAAACTGAAATATAAACTGCAGTGTAATAATAAAGCAGCCAATATTTACCCTGCACAGAAACAAAATAACGGTACTTATTTCCTAGCACGGCGCCCGTCTCATTGATTGTATGCCTTACTTAAGGCATACAATCGATACAATTGAAACGATTTTTTAATTGTATGGATCTCATCTTATGCATCCATAAGATGCATGAGATCCATAAGATGCTATAAGATAAAAATCGTGAGCCCCCAATAACCATTGTTAACGCCACCAGCACTGTCAACGCCAACCCGAAGCGTGGCGAGCACAGCGAACCCACGAGGGGCGGTGGTACGCGTCCTCCAACCTTTTCATACCCCCACTATCCACGTCGGCGTGGAGTTGACTTTATATAGTGTGGCGAGCGCAGCGAGCCTCCGAGCCCGAAGCGTGGCGAGCGCAGCGAGCCCCACGAGGGAACGCGGACTACTTTACATGTATTCCGCGTCCCCTCACTCTTCGGGCTCGGTACACTATATAAAATCAACTCCACGCCGACGTGGATAGTGGGGGTATGAAAAGGTCGGAGGACGCGTACCGCCGCCGCTCGCCACGCTTCGGGTTGGCGTCAATAGTGGGGTGGCGTTAACAATGGGGGGGGGGGCATTTCACCCGTGAGGGGGGGTTAGCAATTAAAATTGGGGTTTTGGGGGCTTTTTACATTGGAATAAATGTAAAATTGGGTCTCAGGGACCATTTCACATTGATTCCAATGTAAAAATGTCGTCGATTGCATCATCGCATGCATTTTATGCCGCACAAACATATAAGATGCATGCAATGCATGAGATATCAGCCCGACACATACAATCTAGATCGTGGGCGCCGTGCTAGGAAATAAGTACCAAAATAACTCACCCAAATCTAACGCTCTCTACACATGTTACATCTGCCCCATCTGCAGTGCAGCATGGTTTTGTCCATTAGAGACATAAAAGGTGCTTTGCTATCAAGTCTAAATTGGGCTCCACATTATCAACAAGCAAACATTTTGCACCTCAATATTGCACACCTATTTTTCTTTCCACCAACAAGTAAAAATCAGAGGTCTCAATTCCTATTATCCTTATGTGCCACGGAACCCTGCTGCTGCAATGAAGACATTTATCACATACCCTCAGTAACTGGCTGCAATTTGGTGGAACGCTCGGAGTCCGGGGAATGGAGAGGTTCTGGCTCTTTCAGGCATTCCAGCTGCAGAAAGGGATCGTAGTCTTCAGATGCCAGATCTGAGAGGCTCATGGGAAAGTACCGTGGGTTGCTGAAATGCTGGGAGCCATAAACGCAGTCATGCAAGACCTGTAGGAAAGCGTATAATGAAAAGCTTATCGGAGCAGAACTGTGAGGCAGTACAAAGCGCAACCATGGACACATGGTAGAATGGGAAATCATACACGTAACATTAATTACGCTGTGGTCGAAAAGCGCCATACGGAGCATGTGATTTTATTGCCATTAACCATAAAACAAAAGCAAACAATGTTATGGAGCCAGTTCAATTACACCCAGATTCTAGTGGTTTGGTCATCACAATGAAGTTCCCCGTGATCATTTCTAACTAATGCTTTAGAGTACACATCTAATTCCACTGTCTAGGGCACTTTGCTTGTATCGCATGTGGGATTATGTCCGGTGCCAGGTGCTCAGTATTAGCCGGGACTAACACGAGAGGTGCTTTTTTTTTTTTTTTTTACTTACAGTTTCTTATATAAAAATAATATAAGAAATGTATAATAAATATTTCATATATTGGTCAGCGTGCCGCATGCGAGGGGATGCGCAAGCGTACAAATGCGAGGATTTGCATGGCGGGGGGAGGAGGCGTTTGGTCGTGTGCTAAGATACACGGCCTACAAGAACAAGTATGAATCAGGCCCTTAGTGTAGTTAAAATAAATAATGCCCTCGTATTTAGATCATTACCTAAAGAAGTACAAACCTCCTATACCCGCTACATTCAGTCGTGGATCAAAGAGGTACTGAGGTCTTGGCAATATCGAAGGATGAGGTGGGCATGGAGTGCGCATCTGAGGGGCAGACTAGATGGGCCAAGTGGTTCTTATCTGCCGTCATATTCTATGTTTCTATGACACTGAGTAAATGCCATATCTGGTTACTAGAGGACTGGTAAATGAATCTGGCATATCTGCCTACCCCTCCACTTTACCCCATTTGCCAGCCTCTCCCGATGATGATCAGTCCCGGCTCAGTGAGAGCCGTTGAAGGGCCTGCACACCTGCACTTCGCAAATCGGAGATGGCACAGACCACCATTGATTATTCGGTACTTGTTTCCTAGCACGGCCACAATCGTATGGATCGTGTACCTTTAAGTTAAGGTACACGATCCATACGATGGACCCGATTTCCTTTGAAATCAGGTCCATTTTGCCGGCTAGGAGACAATATCGGGGGCATCGCGTCGGTCGGGACCATTAACAATGGTCCCGACGCGACCGACGCGATGCCCCCGATTTCCCCATAGGCTTCAATGTTAAAAAATATTTTAACATTGAAATCTTGTCGGGAAAGGTAAAATATCGGGGGCATCGCGTCGGTCGGGACCATTAACATTGGTCCCGACGCGATGCCCCCGATTTTTCCATAGGCTTCAATGTTAAAATATTTTTTAACATTGAAATCTTGAAAAAATGTGAAAAATGTGAAATGGGCCAATATGACCCATTTCACATTATAGATGTCCCCGTCGTCACCCCACGATAGACGCCAACCCGAAGCGTGGCGAGCGCAGCGAGCCCGCGAGGGGCGGCGGTGCGCGTCCTCCGACCTTTTCATTCCCCTACTATCCACTAGGGCGTGGAGTGAGTATAGAATAGTGTGGCGAGCGCAGCGAGCCACCGAGCCCGAAGCGTGGCGAGCGCAGCGAGCCCCGCGAGGGGACGCGTATACCTGTGAAGTTATACGCGTGCGCTCGCCACGCTTCGGGCTCGGTGGCTCGCTGCGCTCGCCACACTATTCTATTCTCAACTCCACGCCGACGTGGATAGTAGGGGAATGAAAAGGTCGGAGGACGCGATTTACCCAGGGTCCCAGGGACCCGATTTACATTTCATAAAAAAAAAAAATCGGGTCCAAAATCGGTCGGTCGCGTCGATCGCATCGCATGCGACCAAATCGCATGCGATGCGATCGACCCGATTTTTCCGACACGACCACCCCGATGTAAATCGGTGTGGCCGTGCTAGGAAACAAGTACCGATTATTCTATAGGGTTAAGAGTATAATCAGGCATATAAAAAGTGCAGCTGTGTCGACATACACCTCGTCTCAATACACCATGCAGATGCCTGGCGTGAGTAAGCAGCAGCAGCGAGCGGTGCAGTATTTTCTTCCACCATGTGATGGGACAATACCGCTTGTTATACTGGTTAAGTTGGTATACACTTACATATTTGTGTGCAACGGAGTCTGAATCTGTATATGAAGCACATGGGAACTTGCTGCGTCAGCTACATTGTAGCACTTAAACAGAGCCAGATGTACCAGTGTCACATATCAAATAAATCAGAGCAGTTACAGTGGTTTAATCCCATTGCTTTTTGGCAAAGACTCATTTTTCCTGCAATCCGATTCGCCCACAACCTGGCGTTCTGAGGAGGGATGTTCTGAGCGACTCCAGCAATAGTGTATGAGTGAGACACATTTGTATTGACAAATACTCAATAGGGAATGTATAAAACACAGTAATATCAGTTCAAAATGACCCTGAAATCATTGGTGTTGTCACTGAAAACTGTAAAGGCTATTTCCGTTACCTAGAAGACTGCAACATGCCATATAACTGAGAACTGTTAAAGACACTGTATGCAGCAAAATGGAGCAGCAGAGAGTAAAATGAATGATATAATAACATAAAAGAAAAGCCGGAAATGCAATTTACCTTATATGCACAGTTCAATACAGAATTTTCGCTCCCCTGGTTTTCAGTCCCAGCATGTCGCACTGGTTTCAGTAACACTGAGAGGGGTAATGCCATCATCCATTCCAGGAGGGAGAGTAGCAAAGACACCACCAACTGCAAGACCAACATAAAGAGACATGCACTAGAACATGGTCAAATATGCTTTGTGTAATTGTTCTGTTGGTAAAGCATTGGTCTTACAGCAGGAGTCAGCATTTCACCTTGGAATAACTCCCTTAATTAATATACCAATATATTGCTTACCACCACCAGCACTTAAATCTTGTAGAGACTGAATATGTCTAGTAAGTGTGGAACCTTACTGGATTACGTGAGACAGTTGCAGTGGCACTTGTACAGTATGTCTGCAATGCCATCCCTTAGGCTGACAACTTCTGCCTAGTGCTAAATTATACTGGCTTATCGATTAGAGAAAAGGATAGAGAGGCAATGACCCATGGCATATAATGCACTTCAGGCTCTACCCATTGTACTAAAACTTCATTTTTTTTCAGAAATACATACTTTTCTGTAGTGGAACCACTTACAGTGGCATTATTTTACCTGAGTCTTGCCGGTGGCAAACTAATTATCCCCCATAAGCTGGCCCATGCTGTGGCTTACTTGGGATATTGTTTTGTCTGCCTTAGGCAGGCAAAGCAAAATCCCTGAAAGCAGCCCGGATTTGCAGCGAAAACGGGGCTGCGGTAGCTAAAAACACACAGGTTTCACAGAACCCGTGTGTTTTTGGGAGAACTCGTGATTTTTAATCGGGAAATCCAAATTGGATACTCCAATAAAAAAAAATCTGTAAAGCATCGGGAAATGTTTATGTTTTTCGCACCCGATGTTTTATCAGAGATAATAGGATACCGCATATACCTTGAAGTGTTAGAAAAATATAGCTAGGCCTGTTGCTTAAAGTTTGAGGGCCAGATGCATCAAGCTTCAAAAAGTGAGCTCCTACCTGTCATTTTTCAAACCCAGCCTGTAAGTTGGCAGGTAGGAGCTGATTGGCTGGTTGTTTATCACTCTCCGTTTTATCACTTTTTAAAGCTTGATACATCTCCCCCCCCCTCATAACATGGTAATAATTATCTCCTGTATAAATGTAATTATCTGCCAACAATGGTTCCTCTGTACTCACCCGTTTATCTTGTTCATAGGACGAGCTCTCAGCAGTGGGCAATAGATGTGTCACAGTGGCTAGAAGGATCTGCCAGAAAAGAAAGAGCAAATAAAATCAAGTTGAAAAATGAGGTTCTGCAAAGCTGGAACACCGATCATTTATAATTATAACCTACCTCAATCATTTTCAGTGGATAGTCCGGGTGGTAAATCTGCAGCTGCTGGACGTAGTTCCGGAGCACATTCAGTACACTGCACGCTACCTGTGCAACCACCTTATTGGGAAACTGAAACAAACAATGGAATAACTTAACCAATGAGCTGCAACATAGTTTTTTTATATTCTTAAACTTATTGAGCAGGAAACACTTTAGGTTATAAAATCAACATTTAGTTATTAAGTAAAAAGTGGGACTACTTTGTATATTCCTTCAGTTGAGCTACTTTTTGGACACATAGGGCTAGCTTAATAGCCCCAATGGGTACTTGTTTAGTTTCAACCGATCCGATGCGATTTTTTACCTGTTCATAACCCCACTATCCACTACGCATGGAGTTGATTTTATATAGTGTGGCGAGCCCCGCGAGGGGACACGGATTACTTTGCTTGCCACACTATATAAAATCAACTCTATGCGTAGTGGATAGTGGGGTTATGAACAGGTAAAAAATCGCATCGGATCGGCCGATATTGCATCCGATATATTGGCCGTCGTGAAACTGAACAAGTACCCCCCAATGCTGTTTCAGCCAATAAAAATGACCGCCTATCAGGAATAATGACTGATGGTCATTATCGCAGTGTCCAATTAGCAGCAGAAAATGGACTTGTGATCGGTCGAGAACACATGGGATCGGGTATGTGTTATAGCAGATCCCAGCAGCTGCTTATTGGAGAGAGAGCAGAGTAGGTACCATTAAAACGAAGGATTAAATGAAAGGGTACACTTTTAAAATTTAGTCAGAAGCAAGTAACTTTATATCTGGAATAAACCATGTTGCAATGTAAGGGGGACATATACATTTATGTCCCTCTAGCATTCAAATTTCTCTGCACATGTTACATCTACCTCACTTGCAGTGCAGCATGGCATTATCTAGGTGCAAAGCTACTTGCTCTTCTTTCCCTTTGCTCCTATCTGAGAATAAGCCTCTTTATGTGCAATAGAAAAGGCTCAAAAGTCCCGTCTACAGTAAATGTGTCTAAAAGGCTATGACAACTTATGTGAAACCCCGTACACAGGCCGATGGCCCTTATGCTGGTTCACTCGCAAAAGCAAATTCCTTCTCAAATGGCCAAAACCATGTGCACTGCAGGTGGGGAAGATGTAACAGGCACAGAGAGAGTTAGATTTGGGTGGGGTTTTACTTCAAATAGAGATCTATACTGCAGTGCAAAAATAAAGCAGTCAGTATTTTCGCTGCACAGAAACAAAATATCTCACCCAAATCTAACTTTCTCTCTGCACAAGTTACATCCGCCCCACCTGCAGCGCAGCATTTGAGAAGGAATTTGCCTTTGCGAGTGAACCAGAATAACCCCCCATGTGTCAGCGTGTGCTAAGTGATGTAGTTGGCACAGATCGCTAAGCGCACATCGCCCTATACACCCTATGGGCCCAATTCTGGTTGCCTCTGTCCCCTGCAAATTTGTTGTGTGGTCCAATGTTTCGAGTCTGGGCATGTGTATGTATGAATATACGCATGTGCAAACGCCTTCTGCTAATATCACAGTCGCCTAGGAATTCGCATACAGCGGGGAGGGTAGTGGATGGCCAGGGGGCTGTCGCATGGTAACATTCGCACAAACTGGTGGGGATGCCCAGAAAAATGCACAGAACGCAGGCTTGGCGAAGCCTGCACAGGGCAGGCGATTGGCATCACATGACATCAGTACCCGCCTCGTTCTCGGCCATTTCCGAGTCACATAAAAATCAGTCTAGACTAACTTATTTGCGAAAGGGGAATAAAATAATTTGATGGTCGGCAAATATGGATTTTTCACCTGTACGGCCACCTGCTAATGGGTGTGTAAGTGTACACATCCATTAGCATGCCGCGTAGACATCTGCGCGGGGGGCGGGCGTTTGCTTGTCCTGTGGGTAGCATTTACGCTCTTGTTAAGCAGCTGATGTATGCTGCGTAGCAAGCCAACCTGAATCAGACTCTATATACAGCAATGTGTGCTGAGCGGTCTGTGCTAACTTCAGTGATGGCAATGCACAGTCCTCTGCTCAAGATCTGAGCGGGCAATGGCGGTGCACAGGACTGCGCATCGCCATCACTTGGGGGCATACACACGGAGCGAACCGTGCATTATTTCTAAGCAATCTAGGCAGATCGCTTACAAAATGGGCTAAAATCACCCCATGTGTACTGTATGCCCCTTTAATCACTTTGTTCATCAATAGATTCTATTAGGCGCATATAATTCCACACTGCATCTACATAAATTCTACAAACACAAGATCATACAAGAGAATCCGACAGAGCGAATACGTGAGAGATTTCATTCCAAACTTGGGACCATGAGCATAACAGGCTGGATTTGCTTTTAGGAAAGTCAGAACGTATGATAGTAACATTATTTGTGCTTTCCTTACTTTTAGGGAGACACAAATGACATTAAGCGCCTCTTTAATCTGTGGGTGATGCGTTTGGTTGACAAGCTCCTCGCACATCCAGATTCCTAAGCTGCAGAGAGCTACACATCTGCAATACAGAAGAATTGTGGTCACATGAGTCACACAAACAAATACCAATTATGAAACACCAGGTTACAGACAACCCAATCATTTCTAAGCTTTTCATACCAAAGCAGAAAAAGACTCCATAATACAATAAAAAAAGAATAATATCTGGAGCGCTACGCGGTGGGCTGTGTTGTCAAGCAGTTGTTACTTAAATAAGGGACATCACCAATGGCAAACAAGAAACATACAGGTAGGTAACTGCTCTAATAACCACGTGTCAATTACGGCAAGAAAAGATTTGATAAGATGTCAAATAAAGCACAAATATAATAAAACTCGATTAAATCAAAAGGTTGCCGTGTGCAATAAGTATTGTCACCCGAGTCCAGCTGTAAATCACCTGTGTCCGTTCCTAATAGTGTCCTGTGGGAATTATCCCAATTTTGTAATTCTCAAAATGAGTTTTCCCAATAATCCTTTATATGATAAGGAAATATGAATTTGAGGGTAGTATATCCTTCCTCCTATGGCACTGTTGTCGCAATATAGAGGTTTGCAGTAATGGCTCCTTGCAGGTAGAGTATTAGACAATTGGGGTTGGCGTGCCCTCCTCCTCAGTACCTGTTGTCACAGGATCGAGGTTATCAATGGTGTCAACTCACATGCAGGAGTGAGAGGAATGTCTCTATCGGGATAAATGCAGGACTGGTTGGGACTGTAGCTGGAATAAAATGGTGGTCCAGACTCAGGTGGTGGCACTAACGCGTTTCACTGCGTGCATGCAGCTTTTTCACATTTTTGATTTTTATTGAGTTTTATTACATTTTCTGCTATATTTTACGTCTTATAATTAAATGTTTTATTGCTTCAATTGACACCTAGTTATTAGCGCATTTTCTACCTGAAAGACTCCATATTACCCACACCATAAGCAAATATTCTCATCACTACACAGTGTACATGACACACCTATCTTGAAAACCATGACTGGAATAAAATGTATACACGCAGGTGCTCCCACTTTTTCCATTTTGTATATACTGTATCATGGTAAAAAGATACAGATGTGGAATTTCTACCTTGCTGGCCCGGAAGGCTCTTCTCTGGCGGAGCTCAAGACAGTTTTGATTGTTAGCTCCTAAAATCAAACAAAAAAGTTTCAAAGTTTTAGAGGCAAATATATTTGTTAGTCTTCGTGTAGCTCAGTGATTTTCAACCTTTTTACCTCGCGGCACACTAAATAAGACTTTAAAATTGCCAAGGCACACCCTAAGATCCCCAAAGGGCAAAACACATTGGCCACCACAGGAAAAAAAAAAAAAAACCTATTGGCCCCCACATTAAAAACAATCACACTGGTCCCCACAGGTAACAAAAATAAAATACATTGGCCCTTTACATGAAAAGAAGAGACCAGTCAATAACATTTGAACTTGTGGTGGCTGTAAACTGGTTTGGGCATCTCTAGATCTGGGGGCACACTTGAGAACAGCTCAAGGCACACTAGTGTGCCACGGCACACTGGTTTGAAAAACACTGGTGTAGCTATTATCTCATATTAGTATGTGAATGTTATTTGTGCATTTATATTTCTCTGGCATCCATGAGCAGGTACAATTGTCGAACTAATCTTGTTAGCGGAGATCCTTTAATGCTTAGCATGTCAGTGTCTTTTTTGTTTTTATGCACCGATGAAGTGTGAACCCACATTGGGGCTCATACAGTAAGTTTTCAGAGTAAGCAAAAAATAAGTTCCCCACTTCAGAGGGCTTTGAAGTGCATTTTACTGCTCCGAATGAGACAAAATTTTTAAACTGCAGATAATGATGCGCTAGTTCATCTTTCGGCGAATTTATGAAATAAACATTCGGTGGGCAGGGGGAAAATCGCTCATTTTAGTTGCTTTTTCCAAATCCTGCTGTTTTTTAATGTAAGTTATTTCAAACATATAAAAAAACTAAAAGAAAACTCTCACCTTGACATCGGTGAACTGCGACATTACAATCTCAGAGCTGCTGGGATGCAGGGCCGGGAGCTCCTGGTAGAGGTTATGGAAGCACACTAGTGATCCCAGAAGCACCTGCGCTTCCACACGTGGCGCCTGCCAATACAGTGATAGTACAATGCTGGTCACTGGAGAATACCCCACAGCTGCTGCACTAAGGTGACATTAACTGATAACATAGTGTACTTCTCAAGGGCCTGCTATAGCTCACAGACCACGTCTAGGTCGACAGCAAAAGGTCTACATGAATTTTTCACTTTTTATTGTCAATGTCAACACATGTGGGCAGGGCCGATTCTAGGACTTCTCGTGATACATAGCTATCTACATATATGCACACAGCTCCTTACACAAACAAACCCAGCTACACATACCCACATAGCTACATATATACATCTTACCAGATGCTGCCTACACTGCAGCACTCCTGTACAGTGGGTGGTAGCCAGTGGGTAGGCATCTGTTTGGCCAGTGTGCAGGAGCAGGGTAGCCA
The DNA here is from genome assembly GCF_055691185.1 of Crinia signifera. NCBI lineage: Eukaryota > Metazoa > Chordata > Amphibia > Anura > Myobatrachidae > Crinia > Crinia signifera. The sequence continues at coordinate 18,719,053 of NC_139228.1, read as the reverse complement.
AGGGAAGGATGTGCACAACAGTTGGGGCAGGCAAACTGCTGGTAAACCCCGCCTCCCCTTTTCCAGGTTGACAGCATGCGGGAGCAGGAGAGCAGACTAGCAAGAGGTGGCAGGGGGTGACCACACCACCGACAAACCCCGCCTCTCCTTTCTCAGCGCTCAGTAATGGAAGCCGGTTAACAGTCAATGGAGGTGGTGTGATGCAGCAGCAAATTTAGACCTCATGGGGCCCTAGGCAAGATACCAGTTTGGGTCCCTCCTCCCTCAAACAATCCATAAAACTATAATTTTGCTGCTGATTGCAGGCGGCAGAGAACCTTGACAGGCACACAGTCTGCCGATAAATGCCCAGCTGCGTGACCATTGGCTTTGTGTACAAATCTGAATCAGGTTCTAGGGCTTCTGGAGGTAGGTGTAATACATGTGTAACATTTAATGTAAACTGACTCCCCACATAGAGGGGATGAAACCATTTTTTGTTTAAACATATTTTTCATCCCATCAAATCACTTCAAAGGGACTTTGGGAGAGTGGGCGGGTCCATGTGACCTGCTGGGCCCTAGGCATTGGAAAGAAGTATAGGCCCTACACTACTAGGCATGATGAAACAGGAAATACCAGAAAACATGGCTGGTTATTGGTAACTGCCCAGACTGGATTATAACCAGGTAGCATTAATAATTATGTGAGCCATATAATAAAGTTGCAATAATGGTGCTGTACAATGCATCTGGCTTATATACATCCTTTGATTTATTTGTATTAATAATGTTAAACCCTTTGAGTGCCGAAATAATTTATCACATTAGGTTTGAAATTTGCCTCGCAAACAATTTTATTCATCATAATGGCCTGTAATGGTTACCCTCTATAGGAAATATAATCTGTTTTTACCGCAAAACTTTTTAAATTTGATTTTATATAACAAATGTGATTGATGCTGGAATTTTTACCCGATATGTTGAACATCTCTCACAGAGATGTTGGCACTCAAAGGGTTAAGAAACAGATGTAATAACATCAGCCCGTGTAATCACCACATCGGAAGCAGATTGTGTTAAACCAAAGAGTATAAACAATACTTATTTGTATCCTTACGTTTAGAGACGGGGAGGCAGCAACTCTCCCGGCTGCTACAATGAAGTCCATAATCAGGAGAGTGGCACCTGGGAGCCCCAGCGAAAAAAACTGGGGTGAGCAGTGCTTGATTATGGTGTTTACTATATCCTATGAAGATGGAAAGCACACAACGTTACAATGACAAAACTTCACAATATAACCATACTGTTGTATTGCACGATCTGGGGAAATGCTGATCTCCATAGATATGGTCACATCAATGTGGTGGCACAGCCCCTTATCCTTCTATAAACACCATATCAATGTGGTGGCACCGCTGCTTATTCATCTATAAACATCATATCAATGTGGTGGCACAGCCCCTTATTCATCTATAAACATCATATCAATGTGGTGGCACAGTCCCTTATTCATCTATAAACACCATATCAATGTGGTGGCACAGCCCCTTATTCATCTATAAACATCATATCAATGTGGTGGCACAGCCCCTTATTAATCTATAAACATCATATCAATGTGGTGGCACAGCCCCTTATTCATCTATAAACATCATATAAATGTGGTGGCACAGCTCCTTATTTATCTATAAACATAATATCAATGTGGTGGCACAGCCCCTTTTTCATTTATAAACATCATATCAATGTGGTGGCACAGCCCCTTATTAATCTATAAACATCATATTAATGTGGTGGCACAGCCCCTTATTCATCTATAAACACCATATCAATGTGGTGGCACAGCCCCTTATTCATCTATAAACATCATATCAATGTGGTGGCACAGCCCCCTATTCATCTATAAACATCATATCAATGTGGTGGCACAGCCCCTTATTCATCTTTAAACATCATATCAATGTGGTGGCACAGCCCCTTATTCATCTATAAACATCATATCAATGTGGTTATTCATCTATAAACATCATATCAATGTGGTGGCACAGCCCCCTATTCATCTATAAACATCATATCAATGTGGTGGCACAGCCCCTTATTCATCTATAAACATCATATCAATGTGGTGGCACAGCCCCTTATTCATCTATAAACATCATATCAATGTGGTTATTCATCTATAAACATAATATCAATGTGGTGGAACAGCCCCTTATTCATCTATAAACATCATATCAATGTGGTGGCACAGCCCCTTATTCATCTATAAACATCATAACAATGTGGTGGCACAGCCCCTTACCCATCTATAACCACTATCATTATGAGCATGCATTTGTACCAGTTCTATGCTTGGTGCAGTGGATTGGACTGACATGAGCTGGATCTCTCTGCCTATGCGCATATTTACATGCAAATCTACAGAAGGTTAATAGAGTAAACCACTGCTAATCTGCATCAATAACTATTCCCGGGTATGATGCTACCAAAACTGCATTCATTGAAGCGCTATAGTACAACGGTACTGGAGTGGCTACAATAATCTTATTGTCTATGACACAGATCCTAACAACTGTAATACATTTCAAAAGACACCGGATATTAACAGCGGAGTCACCGCTGAGCTACAGGTGTACAGGGGGTATGGGTAACTGGGTCCAACGTATCCCGTACAGGGCTAGTCCCAAGAGCTGCTGATCAATCTCTTGCATGAGATAACGTTGTACAATTGGCTAGTTAACCGGTTTTATGCCATATATGTCTTACATAACTATATATGACCATTCCAAAGGCCATGCAGTTCTATAGTAGGGGATTAAAGAGTGGGACTGTAGTGGTTGCAGAAGAAGGTGAAACTATCAAACAAAAATAATAAATACAATACAACCACCACAATAATCCCATCTTTCCTCTTTGGTTAACTGCATACATGGCGAGATAGACCTGAACAATTGTAAAACATGTTTTCTGTGCTTATCTATACATCTATCATGAACTAAATATCCACAGGCTGGAGAGTCTGCTTATCAGTTGTTCACTAAGGTTCATTGGCGATCATCTGCTTTACAGACATCTTCTGGCAGACAGCAAATGCAGATTGTCACAACACATGCCAGTCATCGGGATGGGGATAGCTGGCCAGTGGTGGATTACAATGTGTGCAGTGGCCGTCATGCGTTGTGACTATCTGGCGTCCCGGTAGAGCTTGGTGAGAAATCCACCCCCCACCGTCACACTTGGCCAATAAAAAAATAAAATCACCAAACGCCTTCAATTACAGTTGTACATGTGATCCCGTCATGCTGTATCGGAGGAGAGGTACCTGGTCAGTATGAAGCAAACCACAGTGCATGATATTGTAAAAGTGCGTTAAGAAGTCCCGGTTTGGCGACACATCCTGCCGTCTTTTCATGATTTTGCAGATCAGTTTGTAAGCGTGGAGTTTCCCTTGCTTATATTTGTCTGGCAAAGTTGTGGCCTGAAATAAAGGAAGACGATGACATATAAATATTTTGGCAATGCTCCTAAACCTAAAGCACACCACTAGCACAAAACGTGTACAGGGCTTAGTTCGACATGGTTGGAAGGTCGACACAAGCAGTAAGTCGACAGTGGGAAGGTTGACAGTCAAAATGTCGACATGAGCTTTGAGGGTAATGTTTTTTCTTTAAATCATGAAAAACTCATGTCGACCTTCTCCCCATGTCAACTGAATGACCACATACCGAATGTACTAGTAGCTTACACAAACACTTAGAATAATTGAATATGGCGTCAAAATCTATTTAGTTTACCTTAAACAGCCAGGGGGTGAGAATCCTCAGGGGTGGGATCAGGACAGGTGGGGGAGGGGAATACAGATTATCCAAAGAGATTCCCAAATTGTCTCGAATCTGGTAGGTGAGAAGAAAATACAAAAATGATGACTCTAAAAACAGCCAAGACACAACATAAGTCCCCACGTTACCATTTTGTCTGAAGATAAAAAAGTTGAGACTTGACCAGGTACCAAGGCCTGCATTCAGGTTGGATCGCATAAGAGATCCAACTAGCAATTTCCCGGTTATCATAAAATGTATGCGCTGGACCCGTTCTGTGTATGTGCAAAATGGGTCCTGCAATGGCATCGCTGTACTGCCAACACCTCTGCCTGATTGACAGGCCAAGATGTTTGTGGGGGGATGGGGGTGGAGCCGGCAGGCATTCGGATTAACGGAGCTGGGACGCCATTGTTTCCTGGGAGTGGCGAGGTCAAGTACAGCATCTGCAACTCCATTTTACTTGGCCTCGCAAGGCCCCCTGAGACTGAAAGCCTGAGAAAGGCCAGACCTACTCACCAGTAATGGTCACAATGTTCATCCCAGTGCAGTATTAGAAATCACCCCCATACAATATAGAATATTTCTTTACACACACACACACATATATTTTTTTTAAAGACAATACCTTGGCCAGGTTCTGCCACAGCTCGCACAAGTAATCAAACACCTGAGCGTGGATTTCAGGATTGATGATGTTGTTGACATCTCCCAGAATTCCCAGCATTCTCCTCCACATTACCGTGGAGACATCGGCATGCCAGCCTGTGAGTGAGCCACCGGCCATCACACTGCAGCTTTCTAGTGGGAATTCGCACGGCTCTGCTTAAAGGAAAGCGGCAAGGTCAGACTGCAGAAGTTATAGGAGCAAATGACGAAACAAAAATCACACCAAAAATGGTTTTTATTTGAGGAACTTTTTGACCCAATAAAATACATGTGTGTATTAGGGATCCTAGTGCTAACGTCCATAGCTTTTATTTAAGTAATTAACCCCTTCCCGCCGCAGCCTGTTTTTGCCTTCCTGACAGAGCCCTTTTTTTCAAATCTGACATGTATCACTTAAGTGGGGATAACTTTTTTTTGCTTTTACTTATCCCAGTGATTTTGAGATTGTTTTCTCGTGACACATTGTACTTCAAATTAGTGGTAAATTTGGGTCGATACAGTCTGTGTTTTTTTGTGAAAAATACCAAAATGTCGTAAAAAAAGGGAAAATTTAGCAATTTTCAAAATGTTAAATTTTCTGCTTGTGAGACAAATAATCATACCACTCAAAATAGTTAATAACTAACATAGACCATATGTCTACTTTATGTTTCCATCATTATTTCAACTTCCTTTTAAATTTTTTGGACACTAGGAGGCTTAAAATATGTATAGCAAATTCTCAAATTTTCAAGAAAATTTCAAACACTGATTTTTTTAGGGACCAGTTCAGTTCTGATGTGACTTTGAGGGACTTGTATGTGAGACACCCCCATAAATGATGCCATTTCAAAAACTGCACCCCTCACAGTATTCAAAACAGCATTTTGGAAGTTTGTTAACCCTTTAGGTGTTTCACAGGAATTAAAACAAAGTGTAGGTGAAATTTCAAAATTTAATTTTTTTTGCAGATTTGCAATTTTAATACATTTTTCTAAGGAACACAGTAGATTTTACTAGAGAAATGTGACTAAAAATTGATTCCCCCAATTCTTTTGTTTTCATAAATATCCTATATGTGGCCCTAGTGTGCACGTTGACCAAACCACAGGCTTCATAATAGAAGGAGCACCTACTTGATTTTGGAGCCTCCTTTTTATGAGATTATTTTTTAGGCACCATGTAGGTTTCTAGGCACCATAAGATGCTAAAAGTTAGGAACCCCCCCACAAGTGACCCCATTTTGCAAACTACACCCCTCAGGGAATTCATCTAGGGGTATAGTGTACATTTCAAACCCCCAGGGGTTTCACCAATTGTGGTACAACTGGGCAGAGAAAATGAAAAATTACATTTTTTACACAAAAATGCAGTTCTGGCTCAAAATTTTTCATTTTCACAAGGAATGAAGGAGACAAAGCACCCCAAAATCTGTGCCCCAATTTCTCCCGAGTACGGCAATGCCTCACATTTGACCAAAAAATACCATTTGGGTGCATGGCAGGACTCAGAAGGGAAGGAGTGATTTTTGGATTTTGCAGCTCAGATTCTGGTGGAATGTTGGTGGGTGCTATGTCGCATTAGCAAGACCCCCGAAGCACCAATACAGTGGAACCCCCCCACAAGTGACCCCATTTTGCAAACTACACCCCTCAGGGAATTCATCTAGGGGTATAGTGTACATTTCAAACCCCCAGGGGTTTCACCAATTTTGATACAACTGGGCTGTGCAAATGAAAAATTACATTTTTTACACAAAAATGCAGTTCTGGCTCAAAATTTTTCATTTTCACAAGGAATGAAGGAGACAAAGCACCCCAAAATATGTGCCCCAATTTCTCCCGAGTACGGCAATGCCTCACATGTGACCAAAAAATACCATTTGGGTGCATGGCAGGACTCAGAAGGGAAGGAGTGATTTTTGGATTTTGCAGCTCAGATTCTGGTGGAATGTTGGTGGGTGCTATGTCGCATTAGCAAGACCCCCGAAGCACCAATACAGTGGAACCCCCCCACAAGTGACCCCATTTTGCAAACTACACCCCTCAGGGAATTCATCTAGGGGTATAGTGTACATTTCAAACCCCCAGGGGTTTCACCAATTGTGGTACAACTGGGCAGTGAAAATGAAAAATTTAATTTTTTACACAAAAATGCAGTTCTGGCTCAAAATTTTTCATTTTCACAAGGAATGAAGGAGACAAAGCACCCCAAAATATGTGCCCCAATTTCTCCCGAGTACGGCAATGCCTCACATGTGACCAAAAAATACCATTTGGGTGCATGGCAGGACTCAGAAGGGAAGGAGTGATTTTTGGATTTTGCAGCTCAGATTCTGGTGGAATGAATGGTGGGTGCTATGTGGCATTAGCAAGACCCCCGAAGCACGGTGAAATGATGAACCTAATAATCCATAGATGTGTGGTATATTTTAAAACACTCCTTTATACATAGGCCGGGTTTGTCGGGGCAAGTTTCACAGTGGAAAATAGTATCCTTTCTTATTCCCTTTTTATAGCAAACTTTGCACCTTTTTTGTGTCCTGCCCTTTCTTGCAGTGGAGGGGATTTCGTTAGGAAAATGCTGCCCTGGTACAATACGGGGGCCAGTACTAGAAGTACTGGGGCCCTCTGCCTGCTGGTTCCCAAATATTAGGCCCTTTATGACTTCCTTTTGAAAGTGCATAAATGTCCCCCTCTGGCTGGTAGAACGGAATAGCACGTAAGCGTTATACAGTGCCATCTGGATGATATACACGGCCAGCTTCTTGTACCAGATTTTTGTTTTCCGCAGGGCACTGTACGGCTTCAGTACCTGATCTGAAAGATCCACTCCGCCCATGTACCTATTGTAATCTAGGATACAATTAGGTTTTGAGGTGTGGGTACTGGTACCTCGTACAGGGACGGAGGTGGTACTGTCTCCATGAATTGTTGTCAGTATAAGGACATCCCATTTGACCAACAACATATTTTCGGTGCATATTCCCCTGCTTTCACCCCTTCTCAGTACTTGGGCAATGTGCGTTTTTGGGAGGCCTCTTTGGTTCTTGCGCACAGTACCGCAAGCTGCTGTACCTCTTGAACCAAGGGCCTTAAACAGGGGGATGCTAGTGTAAAAGTTATCCACATAGAGTTGATAACCTTTATCCAGAAAGAGGTGCACTAAATCCCAGACAATTTTTCCACTAACACCTACTAGGGAGGGGGGGCATTCTGCCGGTTCAATTGTTGAATCCTTCCCTTCATACTGTATACCCTAAACCTGTGGGTGTACCCTGAGGTGCTTTCACACAGCTTATACATTTTTATGCCATACCTTGCCCTCTTACTGGGAAGGTACTGGCGGAATTTAACCCTTCCTTTAAAATGTATAAGGGACTCGTCGATACAAATAAATTTTTCAGGGATGTACATCTCTGCAAATTTGGCACTGAAATGATCAATGACCGGCCTGACTTTGAATAGCCGGTCAAAGGTGGGATCATCTCTGGGTGGGCACTGTGCATTATCGGTGTAATGTAAAAATTTAAGGATTGTCTCAAAACGAGTCCGAGTCATGGCCATACGGTAAAATGGGGTGCTGTACAGAACATCTGTACTCCAATATTGCCTAATTTCTGGCTTTTTTACTATGCCCATATGTAACACCAGACCCCAAAACGTCATCATCTCTACTGCATCTACAGGGGTCCACCTAGCAAATGATGACGTGGGGTTTTGAGCAATAAACTGCTGGGCATATAAATTACTTTGGTCCACCATTAAATTTATAAAATCATCAGAGAAAAATAATTTGAAAAAGTCAATTTCTCTGAGACCTGTTGAATCAAATTGGATTCCTGGGATGGCCAAAAACTCAGGAACCTGGGGCTCAAAATTGTCTGGTGGAGGAGGAAGAGGAGCTTAAGACGAATCCTTCAAATTCCCTGCTTGCATCACTGGCTGTGTCAGAGTCAGAGGCAAGCATGGCATATGCCTCCTCCGCTGAATACATTCTTCTGGATGACTGGGATGACATTTGGGATGACATTTTTATTTTTGTGTTTCTGTAAGTGTAATGTTTCAACACGTGTATAGTGTAGGGGGGGTACAAACTTTATTTCAACACGGGGGGTATGTAGTGTGTAGTGTGTATGTAGTGCAGAAAAAAAAAATACTTTATACAGGAATTTGATCCCAATAAAAAAAAAAAAAAATTGAAGGGGTTAAAAAAAAAAAAAAAAAAAAGGTCCTGCGCCAAAAATTGAGCACAGATGTTGGTCAGTAACGTCCGTCACTGAACAGCGCTCAAAGGCAACAGGACACCCACAAAAGCAACGTGGGTGTAAAAAGAAAAAAAAAAACAATTTAAAAAAACTGCAGAAAAAAAATGATATCAACCCTGTGCCAAAAATGCTGTTCAGTGATTAAAACCTGCAGATCTGTGATGCAGTGATGCAACACTGATTAGCAGTGAGGGGCAGCAGGCACACAACTGTGGGTGCAACCTGACAGGGTATATATAAAAAAAAAAACCCTGGACCCCCAAAAAGTTGCTGATTAATTAATTTAAACTGATCAGCACAAAAGGGGGGGGGGGGGCAGCAGGGGGGGCAGCAGTCAGTTGCACACGCAGCACAACCTTTGGTGCAACTGACTGGTATATATATAAAAAAAAAAAAAACCCTGGACCCCCAAAAAGTTGCTGATCTTAATTAATTTAAACTGATCAGCACAAAAGGGGGGGCAGCAGGGGGGGGGCAGCAGTCAGTTGCACAGGCAGCACAACCTTTGGTGCAACTGACAGGTATATATATAAAAAAAAACCTCTGCACCCCCAAAAAGTTGCTGATCAGCTCAGATATAGTGATCAGCACAAAAGGGGGTGCAGCAGACACAAAATATAGCACTCTCTATCACTCTCTGTCACTATCTCTGACTATCTCTGACTATCTATCACTATCTGTGACTCTATGACACTGCAGCAGCAGCACACAGGAAGTCACAAGATCCAGGAAGCATCCAGCTGCTGGCAGCACGCTACCAGCGGTGACCAGCGGTGATCAGCGGTGATCAGATAAGTATCAGGCAAGGTTCAGGTATGTATAGCAGGACAGAGTGGCCGGTGACCGCTCTGCACGCAATTCCAGACCGGAATGGCGTCTGCAGCGCAGTCACCGTTAGTTTAAATGGCGCGCCATGGCTGTGATTGGTCCGTCGGTCCGACGGACCAATCACAGCCTTGGAGGCAGGTGGGGTGAGGTGTCGTCGTCACCGATGACCCCCTCATGCCCCCTCACACCCGGCGGTGATTGACACCTGTGTTACCGAGCGTCTGATTCGCCGGTAACACAGGAAAACGCTGCGAATGGCTGTTCACATTGAACAGCCAATCACAGCGATCGCCGACGGGGGGGCGGCATCGCCGCCCCCCCTGGGCATGCAGGGACATGTCTGCTGTCAGGGACAGCAGACATCGTCCCTCTGTCACTGCGTCTCTAGACGCAGTGGCACTTTGAAGTCATGACGTATATATACGTCATGTGTCGGGAAGTACATCCCGGCCATGACGTATATATACGTCAAATGTCGGGAAGGGGTTAAATAAAAAAGCAACAAAAGTGAAAAGTTTTATTCATTGCTGTAAAAAACAACATTTACAACAAAAAACAACAACACACTACTTGAGGATATACAAATACACACACACGCACTCAAACGTCACCTGTACCTATACATTGGTACAGTAGCAGAAGAAATTCTTAAAAGCTGCTTAACCCTTCTACAGTACGTGCCAGAGATAAAGCCAAATGGGTATGAGTCATTGGGTTGACATTCGCTGGCTCGACCACTGAAAGTCGACAGGCCTTATCTCGACACCTGAAATAGGTAGACAAGGCTAAGGTCGATAGGGTTGGAAGGTTGACGTAAACATTAGGTCGACAATGAGAAAGTCGAAAGTCACAAAGTCGACATGAGTTTTTCACATTTTTGTCCCGATAGTTGACACAGTCTAAGTGTACCATGTCCCCTCACATGACTTGTTGCGCTCAGCGCACTATTTTATTCTCCCTCCGCACCGTAGCAGATGGTAGGGCATGAAATACTGCCTGTCGGCACACAAAAACCATGAAAAACTCTTGTCCACCTTTTGACTGTCGACCTAATGCTTGTGTTGATCTTCCGACACAGACAACTTAAGCCATGTTGACCTATATCAAGTGTTGACCAAAGGCCTGTTGACGTTCAGTGGTCGACTCAATGACCGTATCTCAAGCCCCGTACACATTAAGCGATATTGTGAACAATATCTATCAAAAATGGGCTTCACCATATCGTCTAGTACACTCTATATCGTTATCGATGTGCGCTCCCGAGTGTCATTATCGATGATTGAGGTCTTCCACACATGCAGGTAAATTTGGCAATATAACCAAAGGACCTGCATGTTTATCAGGCCCCAGTGACTTCACTGAACGATATCGGCAGCCGAAATCGTCTAGTGTGTAGGGCCCTCTAGGAAAGGGAACGTGTAGGCCATTCACTCCAATCATAACATTTATTAAATCAAATGAAATAAACTAATAAAAGCTTGTATGCAATATCACTATATTCACATCCTACTAATAATTAAATAAAAAAATTAAAACATTTTTAAAAAAAAAATACTCAACGAAGGACTGTAAATGGAAATCTAATGGTTCTAAACAAAAAAATAGTCACAAATCCAGATGATTAAATCTGTATTCAGTTACCTATGTCATCTGGTGTTTGCAGGACTGAATGTTGGAGCTTTTCATGCAGCTCCACCTGTTCAGAATTAAAAGCAGCAGGAGATGGTGTTTGGGAGCGCGAGCCATAAGCAGACAGGGCCGGGGACGCATTTCCAGAGCCTAAAAGTTTATGTGATAAAAAACAAATGTAACAGTTGTAAAGCTGCATATGAATTTCAATTGAAATGATCTCCCAACAAGAAAAATAGGCAGTCAATTGTCACTGGTGCTGCTACCGCAGGTCCTCCGATGGGTGATCACTGCTGCCATCGTACATGGGGTACAAGTTCTACCATGTTTCCAGCAGTAAACCTTTATACAGTTACAACCCAGATCAGATCCCATTTACACGGTACAAGCGTGCTGCAGTGTGAACCATTCTTGGAGCCTCCGATCCGGATTCAGGAAGTCAATCATTCGGATATGCCAGAATAACCAGAAGCAGTCCTCCTCAGGACATTGTCATGGATAGCATTACCGCCTAGCAGCACTGAGGTCATGGGTTCAATTCCCCAACGGCCTTTATTCAGATCTGATCGCAGTACAAATTTGTTTGGAAAATGGGCAAAACCATGTGCACTGCAGGTGGGGCAGATGTAACATGTGCAGAGAGAGTTACATTTGTGTGAGTTATTTCGTTTCTGTGCAGGGTAAAGACTGGCTGCATTATTTTTACACTGCAATTTAGATTTCAGTTTCAACACACCCCACCCAAATTTAGCTCTCTCTAACATGTTACATCTGCCCCACCTGCAGTGCACATGGTTTTGCCCATTTTCCATACAAATGTGTACTGCAATCAGATCTGAATAAGGCCCAATGTGTGGTGTGTCTATATTCTCCCCATGCTTGTGTGGGTTTCCTCAAGGTACTCCGGTTTCCTTCCACAATACAAAATATACTGGTAGGTTAATTGGTTCAGAACAAAAATAACCCTAGAATGTCTGTGTGTGTGTACATGTGGTAGGGAACATAGATTGTAAGCTCCACTGGGGCAGAGACCGATGTGACTGTTATTCAAATATTCTCTGTAAAGTGCTGTGGAATATGTGTGCGCTATAAAAATAACATAAATAAAATAAACACCAGTAGAACCATGCATAACCCATTTCAGATAAATGTTCCTTCTTCAGAAGCGCGGTTATTATTGAAAAACAGTATATTATTTATACTAGATAGAGCTGTCCAGCACCTATCGGCGCTGTGTGTCAACTTCCTGAATCTGGAGAGGAGGGTCCATTACCACCTTGGACGCCATGATGTCATCGGACCTGTTGCTGCTTTGCCGTGGCGATCAGTCTTGCGCTTGTTACCTTGGCTATGATTTGTAAGTGCATCTACATATTAAATACCCTGTTTTTATGGTCCTCTGCACTATATTTCCCATTTGCGCTATATGATATTGGACATGTGAGATGTGAGATTATTGCTACAGTTGTCACGACTGCCGACATCGCTTTTACCATACATTCTACACCTTGGTTACTATTGAGCGCTTTGTATTGTGCAATTTATTCTATTCTTCACCTGTTCAATGTGAATATATTCTGAAAGTTTACTTAGAATTGCATGTACGAAGCTGCGCTCTAGTTTAATTGCGCACTGTAGATCAGGCATTCCCAACCACGGTCCTCAAGGCACACCAACAGTGCAGGTTTTGTAGATATCCAGGCTTGAGCACAGGTGACTTAATTAGTATCTGAGGGATTCTAACTAAACCATCTGTGCTGAAGCCTGGATATCACTAAAACCTGCACTGTTGGTGTGCCTTGAGGACCGTGGTTGGGAATGCCTGATGTAGATTGAAATAGTTTCTTTGTGATCTAGTGTCTGTCAAATCAGCTTTTCATCGGAGTGAAAGATTTCGGAAAATCCAAGTTTAATTAATGAGTACTTCTACTTAGTGGATGCATACAAAAGATATACATAACTTATAGACGGGCGCTTCTGCTTCTAATATATTTCTCCGCCGTGGATGTGTTCAATATACCATGCGGAGGGAAAACATATGGATAGTGAAGTACAGTTTAGGTACAACAAAAATTTTAATTCGACACACTGCTCCCTCTGGTAGGTTACAATTCACTCCTCCAGAGTTCAGCAGATACACATTTAAAATTCACAAGGCAAAAAGGTGATAAAATAATTTCTTATGGGCAATCCTCTGGGTGAACCAAAAGTTATGGGGCAATTACCGGAATAGGTGGAACTGAATCGCCAGTTCATATAGCGCGTGTGAAAATGTCCCGGGGCAAAGTCACAGATATCAGCTCCCTCGAGTTCCGGTGCCTCACTCTCTGGTCACTCCTGCGGGTCCTCTAGACTGACGCGTTTCGACTCCTTGCTGGAGTCTTTTTCAAAGTCTCAAGTCGGAATACTCCATTAGGTCCTATGCGGCTTCTTATATGCTGGCTCTGGATGAGCTCAGCCAATCTCCGTACGCTGTCCCCAAGTCACTTCCGGGTTCCGGCCCGGAGGTGACGTACGTTGCTTACCCGATGTCTCCATGGTTACTGGATGATAGTTGTGCGGCTTCCGGACTCCGGTCCGGAAGTGACGTCTCGCGTGAGTGATCTTTGTCTTGGTTACTGACTCTAAAAGGATGAGTGAGCCAGGCTTCCGGGTTGCACACCGGAAGTGACGTATCGGCGTCTCCGTGGTAACCTTGATAGTTTATGTCTGCTTAATGTCTACCGATACGTAATGTCCGTTTCTTGGCTCTGTTAGTGGTGTTACCATGGCTGCAATCAAGGGAAGTAAATGTCAGCCCATATAATTAGATATACATTCTCGTATATATGGAAAATTTCATATATGGTTGATTACAGGAATTGAATTTGCAAAGTAACAATAATGATACAGGGGTAACGATAAATTTACATAAAGTGACAGTGCTTTAAATATCAATCTGATAGTAGCAAATGTTCCATACTTTGAACCCTCTTATATATTGCCACATTTCTTTTCAACCCCTAAAGTGCCAGTGCATACGGGGTGTGTTAGAGTTTATAAAGTGACAGTGCTTATAAAGTATGGAACATTTGCTACTATCAGATTGATATTTAAAGCACTGTCACTTTATGTAAATTTATCGTTACCCCTGTATCATTATTGTTACTTTGCAAATTCAATTCCTGTAATCAACCATATATGAAATTTTCCATATATACGAGAATGTATATCTAATTATATGGGCTGACATTTACTTCCCTTGATTGCAGCCATGGTAACACCCCTAACAGAGCCAAGAAACGGACATTACGTATCGGTAGACATTAAGCAGACATAAACTATCAAGGTTACCACGGAGACGCCGATACGTCACTTCCGGTGTGCAACCCGGAAGCCTGGCTCACTCATCCTTTTAGCGTCAGTAACCAAGACAAAGATCACTCACGCGAGACGTCACTTCCGGACCGGAGTCCGGAAGCCGCACAACTATCATCCAGTAACCATGGAGACATCGGGTAAGCAACGTACGTCACCTCCGGGCCGGAACCCGGAAGTGACTTGGGGACAGCGTACGGAGATTGGCTGAGCTCATCCAGAGCCAGCATATAAGAAGCCGCATAGGACCTAATGGAGTATACCGACTTGAGACTTTGAAAAAGACTCCAGCAAGGAGTCGAAACGCGTCAGTCTAGAGGACCCGCAGGAGTGACCAGAGAGTGAGGCACCGGAACTCGAGGGAGCTGATATCTGTGACTTTGCCCCGGGACATTTTCACACGCGCTATATGAACTGGCGATTCAGTTCCACCTATTCCGGTAATTGCCCCATAACTTTTGGTTCACCCAGAGGATTGCCCATAAGAAATTATTTTATCACCTTTTTGCCTTGTGAATTTTAAATGTGTATCTGCTGAACTCTGGAGGAGTGAATTGTAACCTACCAGAGGGAGCAGTGTGTCGAATTAAAATTTTTGTTGTACCTAAACTGTACTTCACTATCCATATGTTTTCCCTCCGCATGGTATATTGAACACATCCACGGCGGAGAAATATATTAGAAGCAGAACCTATCAGCGCCCGTCTATAAGTTATGTATATCTTTTGTATGCATCCATTTGTTTGAGGGGATAGGAAAACCCTCTTCTACATAACTAGACAGGCTGCTGTGCGCACGGGTGGGGAGCACTTACCTACTACACACTTCTACTTAGTGGACTTTTTAAGTTAATACTAACTAATGTCCTGTATTTAGGCACAGACATATCCGTTACAATAAACATACATAGCAACCCAAGTTCTAGCACTGAATGCTTGCCAACTGAGGAGACAGGGAATCTGCACACACGTACTGCTAGACTGAATGAGAATCATCTGCTGGACACTGTAACAAAGATAACTTTTAAATTCCATTGGAGTCTTCTCCTGTGGTCTAAAGATAGCCTCAGAGCACATATTCAAGCATGGCTGCTTATAATCAGATTTATTGCACAGGAGCAAATTGGTTGATACTGCCATGTATTTGGCCAGCGTAAGGGTAAAACACAGAGGTTAAGCATTTTGATTCTTACACAAATCTTAAGTGTTTTTACAATAACAATGAAGCAAGTGATTTAGTACCTGCAGTAACCAACACATCTGCACACAAGGCCTGCTGGTTGAGGCTACTGGTTTCCGAGTCAATGTGAAGTGTAGTCAGACTGACCACTTCCTGTTCCTCTGTGCTGAGCTGTACAGATGCTGTATCGGTGTCTGCGGTGAGGGGTACTGCGGAATCATTGCCAAACGGGAAACCAGCTAAAGAGAGATAAGAAAAATGTATGAGCAGCAAAAAAGTGTACAATGTTTCTCAACAGAATATTGTCAAGGGCACCAGACTGCCTCTGCAGTCTTCCCATAGTGCACCTTGGTGCCATCTGTTCCCGGCTAACTGACGCACAAGCATCCTACCCATCCAAAC
Organism: Crinia signifera; assembly: GCF_055691185.1. Lineage (NCBI taxonomy): Eukaryota > Metazoa > Chordata > Amphibia > Anura > Myobatrachidae > Crinia > Crinia signifera. The sequence continues at coordinate 18,702,944 of NC_139228.1, read as the reverse complement.
GTGTAAAAGAAAACATGATTGATCAGACCACGTCTTCCTCTGCTTCCAGGTTCAATTCTGATGCTCGCATGCACACTAAAGGTGCCCATACACTGCTCCGATTTGGCTTGTTGTCATCCAAATCCGAAGGATCGGCCCAGCGGTTCGGATGAAAACTGGCTAAGTCGGAGATGTTTGGCATGAGATCCAATCTGACACTTGGTCTCGTGAGCATCAAATCACAACACCGTTAATGCTTTTTAGCACGCACGATGTATCACATCCGTTCAGGGCCATATTTAGGTATGTGAAAATAAGCAACATTCCCTTGTGTCTAAAAGCTTTGCCCGTATAGATCAAAGCATCACAAAAAAGGGATTTTTGTAAGAACTTACCGTTCGAATCCCTTTCTCTGATATGGTCCTGGTGACACAGCTCAACACTGGGATGTAGGAGGGTCCGAAGGAGCCAGGCACCTATCCTAAAGCTTTAGAGGGTAGGCTCCTCCCCTACTGCATCCCTGGACTCTTCAGTTCAATCTTTCAAAGCCACTGGAATACATTAACTCAGTACAAACGCCTTCACATATTATATGCACATTTTATAACAGTAACTGTTAACTTTCAACCATTTTAACATGAACATCATGAAACTTCTGGCATACTTACTGAGCGTAAGGGAGGGATCGCTGTGTCACCAGGACCATATCAGAGAAAGGGATTCGAACGGTAAGTTCTTACAAAAATCCCTTTTTCTCTTTCAATGGTCCTGGTGACACAGCTCAACACTGGGACGTTCCAGAGCCGGTCCTTTGGGTGGGTACGCTCAGATCTGCAGCTCTCAGCACTGCTCGCCCGAATGATGCGTCCTCCGACGCGAACTCGTGGAATCTATAGAATTTGGCAAAGGTATGAACAGATGACCAAGTGGCAGCCCTGCAAACCTGCTCAGCCGTGGCCCCATGTCGAGCCGCCCAAGAGGTGGCAACTGACCTGGTGGTATGCGCATTTATTCTGGCCGGTACCGGACTACCCACTTTGGTGTATGCAAAGGCTATCACAGACCGCAACCACCTAGCAATAGTCTGCTTAGATGCAGGCCAACCAATTTTGTGTACGTCATACAGTACCAATAAAGTATCAGTCTTTCTGACACTCTTTACTCTGTCCACATAGATGCGTAAAGCACGCACAACATCCAAACTCTTCAATTTGTCCCTTTTCTTAGAACCCTCAGGGGGTTGAAACACAGGTAGAACTATCTCCTGATTTAAATGGAAGGCAGAGACTACCTTCGGTAAAAACTGAGGCACTGTTCTCAGAACTGCCCTGTCATCATGAAAAATTAGGAAGGGAGATTTGCATGACAAAGCTCCCAACTCTGACACCCTTTTAGCAGATGCCACTGCCAATAAAAACACTAGCTTCCATGTGAGAAACTTAAGGTCCGCCGACCTTAAAGGCTCAAAGGGTGCCTTCTGAAGGCATTCCAAAACCAGTGACAGATCCCAAGGTGCTACTGGTTGCTTGTATGGAGGTTTCAACCTGGATACTCCTTGTAAAAAGGTTTGAATTTCCGGCAAAATGGCTATCCTTTTCTGGAAATAGATGAACAAGGCCGAAATTTGCACCTTCAATGACTGAAGGCTTAGGCCCGATGAAAAACCATCTTGTAAGAATTCCATCATTCTTGATAGCTTAAAATGAGATGTGTGAGCCTTTCTTCTCTCACACCATCGAATGTAAGTCTTCCAGACTCTATAATAATTTGCCGTGGATACAGCTTTTCTGGCTTTTATCATAGTCTGTACTACTGCCTCAGAAAACCCTTTCCTTTTCAAAATGGCGGTTTCAATAGCCAGGCCGTCAAAATCAATCGATCGGAATCCAGGTGATTGAATGGGCCTTGTCTTAGAAGGTCTGGCCTCAGAGGTAGACGCCATGAGTCCACAGACAACCTCTGAAGCCTCGAGTACCAGGACCTCCTTGGCCAATCTGGGGCCACTAAAATCACCGGAACCTTCTGCCCTTGTATTTTCTTCAAAAGTCTCGCTAACATTGGTACTGGTGGGAATGCATAGAGGAAATTTCCCTGCCAGTGAATAGTCATGGCATCCACTGCCTCCGCTAGTGGATCCCTCGTTCTGGCATAGAACCTGGGCACCTGATGGTTGAACCTGGATGCCATCAGGTCCATATCCGGAGTTCCCCACATCAAAGTAATCTGGTGAAACACCTGAGGGTGTAAGCTCCATTCCCCTTCCTTGAGCTCCTCCCTGCTCAGGAAGTCGGCTTCTATATTCTCTATTCCTGGAATGAATATAGCCGATACAGCTGGAACATTCTGTTCCGCCCATAGGAAGATTCTGGACACCTCCCACATGGCCAATTTGCTGCGTGTACCTCCCTGGTGATTCAGATACGCCACAGCTGTGGCATTGTCGGTCTGAATCCTCAAAGGGAGGTTCAGTAACCTGTCTCCCGCCAAGGAAATCACTTTCCAGACAGCTCTCAGCTCCAAGATGTTGATTGGTAACGCTGATTCCTCTGCCGTCCACAGGCCCTGCAGCCTGAGATCCAGGACTACTGCCCCCCAGCCCCTGAGACTGGCGTCGGTAGTTACTACCAACCAGTCCCAGGTCTGTAATGACCGACCCCACTGAAGGGAATCTACTTCTGTCCACCATTTCAAGGAGTCTCGAGTGTCCGAAGACAGCACTATCATCTCCGACTTCATGGTCAGAGTGTTTCCTGACCAGGCTGACAAAATGTTCCATTGGAACACCCGAGAGTGGAACCTGGCAAATTGAAGCGTCTCGAATGACGCCACCATTTTCCCCAGAAGCTTGAGGCACCTCCATACTGAAATGCTCTGAGCCCTGAGAATCTCCTGGACTAAGGTGACCAGATCCCTGGCCTTTACCTCCGGGAGAAATACCCGATGGAGATGGGTATCCAGTATGACTCCCAAGAATTGGAGTCTCTGTGATGGTACCAACTGAGATTTTTGTAAATTTAAAATCCAGCCGTGAGCCTGCAAAAAACTGATGGCCTCTGCCAAGTGACTCTGAAGCATGGCTGCTGACTCTGCTTTGAACAGGAGATCGTCCAAATAGGGTATTACTGTGATTCCCCTGAGCCTCAGCACCGCCGCCATCACTGACATTATCTTTGTGAATACCCTTGGCGCGGTTGCTAGCCCAAAGGGTAACGCCTGGAATTGTAAATGCAGGTCTCCTATAGCAAACCTCAACAAGGTCTGATGCTCCGGGTGTATAGGGACGTGCAGATATGCGTCCTGGACATCCATGGACGCCAAAAATTCTCCCTGGTCCAGACTCAGGAGTACTGACCGTAGGGACTCCATTTTGAAATGGTCTACCCATAAATGAACATTTAGGGACTTCAAATTTAGTATTGGCCTGAAAGACCCGTCCTGTTTGGGCACCAGAAATAGAGTGGAGTAAAAGCCTTTCTTCCACTCTGCCCTGGGAACCGGGGTAACCACCCCTTTCTCCAAAAGGGAGTGAGCTGCTCTCACAAGAGCTGTACGAAGCAGCGCCTCCTTTGGTAAGGATGTGGGAATGAACCTTTTCGGAGGCAGACCTCTGAAAGGGATTTTGTAGCCCAGGGTTATAATATCTAACACCCAGGCATCCTGGTCTAGAGAAGCCCATGCGTCCCTGAAGTGTGTGAGACGCCCCCCCACCTTTATCACTGCCGGGCAACACCCCTGACAGTCATGCGGAGGGTTCCTTTGGAGGCAGGCTTCTTGTTAAAGGAACCAAACTTGGACTTATGTGTCTTGCCCCTAGAGGACTGAAACTTTCCCCTGAAAGACTGTCCTCGAAAGGACGCACCACCTCTAGGGGAGGGCCGAAAGGACGGCCTAAAAGCAGAGAACCTGGAGTTCTGCTTAGCCGAGGGAGCCGGCAGAAATGTACTTTTGCCGCCCGTGGCCTGTTTAATAATTTCCTCTAGTTCTGTTCCAAATAGTAACTTTCCCTTGAAAGCTAAAGTTTCTAGGGCCTTTTTGGACTCATTGTCCGCTTCCCAGGCCTTAAGCCAGAGCACTCTCCTGGCATTAATAGAGACTGTGGATACTCTGGTCGCCATCTTAAGAGCTTCCTCCTCTGCTTCCACCACATACTCTGCAGCTGCCTTCATTTTCTCTGCCAGCAGCAATGCACCCGGGTCTGCCTGCAGCATGGTGCATAATTCACCAGCCCATTCAATCATGGCCTTAGAGACCCAGGCTGAAGCAATAAGGGGGCGTAGAGTGAATCCCACCCCTTCAAAAATAGCCTTGAGGTTACCCTCCAGCTTTTTATCCACAGAATCTTTAAAAGCTGCACCGCCCTGTACTGGCAATACAGTAGCCTTGGACAAACGTGCCACTGAAGCGTCCACAACTGGCACCTTTTCCCAGAGCTCCGCATGAGACTCTGGCATGGGGTACAGACTAAGGAATCTCTTAGGCATCTGTAGCCTCTTATCAGGAGTTTTCCAAGCCCCTTCCAACAATTCCTGTAACCCCTCATCTGAAGGAAAAGAGACAGCCTCCTTCCGCTGTCGCTTAAAAACACCTTTAACAGGAGTCTTATCCTCCACAGACAGTTTTAAAGCTTGTTTCACAGCTACAATAAGATCCTCTATACCAGCAGAAGAGGTCTCTTCAAAATCATCACCCTGATCCCAGGGGATGTCAGTATACGCTCCCTCCTCCTCATCTGCCAAAGAAGGCATAGCATAAGACCTTTTAGGGGTCCCTGCAACGTCATCCATTTTGTCTAGTATTTCACTAAACCTATTGATCCCCTTAGCAGTATCCTGCATAACCTGAATAAGAGCAGGATCTGCCTGGGTAAGAGGCAAGGAGCCAGAAGACTGCTGAGATGATGGTATAGGTCTCTGTGATTCTACCAACACATCACTCTGCCTGTCCAGAAGCTGCACCAAAGCGTTCACTGACCTGCCTAGGGCACTGGCCCACGCGGGTTCCATCTGCTCTGCCCTATGGGCTTCACTCCCCATGGGTCTCACAGCAGCGCAAGTAATACATAAGCCCCCCTTGGCCATCTGCTCAGGGACAAATTTCTGTGTGCATACATTGCACGCGCTCAGTGCAATAAGGGCTCCCTCCCCCAAAACCACAGCCTGATGCTCAGACATGATGCAAGTGAAAATATATTATATATATAAATATACAGTGCAAACAATGTACTAGCGTTTATACAGAGTTAATGCACCCAGTCACTTAGCTGTCTGTTGGTTTCAGATGCGGGGAAACGATGCCCAGGAAATCCAAATCACTCTGCCAGGATCAGTAAGCCAGCTCAGCTCCGCTGCAAGCGTTCTGAAAGGCGCCAAACACAGAGTGAGGGAAGAGACCAAAAGTCCCTGCTGCTGCGGGGTCCGTGACCTTTTGGCGCCAACCACCCCCAGTCAGCCGCTCCCTAGGTAGGATTTCCTAGTTCCAGTGTCTCCCCCTCGACTGGGGACCACTTGGAACATGCCTGTCACAACGCTGCTGTCCTCTCATATAGCTCAGCGTGTAAGCTCCGCATAAAATGGCCGCCGCCTTCACGGAGCGCCTGTCCACCATGATCCCCACCTAAACGTGGAGCCGGTTTCAGGGTACTCCGGAGCCCAGGCAGCTTCTCAAAAGAAGCTGTAAGCGCTGCACAGGGAGGCCAGACAGCGTCTCCCTTGTGCACAGTGAGCTGACAGGACGCGCTTCTGTCAGCTCCTGCTGCGCTAGCAGTGTGAGGATTCACTATGAGAATCCTCACACTGTGCCTACCTAGCTAGGGTGAAAGTTAATAAAACAATAAAAATTCCCTAACTACTCTAATTCTTCGACTGCTCCTGCAGCCCTTTAAAATAGCACCCACTCCAGTGGGCACCTAACACGAACTGAAGAGTCCAGGGATGCAGTAGGGGAGGAGCCTACCCTCTAAAGCTTTAGGATAGGTGCCTGGCTCCTTCGGACCCTCCTACATCCCAGTGTTGAGCTGTGTCACCAGGACCATTGAAAGAGAAATGCTGCAATCTAACTGGGTGAGCATGTGATACCCTACTAGCGCCCACACAAGGTGCGATGGTCGGATGAATTTTTTACTGTTTAGTTAAATGCATCGCATGCAGTGCATATTGCATTGTCTTTCTTTTGGCATCCCATATCGCACGTCAAAAAAGTATGTGCATGCAGTACTTTTTGTACTAGATCTTGTTAAAAGATCACGCTGTTTTAGCCTACCATGTGCAATTTGAACTAGGGGGTCATTCGGATTTGATCGTTCGCACGGGGGAGCAATGTTTTGCTTCTGCACACAAGTATTTCTAAGCATGTAATGAAGAAAACGTGGGGCGCCCCGTGACACACTCAGAAAACACCTTATAATAGACAAATTTATTGTTGACAGACTAAACAAGCATAAAAAACACATAGTAATAAAATAAAAAACTAATAAATAAATACAGTTGTAAATAACAGTGGAAACCTCCCAGGGGTTATCAATTAAAAAGAAACATAAATGTCCATCTTAATGTACTGGCAGAATAACCTTTGATTTAAAACAGGCACTTGCTGTGCGGAACCTCGAGTTCTCAACCCACTGCTGTGTGAATGGAAATCCTTAGTGGTAAAGAGGGTAGCTGGCATTTAGGTGAGTGGCCGGTTTATAATGCAAAGTACACAAGTCTATCCAAATAATTAGGGTATATGTTGATGGATGAAATACCTCCAGTTAGGCATAAATATGTCACCAGCTACCACGGTAGCAAGAGTCTCCTTAACTATCGCCTAGGCAGACTGTATGCAGAGTTTAAAGCACACGCAAAGCTGCGACTTTTGCAGCTTTGCGCGTGAACTAGAATGACCTCCTAGATGCTTTGTACAAACGCATCAAGACCAAAAAGAACCGTGTGTGTGGGCACCTTTAGATTTGAATACTCTAATAAGCACTGAGCTCTGGTTATGTGCACTGGTTACGTTATTCACCTTCAAACTTCCTTCCATCACACTGAAACGCGTTGAAGGAGTCTGATTGGCTGTCGGAGCTGAGCAGCTCACTGCTGGCGGCACTCGCTGGAGACGTCCACTCTGATGGAACGCCAGGGTCATCCGCTGGGCGCATTTGGCTGTGTTTGTTAAGTGGGTCTGGCAAGTCTTTGGGAACTTCTAGACTGCCGGGGCTGCTTCCTCTGCGAGTTAGAATCTGGGAAACAGACCACAGATACACTATAAAGCCAATAACCACATAATTGGAGGAAAGAAGCTAACCGATAATCTAGAACACTAAATATACAATAGCAAATATTTAAAGATTCATAAAGTTATTAAAATATACATAAAATAATGTACCCCCTTCAGTAAAATCTATGGATAAGTCAGAGACGGCTTCTCTTATCATATGAAGGAATCAAGCTGCAGGTTGAGAACTTCTGTGCTGATATTAAACAGCAGACTATTAAAATGCCTGTAGTGACTTATAGCACGAGTTGCCTTATTCCTAATAATACACAAGTTTTCCCAACAATGACATTAGAATAAAGTACAAACAATGGCAACCCGTTTTCCTTCTATTTCAGATGTTTAATGCAGGCATGTCCAAACTGTGGCTCTCCAGCTGTTGTGAAACTACACATCCCAGCATGCCTTGCCATAGTTGTAGCAATACCTATTAGGAAACTATGGCAATGCATGATGGGACTTGGGGTTTCACAAACCGCTGGTGGGCCATAGTTTGGCCATGCCTGGTTTAATGAATAGGAAATATCAGGGGCATTGCTATTTCCCCCCCCCCCAAAAAAATTCTTAAGCTCTTCTCTCATATTCAACATAAAAAAAAAATGCAACATGTAGGCTAACTTTTATCTGTCTATACTCATTTATTACCAAAGACTGCAACTTAAAGTCCCACCTGTATTTTTTGCCATTATTGTACTTTGTTCTAAATAAACAGCAACATTTCAATACAGTATGTTAACACTTTGTAAATATATTATCCTCAAAAGGTGGTAATTTAGGGATGGCCATCGTCCATCGATGATTCAAAATCATTGATGGTTTATGGCCAATGTAGAATAGTTTTGCCATCGATGGGGAGAAACAAATGGTTTCCCTCCATCAATGTCAAGCATAAACAAATAGTTTTTTTTTCATTTTTCCCCGAAAGGGCCCGTGCCGGGGCACAGCTTCGCCCCTGACACCCGTAATGCCACGCCCCATGTTTTGATTGGCCCACAGGCCAATCACTCAAAGAAAATGGATGACCATCACAAGGTAAAAACATTGATGGTCATCCATTCCATAGACAAACAAGATATCTTGTTCTTCTAATTCAACTGTCTGAGGTTGCACCCTCTTTATAAAATATATACAATTATTTTGAGGATCTGATGATAGGCGCCTATTTTCTTCTACAACTAAATACAACATAACTGGTGCGGTAGCCCCCTCTATACGTCCCTCATCCATTGCACAGTATGCAGCTATCAATGGCCAGTTGCACTACTGCCATCGATGCCAATGGCAACGATGGCCATCCCTATGGTAAAACAGATGGAATAGCACTCATGTGTGTCCTGCAAGAACAGCTGCAAGACACCATCAGCCTGCTAGTGATTGACAGTCTATTAATGTTTGGGGAAAGGGATCCACCATAACTGCAATACAGACCATGTTGATGCAGGGCACGCAAGAAGCCAGGATCTGGGTATTTTGTGGGTTTCTATCCCTTATGCCAAGGAAAGGGAACCTTTGGCCCTCCAGCTGTTGGTAACTACACAACCCAACATGCCCTTCAACAGATTTTATATTTGGCCATGCTAAAACTGTTGCAGAGCATGGTGGGATGCATAGTTCATCAACAGCTGGAGGGCCAAAAGTTCCCCCATCCCTGTCATTTGCTAATGTGAGATTCCTTCTAGCCATAGAGGGGTCTGTGCATCTACAAAAGGGAAAGCCATGCGGTCCATGCGTGTCTGTTGTCATTGGTGACAGCACTTGCACCAGCTCCATACTAGGTGCAAAAGATCCACCAGAGCCCAGGTTCTATTTCCTGTGAGCATGACTCTGTGGGCCTTATTCTAGTTCACTCTTTCTGAAAAAATCCTTCTTAGATGGACAAAACCATGTGTACTACAGGTGGGGCAGATGTTACTTGTGCAGAGAGAATTAGATTTGGGTGGGGTTTTATTTCAAAGTGAGATCTATATTGCAGTGTAAAAATAAAGCAGCCAGGATTTACCCTGCACAGAAACAAAATAACTCACCCAAATCTAACTCTCTCTGCACGTTACATCTGCCCCCCTGCAGTGCACATGGTTTTGTCCAGCTAAGAAGGATTTTGTCAGAAAGAGTGAACTAGAATAAGGCCCTGTATCACATGAAGCTTTAGATACACACCCATGCCACTCCCACAAGCCAGGCCGGTTCCATGTGCTTGCATTGTCTATGCCCAGTACTCTTATTAAAACGCTCAATTTATCGTAAAGTCCAAATACTGACTCAGAACAAGATGAAAATGTGCAAAAAACGTATAGATCTGCTTCAATACACTCAGATCCATTCAATCTCCCATTCAAAGGGATGGGATATAGAAATGTGGCCATGTGCAAAAGTTCTAAATGTGTCAGGACAGAGAGTATAAAAGCTATTTATTTCCATTTGCCACAATAAGTCCATAGACCAGCATACAGACCGAAATGCTCTAATTGCTGGTTAATACAGATGCATTTCCAGAATTCTTACCGGTGCTGTCCCGGACCTCAGCCGCTCTGCTATAAATTCATCCATCAGATCTGGGATATTGGAGCTGGAGTTGATATCACTGTTTACGGCACCTAAATGGGGACCTACATCTTCTTTGTTAGCTAGAAAAAAAAAAATGATGCCATTCAATATGTTGTTTCAGTACTCGAAAAAGGGTGAGCAAACACAGGCAGGGGACCAGGGGGACAGAATTAGAGAATAGATGTATGAGGAATGCAGCATGCAGTTAGGGAGATGGTCTTAGAAGCGGAGGAGTCTGGGATTAGTAGAAGTCATTTCAGTAATAAGCAGTTAGTCAAATCTGGGTAACTGTAAAAGCCAAGTCATTTCTTGAAGCAGAGCTGGCGGGGAAGAAGAATAAAGTCATCACTGAAGAGGTCTCTCCAGACAACAGCCTGGTAAATGTCCATTGCTAGATTTGATAGATCATGTTTTCACCTGAGCCATTGATACACCCCAGACATGCTTTATAAGGTCCGCTCACAAAATAAAGTATTACAGGTATATAATTAAACTATGAGCTACTTGGAAACAATGGAGAATATAAATACTGTACCAATGCTTGACCTTTCAACATGTATCCATTTGGGTATTAAGGTGTGTAGATGTATGAAGTAGTGATAAGGGAGAAGAAGAGATAAAGTGCCTGGTACTTTATCACCGGCCAATCAGCTCCTAATTGTCCCTTTTTAAACCCAGCCTGTAACTTAACAGTCAGGAGCGGATTGGCCGGTGATCAAGTACCAGACACTTTATCGCTTCTCCTGCCTTATCCCTGCTTCATACATCTACCCTCAATTAGCCGCGGTAGCAGGGAGGTGACCTCTGAAGGCAGATTCTGCTTGTACAATCTGGAGGTATCAACCGAGCCTGCCTGACACCCCCCTAATTGAATCTGCCTCACTGTATTCACCAGTGGTTCTGAAGCTTCCATAAATCATAAAGCCCTACCTAGTATCAGTCACAGCACCGATGGGCAAAAAGCGGCCGATTCAGACCCGTCCATTGGGGTCCAGATTCAGCCCTGCGTTTAATGGTGGGGGGTTTGCGCATGTGTGACCCTGGGAGCAAACAGCTTTGGCGAGAGTTCTCACTCGCCAAATCGTTTGGGAGACTCGGAATGGGGGCGGGCAGGGGGCGCTAGCAGGGGAACGTCCAGGGCTTTATGGGCGCCCCCTGGGAATGCAGGCGTGATGATATCTGCTCGGGGCAGGCGGCTGACATCACATGAAGTCAGTGCCTATCTGAAAAGTAAGAGTTGACTTAGATTTCAGACTGAAGGCTGCAGAAATCAATTAATGGTCAGCGAACAGCACAGTGGACAAGTCTGAATCAGGCCCAAAGTTTCTAGAACTTCATCAAAAATGATTCCATTAAGTAAATTGTGCTTACCGGTCATCCTATGGGCCATAAATAATTTGGTATCCGGACTCGTGATAGATTGACTCTAGGTCAACAGTCATAGGGTCCACCACTATTGGTCGATGGGTCAAAAGATCGACAGGGTGAAAAGTTGAACAGGGTCAAAAGGTTGACATGTGAAAGGTGGACCTGAGTTTTTTACAAAATGATGACCCGACATGTGCCGACAGGGGGTATTTCATACCCTACCATCCACTACGGTGTGGAGGGAGAATACAATAGTGTGCCAAGCACAGCGAGGCACCGAGCCCGAAGCAGGGCAAGCGCAGTGAGCCCTGCGGGGGGACACGGTACACTTAGACAGCGTCCATGCCGACCTATGTCAACATAGACACCCCAAAAAACTAAAACGCATCTCGACCTTTTCACCCTGTCAACCTTTTGAATGTTGACCTTTTGACTGTCATCCAATAGTGGCTGACCATATGACTGTAGACATTGTAGATCTAATATATCATAACCAAATAATTTGACCAACACGTCAAGTTTAGGAACCACTAGTGTACACAGTGAAGGCAACTATTGGTACTTGTGTAGTTTCACGGCGCCACCGCGCGCACAGTGAAACTTTGAAACTTGCCAGCTTGCCAGACTCTGTGTTTACTGTGCGCGTGCCGCTCTAGCTGTTCTCAGCGCAGCTCGTGGCTGCTTTCCTTATGTAAGCTACGTTATCAGCGTAGCGCTGGGCAGCAGCAGTGCATCCAGCGCTGACAGGTCACTGTGGTACTTATACTTCCACAGTGAAATAGGCAGTCCTGCGCACCGCTGACAACCCGGCAATTTAGACTCCTCCGGCTATTTAGAAGTCTAGATTTAGACGTCTAAATCCAGACTCCCTGCAAACCGCTAAGATGGGGGCATCTAAATTTAGACGGTAAAGCGTCTAAATTTAGTAGGGTCTAGGGGTACACTATTAAACCTGTTCACAATGACACTAGTCGACGTAACAGCTGTCGACCTTGTTAATTCCACTATCCACGCCAACCCGAAGCGTGGCGAGCGCAGCGAGCCCGCGAGGGGCGGCGGTACGCGTCCTACGACCTTTTCATACCCCCACTATCCACGTCGGCGTGGAGTTAATTTTATAAAGTGTGGCGAGCGCAGCGAGCCCAAAGCGTGGCGAGTGAAGCGAGCCCCGCGAGGGGACGCGGATACCTGTGAAGCCCGCGAGGGGACGCGGATACCTGTGAAGCCCGCGAGGGGACGCGGATACCTGTGAAGGTATCCGCTTCCGCTCGCCACGCCTCGGCGCCGTGAAACTACACAAGTACCCAACTATTTTTGTAGGTTGATGTAGTATTCTACAGGTGCCAAGTCTACCCGTAAATATACTACAAAATAAATGGCCACAGAAGAAATAAATTAGGGCACCACGCATGAAATATCACATCCATATCACCTAACTCATGAGAATTGCACATTATAGCTCAATAAGCTTACAATCGAATGCCCAAATCAAATAAACTACTTTATATTTTCAGTTTGGTAGTATGTAAACAAGAGCATATGATCATTAGGTTCTACAGAAGATGATAAATCCAAGAAATTACATATATTACAATGCATATTGTAAAGCAACACTTGTTTATACAATTGTGCATAAGTTCATACAACTAAAATAAACTAATTAATACAGCTTTAAGCATTTGGTATTCATGGGGCATGTAATTATGATCCAGACACATATTACACTGTAATGACAATTTCACAAAATAAACCATTCATTTTGTATCAGGTTTTTCTTTTCTTACTTCAATACAGCTGCAGAGAACACCCAGCTAATAGAATAATCAAAACATACATTGTTTTCGTACTCACTGTTTCATCCTTTCCTGATTCGTAGGTGGACACTGGAGACATTGGTACATAACTGTGGTACAAATAAATCTGGGGAATTCTAGAACAGGCTTTTACCCTCTTTAAACTTCACCAACTGTTATTTAAGTTAATTTTAAACCTATAGCATAAGGACAGAGGTAAGGAAGATAAAAGGAGAGGAAAAGAACAGGGATCTAACATGTAGAGCAAACCTAAAACTGGATACACACTATAAGATTATCTTTCCAATCTGACTGATTGGAATGAACAGCTAGCTGGTCATTTCTGGGAGCAAATAACAATTTACTGTTTTCTCCCAAACATGGAAAAACGACAAAAATTGTCACTCAGACAAATTGGTTAAAAATTTTTGATTTAACCAATTTCTGCAAATGTTTTTATCCATTTTTTTCAGCATTTGAGAGCAAATGGTTGAGTGTCATTTGTTCCCAGATATTACCAGATTTTCGGTCCAAAATATCATTTTATAGTGTGTATCCAGTTTAGGACCACCACTGGGAATTGCCTGGAGCATTAGTTAAGTAGGGTGTCTGGGTTTCCAGATGGAAAGAGAGAAAGGAATTTAACAGTTAAGTACAAAACCCCTTATGGAGACACTGCAGACTCCGCAGATGTCCCAAAGCTGCCCCTAAGGGCACTCTTGTGTTGTGCGTAAAACAGTTTGCCCATAACTGCCATCTCTTAAAGGTGTCAAAGCAATAGAATCTTACAAAAGTAAGCAAATCAAGATTCACAGACTTTAATGGTTTAAAGTGAGGAAGCAGCAAAGTCTTAAGAACTTGATATAAATCCCCAAAAGACTACAGAGGGAATGAAGGGAGGGTGAATATAAATCCCCTGTAAGAAGGAGGGAAAACCTGGAATTGCTGCAATCTTTCTCTGAAAAGACTTAGTGCTGGGAACATAGTCACAGACCTATTATTAATCCAGTCTGAAGAAATAAAAAAGAAACGAAAAGGTATGAAACATTTCTTTTCACACACATAGAGGGGGAAATTTACTAAAGGAAATTTGTAAAAAATAGGTTTATTTGTATCCAGAAATACACTTATTTTTGACATTTACCATCCCAAAAATACGGCAATTCGTATTCGTATTGATAGCACATCAATACGACTACGAATTGCCGTATTTTTGGGATGGTAAATGTCAAAAATAAGTGTATTTCTGGATACAAATACACCTATTTTTTTTTACAAATTTCCTTTAGTAAATTTCCCCCAGAATAGCAAGTTTTCCAGACCCTATGATATATTCTGGCTTATACTGGTTTAAGAACTTTTAACGTTGACTGGACATTGCCATCTGTTAAACCTTTCCACTATCAGAATAGCTACTTCAAAGGGGACCCATGTTCAGGCCTAGCAAGGTCGAGACCTGTGTTGGAATGGATCAGGAGTGTAAAGATATCTGGTCTGACTAGTAGATGCAAAGGATGACAGTGTTCCAAGACCCGTGAGGTCAATCTGGGGCAAGAACATTACCTTGGACTTCAGAATCTGCAGGAGCATTGCTATTGGTGGATATAGATAAGAGAGTCCATGGAACGTCATGGCAGCTACAGGAAACATTTCCAGATGTCTATGAGCTGTACCTCTATGCCTTGAGGATCTGCCTGTAAGTCATAATGTTGATTTCCTGCTGACTCCATATATCCACTAATTGATGATTTAAGATATGTCAAAGCTGTTGTGTCGTCTGATCCTCAAGGTGGGACTGGGCCTCGGTGAGAGCCAAAAACACTGCTTGATCCCCAGGATACTGATGAGAGTGCTGCCTACTGTACTTCCATAAAACCCTGAGCTAAGTATTATAGCTCCCCACTGGTACCTGCAGTGAGAAGAGTCCAATTCCATATGTTGAATGAATGACCACTTTGGAGATGGCTGGATTGTAACCAGAGAGGCAATGAGTTCACCATGGCAGTTGCGGTGATCAGATGTGAACAGGACTTTTGTTTAATTTTACTAGAAGTTCCAACTGAAATATCCATGAAATAAAATAAGCAAATTCCAATACTTAGAAGGTGGACACCAGTGTGCCCAAAAATTTCATAAGAAAGTAGATTGAGGGCAGATCTCCATTTCAGCAGATATCAGACTAAACTTTGTAAGGAGCAGACTTTTTGAAAACTGTTCCATAATTGCACTCCTAAATAGATCATCATCTGTACAGGGCTCAGACTGGAGTGATCCAATACATTTCAGTATTTTAATCATAAGGTAACATAAGAAAACAAGTTTTTGGGAGTCTGCTTTGACCACCAGATCTAGATAAGGAACCACCTTAAACTCATGGATCCTTAGAAAGGCAATGAATATTTTTGAGGCCAAAATGTAGAGCCAGGAATTGAAAATGCTCTGACTTGTTTATAAACTAGATTTGATATTCCTGCTAGGTAAGTAGGTGCCTCTGATTTTTTTTTTGTAGAACCCATGATTTCCTCTTGTTCCACTGAGTGTACAATGGATCTGAGGGACTCAATTTTGAACATATATGAAGATATGAATTTAGGGATCTGATGCTAAAAATAGAACAATATGAGCGGTCTTGTTTGAATAAAAAACGGAAACTCTTTGGTCCATAGGGACAGGTTGATATTAACCTTAAGGTTAATAGGGACGGAATTCAATCTCTCAGGGCTGTGCATTTTTCATTGTAAAGAATCACTTTGGTGGAAGGTATAAGAGTCCTAGAGTGTAACCATGAGTTACTGTACCTCTTACCTAAGAATCAACACCTGGCCCTGTATTGGAGAAGACCGGCCTCTGGATGATGACGTATTTCCATGAGTAGACATCTGGGTCCTAGGCTTTCCTAAGAGGTGAAGGAATTGAAAGGAAGAACCCTATGCTTAGGCACAGCTGATGGTAGAAAGGTGATATACCCATCACAGGCCTGTTTTTATTGTCACATTGCCAGTACTTAAACCAAAAGGAACGTCCAGCAGTAACTGCAGCTGCAGAAGTGCGGATTTATTTTAAAATTGTGTCAACTGCAGTCGCGTTGTAGGGATACGCGAGTTTTCAAGATCACTCAAATTTATTACAAATCAGGTTTCACTGAATCGTGTGCTCCAGTGGTGAATGCAATCATGTTTAATAGCGTGACTGTTCGGTTGTCTTTGTGCCTGAATTGTATAGTCCGGTCTGCAAGCAGCATGTTTTGTTCAGCAGCAAAAAAATGTAGTAGCCGGCTCCTATGGTCGCTTGAAAAAAGTTTAGTGATACGTTAGGGGGTATAGCGGGGGAGGTGTCTGTGCTGACAGACGTGCCAAACTCCTCTTGCCACCATCTACTGTAAGCCCATTGTCTCCAGTGTCCCCCATAGGAAGAAGAGAGAAAAATGCTTATAAAGCAAACCGGTTCCATTCTCTTTTAGTATTATTTTATTACTTAAATCAACACTTAAAGCTGCACTATCTATCTCCTGAGAAAAATATTTATTTCACTAATGTGTCCCTTTCCCTAGCAGGAGGCCCAATGGCAGTTATTATTTACCAGGATACTGATGATGCAGTCATTCTTGTGACTAGAAAGAGGACCAATCACAAGCCTCAATCTCTCTTGACCATTGCTTGTGATTTGTTGCCCCACACACCCTAATCCACTGTACAGACAAGGCTATAATAGGGACAAAGAAGACCTGGAGAAAACACCTGAATGGAGCAGCATAGAGGGATTTTACCAGCTTTTAGCAAGTAGAAGTAAAGTTTTAAATATGTTAAATAAATCAGATAAAAACATTCTTGTTTGCTTGTTTTTACTGTAACAGTATTGTTCACACTTTCTACTAGATTGTTTATAAGAGAATAATTAACACTACGTGCTTATATAAACCTTATACATAAAAATATAGAAAAATAAAGAGTTTGGTAGAGGTACATTTGATTGAAACAATCATGGGTAAAAGTTACCAACTCTACCATACCAACAATGGGTGCCGGACGGATTCCCGACAGTCGGGATCCCGACATTCATTAACACGACGTCGGGATCTCGACTGTCAAAACGCAGACAGCTGGGTGCCCGATGGCCACCCGCTATTTTCCCTCGTGGGGGTCCATGACCCCCATAGAGGGAGAATAGAATAGGTGGCTCGCTTAGCGAGCCACCATGCCCGCAGCATGGCGAGCGCAGCGAGCCCGCAAAGGGCTTTTTTTGCGCTCGCCATGCTGTCTGACTTCGGCCAGTCGGGATCCCGACGTCGGAATAATGACTGTCGGGATCCCGACTGTCGGAGTCCCATACCACACCCACCAACAATACATAAGTCTAGTCCTAGGAGTAAACCATGCATGGCTGTATCAGCACATTATTAAATAGAACATGCTGATTAAACAGAATAAATAATGGTCATTGATCTTTAGCCAAATACTGTAATTTGCCCCAGCTACTTGTATGTTCGGATTTCTACTAAGATCCCTTCATAGTAATCAATTATTGCCCCAACTTTAGATTTGGTAAAAGGACATTAAACCCCAGAGTTTAAAAAACAGCCCTTTGTTGTGCAATAGTTCATAGAACAAGGGTCAGAAATACAAATAATATAAATAAAACTCAGCCCACAAACCCTGCACCACACCTCCAGTCCCTATCTGCTCCTACCTCCAAATCTGTCTTCACAGCCCCCCTCTATCCATATCCAACAAGTTTGAAATATTTCATTTTATAATTTAGCACAAAAAGGAGTAATTTGGTTTGAGTGGCCTCTAGTGGTCAGTGGTGGTACTTTACCTCATAGGAGGTGAGGAGTAGTATATATATATATATATATATATATATATATATATATATATATATATATATATATATATATATATATGCTTAAAAAAAAAAAAAACACTGAGTCAGTTCAAGGTCCAACGTTTCAGTGTTTCTACCTTTATCAAGAACATGTTCTTGATAAAGGTGGAAACACCGAAACGTTGGACCTTGAACTGACTCATTAGTCGTTTTTTGAAGTGAAAGTCCCATAAGCGCCACCCACATTACACTGCTGCATACAGGGTTGCTCCCGCACCAGGGTCATACAATGATCAGTAATATCTATATCTTAAGACTGTACTCCCAGATACCAGCATTCCCACAGAGACACACAAACTCTGTTACAAGAAGGAACACTGAAAGCAGATGTTAGCAGACACTAGTAGTTAATGTCGCTTCAGTGTGTGCCTGTAGTATGTGTGATGACAACAATATTGCACGGTTAATGTTAGCACTTTTTATGTAATTTTGAATGACTGTAACGGATGACCTACCAGGGAATTGATCAAAACTTCAAAAACTACAAAACCAATAAGTTAATGTTTAAATCCTGTAAGACTAATACTCTGGTTGACAGGCACATGTTCAAAAGGGCCAATTGGTTGACATGGAAAAAGTAGACACCTAAAGCCAAATCCCTGGATATGTGTATATTTTTATTTTGGGGGGGGGGGGGGGGGGGGGGGGGTATTTCGGGGCACAGGTTCGTAGTCCACGTGGATGGTACAGTAAAAAAAAACTAAATTTAAAAATGAAAAGTCCAAACTATGGCCCTCCAGCTGTTTTGAAGCTACAAGTCCCATCATGCCTTGCCACAGTTTTCTATTAGGAAATGCTAAAACTATGGCAAGGCATGCTGGGATGTGTAGTTTCATGACAGCTGGAGGGCCACTGTTTGGCCATGCGAAGTATAGACCATTGTCATGTTAAACCTGTCGACCTCAAGACACTGATCTTTTACATGTTGACCTTGACCATATCTACCTAACGTATGACTATATGGGGTCCACCTATCACCCAGATACCAATACATCATTATAAAGCTGTAAAGTATAATGATGCTACATGAATATAGAAGAAAATCTCCCCAACAATAATTTTGGAAACAGCTTTAATTTAAAGAGAACACAGACATGTTCATATTGCTTCCTATAGGTACCCAGTGCTACCCGATGTGGCCGTGTTGGACAGATGTGGACATTTGGCACTTGGGTGAACTTGGCCAACAGTGGACATCTGCTGACCAGATCTTTGGATATGCCTGAAATGGATTCAAGCTGTGAAGTGCTTTTCACAATGAAGTCATCTTTGCAAGCGGCATAATTAGTTCTCGAATCAGTGCACCAATAAGGTTTGGGTTCTGAAGAATTTTACTTGCAAATATATAACTTTGGAGATTCACATGATATTTTGGAGTGAATTTACTAAGATGGGAGTTCTATTGAAGAGGTGATGTCTATTTATCTTCTAGAACAGTGCTTCTCAACCTTGGACCCCCCAACAGTTCACCTATTCCAGGTTACCACACAGAACAACAAGTAATAAGCTCCACCTGTGGATCTTTTAAAATGTGTCAGTGAATAATGAGTACACCTGTAAGGTGACCTGGAAAACGTGAACTGTTGGGGGGGTCCTGAGGACCGAGGTTGAAAACCACTGTTTTAGAAGGCGCAAAATAAATAGAATCTTAATGGTTGCCATGAGCAACATCCCATCTTCTATAGAACTCCCAAGGGTCTCTAAAAAATTATCTCTCTAATGGGCAAAACCATGTTGCACTGCATGCGGGGCAAATGTAACGTGGGCAGATAGAGTTAAGCTGGGTACACCCTGGTAGATGTATCTGCAGATATATCTACAGACAGATCTGGCAGTGTATTCTCCATACACACTGCCTGATACATCGAGACTGACTTCAAAACTAGGCAGCCGCCCATGGAGCTATCAATCACTGGCGGCTCCCACAGCAGGGGTATGGGTGGTCGGCGGATCGCCCGTACACACAGAATGATGTCCGAATATATTGCAAAAAATCTGTGATTGAGGACGTTCACAGATATATCGCTCGTACACACTGGTTGATGGTGCATCGATGTATTGGCTGATCAATCGAATGTCTGATTTATCGGCCAGTGTGTATGCAAATTTAGATTCTGGTTAGGAGTGTTCAAACTGAAATCTAATACCCCTTTTACACCCAAATCCCGGAGCCGATCTGGTATTTGGAACACGGTTCCAAGCCAGGTCGGATCTGGGATTTGCACCATTTCCACTGCAGTGCCGGCCCGCAGTGTAAACAAGAGCAGCACTTGGAGATGACATCATCTTATTAATGCCCAGCGAGGCAGAGAGGGAAAAGAACCTCTTGGTGGGAGCTCCCTTGCATAACAGAAAATTGTTGTTAGTTATAACGGCTATTAATATATCACTTTTTTATTGGATATGCTTTAAAATAAATTGTGAATTTTCCTTGTGCAGATAAAGTGAAAAAATGCTGCAAAGATATATAGGCAATCAAAGGGGGATGTGCCTATAATACAGGCCTATTGGAGGTGGTTTTGTGAGAAAAACTTCTTTTTCCTCTCTGACTCCCTCGGCATTAACAATTCCATTATTTATGTCAGGTGTACACCACTGACAGTCAACTACAAAGGTACCCATAAGAAATCCCATTATAGGAGTATCACACGACATATTTACCTTAAATTTAGGTCAATGTCAGTTATCACAGAAACAACAAATTATAAATTTTTTACCTAATCAGTGCGGTATCACTGGAAAAAAAAACCTATCCCCCCCCTTCCCCCACAAACTAATGCAGATGACATCATCTCCAAGCGCTGGAACCGGCGATAGTCACGCTGGGGGCAAGCCGATCACCAAGGTAAGCTGCTGGGCTGCCCCCAGCCCCCGTCCGTGAGGTGAATGGATGCCGCAAACATCCTCCCTGCCTCCACTGCTGTCTACAGAGTACAGCACACAGCAGCGGAGGCTGTGTACGCCCCCCGCCCAACCGCCATGTTCATCGCAGGACGCTGCGGTCCGGAGGTTGGGGTTCCCCATTGCTATAAACAGGAGTCAGATGACCCGGCGTACCCCTTGCACTGCCCTCTACCCAGGTCCTGCCCGTATTCTACCCTGGTCAGGACCTGGGTAGAAGTCCCATGTAAAAGGGACACGGGTTAACCCCTTTTACACCGCAGCTGACCCAGGTCCATGAGGGAAAAATCCGGGTTTTTGCGGCAGTGTAAAAGGGGTAGTTATTGCAGTGCAAAAACAAAGCAGCCAGTATTTACCCTGCACAGAAACAACCCCCCCCCAAATCTAACTCTCCCTGCACATGTTACATTTGCCCCACCTGCTGTGCAGCATGGTTTGGCCCGTTAGAGAAAGATTTTGCTTTTGAGATCATTAATGAATAACCCACACTGTGACAAAAATGTCTCTTTCCACTACATGCCTGAGACAGCGCCACCTAGTTTCATGGTAATCTTTAGCCTTTTAGTAAATGTCAAGCTCCTCTAGTTGCTAAGGTAATACAGAGTGGCCACGTGGTAAGAGAATTGCACTAGGTCACCAAAGGGAGTTATTGTGTCACATCAACTGAAGCCGATTAACTAAATAAAGAGATTGATTACACACACAAATTCATCTTGTGATTGCAGTAATCTATTTCAAAGGGCGATGTTCTATTAAACTGCACTGAGCCGCGATAAGTCATGCTGAATTACTACACTTTGTTATAATGAAACCTTTTAATTTCACTTCATCAAATGGTTCTAAAGAATGTGTGTGCTCCAGGTATGGGCATTGTCTTGGTAAGTATCATTGTACTCTATAGTCTATGACTGTGCAGGTCAAGGATGAGTGTGCTGAGGGATGGGCTGCAGAATGTAACGGTCCTGCTGTATCTCTATGTGTTATAGCGAAACACACGTGACATAAAAGACATCATTACACAAAGCACTTAACAAGAGCACATATGACATGTGAGGAAACAACGTTGCCGTGGCTCAAATGTGTCACTAGGACTTGATCACATATCACGGGGTGACGGCTTTTTGCAGGCTGTGCTGGTCACCGCAGGGATCACTTGCAGAATGTATTAAGGACGGAGCAGACCTCAATCCCTATACAAGCGCACCTACTGCATGCACGTACTAATGGGGTGATTCAGGCTCGGTAAGCAGCATCAAATGATTTTTCACACGCTGGCAGATAAAAGTCTGACTTTTATCTGGGCCGGAGATGGCCGAACAGGGGGCGGGGCTGATGTCATGTGATGTGTCATGTGGTTTTCTGGGTGCACCCAATGTTTTTGTGGGAACGTCCCCATGTGCCAGCCCCCCTCCGAACGCCTTGGCAACTAGGATAATCAACAAAGGCGTTCATACGCGCCCCTGATATGCGTATATTTGCCTAATCGCATGCGAAGATCCAACCTGAATCAGGCCCTAATGACGTATTGTGCTTCAATGTCTGGTGCAGCCTGAGCAGAGTAGAAGTATCCCAACGACGGCCTTGGTCTCAGTGCATGGTGAACTGCACTATCTGCAAAGGGCACGTCAGTGCTGATAGGTGGGAAGCCCACATAGCGGTTAATAACAACAACAACAACAACAACAACATGAATCCCCATTCATTCTGTATTCCATCAGTAGTTACAAGTGACAAAACAAATGGGTGTGGGTCATAGGGTCGTCAGTAAAAAAAAAAAAAAAGGTGACAGTCATTAGGCTGACCACTTTTGGTTAACAGGCCAAAGGTCGAGACACAAGGATACGGTCGGCGTGAAAAAATTTGCTGTGCTTTTTGGTGTCTGTCGGGAATTGTCAACATGGACACCGTATAAGTATACCGTTTCGCCCCCCAATCTTCGGGTACGGTGCCATGCTGTGCTTGACACACTATTATACTCCCCCTCCATGTCCACTGGGATGGTAAGGTACGAAGAAGTCCTTGTAATTAAAAAAAACGTGAAAAACTCATGTTGATCTTTTTGTCTGTCGACCTAATGCATGTCAACCTTGTGACCTAATGACGGTCGACTATTTTTTTTTTTTTTACTGTCGACCATACAAACACATCCCAAACAAATAACTTCAGGACGAAACAAAAACAATGAAAGAAAGAAAAATCTAAATTTATCCCCGTAATCCCTGGCCAGAAGAGAACACAATAGCCAAGATATAGCAGCACTCACCTCGCTGGGAGGTGTATTAGAATAGAAAGCAGAGTTGCCGAAACAAGGTAGGAGTTACAACACTTTTGGAAAGGTTACATCAGCCACAAGGGAGCAACATGCAAAGATCCCAGAGAGGGTGTCAACGAGGCATGGGTGAGGTATAAGCGGCAAGTCATCCCAAAAGAAGCTCCTGATTGCTGGCAGCTGGGGTTTTTTTCGTCTGCAATACAAAGCCAAACGGGTGTTGCATCTCTGCGTGCGCTCTGGGAAAAGTTCCCAGGGCTGAAGGGTCTCACCTGCTGCCTTCCTTCCAAAATAGCCCATAACATGACCGTACAGGTCCCTCAGTGGAGCCTCAGCTGACGTCCTTTGCTGCTTCTGCAGGGACACACTGGCCTTGGGTTTTGAGAGAGCATGAACAACAGTTTTATAGACGCCTCCTAAAGACGCATGAGATGGGGCTCTCTCTTGGCTGCTAGACCTTGGCCTTATGCGGCCCGTTTCCTTCTGCACATGTACGGGAGGATAGGGTACCTCAATTTGGTCAATGCCTGACTGGCTAACTCCTGATGCCACCCTCACTGCACCCAGGGCAGCATATGCCATGGGCTTTCCTGGATCTACAACAATGGAGGAGTTGGAACTCAAGCCACTTAACTTCCGCAGCCTGGCTTTCCAAGGGGCATCTTTGTTCTCCATGGAATTGTAGAAAAGCACAGCTTCGGTAGATGGGCGGAAGGTGACCTGGACACTGCTGCGTTTCCGTCGCATTACTTTGGCCTTGTGAGTCACAGACTCGCACAGGTTCTTTATGTTGGCACCATGTTCACTGGCAGATGAGTGGTGAGAAGAAGGTATCTCAGGAGGTTCATCTTCCTCGGCTGCTTGCTGTCTACATAGACCTCGTTTTGGGTCACCTTGCTGCAGGCCAGGTCTATCATTTTCAATGACCTCCCCATCAACCTGAATCCTCACATGGACATCCCTTGATCTACCAGCCACTCTTAGACCCCCAGCTTTCCTAGTCCCATGCCCCTCTATACCTAAACTACTGTCAGTATGTTGTGTTTGGGAATGTGCGTGATGGGGACCTTCTAATGACACTGAACGAACCTCTCCTTTAACACAAAAGTTCTCCTCAACATGCCCTGAGTTATGATCCACCAAAGCAGACCCTACCTTGTTTGTTTCCACTCCCTCCCCTTGCATCTCTTGCTCCTTAAAATATGCTCTTAAACAGGGCAATATGTCTCCACCCTCCAACCAGCCCTGCTCAATTTCTGCATCTGTCAATCCAGCTGAGCCAGCCAAATGGCAAAGGTGATCATATATACTGCCATCTGCCTGCGTTAGGGAGGCTTCCTGACCGTGTGTGTTAGCACAAGGGGGGTCCGCGGTCTGAGGGGAGGGACTGTCAGCAACAGGCAATGCACCTTTGATTCGCTCAGCCGTAACAGGCCCCAGGATGTCAGATGTACTGCTACTGCGCGGTAATGCAGAGGCTTCCTCGTTAACTGCTCCAAATGTCTCAGTAGGTGTTTCCTCGCTCTGCGAATAATGCCTTACCCGGGTAATACGAGGATGCACAGGGGCATCGTCCATTTCTGTCAGACAGGAGAGAGCACAAAGGAAACAAATAAATATATATATATATATATACAGTAGGTTAATTGACAAAAGCAACAGATTTAAAATGAACAGAATCAAAAGATTAGAACATTACCAATGTCATCCCATAAACCCTTGCAGCTGTGTAGAAAGAAGTCAACTAGTCCAAGACTTTGGCCAACTAGGAGGAAAAATCCAAGTGATCTAGATATGTACTTCAAACACAGAGATGGGGAACCTTTAGCCCTCCGGCTGTTGTTAAACTGCACATCCCAGCATGCCCTGCATGACCAAATAGCAAAACTGTTGCAGGGCATGCTGGGATGTGTAGTTCAAAGGTTCCCCATCCCTGTTCTGAAGTGGCATACTAGAGAAAAGCAGGCTGCAGATGTGTCCTCATACATCTATTCCCATTTTTGGATGCCATATGGTGCGAGGCGCCTGACAATTTAAATGCTCCGCCATAAGTAGCGATTCCAATTTTTACTTCTTAAATTTCTAATAGTATACTGTGTTTAGGATTAGTATTTTGTAAGGCAAAGATATTGTTATAAAGTAACAGGCTACTGGCCCCGTGCACAGTTACGCTTTCCCCGCCACATTACACTCATTCCTTTGTAACAAAATATGCTACACATAAGCACAGTAGTTAGTACACTGGGGGTTATTCAGAATTGATCGCTGGGTTGCTAATTTGCAGAGCCATGCGTTTCTCTGACATTCCCAGAAAACTGTTTCCTGTCAATCAACTTACAGCCAGCGATTAAAAACGACGCTGGATTTTATTGCAGGATTGCCTTGCACATGTGTACTGCAAGTTGTGCGCAGGCGCAATCAATCATCACCTGACCTGCAAATTTGCAACTCTGCTATTAGGTCTGAATAATCCTCACTGTTAGACACTTAGAGAAGTACGCAAACCCATTGCTAATGTACATCTCCGATGTTTTTAAATCTGTCGATTGATTATCTGCGAATTTACAGTCATGCGATCAGGTCTGAATAACCCCAACTGTTATCTACTTAGGGCATATCTCAGAGATGCACACAAATCCTGCTGCTAAAGGTATATCTCCAATGTTTTTTTAATCTGTGTGCATGCGCGGCAGCTGGACCGCACATTTATTATTTATTACCAGTTATTTATATAGCGCACACATATTCCGCAGCGCTGTACAGAGAATATTTGAACACTCACATCAGTCCCTGCCCCAGTGGAGCTTACAGTCTATATTCCTTACCACATGTACACGCACACAGACATTCTAGGGTTACTTTTTGTTGGGACCCAATTAACCTACCAGTATATTTTTGCATTGTGGGAGGAGGAAACCGGAGCACCCAGAGGAAACACTTCGAAGCGGATTAAGACACAATACACAGAAAAAATACGCAATCTGGTCCTACAATGTGCAATACTGTACGATCTCGGTCTTGGGATTTTGTTAACCAGATGAAATGGCTTTTCCTAAATATTGCACCATAATTCACCAATAGTGTACTAAGATTATGAATAGAATAGCGATTTAAGCGACATGTCTCTGCTAAAGTGCGTCGTGCCAAATGGAGCTATAAGGGGCAATGAGAGTGTAGGTGTATGCAGCCACATCTGTGTATAGCGACTTCTTTCTATACAGAACGTTCACACTGCCCACACCCATGAACGTACGAGGTAACAATGCGGGGATGCCTTGTCGTTAGTATATAGACGGATATAAAGGTTAGCATGCACAGGGAGGCAGGGGAGCCAAAGCGAACGCAAACGCTCTTTTCTTATGACAAACACAGGTGTTACCATTTACAGCGTATCAGGATTTTATATACATCAAATAGACAAATTCCATTGTATTAGCGGTTTAATAAGCACAACTATATCAGTGATTCTAGCCATGGTATTTAACTCATGTGCTGTAGTAATTATTCCTTAAAAAAAAAAACATCTACTCTAATCCCCCCCCCCCCCCACACACACACACACGCGCGCACACACACGCACACACCTGCTCCCTTCCTCACTCATATCCTCAATCTGTCTCTGTCTCCGGGTACCATATCCTCCTCCCGGAAGCATGCCCTTGTCATGCATTTTATTAAAGACCTGACCCAGACTCTCTCATCCTCTTTGCCTCCAAGATCATTGACTTGCTTGTCTATAGACAACTTACCACCTCCCTCCTTGGTCCACTTCACTCTAGTTTTTCCTCCCTCTGCTCCCCCCAAAAAAGACCCATAGTAAGGTCTCATTATCTTCCTACAAAATCCAGGGTAAGTTCTACTTATTCTTCTGGACATCGCTGCAGCCTCTGAAATTGTGGACCAGCCTCTCCTCCTCTCTGCAGTCTTTCTTTCTCCATTATACTGTAATTTTCGTGGTTGCTATCCTCACTACCCCGCTTTCTCCCTCTACCTGGTTCTCCAAGGGACTATTCTTGGCACCTTCTTGTCTCCCGCTACACTTCTTCACTTGGAAATCTCATCAGCTCCTTATGCCTCCAGTACCATCGCTACGCTGAGAACACCTAAATTTAACCTCTCCTCTACTCTACATAGCCCTCCCCTTCCATCCACTCTCCTCTCCTGTTAGGACATCTCCTCCTGGATGTCTCAACGCTCTCACAAACTCATTTTTCTGATTATGTAGTTAATAATAACAATAATAATAACAACAACTACAGATTGTTTAAATGAGCAGAAAAAGGAGTAGGAGCGTAAAACTAAAAGCGTGCTGCCATCTAGTGGTGGAACTTGCATTCATCAGGTAGCCGAATTTCCAAAAAGTTTCTAATAAGTTTGACAAGTCTTTCAAAAATTACACCCAAATCTGAATGAGGTCTTATAGGTGCATGAGTGTTGCTGGCATTGAAACTTTGGCAGAAATATAGTAACCTGCACTTCAATGTACAGTATAATTTTTAAGCTATTCGTTTTAGTAATGGCCAAATTACTAGACATGGTTCCAACGGGTGAGAAAGACTAAGGGGGTTATTCAATCTGTGTAGATATTTCCCAACAGTGGAAATATCAGCACTCACCTATTCAATTCTGCCATTAACGACAGCATTGAAGGGTGTTGGATCCGAAAGTCGGATCTGTTTTGTCGGAAACGGCTGCGGATTGTCGAATTCATGGCCGTTTTTTTGAATTCTGGAAGTTTAAAGAAACAAAAACGGGATTTGCGTTACAACAAGAGGGGGTATTCAATTTGGGATTCCGAGTGTCGGAACCCGGGCCAGTTTTGTTTCTTCCGACTGTAAATCAATTGCCGGAATTCAATGTTCTGGCTGTCGAGTGTAGCAAAGTCTGCAAATCGGCGATAATGGCCACGGATTGATGAAAATCGGCTGTGAATTCGACAATAAGTGGACAAAACAGATCCGACTTTTTAAAAAAAAGTCAGATCTGACGCCCTTCAATGCGATCGTTAATTGAATAGGTGAGTGCTGATATTTCCCCTGTCGGGATATATTGACACAAATTGAATACTCCACTAAATTGCATGCTGTATTAGCTATCCTGACTTTAAAAAAAAAAAATGCAACCCTACAAAAAAAAAACCACAGAATAAAAAAACAGCACCCTACATTCTCTAATAGTACAACCTATTATGTATTGAGCTATAGCTATGGAGAGATTAAGAAAAAACATACAAAGGGTCAAATTCAAACAACAGAACATTTTTTAAAATACAGATATCATTATTTTAGACTACAGAGTGAGAATTTATTTGCAGCCATCACACAAAAACCATAAACCTTCAACTCACATTACAAGTGCTAGAATAAAAGGTTAGTATTATCAGTGAGTGACCAAAGCAAGATGCAAACCCAAAACATATACATTAGTGCCTTAACAGCATAAAGCATTTACATCAGACATTCTCAAATATGTTTAAAAAAAATATTTATATTATTAAGAAAGTGTCCATCACAATCCGTTAGGAACACCCAACACCGCAAAAAGCTGTCGTTCAGGCGTCTTAATGCAGCGTAGAACCCTTAAATACATAACAATTTGTAGATAAAAGGTGTAACGCTATATTATGTTTCTTTTAGGAAACGCCCACAACGGGGCATTTAACAACATCCGAACCACAGCTTAACGATCAGGTGAACAGGGAACTTTGAGAATGTCTGAGATTAAGCCGTTAAATATGTTCAAGTAACGTGCACATTGGGAAGGAATAAGCGCGCAGATACCACCCATCTCTATGAGACATAATAGTCTGATGATCATCGGTATTCTGTGCGCTTAGAGGGGCGGCAGACACAGTGGGTGGGAGTGCAGACAGAGGTGCCACTACCTGACAGCTCATCGGAAAGCAGAGTGAGAACAATATCAGGCAGAAGGGGTTTGGAAGGATGGATCAGGACAGGTGCACTTTTAGCGCTGCGGATAGAGGCTGATGGCAGGGCACTGTCCCCAATGGATCGGCTCCTCATGGCTTTAAAAAAAAAAAGAAGACAGAAAGACAGGAGAGATCGGGGAGAAGAGGGAGCGGAGAGGAAAGAGAAGTGAATGATGAGAGTGCAGCAAAACCACAAAAAGCAGAAAGTGAAGTTATGCGAGTGGACAACATGTACTGTACAAGGTTGTGTGCTCAGGAGACACCGAAATGTTGAAGTGTCTATAAAGAGCACAGAGACAAAAAAAGGCAACAACTGGAAAAACAAAGACAAAAATAAAAGAGGAAATATACCACGTACAAGAATATCACATTGAAGCACAACACATAAATGCAGATGCGGTCTGAGTGCAGCTGTGACAGAGTGACGGCCTCATCCTGTGTTCAAACTGAACATCCAAATACCCAACACACAGATCTCTATAAGAAACACCTTTATCATCACCTACAAACAGAACATTGCAATTTACCTGCTTCCAGCAAGGTCTAAAACTGAAGCTATATGTGCGGGTTTTTTATTTTTTTACCGATGTAGAGTTTTTTTATATATTCTCAAGGCGGAGTACAACATTCTAAACATATGAAGGGATAACCAACATGCATTGGGTCACCCGCTGAAGGTTCATAGGCCTTAGGTCGACACCTGCAGGCCCTACAGCTACACCAGCAGAGGTGCGAGGCCGTACAGCTACACCAGCAGAGGTGCGAGGCCCTACAGCTACACCAGCAGAGGCGCGAGGCCGTACAGCTACACCAGCAGAGGCGCGAGGCCGTACAGCTACACCAGCAGAGGTGCAAGGCCGTTCAGCTACACCAGCAGAGGTGCAAGGCCGTTCAGCTACACCAGCAGAGGTGCAAGGCCGTTCAGCTACACCAGCAGAGGTGCAAGGCCGTACAGCTACACCAGCAGAGGTGCAAGGCCGTACAGCTACACCAGCAGAGGTGCGAGGCCGTACAGCTACACCAGCAGAGGTGCGAGGCCGTACAGCTACACCAGCAGAGGTGCAAGGCCCTACAGCTACACCAACAGAGGTGCGAGGCCATACAGCTACACCAGCAGAGGTGCGAGGCCGTACAGCTACACCAGCAGAGGCGCGAGGCCGTACAGCTACACCAGCAGAGGCGCGAGGCCGTACAGCTACACCAGCAGAGGTGCGAGGCCGTACAGCTACACCAGCAGAGGTGCGAGGCCGTACAGCTACACCAGCAGAGGTGCGAGGCCATACAGCTACACCAGCAGAGGTGAGAGGCCATACAGCTACACCAGCAGAGGTACGAGGCCGTACAGCTACACCAGCAGAGGTGCGAGGCCGTACAGCTACACCAGCAGAGGTGCGAGGCCGTACAGCTACACCAGCAGAGGTGCGAGGCCGTACAGCTACACCAGCAGAGGTGCAAGGCCGTACAGCTACACCAGCAGAGGTGCAAGGCCGTACAGCTACACCAGCAGAGGTGCAAGGCCGTACAGCTACACCAGCAGAGGTGCAAGGCCGTACAGTTACACCAGCAGAGGTGCGAGGCCGTACAGTTACACCAGCAGAGGTGCGAAGCCGTACAGCTACACCAGCAGAGGTGCGAGGCCGTACAGCTACACCAGCAGAGGTGCGAGGCCGTACAGTTACACCAGCAGAGGTGCGAGGCCGTACAGTTACACCAGCAGAGGTGCGAAGCCGTACAGCTACACCAGCAGAGGTGAGAGGCCGTACAGCTACATCAGCAGAGGTGCGAGGCCCTACAGCTACACCAGCAGAGGTGCAAGGCCGTACAGCTACACCAGCAGAGGTGCAAGGCCGTACAGCTACACCAGCAGAGGTGCGAGGCCCTACAGCTACACCAGCAGAGGTGCGAGGCCGTACAGCTACGCCAGCAGAGTCGCTTCACTGTGGCGTTCAATTCTAGGAAATTAACTCCAGTCTGAACACCTATTACGCCATTTTCATTTTTTGTGCAAAAACAAAACTCAAATAAGTTGTTTCAAATGTATATACATTGATTACAAAAAAAAAAAAAGACCTCTGTGAAGATGTAATTAATGACAGAGGTTGTATAAACTGGTCTGAAACCATTTCTTCGTCACACTAGTTTGTCTGTGGTCTATGGTCTGATGCTTAATCCCTTTACACACTTTTACAATTTTCTGAGATCGAATTCGAGGTATTCAATTTAATTATAATTCATAAATGTCAAAAGTGGTAAGTATTAACCCTTTGAGTGCTAAGTGATCTTGTAAAAATAGGTGTAAAAATTGGCAAGCAAACCTTTTTATTCATCATAATGACCTGTAATGTTAAACTTATATAGGAAATATTTATTTTTTTAAACTTTTTTAATTTGAATTTATATAACATATGTGAGCGATGCTGGCATTTTTAGCAGATATTTTGCACAACTCACAGTGATGTTGGCACTCAAAGTGTTAAAATAAATGTTGCTAAAAGTCTAACATCTAACCAATTCTATCTCTGTGTAACGTGGTAGAACAGTCAGCTTACACCTCGTAGCCAACAACGTTATATCTTATTGTCATCATGTCACACTGAAATCCTTGAACGCAAACATGAGAAAGCAACAGTGCAATGAACTCAAACAAATAAATGTATTGACAATTTAGAAAAATAAAACCATGAGAGAGTATCATTTAAAAAGAACCCAATGTAGTAAGAAAGCAAGCAGCTGGATCTACCCAGTAAATTCTCATCCTACATAATACAAAACTAAAACTGCTCATCACCCCTATGGGGGAATTGAAGTGTTTTGCATTCCGGCTACCAATAGATGGTGTCCGACAGAGAAGTTCAAGCGTTACTCTGTCTGTTTGGGGGGGGGGGTTATGGATTGATATGAAAAATGGAGACATGACAGGTGCTCTAGTATTCACATACCAATAGTTTTCTGGCGCACAATGCTTCTGGCTTTCTCAGTGCCCGGAGACCCAGTGGTGGTGGCGCTGCGTTGCCGCATTGGAGCCTGCCCGGGTTGCTCTCTGCTCCATCCTCGAGAGAACGATTTATCCACTGAGCCTTTCTGGAAGTCATGGGTGCTTCCTGCATAAAGAAGGAGTGCATCATTTACAATAGCTACGCCGCCAAGATGATTTTCATTGTGCTGTACATTATCCTATTCCCCTTCATTTTGGCGAAGAACACTATGGGCAGTATTCAATGCTCCTGATTCCCCGGGGGGGTTTTTCAGCGAATCGGGCTGTTTTCACTCCTTGCGGTGAATCTTTTTCACAGAAAATCTGATTCGCCCTATACAATGTTAACTGTTCGCTGAAAGCGAACAGTGAATGCCGGCCAGTTCTCCGTTTCATGCTCGCTGCAGTTTGCTGGTGTATTTCAATGGGGTTTTCAATGGGGAGCCGCTCATTAGATATTCACTGCGCCTGGTCCCGCTCATTACATATGCACGAGCGGGACCAGCGCATCACTCCCTCCTCCGCCTCCCCTGCCAGCTCACCTGGGGCGGCAGCTGCTGCTGCCTGTGTCCCCGCCAGCCCTCCTTCTCCCCCACACATTCCAGCGCAGGCAGGAAGGCTTCCATCTCCCTGCTTTCCGCCTAAAATATGTGCCCTGTCTCTCCCCTGTAGTGTTCCATATCTTTACTGTTTACCTAACTGGCTGTTGCAACGAGTTATTGGCGCAGCTGAATAGCTTCCTGGGTGCTGTGCAGCTCAGCAAATATATGTTCCTCATGTCACGTGTCCCACATCAGGATACACATATATGTACGTGAGATATATATCTGTACTGTCACTGTTTTACCTGATCCTATCCTGGCTGTTGCACAGCAATCCAAAACTAATTCCTAGTATACGCAAGTATACCTGGCCAAATAAAGCGGATTCTAATTCTGATGAAACTCCGCTAGCTCCGGTAGAATTTTTGCACCTTGATTTGCAGAAAATGTGGTTGCCGCTATGTGACGCACCAGTAGACTTTACTGAGTAATGTGATTTGCGACAAATGTGTGACTGAATCTCTAAACAAACTGCCAGTAAGTAATAGCTGCAACTTTTTCCCAATACAGGTCACGTTGTGCTCCGTATACAAACCCACTCAAACCCACTCAATATATATATATAAAATTATATATATACAATTAATTTCATGTTGCGGCCAAGACACATTTTCTGCAAAAGAAGATGCCCGATGCTAGCAGGGTTGCATGGAGGTTCACTCGCACCAGTCCTCTCATGCTGTGTGGTGTACTGAGGCTGAATGTAGGAAGGCACAAGTGAAAGGCTAATGATTCAACCTATTTAATGGTTGCCACAGCTATACGCAAGAGACAGGTTGAGGGAAATGAGAAAAGGAGAGCCGTCACGGACAGTATCAGTATGTGGGTTTAACCTTTGCCCTTGTGCTTCTTCTGCTTCTGCTCGCTCAGCTTGTCTAATGGCAGCTCATTCAAATCAAGATGGTAGACGTTCTTGGCAAGCACTTTGGTCAATGTTTCCATGGTGTGAGCCCATTCTGTGGCTTGCTCCTCCCAGTAAGTTAGAGACGACATTACTGCCAGTAGATCGTCCCACAGTTCCCGGGAAACACTAACATGCAGGCTTGACTTGATCCAGGCCACAATCAGTGTCTATGGGATGAGAGAGAACATGCATTGGCAGTTAGGATGCATATGTACTAGACAAACAGTAGGTTGAATTAAGAGGACCTGTGGACCAAATATTCTTTACTACTTATGATTAATACTTCTGCTGTCATGGTGATGGGACTATTTTTATGTGGAGGCCTGGAGCTGCAGCTCCATCCGTCCCATTGTTAATCTGGCCCTGGACTGATGCACCCAACAGTCGTTCAGCCGACTTACGGTGGAGGCACTCGGAATATTTCACAGCCTGTCCTGCATCAAGCAGTTTAAATTCTGGATATTTTGATACAATTATTAAAAATAAAAATGAAACTTGAATTCTAATAAAGTAGCGTGACTCACAAACATTTACCTGAAACAAGGGTCCTGCCAGCCGACCAGCCAAAATCTGATTCTTCTTGCCTTGATACTGCTGAAGAACCTGGGGTGGGATCTTCAGCACGGACTCTGTGACCCTGAGCATTACCAGAAGCAGCTGCATCCTGGGCACAACAAAATTGAAGTAGTAAGAGAAATTTCTGCTCACAAAGACACAAATGAAGTTATTTAATATAAGGTTTCCCTTATGTTTTTTGACCAGATTTGTCAGTCCTTAGAATATTACGTCTCTGTATAACCAGGGAATGACACAGTACAGTCTGAACGTTCCCTCATGTGGCTGTTGGGTTGGGTGAGGACATTATCCACCGGGTGTCTGTCTTCTGACCACCGGCATGGTAAGTATGCTAACCCTATCCCCCTACTTTCCATACCTTAACCCTTGTTAGCTGCAGTCTCAACCGAACAACCCCTGCCACCTGCAACCTAACCTTTAGTATCCTCATTAGTGCCTGGGATATGGTCATTAGCTAGACCCTATGAAGGTTTACATGCATTAGGTTGTTCACTGAAGTTTGACAGGGCTTAAGTCAACACCTGAGATAGGTCGACAGGGTTAGAAGGTCGACAGTCTAAAGGTCAATTTTTTTCCCTTGTAGCCGTCATGTGCCGGCAGGCGGTATTTCCTACACTACCATCCAATACAGCATGGTGGGAGAATAAAATGAGTATGCCGAGCACAGCAAGGCACCGGGTTTGAAGCATGGCGAGCACAATGAGCCATATGAGGGGACGCGGTGCGCTTAGATGGTTAAAATACCCATGAAAAATTGTCACCTTTTGAATGTCGACCTTCCTATTGGTGACCTCATACTTGTGTCAACATTCTAACCCTGTCAACCTTAGCCATGTTGAACTTCAGTGGTCGACCTTCATGCAGTCGACCCAACTACATGCTATGGTAGTCTACACCAAGACACAAATCACTGTGGCACTGGTATAGTCACGTAGTCTAGACTAATAAACTCCCTGGCATGACATTGCCACAGTTCTGTAACTTGGGAGCAAGAAATTAGGATATAAATTACATTTCAGCTTAAACTTCCCTTAAAATTTTTAAAATGATAACATTTTAAATACATTTGACAGTAAATAACATCAACTAACAACAACAACAACAACAACAGGTAAAGGCATAGTATATTTCTCTAAAAAAGAAATGTTGGGTACTTGTGTATTATCACGGCGCCCCCGATTTCCATCGCAGGGCATTGTACAACCACAAAATTGCATTGCATCGCATGCCATATGATCGCATGCGATGTGATGAGACACGATTATACCCGATTTTTAATTGTACAGGCACCCAGATCCCTGATTCCTATGTTAAATGCCCCCCCAGACCCGATTTTAGACCCACCCTGATGGGTAATGACTATGTTAAATGTGCCCCCATTGTTAACGCCACCCCACTATCAATGCCAATCTGAAGCGTGGCGAGCGCAGCGAGCCCGCAAGGGGCGGCAGTACGCGTCCTCCGACCTTTTCATACCCCCACTATCCACGTTGGCGGGGAGTTGATTTTATATAGTGTGGCGAGTGCAGCGAGCCACCGAGCCAGAAGCATGGCGAGCGCAGCGAGTAATGCACGTCCCCTCGCTGGGCTCGCCATGCTTCGGGCTCGGTGGCTCGCCACACTATATAAAATCAACTCCACGCCAACATGGATAGTGGGGGTATGAAAAGGTCGGAGGACGCGTACCGCCGCCCCTCGCGGGCTCGCCACACTTCGGGTTGGCTTTGATAGTGGGGTGGTGTTCACAATGGGGGGGCATTTAACATGGTCATTACCCATTAGGGTGGGGATACAATAAAAAATTGGGTCTGGGTGGGCATTTAACATTGAAATCGCATCGCATGCCATTATAATGGCATGCGATGCGACGCGATATTACAATTGTACACTCATCCTGGGGAAAGGCTCTAATCGGGTCC
This sequence comes from Crinia signifera, assembly GCF_055691185.1. Taxonomy (NCBI): domain Eukaryota; kingdom Metazoa; phylum Chordata; class Amphibia; order Anura; family Myobatrachidae; genus Crinia; species Crinia signifera. The sequence goes on along the minus strand of NC_139228.1, from coordinate 18,667,048 downwards.
ATCGCATACCTTAATTAGTGGTATGCGATGCGACGCGATGGGCACCGTGATAATACACAAGTACCAAATGTTGCTTAACACTATAAATTTGCAATGTAACTGGGAAGAAGTAAAATGTAAGAGCTACTGGGAAGGATTTGGGTCAGATTCTTCTAATTTATTTAGCACCTTCTAGATTGAAGATAATAGACAGAATCTGATCTGTGGGCAACATCTTATCTTCAATACAACTCCCATCTTAGTAACTTTACTTACCCCAATAATTTTACTATACAAATCTAAATGAAGAACACTAGCCTTTCCCCTCACAGGCTAAAGTGCTGATAAGTCACAGTCATTAGATCATGCTAATGGACACTGCTGTATAGGGCATAGCTGGACATATGTTATAAAGTCCATATTACCAGGTCTTCTTGTCCATGGCAACTTGTACCACCATGTAGCGATAAATGTTCAGCACTCTCTTACACATGTCCGTATGTTCATTTAACATCATCTTATTATCATTTGCGGGCTCAAGCAAAATGATATTTGCAGCATTGACAATAAAAACCTGTTGGCATAAGAGATGAGAGAACATTGGCTCCGTGGCATATAAATCAGCACAGCACAGTGCCCACATGGTCCGTATCAGTACCTGGTACACAGCCTGGGCCCCAGCCTTAACCTTATTGTCCAACGGATCATCATCGGGATGTTTATTAGTGGTATCCTGATGACACTTTGACCAACTGGACGTTCGGACATGTCCTGGAGGAACGGCCAGGGTCTCCTGTTGATAACAAAGAGCAACTTACATTACACAGACCATTATTTTCCACTTAGTTCAGTGTAAGTTATGTCATAAGGATTGGGAGATTGCAGTTGGGAGTCGCCGCTTCCTGTATTCTGCGGGGTTCTATGCCTTTATCTCTATGATGCAGAAGTTTTCCTTAGCAATTGAGTTTGGAGATTCTTTTAATAATGTTATAACTGAAGAATGTGGTGTCTGATGAGATAACCACTTAGGTATGTATTTAGGATGGGTAAATAAAATATAATCAGTGCATAGTCTATAGCAGGGCTCAACAAAATCCTGGGGCCAGGTTTGCCAGGAAGCACATCGCGTAAGGCAGAGTTATGCGCTTGAGTTAATGGCAACAGCCGGGCAGAGGGGTGGACAACCCACCCGACTGTTCAAAACTCAAAGTGGCTCGCAAGCCAATTGGTGCTCGCGGTTCGGCAGCCAATCAGGAGCGGCAGTGGTAGCTGTTGGACCACGAGCTCAGATTGGCTCGTGAGCCGCCTTGAGTTTTGAAATAGCCGCACCACGGACCTGCTCTGATACAGCCGGGTGAGTTGTTCACTGCACTGCCCGGCTATTACTGTTACCGTGCATGGTAACTGTTGGGAGAGGGGAGGGAGGGAAGAGGAGGAGGGGTAATCCCGCTCGGCAGTAAGCATGCATCCCCTGGCAAAAGAAAGCCATAGCAACGAGCGTGTAGGTAAGCGCCACTTATGTGTCTGGACTCTTAGATTTTAAAACATTTGTCAAGCCCTGGTGTATAGAAGGCCAAAGCAAAGTAGTCCAGATTTAGTTTTCATTAGGCTGGGTTATGGGCAACAACTACCACCGATATATTAGAAAGTCCAACCTGCGGCCTATACAAGTCAGTCTCCTGCAGAACTCCCAATAGTGCTGATCTATGGAAGACTAAAAAGCAAAAGATGCTCGGATTTATTTTGTTCAGCCGCTGTACCAAATTCACATAAATAATATTTTGTTTTACCTCTTGCTCCTTTCCCTTTTCGCACGTCACATTGGATTCCTCTTGCCGCTCAACAGATATCACAATCCCATTATCTAGTGCGCACGGTTTCTCTGGCTCTTGCATAAACAAAGGCTTTTCTTTCAGTTTAATCCACTGCTCGTACACCTTCAGCACCTTGCGCATGGCTGCGGCTTCACACACCGGCAGCAGGAAAGACTGTCAGAAAGAGACACACAGTGAATATTAGATTAACAGTTCTTACAGAATGTACAACTGCAGATATGTTATTAGAGACTTAAGTTAGTAACAGATCACTAATACCCCTTTCAGATCACAAATGCAGGGTCACACCTGGGGCGAGGACATAGGTCCATCCCAGGAGCAACCCGGCATTTGTAGTCTGTAAGCTCCATGTCCAACCCGGCTTATTGCTGGGTCACTGATGCCATACACAGATGGGGCAGAGCGGCAGCGCGTAATGGGTGGGTGGTGGAGGAGGCAGCACTTGAGAGCAGACAGAGCTGCCTCCTCCATACGGTGAACGGGACCCAGGTTCGCGGACTCGGATTACACTGCACCTTCGCCTGGGTCAGAGCAGGGTTCAACCCTGGTCGTGACCAGGGTTGAAATCCCAGGTTGCTCGACCTGGGGTGTGGCGCTTTCACACCACACCTTGACCTGGGTTGCCGATGTTACGACCTGGCAATAACCCGGTTTGAGAGTGCGGTCTGAAAGGGATATAACATGTAACCAGTATACACAGTTCTGGGCAAAGGCCCATGCTACAATAGCATAAAGGTGCACACACACACTAGTGTATTTTTGCCCAGCGTGTATGGACAGCGATGATGGGGAAAATCATTGGGCGGAAAATAGTTCAGTGCATACACACTTAGCGACTTTCACCCAGCTACTGTAAGCGATTTTCCCGGAGGTAGGCGGCTTTCCATAGCTGACGCTATGGAAAGCCGTGCACCCCGTCACTCATCTGCTGGTAATACTAGCAGATGAGTGGCGGCGGCCGGTGATAATGTGGTAGCGTGAATCAGAGCTCACCACACATCTCTCAGCTCAAACGGCAATACTAAGCTGCTTTCAGCTCAAAGATGCCCAGTGTGTAAGGGCCTTAAGGGTACACCAACCAAAATATAATCTCAGTATGAACAGTAAATACTTTAGGTTTGCCTTTGAGCATATTTGGTACCATTTCAGTTCTGCTAACCTGCCGGAAGATCTCGATGAGGAAGTCGACGTTACTGCATTTGCTGGAGAAGAATCTACGGACAATCTCGTAGTCCGTGATATGCTCTTCAGCAATGCTGCACAGACTGGAGACGCTGGGCTCTCGCTCTGTAAGAGTGCTGGTGTTAGAGTGGGATTGCTTGGGCTCTGCACTCCTTTCACCATTGTCGCTCCTACTTTCCTCCTGAGCAGCAAGGTTAGCAGCAGCTCTCTAGAAAATATACAGCAAAGAATTAAAGCACATTTTAAAAGGTTAATACTTTATACCAAAACGCAAGTCTTACAGTGCTTACATAATGGATTCATAAAAGGACTAGCGGTCTAAACAATAAAAGCAAAAATTGGCAGAAGGGGGACTTAATGCATAATGGCATCTAAACCTACTCAATGCCTTGATGTCACCTCCTTTTGAGCCCTTACCGGAAGCACCTTTTAAATAACTGACCCGGAAGATGGTTTTCTTGAATGTGATCACGTCAGCCAGGAGACTGAGCGAGTTGCAGGCTTTATGGGCGGATTAAGGGGAATATTCAATCACCGGCGAGCATCTCCCATTGTGGAGATGCCCGCTGGGCCATATTCAATGCTGTCTCCCCGACAGCATTGAGCAGGGTACTGTATCTCGGCAGAACGAGCCCGACATCACAAGCTGTCGGGCTCGTTCTGCCGAGAACGGCCGGGAAGTGACGAGCTGCCGGATGCAGCTCGCCTCTTCCCGGCCGCAACTCGCGGCCACGCCCCCTTCTCATCCCGCTGCAGGCGGGACATTGAATCTCACCTGCCGTGACCCCCACATTGAATACCCCCCTTAATGTTTTTGAATATCATGCCAGACAGAGAGGTAATTAAGGACAAACCCAAGATTTCATCTAAACCAATACATCATACTACCATCTTTCTTTCCTCAAACAAAAGGATGAGAAAAGTGGACTACTGTACATACATTAGACCTTGTAAGACCAATATCTATCTACTTAGAATGAAAGAATTCATGAAGACAGAACATCTATTTGTTCTCCTAGAACAGTGTTTTTCAACCTCTGTTCCGTGGCACACGTGTGCCTTGAGCTGTTCTCAAATGTGCCCCAAGATCTAGAGATGCCCAAACCAGTTTACAGCCACCACCAGTTCAACTGTTTTTTTTTCCCTGTGGAGGCCAATGTGTTTTGCCCTGTGGGGATCTCATGGTGTGCCATGGCAATTTTAAAATCTTATTTAGTGTGCCGCAAGGTAAAAAGGTTGAAAATCACTGTCCTAGAAGGAATCAAAAAGGTTATGGATCCACCAATAAAACCCTTCAACGATGGATTAAAGTAAAGGTCTACATCTATAAGAAGGAAGGACATTCTTAAGGCACACTCAACTAGGGCGGAGTTGATAAGTTAATGGGGAAGGAAGGCGATGGCATTAGTAAAGGACACCTGCAGAGCAGCAGCTTGGTCCTTCATACAAACTTTCAAAATGCACCATGCATTCCATCTGTTAGATGCTCACATTGGAAATCAAGTTCTTCAAAATGCACTCCAACAATTACACTTGTTATGCAAATCTCTGTGGGCTTTCACTGCCATGAGTATATCAAAGAAACAGAATGATTGGTGCGTATAATCCATTATTTTACTACAAAGACATCTCTCAATGGGACCAATGTATTAAGAATGTTGATGTGATGAAGTGGTGATATATTGGTGATAAAGTGGAAGGTGGTAATGCAACAGCCAATCAACTCCTAGCTGTCATTTTTCAAACACAGCTGATTGGCTGAGCATTATCATCTTCCACTTTACCACCTTACCAGGCTTAATACATATGTTCCAATGTCCCTACTAGCAGCTGATGCGGATCAATTTCTACTACAATGGTCAGAGATCAAACATATACATTATTCTTATTCTCATAACTTGAGCTTATTATAGAATGCCAGTCCCCTACACTGAGTACAGACAGTTATTTTGTGACGGAATCAATATTCATGACTAATGCCGGGAACTAACAGGCATCACTGAGACACTTCAGCACAGATATTTGTGAGGCCACAGGTTTCTCAGGAGTATTTTTGAATCTTAATAAATGTATGGTCAATACTGCAAACTATTATTTCGGCAGCTATTGTCTGTGTATTTATCAGTATCGATTAATTTTGTATTTATTAATAAACGTCTAGCCTGTGAATTTAAAAGCCTACTATAACGTGACTCATGTACAGTTGGATGGAAATGCAAACGACACCTTTAATCCAAGGGCGTATGTGCACCACCAATGCTTGCTGACTGAGAGGCATTTTGTGCCTAGGACCCTTTGCGCTAAACTGGGATTGAGAAATGATGCAAGTGCGGTCAGAGCGTTGACATGTTCGCGCAAACTGTGTGCTTTGCTGACCACTGAACAGGTGCTTGTTTGGTGGCAGATCCCAGACCATGCGGACCACGGAATTCCACCGATTCCCTCCCACTGATGCCAATACCATATTATCAGGCTTGGTGCAAGGTTTCTCGGTAAAACGTCAGCTTACTGCTCCCGTTAGCATTAAGTTCAACAAGGATGTCATCCTCAGAGTCATTCTTTATTGTGTGATAGTCAGATTCAGGGGCGCACCCAAAGTCTGGAGCCCCTAGACCAGGCATGTTCAAACTGTGGCCCTCCAGCTGTTGTGAAACTACACATCCCAGCATGCATTGCCATAGTTTTAGCATTCCCTAATAGCAAAACTGTGGCAAGGCATGATGGGACTTTATGGGAGAATGGGAGAATATGACAGTTGCCTAATGAGCTGGCCCTACATAGTACGGCTGGTACGGCCATTCTGTTATATTTCTATAGCAATATTTGCAAGTGTAATCAATACATTAAATTTGTTTGTGTGTCTTGTACTAATTTTACTTTACATAGTAAATATGACTTTTTGTAACACATTGTCTAGACCAGGGATGGGGAACCCTTGGCCCTCCAGCTGTTGTTGAATCAGCATGCCCTGCAACAGCTTTAGTATGACCAAATAGCAAAACTGTAGCAGGGCATGCTGGGATGTGCAGTTCAGCAACAGCTGGAGGGCCGAAGGTTCCACATCCCTGGTCTAGACACACATGGTATCCTTGGTGAGCTGGACACATGTTGATACAGCAAGTGGCGTTAAGAGGGGGGGGTGACTTTTCACTGGGGTCTGCTGGAGAGGTCTGGGTTCCACTCCCCCTCCCCCATTGCAGGGATCTGGGCAGTGGGGAGAGAGATGTCAGGCTGCAGCACAGTCTCTCTCCCTAGCTCAGCACTCGCTGGTCAGTGCAGTGTGCTGAGCTGGGGAGAGAGGCAGCGGACTATCCTCTCTCCCCCTCCCATTTGTTTTTTTTCCCACAGAGGCGGTAGGGCCCAGCCGACCTGTCGGTGCCCCTGAGTACAGCCAGCTGTGCAAGCTACGCGGAACAGTCTAATCAATAAAAGCTCAGAATATCTGAAACCCTGGAGAACACAGAGTTGGCAACACATTAACTGGACAGATCCCACTTTAAAATACCTGTATATTCTTTGGCACATTCTCCCCTTCAGTCCCAGGAATGTGTATCCCTGTGTGCGGCTTTGGTTCCAACCAGAAGGACACCAGCCATCGAATGACAATCACCCGGGCATTGAGGAAGGGCTCTTTGGTGCAGTAATGAGCCTCATTGCTCTCTGCGTCCCTCCGTATTAACACGTAGTTAGGTTTTGGTCTCATCTGTGGTATCTCTGCAACCAAATTACAAATTACTTTGTTGTGATCAGAACAAATACCAAAATTCCCAAATAAAACAATGACTGTTAGTGACAATGGGCCTTATTCTAGTTCACTCTTAGAGGCAAATTCCTTCTCAAATGGACAAAACCATGTGCAGAGAGAATTAGATTTGGGTGGGGTTTTAGTTCAAAGTGAGATCTATATTGCAGTGTAAAAATAAAGCAGTCAGTATTTTCCCTGCACAGAAACAAAATTACTCACCCAAATCTAATTCTATCTGCACCTGTTACATCTGCCCCCCTGCAGTGCACATGGTTTTGTCCATTTGAGAAGGAATTTGCCTCTAAGAGTGGAAGAAGAACTAGAATGAGGCCCAATATGTAAATGCATTTAACAATCTCTACTAATGGGGGTATTGAATCCTGGAGGATATTTCATATAGTCTGAAATACTGATCAGTTCCGGCATTTTCTGCCCGGGACTTGCTGCTGCAGATTCTGCCCTTGGAAAAGTCGAATTTGCATTGGCAGAAAAGGACGCTAAACAATCAATAGGTTTAATAGGAATTTGATCTATTATAGGGTAAAACTATTGATACTTCCGACATTCGAAAATATCAGTAGAGATTGAATACCCCCAAAAAGTGATCATAAAAAGAACACAACTCAGTAACGCAAATATAATGGTAACTTCAACTCCACAAAACACTATTGCTCCATAAGCCAATCAAGCCAATCAACACTCGAATGACTCATATCCCAACAACGAAAATATAGGGTTCCTACCATTATGATGATGATAATCTGTATATGGATTACAGAACAGCTCTGTGCTCACAGTTCAATTTGAAGAACAGTAAACAAAAACAAAAAATAGGGACACATATGCTAAGGAAATCAGTATCAGAGATCAGTAACAGACTGAAAGGGAAGTTATCTTATTTCTATTCCAGGGGTGCTGCAGCTGGTGTGGTAATGGTTTTAGAATGAGGTCCAGGGTTCTACGGTTTATAATGGAATATGACATTTATAATAGGACAATGCAGTACTTTTGAAAACCCTTGCTTGCCAGCTACTATAGTTATTGTATTTGAAAAGCAGCAAAGATATTTTCCCCTAGTTTCCCCTTCCGACAGGAACACCGACTGTGGGAGGTCCGCAAATCGGTGAAAATGGCCGCGGATTGTCGAAAAACGGCTGTGAATTCCACAATCCGCATCCGTTTCCGACAAGACAGATCCGACTTGTTTTAAAGTCGGATCTGTTTGGTCAAAATCCTTCTTTAATGTTGTTGAAAATGGCAGCATTGAATAGGCGGCGGGTGCTAATTCTCCGGCGGAAACATCGGCTGGGATTGAATAGCCCCCTCCACCCCCTTAGTGTGCAAGGCACCACTTTCCCTTATACTACATTCCTGGCCGTCACTATCTGACGTCACAAGGGGGAATACATATTATAGACCCCTGCCCCCCCCCCCCCCCCCCCAGGCTGCCTAATGCTAAAAGACCCCAGTATAATTCTTATTGGCTGTTGGGATTCCATCATCAGCCTCTCCAGTGATTTCGGGATTCCGTTTGCTGGGTGAGATTCCAGGGACAGGACTTTAACTTCCAGCAGACCGATCGCCAGCACGCTAAACGTATCCCGGTACAAGAGGTGGAAAACCACCAGGGATATCGGTTACCCACATACGTGACAGGCTGATAAAAGCATGCACTTTGCGTTTGAGAAACACTGCCCTCTGCCAACATTAGAAATCTGTACATATTGACAGAATGTGTCCTTCTAGGCAATGCCAAAATATAAAAGGAAAATACAAAGAACCACCAATACTTACTGTACACACACATATATATATATAAAAACCATCTTACGCTTACCAAGTACAGGATTGTATAGGCTGCTCTCTCTGCTCATAGCAGGGAAAATATAAGGCATGTAGTATTTCTTGAAGTTGGAGAACAAGAAGGGAAAGCCCCCCTCCTCTTTATCCTTGTTCTGCCATTCTAAGCTCCGCACCTGAAGCAAAACAGGACAAGATGTAACAGTTGCAGAACTATGCACTCGCCAGGACATAACTAGTCAGCTGTAGGCCTCAATGCAACATCTGTAAGGGCCCCATGTACTACCCCCTCCCTCAAACACACACCCAGTTGTGGGGCCCATAGCAGCTGCACCTATGGTAGTTACACCCTTGGTACTAGCTGTCAATGACTAAGCAACACTGTAATTGAGTAGTATGAAGATTATGAAATTGCAATTACAAGGAGGCAGAGACAAGGCCCTAATTCTAGTTGACTCGCTGGCAACCAACGCTGGCAGAAGGAATGCCCCCTCCCCACTGTACATTCCCGGCACATTGTGAATGGAAGTTTTGCATATACATCCATTGGCAAGGGAGAGCATGGGGCGGAATCATTTAATGGTCGCCGACCTTCGAATGATTTTTACCCTGTTTGTAAATATAAGTCAGTCTTGACTGATCTATACTTACGGCGTCGTGGTCTCTGAACGGGGTGGGCACGGACGTCATACAACGCTCGCTTCCCGTCCCCAGAAGCCATCACCCGTCCGTGTTCACATGGGGGCGCTCAGTGTTTTCCTCAGCATTTGTGTGAGTATGCCCAGGAAACGCTGGTCGTTCCCATTCGAAAGCCCCCTGCCCACCCTATTCGCCCCCCATGCAAATGCCACTGTATAATACGGAAAGAGTTATACCTGTATCACCATGTATTTTAACAAAGCCTCAAGAAAATAACTCGTAAGATCTTCTTGTGCTTTGTCCCCCGATTGTGGAGGAACAAGTGGCGTAATTTCCTCAATTGTAACTTGATCTGGTGGGGAAAAGAAAAACAATACAACTCAACATTTTATTCTACAAAAAAACTAAACAAAAAAAACAGCAAAAACTGCCAGCAGTCTAGATAAAATGTAAAACAAGACACACAACAGATGCAGAACATTTTAAATCAAAGCAACAGAAAAACATGCATTTTAGATTGCACTGAGGGGCCTAATTCAGACCTGTCAGCAAGGCTGCAATTTCTGCAGATGGGCAAACCCATGCTGTACTGCAGGGGAGGCAGATGTAACATGTGCAGAAAGAGAGAGTTAGATTTGGATGGGGTGTGTTCAAGCTGAAATTTAAATTCTAGTGTAACAATAAAGCAGACAGTATTTACCCTGCACAGAAACAAAATAACTCACCCAAATCCAACACTCTCTGCACATGTTACGTGCAGCATGGTTTTGTCCATCTGCGAAAATTGCAGACTTGCTAACAGGGCTGAATCATGTCCCGAGTCTGACCTGGAGGTGATGGGAATAAGGGGGGCAGTGTTGTACCTCTCTTTGTGTCCATTTATTTGAATAAGAAACCATACATGTATGTATACAACACATCCTAGCGATAAAGCTTCAGGTGTTGTCAAAAAGCTGAGCAAACGTCCGTTTGATACACTGGGGCAGATGTATTAAGCTTTAACAAGAGATAAATCCAAGGGTGATAAGGAGATATAAGCGTCCAGCCAATTAGCTCCTTACTCACTTTTCTCAAACACAGCCTGTAACATGGCAGTTAGCAGGTGATTGGCTGGTTGTTTATCTCTCCTTATCACCCTTGGATTTATCTCTTGTTAAAGCTTAATACATCTGCCCCAATGTATCTGAACACTTTATTAGCTTCCAATAAACATAATATGGGATACAATAATAAACAGTACAGTAAACATAATAGCACATGTATTTGCATTCATGTAATATTGTGAGGTGCTTTAATTTGGTTTAATTTTTCACCCATTTTATAGATTTGATTTATATGTTGAAAAAATAAAGGAAAAGCTACAGAAATAAATCCAAAATATCTCTATTTAGTTTTCCCATCCACAATATAATTTAATAATAAATAATAAATATAAGAATAACAGAAACATAAAATAAACATAGGATTTGGTACTATGATGGACAGACTTGGGGGTATTCTAGCACCTGCCATCTTTAAAAACCCATGCAGTACTTCTTCATTGCCTGGGGTGTCGCTGTCTGCTGTAGTGCTTCTAGCACAGTGTGGTCTGTTTATCAGCACTGATATGCAAACCAGACCTGTGCTAGAAACACCACAGCAGACAGCGACACCCCAGGCAGGGAACAGGAACTGCATGGGTTTTCAAAGGTAGTGGGTGCTAGAATGAACACTATATTCAATCGGATGGTCCAACTGTCAGAACGTCCCGACAGTCGGAATTCCAGCTGTTTTTTGTATGATCCGGTACATAGACAGTCGGTATTCAATATTCCGACTATCGAGCATCAGAAAGTCCACAAATTGATGGAAACTGCAGCGCATAGTCAGAAAACGGCCGTGAATTTGACAGCATGCGACCGTTTCCGACAAAAACAGATCCGACTTTCAAAAAAAAGTTGGATCTGACACCCTTCAATGCTGTCGTTAACGGCAGCATTGAATAGGTGAGTGCCGATATTTCCCCCCTTGAATACCCCCCTAAATGGTTCAGACTCTAGAAAGTGAGAGACCGAGTTGTATACTGATATAAAATATTACAGTACACATTCTATAGTAGAAATGTGAACAGTACGTCACAAACAAGTGTCCCAGATCATAATAAAGCAATGTACAGAACATTGCAGCGTTGCGCTTAGCACATCAGTGAGCTCTGTAGTTACCCAACAAATACTATCATCAAGTTCGCTGATGATACGACACTGGTAGGTCTCATCAGCAAGAATGATTAAACCGCTTACAGAGAAGAGATACAATCTCTTGCTGCTTGGTGCTGTGATAATAACTTGTTACTCAATATCAGCAAAACGAAAGAGATTATTGTTGATTTTAGAAGGGAGAAAAGTAAACAGGTTGTCCCTATTCAGACAGATGGGATGGAGGTTGAAAGGGTTCCGTGTTTTAAATTTCTAGGCACATTAATTTCGGAGGACCTTTCTTGGTCAACGAATACAAAGAGTTTAGTGAAGAAGGCCCACAAACGCCTTTTCTTCTTAAGGGTGTTAAAAAAACATCAGTTGTCATCAAGTATTCTGGTGAATTTTTATCGATGTGCCATAGAGAGTATTCTGGCCAACTGTGTTACAGTATGGTACGGAAATTGCACAGTCGCGGAGCGAAAGATGCTTCAGAGGGTTGTTAAAACGGCCCAGTGGATTGTAGGGACCTCACTTCCAGCGGTGGATGCTATTCAGCGGAAACGCTGTAAGCGCCGGACAAATAATATTATGAAGGATTTGACTCACCCAGCGCAGGGTCTATTCACACTTCTGCCTTCTGGTAGGCGTTTCAGGTGTTTTAAAAATAGGACAAGCAGACTGAGGAATAGTTTTTTTCCTACAGCAGTTATAGCTTTAAATTCTATGTAGTGTTTGTGTTGATTGTATTATTGTTTGTTTTTGTACTGTGATTAAGTTTGTCGCCGCCATACATTGATTTACGGAAGATGTTAAACTTAATTTTGTTGCCCTATCGTGGGTTAATGATAAAAAAGTGAATCTCATCTCATCTCATCACTGAATTACAGGCTATGGCAGGGTGGGACAGATAACTTATCATTTAGAAGCCAGTCTGTCCATTATAGAAGCCAGCATGATCTATTTTAAAAGACTGGGGAATTGCGCCACCCCACTGACCTCAACAGAAAGGAATGCTTAAAAAAAAAAAAAAATCAGGTGTTGGCTATTGGTTTTTGATTGACTAATTTGAGGAATTAGATTACACAGGTGAGTATGGGACAATGGGTCAACCAATATTCGGTCAACATACATTGGGTAGACCACTGAAGGTCGACACCTGAAACAGGGCTACATGCCTAAGGTCAACATGGTTGGAAGATTGACACAAGCATTAGGTTGACGATGACTTGCTTGAGAGTCAAAAGGTCGACATGGGTTATTCACTTTTTTGTCCCGAATGTCGACATGGACATTGTATCTGTGTACCGCAGCACTGGTTCAGGCTCGCTACGCTCAGCACACTATTATATTATCCCGCCACACCCTAGTGGATGGTAGGTCCTGAAATACCACCTGTCGGCACATGTCGGCCCAAAAGAAGGGGTGAAAAATCCATGTCTATCTTTTGACTGTCGACCTAATGCTTGTGTTCACCTTCCAACCATGTCTACCTTAGCCATGACAACATTTTTCAGGTTTCGACCTAAGCCATGTCGACCATCAGTGGTTGACGCAATGTATGTCGACATATGTGTTGACCCAAGGACCGTATACCACATAGGTGTATAGGACATCATAATGAGACAGAGCAGAATATGTGGTACAGTAAAGGTATGGTAAATCACAGTGCAGCGTTACTATCACCGATTGCCAGTAGGGGGCATATACCTATCACAATCACAGATGCAGATGGGATTTGATCAATTTTCATTGTGATATCTGTATACATCGCAAGGATAGCAAGAAAGATCTGTCCCTGCAAATCCAGTTCTCATGGTTCTTCATGAATTCTCCCCATCCCTGTTCTGCAACCAGGACATTACTGCACCCAGGGTCACAGCAGGAGCACAAGATCAAATGACCGATTTTGAGATAGCGACCTGTCATCTGATTCTATGCTTCTGCTGTGACCCCAAGTTCAAGTGAGATGCCGCCGGAGTTCATTTTCCTGTAGTGGGGGGGTCACAGTAGGAGCACCAGATAAGATGACCCTCTGCGCTCACCCGATCACCCGTCCCTGGGTGCAGGTAAGTGTTACTTTTATTTATTTTGCTTTGCCCATGGCTGATCACAGGGGCTGATATAAATCTCTGAGTTAGAGTAAGGGAAGCCTGGATAATGCTATTTAATGAGGGCATTATTATCACAGGGCTCCCTTATTTTTTAACAATTTAATTTTAGTACATTCTAGCAGACAACATTTCCTATTAAATGTATAGGAAATGCGATCAGATGATTAAATTTTTTTTAATTTAAAGGTTTAGAGGAGAATTTTGTGAATACTTCAACTGGCCATTAGTAAATGTAGGTGTTACTAAAATAATGAGACAAGGGCATGAAAACATATTTTTTCACATTAGTTTAATAAACATAAACAATATTATAAATAAGCTGGTAAGTTGTGTAACCGGTATACACTATGGACCGTATTGTGATCCATACGCTCCCCTACCGGTTCACAAAGGGGACCGGTGGTTTGCGACTGCACACAGCAAATTGCTTGTTCGCCATTCAGGTCGCACCTATCAGTGCGGGCAGGGGACATTGGGTGGCGGCGATGGGCTGTGCCTATGAAAATGGGCCGTTGATGGGGGGTATCGGGCAGCTGATGTCAGTGGATGTCAGCTGCCCACCCTCTTCCCGTACAGGGAGCCCGCAGATCTAAGACACCATAGGGGCGTCTTAGATCTGCGAGCGCTTGCAAAATCATTCAATAGTCGGCTACCATCAAATTATTTTTTACCCCGCACGCAACACTGCTAGCGGGGGCCAGCATTCATGACATGCAAAGCTGTGAAATTCGATGCTTTGCGTGACCACCAGAATAAGGTCCTATAGAGTACAAAACGTAAAATATAGATTATCCTCATTACCCGACAAAATTAACAATGACCTGGATTCGGAGTTAAGAGCAAGTTACTCTGTATCTGGAACAAACCATGTGCTGCAATTCCAGGACTGAATATACATTTATTATTTTTGCACGCAGGGTAACTACTGGCTGCTTTTGCATGCAGCACACAAATCCTGGGCAGCCTAATTTTACAACTGCAATTCAGGTTTCACTTTGGACACGCCCCTCATATTTAAATTTCAGCACAAATGTGATGGTTATTGGTAGTTATTCATTCTGTACTTCTGCAGAGCACATCAGCAATACAAGGGAGAAAAGTCGCTGGTACCCCTGTTTCGGCACTCTTATTCACCACCCCCTCTGTCCATCTCCTGCATCTCTATTCTTCTGTGTCTTCCCCACAAATTTCTTGATTAGTTCTCCTTTCCCTATGTATGCTTGCGCCAGTTTCTCACTCTCTCCTTTCACTTTTATCCATATACTTCTTTTTATATTCACTTCAATGTGTATTTTTTTCTCTCCTGAAATTCTGTTTGCAGGCCGGCTGCATCTGTACGTCTATATGGCGATCTTTTTCTCCAAATGAGCAATACTAAATACTCTTCAGTGGCCAAAAATATAATAAGTATAATTGTTGGAGCAAATCACACAGAAAGTCAATGTTCCTATCAGTCAAGCCATTTCTCATGAATAAAATCTCTTTAGCTCTGTACGGCAATTTACAGGAGATAGTGTAGGTACATAAGAAATTTTTATTTTATTTAATTTGTAGTAACTTATCACGTTGTCTATGGATTCCTTATTAGACTGAAGAATATCCAAAAGCGCTTATGCCCCTTTATCCATGTTTGATTTAGAAAAGTCTACAGGACCCTCTTACACATTTACAAAAACAAACACCGTCTTACTTTCCTGTAGATTCAAAGGCTGATTGATCAGATTTTCCAGAGTGTATATGCCATGGTCGGAGGGTGGCGCAGGGAACCCAGGAATGAGGCATGCGAACATGCAGAGCTGCTCCCAACTGCAGTTGTTCTGAAGTGCTTGAAGCCACAGGAGGAAGAAGCGCAGTCCTTCAAGGCGGATCTTCAAGACAAACACACTAATCACTTAGCTGTAACTAAAGGTCAAGGAAAAGCTGATAATGGGCATTATTATAGAATACAAACAAATGTATTAGTATTCAAAATACATAGGTTTCCTGCTGCGATGGGATGACGAGTGGAAACGGAAGAATTGGATCATCAATGTTTTATAGATGTTTAAACTAAAACGGACGCAGGGATTTAGGGAGTAGGGGAGAGGTCTATAAGGAGCAATGAGGATCATTCACATGGGGGGATGACCACCAGCATAACGGACTGACTCACTACCAACTATTATATGGTACATTAATGTTTGTGAATGTAGGGCAGACATGGTATAACACACCCTTATATTACTATTGCTAGAGCTTGGAGGTGCAAACTAACCACACACACTGCCCATAATAACTCCTCGTAGACCATCACACACATCGGGGCGTATTCAATATCTGACGATATTTCCCGTTGGGAAATAATGGCACAGATTGATTACGCTTCGCCTATTCAATGCTGCCGTTACCAACAGCATTGAAGGCTGTCAGATCCGACTTTTTTTAAAGCCGGATCTGTTTTGTCTAGAAACTGCAGCAGACTGTCAAATTCACAGAAGTTTTCTGAAAATCTGCTGCCGTTTATGACAATTTACGGACTTTCTGACACTCGAAACATTGAATTCAGATGAAAATTGTCTGTTATTCCGACTGTAGGGACGTTCCGGATGGAATACCCCCCATTGACTGCAGTCCGCAGTATATTTACCTTTAAAGAGTTTCCAGTGTGAAGCAGTTTTTTCAGAATTAAATCTAGAAAAAAAAAAAAGGTGGAACAGGTAATTATAGCACTGTATACATACTCACACATGCAGTATATAGATTTATATATAATTTCTATAGTATAGCACATTATATCATTCCGACAACTTGCATGAACACTTCATAAACAAATAAACCTGATAAACAAAATTTGCTCAGGTATCAGTTCTAAATATAACCAAAAAGTAATGTGACTGAGGTGTGCACTGGATTCCGCAACCAGCAGCAGCATTTCTCCATGCAGAACCAACCTGTATGTACTTGTACACAGAGCTACGGTCTGGTTAATTAGTGACAGACAGAACTTACTGGAGAAGCCTATAGCAAAGAAGGGCAACTGGGAACAGTCTGCACCCTGCATTTCATTGTACTACTCCTAACATGGAAACCTAGTAACCTCCCAATGAAGTGGATTGTGAATTTGCTGGACAGAGGACGTTTAATGGGATGAGTAATAGTGCCAGAGCCTCTGCTCGCTGCTCCTCAGACTGCTGCAATGTCCAGCACTAATGCCTCTAATGAGATGCTTACTAGATGGACTTGCCACATACAGCTCCTCACAGTCATGAGAACTGAGCCACTATACTGGGAAAGTGAAGCATGTAGGAGCAGGATTAAAACAAGAAAAGGTCTAGAGCCCCACAGACGCTAGACAATGGGGTGCATTCAATGCTTTTTGTAAGCTGTGACAGCGAGCAGTGCTGCCTGCTCGCTGGGTCAGTATTCAACTGACCCCCTGCATACGCAGCTTCCCCCATCGCTAGGCTTTTGGATGGAGGGGAACCGGCGTATGCAGCCGCTAAAACAGTGAGGCTCGTGGCTAAATGCAGCAGGTTCCCTGCATTAGCCGCAAGCCATTGCTGTTTGTAAGAAATCCTCGGTGTCCTCTGACAGCGAGGACTTCCCCGGCACTTTGAACAGGGTTCGCAGGACAAATTTGTTCTCAGAATGCACATAACCATGCTGCACTGCAGGTGGGGCAGATGTAAAATGTGTAGATAGAGTTGATTTAGGTGAGTTATTTTGTTTCTGTGCAGGGTAAATACTGGCTTCTTTATGGTAACACTGCAATTTAGATTTCAGTTTCCACACACCCCACCCAAATCTACTGCACGTTACATTTGCCCAACAAGCAGTGAACATGGTATTGCCCATTTGAGAGTTTTTGCTTTTGAGATCCGTGGTAACCTCCCGCCTCCCGCCTCCCGCCCCCCCCCCCCCCCCCCCCCCCCCCACACACACACACACACACACACACACACACATATTGACATAATTTACCCTGCAATCATGTCTGAACTAGGCTCATAGTCAAGACTGAGCTGCATGTACAGACGACAGGAGTGCGCATCCTTAACAGTATTGAACATACACACTAAACAATTGGAGTATTTGGGGGCGGATGTACTGCGGTAAAAGTCCGGCAGCTGGGTGAATGTGGTGGTTTGTTTTGAAAGGGGCGGTCATTTACACCGCAAAACCATGCCTTACAATAGCTATTGCTATTAAAATCCATTATTTTTAAGCTTTGGAACTAGTAATCCAAATCTGATGCTATCCCACATGTTCCATTACAACAATGCCTAACATTATTTATTATGACAAAAACAAATATTGGAGGTCTCGGTCAGAACCAGTCAGATCTCCTGAACTGATCTATGGCACCCTCCATTATTATATTGGTGATCAATAAATCCTTCAGGCAATTGCTCAGTGCCAGAAGGGACGTGAAAGAGACCACCTTATTTTAACTTCCCCGTTGGTCCCCATATTATGTACCTTGCTGGAATTTGAACCCAGGTCTCTGTGTCCAAATACCGAAGCACTATAGACAGACCACTTTTTTCTAAACTTTATTTATACCTTCACAAACATATAAAGATGTAAGATTACATTATAATGACCTAATTCAGCACAGCAACCAATAAGCAGTGTCCCCACTTCACCAATATGTATAGTTGGTTAAATATTTATACACACACACTGCAGCAACCCCCAAAAAATAAACAAATACACACAAAATGTATTCTCAATGATCTTTATCAAAGGATGAAAAAAATGCTGGTATAAAGTTAAAAGAGTGTACAAAGGGGGATGATTCAGAGATGATGTCCTTATTAGCTTCAGATCACCATGGCTGCGAGGATTGCAGCCATCAGACATCCATGTAAGCCTAACCTCACTCAGAATGACTGTCGGAATCGCTCCGCCAGGGCCTGTAATCTACGGCAGTAAACACAGGAGACTGACCTTGGCACGCCCTTGTTTTGTAGAACAATACAATCCTTGATGTCGCCCTAAAATGGGCGTAGTATATAAATCATTGCCGGTTTGGTCGAACCTGGGTTATTTTGGCAATGTGAAAGGGGCATAATACACATGTAACACGCTATCCTTTTTGTGCATAGGAATAATTTAAATTTACATCAATTAAATTATACACTTCTTTAACCCTTTAAGTGCCAACATATATATCCGCCAAAAATGCCAGCGTCGCTCACATTTGTTCTATAAATTCGGTACTCTTTACCTAGAACGGCGCCCGCGATTGGAATCGCGGGCGTCGGGAGTAAAAAATCGCGGCCATCGCGGGTAAATAAAAAACGGGTGCGACGCGATGCCCGCGATTTTCCCATAGGGAACAATGTTAAAACTGTGATTGACCGCGATTTTACTGTTAAATGCCTCAATGCCCGCGATTTGGCCATAGGAAACAATGTTAAATGGGCCACAGAGCCCTAATAGTGCCCTTTAACTCTGAAATGGCCCCCACAATTGTTAACGCGACCCCACGATCAACGTCAACCCGAAGCGTGGCGAGCGCAGCGAGCCCGCGAGGGGCGGCGGTACGCGTCCTCCGACCTTTTCATGCCCTACTATCCACGTCGGCGTGGAGTTGAGAATAGAATAGTGTGGCGAGCGCAGCGAGCCCCGCGAGGGGACGCGGATACCTTCACAGGTAAACGCGTCCCTTCGCGGGCTTCACAGGTGTCCGCGTCGCCACGGACACCTGTGAAGCCCGCGAGGGGACGCGTATAACTGTGAAGGTATCCGCGTCCGCTCGCCACGCTTCGGGCCTCGGTGGCTCGACACACTATTCTATTCTCAACTCCACGCCGACGTGGATAGTGGGGCATGAAAAGGTCGGAGGACGCGTACCGCCGCCACTCGCCACGCTTTGGGTTGACGTTGATCGTGGGGTGGCGTTAACAATTGTGAGGGCCATTTCAGAGTTCACGGTGACCATTTGGGCTCTGTGGCCCATTTAACATTGTTTCCTATGTAAAAATCGCGGGCATTGAGGCATTGAACACTAAAATCGGGTCCAATCTCATTTTTAACATTGGTCCCTATGGGAAATCATGGCCATCGCATCGCACCCGATTTTTAGTGCATTCGATGGTCGCCGTTCTAGGTAAAGAGTACCATAAATTCAAATAAACAACGTGGTGCTTGGCAATTTCCACCCCTATTTTGACAAATTCACTTGGCACTCAAAGGATTAGGCATGGCGGGAATAGTACTTGTGTGACACCACCCCAAGCATACAACTGCTGTGGCTAGAGACGTTACAAACCGGTAACACAGTTAGCGTAAATGTCACGAACCAATGAGAAAATAGACGTTAAGCTAAAAGACAAGCGTTAAAAAGAATGCAACATCCTTGTATATATTATATACGACAGTTGTGCCCATTTTAAAAGTATGTAGACACAGAAAGTGACTTTTGCCTATAATTCGGGTCACTGAAAAATGTCACCTTGTGGCTGTGTAGTTAAACTGCCAGAAAGCATGTTAAGTCAATGTAGCCCTTTAAATAAATAAAGCAATATAAAATAAAAGATCATTAAGATGAATGGTAGAACTTGTGGTATTAGGTGCATTATGAATAGTAAATGACCCAACACTCACTGATGCTGTGATACTGCCATCGTTGGTGAATTCTTTCAGGAAGAAGTTGCAAAATTTTCTATTAAAAAAAAAAAAAGATAAAATATTAGAGGCAAGTGCAATTTTCATTTTAGGAAAGCAAAACACATCTGACTCATTTGGGGAGCGAATGTATCTGGAGTTATCTGGCAGGGAACCTCGATCGTTTCGGCACACACACCATAGCTACGCACACTTAACTTCAGATACATCAATGAACTGCCCCTAATAAGTGATCAATACTTGAGCCCCATCCTATGAGTTCTGCAGGGCTTTAAAAATAAATGATAAACCACATAAGGATTGTGGAATCTGTAGCAGAACATTTACAGTGCTGTACACAACTAAAAGCTGGGTACAAATGAAGCGATTCCCACGGCGGCCGATATAGTTTACTATAGGCGGTGCTGTGGGAGAACACACTGACCGTTCAGGATATCAGTGACATCACCCTTCACTCCCGATTTCAATGTTAAAAAATATTTTAACATTGAAGCCTATGGCAAAATCGGGGGCATCGCGTCGGTCGTGTCGGAACCAATGTTAATGGTCCCGACCGACGCGATGCCCCCGATTTTTCCTTTGCCGGCAAAATGGACCTGATTTCAAAGGAAATCGGGTCCATCGCGGGGATCGTGTACCTTAACTTAAAGGTACACGATCCCAACGATTGTGGCCGTGCTAGGAAACAAGTACCGTCAGTATTTTCCCTGCACAGAAACAAAATAACTCACCTAAATCTAATTCTTTCTGCACTAGTTACATCTGCCCCACCCACAGTGCACTTGGTTTTGTCCATCTAAGAAGGATTTTGTCGGAAAGAGTGAACTAGAATAACCCCCATTGTCCAGCTAAGAGACAGAACACAGAGGCTGGTGGCATAGCACAGTGGTTCCCAACAGTTCAGGTTTCCCAGGTCACTCGGCAGCTGCACAGGTGCACTCATTATTAACCGACACATTTTAAAAGATCCACAGGTGGAGCTAATTATTTCACTTGGGATTCTGTGTGGAGACCTGCAAAACATGCACTGTGCGGGGTCCTGAGGACCGAGGTTGGGAACCACTGACCTAAGAACTCAAGTCTAAGTAACTGATACACATTATGTAATACTGTACATGATTGTAACGGTTTAGTCCAGTTCAGTACAATATTGTATCATTTGTACACATGATCGGTCGTGAGATGCGCACTCCCGTGCGTCTTAGGGCCCGTACACATTATGCAATATCGTACACATCGTATGATATCGTATGATACTGAATAATGCGTACACATGATTTGCCGTAAGAATTGTACTCCTGTGCATTGTATGAGACATTGTATTATCGTCCTGCATGCAGGCTTGATGGTGAGATATTGGGTGATGTTCTGCACATATTATGGTCATGTCACATTGTATAGTGTGTACATAAGATATCACATGTCTGGGAGAGCCAGGGAATTGTAGACAATATCTTTTTGTATCCCATCATTCTCATGTGTGCAGTCCTGGATCTTTGCAGTCTATGGCTGAGCACTGCCTCTAGAGAACCTTACGCCTTCGCATTACATCCTCTACTCCCTGTTCCTTTTTATTTATTTTACAAGAAATGCTCAACTTTGTGGCTACTACATGAATTGGTATTTCTAATTAAACAGACGCTCTTATCAGGGACTTGCTTGCAGGTGACAGCTGAGAAATAGCACTAAGGCCTAATTTATTCCATGCTTGTTTGCTATCACCCATCCCGATGTACTGGGGGTACTTAAGGTGGATGCCAGATGGCTGTGCCAATGTAACTTACTGATGAATCCATACATTTCCTTTATGTACGTAGTTCTACAGAGCCAGCTGGGCAGCCTAAAGCCAAAGTCTCCTTCACATGCCACAGGCATTAGATCCTACATGGCAGTTGTATAACCTTCATTACATGGGCAGTATGAATGGCGAGTCCCCAAGAGCCATGTGTGTTTAGCAGCATTACAAGGGGAGCTGCATGTGTATTAGCCTAGGGAACCAGTAACCTGTAATCAGGCCCGGTCAGTTAGTGAACTTTACCCGCTTTGGCCAAATACAGGATTTTATTTTATTAACCAAACTGTACAGTCATCACTTAATCAGATGTCACTTCTAGTCTGTTGATATTATCAGCACAGCCAGGATCCGAAAGTAGACTGTGACGTAACACTGTATAAGCAAAATGAATGGAAAAATTAAAACAGACCGGGGAGGGGAATTTGCACTACATGCCTTTGAAAAGGCAGCCTGCCAAATGATTTAACACAGTCCTCAATAATTACGCCTGTTATACTGCCAGCGTCTGTGTGTGCATTGGGGGGGGGGGGGTAAAGTGATGATAGAGGCTATTTTTGCCAACTTTTTAGGAGCATACCCAATGTTAAGAACGGACAACAAGTGCCCTACAGACATGTCCTAAAGTCAGGTGTTTTTGGCTTAAAGTTTATAGATTTGCCTTTGATAATCTTGTTAATTATGTCCCCTTCGCTCCTGAGCAGGCGGTCCTAGGAATTCTACCTCAAGGTCAATTTATATCGAGAGGCTGCTGTTAATTTTATGTCCACCAGGTAAAAAAAAACCATTCTATAAGTGGAATCATTCCGATACTCCTCCAATTTCTTTATTTAAGGGAAAAAAAATCTTGTTTAGAATGGATTGGATTGAGGCTTCCCTTTTCAAAGAATTGAAGGTGGCCGGCTTTTTTGAACTTTGGGAAGGTAACATTTCAATCCTTCCCACTTCAACCAAAACTAAATGTTTTTCAAATACTTCTTGGTATCGTACAAGACATGTGACTTATCACCCGCCAATATAGGGTAGTCTCCCTGCCCAGGGTTCTCGCACTGTGGGCCATATTCAATGCCGCTGGCGAGGGGGCTAAATGCCGGGGATCGCCGAAAATAAGCGACCCTCACCATTTAACCCCCGCACCGGCCGCTCACCCTATTCTACGTTCCGGGGGAATCCTCGCTGAATCCTCAGATGACGGGGAGGATTCCCCCAAACAGCGAGGAATGCGGCTATCGTAGGAAGCCTGGTGCATTTAGCTGCAAGCCTCGCTGTTTTAGCGGCCGCACGCGCCTAGCGAGGGGGAAACGGCGTGTGCAGGGGATTAGTTAAATACTGACCGTGCGAGTTGTGACAGCGAGCAGTCAGCACTGCTCACTGTCACAGCTCGCAGAAGTCATTGAATATACCCCAGAGTGTCTCACATGATAAGTATGCATTGTTTCTGATGCGTATTTCTTTCTTTCTTTTTGTCAATATGTGGAAATATAGGTCTTACTTATTGATTTAACATGTCTCAATTACCTGTACTCCTACCTCTTCTGCTATATTTTGTACCTCAATTGCTATTGGATTTTATTATGTGTTTTATGTTACAAAGTCATTAATAAATATAATATATAAAAAAAATAAGAACGGGTATTAAACTCAGCAAGGTTTGCACCTTATATCAATCTGATCTCAGTCTAAGTCGACTACGAATACAACTCAAATTGATGAGAAAAACCACAGCAGAAGACCAGGAACGGTTCATGAATTTCCTGCCCAATATAAAATGTTATCTTACCTCAAAAATAAAGAGGATGGCGTCAAGTTCCTCCCGCTGGGACTTATGGCCTACAACAAGAAGACAGATTACTATTTTTTTACTTTTATTATGGAGCCGCAAATGCATCATTAACTAAAGCACTGAAATTTCCTCATACATTTCATACACAATGAACAGCTACACTTTAGGCAAATAAAAACAAAAATGCAACAAATGCAAGATCAGTTATATATTGGTACCAGCAGCTGGGAGACCCGGATTACTGTGGTCCTGAGGGGTCTGTAATACCCAGCAAGGTGCCGCCGAATCTCGCTGCTATATTGGGGGACCTCATTGGTCTTCTGGCGGGCACCAGAGGAAAGGTACCACTGACGATTGGAGTACTGTCCTACTAGTAACATTATATATATATATATATATATATATATATATATTTATTATCTATATCATGACCAAACTTTATTGCATTATTTGCTATAAACTATTGCATATATTCCCCTCATTCCCAATATACTGTAGTTGTACTGTGACGTTTCCTCAATAGGTTTCGATTGTCATTTTAGGTTTCAGACCCCCATACACTGGGCTATTTACCTCCAATTTTAGGGGGGTATGGGTCATAGGGGCGACTGAAGGAAGGTCGACTTGCATTAGGTTGACATGGCTAAGGTCTACAGCGTCGACACAAGCATTAAGTCGACAACAGGAAGGCCAACAGTCAAAAGGTCCACGTTTTTTGTCCAGAATGTCGAAATGGACACTGTCTAAGTGTACCGCTGCACTCGGCATGCTTATGGGCACACTATTTGGTTCTCCCGTAGTGGACGGTAGGGTATGAGATACTGCCGGCTGGCACAAGTCGGCTAAGCAGAATAAAAAGTGAAAAACGCATGTTGACTTTTTTGACTGTCGACCTAATGCCTAAGATACCA
Source organism: Crinia signifera (assembly GCF_055691185.1). Lineage (NCBI taxonomy): Eukaryota > Metazoa > Chordata > Amphibia > Anura > Myobatrachidae > Crinia > Crinia signifera. The sequence goes on along the minus strand of NC_139228.1, from coordinate 18,642,482 downwards.
ACAATGTTTCCTGGAGAGCATTCCACCTCCTTGCTATCACCGAGACCTGGCTCTCCACCTCTGATTCTGTCTCTCCGGCTGCTCTCTCCCACGGTGGCCTCTCTTTCTCTCACACTCCCAGGTCGGATGGTCGCCAAGGTGGCGGTGTGGGTCTTCTCCTCTCAGCCTCATGCACCCACAGTGTCATTCACCCTGAACCCTCTCTCCTTTTCTCCTCCTTTGAGTCTCACTCTATCCGTCTATACTACCCCTACCACCTCCGTGTTGCTGCAATCTACCGCCCCCCTGGCCCTATCTCCCAATTTCTTGACAACTTCGCCGCCTGGCTCCCACACTTCCTCTCCTCTGACCTGCCATCTGTCATTCTTGGTGACTTTAACATCCCCTTGGATAACCCCGCTGATCCTGGCACCTCCAAACTCCTCTCTCTCTGCTCCTCTCTTGGCCTATCTCAGTGGACTACCTCTCCCACCCACATCCAAGGACACTCCCTCGATCTCGTCTTCTCTCGCTCTTGTTCCCTTACTGACTACACTATCTCGGCTTTTCCTCTTTCTGACCATCACCTCATCTCCTTCTCCCTCACTGCTTCCCCCTCTCCCACTCCCCCTCCCAAGCGCATTGTCTCACGGCATAACGTCAACACACTTGATCTTGCTGCCTTCTCTAACACGCTGTGTCCTCTTCTCGCCCCAATCACCACCATGTCCTGCCCGAACCTCGCCGCCTCCTTCTATAATGACACCCTATCTTCGACATTGGACTCTGCCTGCCCTCCATCCTCTATCCCCCTTCGATGCTCCAACCCCCAACCGTGGCACTCGCCTATCACCCGATTCCTTAAAAAGTGCTCTCGCACTGCTGAGCGCTTCTGGAAGAAATCACGCTCCCTCGCGGATTATCTCCATTTCAAATTCATTCTTTCCTCCTTCAGCTCTGCCCTTGCTCTGGCCAAGGAATCCTACTTTAAGTCCCTCATCCTTTCCCAATCATCCAATCCCCGCAGGCTCTTCGCCACCTTCAACTCCTTGCTCTCCCCCCCCTCCTCCAGCTCTTCCGTCCTCCATCGTAGCCGCTGATTTTGCTACCTACTTTTCAACCAAAATCTCCTCTCTCAGGACTGCCATCACTGCTGCCATGACCCCACCCTCTCCCTCCTCCCCTCCTACATCCCCACTCCCCTCCTTCCAACCCCTGTCCTCATTTTACCCCACCACTGCTGCTGAAGTCCACTCTATCCTTCAATCCGCTTCTCCCTCCACCTGCCCGCTCGATCCTATCCCCTCCAATATTATCCGTCGTCTCAGTCCGTCAGTCTGCTCTCACCTGGCTCACCTGTTTAATCTTTCCCTATCCTCTGGGATCTTCCCTTCCTCCTTCAAACACGCTCTTGTCTCCCCAATTCTCAAAAAAACAAATCTGGACCCCAACTCCCCATCCAACTACAGGCCCATCTCCCTCCTCCCTTTTGCCTCCAAACTCCTAGAACGTCTGACCTATAATCGTCTCCTAAACCACCTTACTGCTAACTCCATTCTCGACCCCCTCCAATCCGGGTTCCGCCCTTTACATTCCACTGAAACTGCCCTGACCAAAGTCACTAACGATCTAATATCGGCTTAATCCAAAGGCCTCTTCTCTATCCTCATCCAGCTTGATCTGTCAGCTGCCTTTGACACTGTTGACCACCCTCTCCTGCTCAACACACTCCGCTCCTTTGGCATCACTGGCACGGTATTCTCCTGGTTCACCTCATACCTCTCCGATCGCTCCTTCTCCGTCTCCACTCCGAGCTCCTCCTCTCCTACTACCCCGCAGCCAGTCGGTGTTCCCCAAGGGTCTGTCCTTGGCCCTCTCCTCTTCTCTCTCTACACCACCTCTCTGGGCACTCTCATCAGCTCCTATGGTTTTCATTACCACCTTTATGCTGATGATACCCTAATCTATCTCTCTTCCCCCGACCTTTCCCCATCACTCCTGTCCAAGGTCTCTGAATGCCTCACAGCCATCTCAGCCTGGATGACCCAACGCTTCCTGAAGCTAAACATGGCTAAAACTGAACTTCTAATCTTCCATCCCCCGAACATCCCCTCTTCTCCCACTATCTCCATCAGTATTGGTGAAACCGAGATCACCTCCACCGACCAAACGCGCTACCTCGGTGTCATCATTGACTCCTCCCTCTCTTTCACCCCCCACATTCGTGCTCTCTCACAGTCTTGCCGCTTTCACCTACGCAACATCTCACGCATCAGACCATTCCTCTCCACTGACGCGACCAAAATTCTCATTCACTCTCTTGTCATCTCCCGCCTTGACTACTGCAACATCCTTCTCTCCGGGCTACCTCTCACCCGCCTCGCACCTCTCCAATCCATTCTTAACGCTGCTGCTAGGCTCATCTTCCTCTCCCGCTGCTCTACCTCCGCCTCCCCCCTCTGTCTATCTCTTCACTGGCTCCCCATTCCTTTCCGAGTTCTCTTTAAACTCCTCACCACCACCTACAAAGCTCTCTCCTCCTCCACCGCTCCTTACCTCTCTTCACTGATCTCTATCCACACTCCCTCCCGTCCTCTTCGCTCCATCGCTGACCGCCGACTGACCTCTCACCTAATCACCTCCTCCCACTCCCGTGTCCAAGACTTCTCTCGCGCTGCCCCCCTGCACTGGAACAACCTCCCGCCACCCATCAGGCTTTCTGATTCCCTTACCTCCTTCAAGCGCTCCCTCAAAACCCACTTTTTTCGACTAGCCTATCCCTCCTCCTAACCTCTTTTGATCCTCTTATCCTGCCTCCGTTCCCCTCCGTTCCTACTTATCCTATTGTTTTTCGTTCGTCCACCCACCTATTTTTAGTATGTTAACTCTTATGAGTAGGGCCCTCCTTCCTCACGTACTCACCCTACCTCTTTACCTCACCTGTGCTCCTGTCCTGTTCTTCCCTTCCTCTACTTCATCTTTAGTCTCCTTGACAATTTTGACACCTACTTCTGAACTGATGCTGACTTTAGTTCTACCAGCTATACCCCCATTTATACTGTATTTTTCAACACACCCTGTACGTTACCTCGTCATTTTTTTTTTTTTGTTTGCTATGTACGGCGCTGCGGACACTTTGCGGCGCCCTATAAATAAACGTACTACTACTACTACTACTGGATACTGGGGATTCCAACTCCACCATCACTGGTAAGATTTTGCATTTAACATATAAGCCTTAAGTTCCGTTTCACCAATTCTGTCTGAACGATACATAAACAGCTTGCGGTACAATCACAGGCTCACCTTTCTGTTTTAGGGAAGTCTCAATGATCACAAAGTTCTCAAAGAAAACGTAGTAGATATGAGAAAAGTTCTGTTCAAAAAACTGCTTGAGGTCAATAGATTCTGCATTTTCTGTAAGAGAAAGACAAGACGCGGGATTACGGCGGGGAATCTTCCGTAATGTGCCAACATTTCTTCCAATATATACATGTCTTATATAGAAAAATCTTAGGGACCCATTCCAACCCATTCGTATGGGTCAGAATTTGGTCCAGTTTGCGATGCTGGGAGGTCTGCGCAAGCCTGACTATGTGCGAGCACCTATCACAGTATCACACTCACCAAGGTATTCGAACAGTAATGGGAGCGCTGGGGGTGGCAGCAGGGGAGTGCCCAGTGATTTATGGGGGTCCCCATAGCTGCGGATATTATTCCGATGTCTTGTTCCCTTATCTGCAGAAAGCCTAAATTTCCCATTGTATTTACTCTGCCGGGATAATAGGACATAGGTAAAGTCCCAATGCTCCAGAGAGCATGCACCATCAGGAATCTGGGACTTGGCACCTCCGGGGTTGTGTTGTACACAAGAGCACACAGCCCAGGTCATTTGTGGGTCGGCTCATTCTGAAAAGATGCACTTAAGCTGTATTTTCGCTAATACCATGTTCTCATTGACGCCCCTGCAAAAACCTGTTTTTTTGTTGCTGGGTTTTTGGCGGGGCACAGATCATCTCAAGCTCACAGACCCCATTCATACAGCACCTTAGACCCAGGAAATTCTCGTGTTTGCCCCGTTCACACTGCTTCCCTGGTCTGCCCTGCCAACAAGTGTGCGGAATCTAAGAGCAGCTAATATCGGCTGTAAAATAGCTGTTCCTCCGCTTGAGATCATGCACCTTGGAGTACTTCTTACAAAGTGCTTTAAGTTTGTTCACAACATGTTGCTGGGTTTTATGGATGCCACGGGCAGACAGTATTTTTGATATGTTGTAGTATACTGTCAAATCCTTAACAGTGCCAGTCACTTGCTTCATTATATCCTCCTCCCCTCACAGCCGCAGCTCCAGTACCTCCTCATCCCTCCACATGTCACCTGATCTCATTCCCCAATCAGCTTGCTTTTCATGCCCTGTGTGAAAAACCTGGGTCCTGCCTGCTCACAATGGTGGACACCCGTGTAATTCCCAGGAATAACCCTGCAAAAAACCCGCGTGCAATTACAGGGACATTACACCTGGGAATTTCACTCACACCCATTCACAGTGAGACACGACACGGGAAATTACTGCTTGCCCTGGCAGTGAGAACGGGGGTATAAGGAGAGCTGGAGGGAACTGTACACGATTTCATAATTCCATAATCACGCTGATTTTCTTATCTGCTCTCAGGCCTAATTTACTGGGGGAAATTTGCTAAAATGGGAGGATTGTTGCTATGGGAAACCAATCAGAATCTATTTAGCACCTTCTAGAAGATAATAGATAGTATCTGATTGGTTGCCTATAGCAACATCACATCGGTTATAGAACTCACATCTTCGTAAATTTCCCCCACTTCATCTACAGACTACATTTTATATTCTGTAATCTGCTCTAATGCATTATGTATGGTTCTGCAATCCTGTGGGGAGTGGCACAGTGGCTAGTATTGCCAGTTCACAGAGCTGAGGTCATGGATCCAGCCCCAGCCAGGGCCCTCTCTGTATTGCGTTACTGTGCCTTCCCCACATTTGCGTGCCTTTCCTCTGGGTGTTCTGTTTTCCTTCCACACTTTAAAAGATCTACCGATCTGGCTTGTGAAAAACCCAAATGTGTGGGATAGAGAAGATCAGCTCCACAGCGTCTGGGAATGATGTGAAAGAGTAAATATTCCTTGTAAAGCCATGCGTAATATGTATATAAATAACGCTTAATAAATAATATAACCGGGACCTCTGCCAGTCCGCTTCAGCGCTGCTTGTGTAGGGCAGGAGCAGGGAGAATATGATGCTTCAGCTGGAGATGAAAGCCAGCTGCTTATTGGAGGAGCCTGTCACATTCGTTGTACGAAGAAAGATGTAATAAAATAGACAGAAATTATCTAAAAAAAAAAAAAAAAAAAAAGGTCCCTAAACCGTTTATTTTCTGTTTTCTGTTCCCATGATACTCTTTAGCAAATCTTGTGGTGTACCATAAAAAAAACAAAAATTAGTAACCGCTTAACTTTTAAATGAACAGTGAAAATGTATTTAATGTGGAGCAACATGTCCAGAGCAGGCCAGCCTCAGGCCGAACCCTGATCTGGGCCGTTACATCCAGAAAGCCCGCAGACGCAGCTTCCTAGGAAACAGATATATTTAGTTACAAAGTAAAAGGGGCCATACACAGGGCGATTTTTATCTATTAAGCAATCTGACTAGATCGCTGAGATCTGACTAGATCGCTGAGATCTGACTACAGGCGGACTCAAGGAAGCTGAACGAAAACTGGGTGCATTTGAGCTCAATTTTGAGTGAATACTTATGTACATTTTTTTTTTTATAAATTTGCTAAAATCTCAGAATTTTGTCACTATCGGTATTGTGTGCAAAATTAATTTATTCCATGTTAAAATAGGCTGTGACATAAAATGTAAAAAAGTGAAGCGCTGTGAATACTTTCCAGGTGCACACTAGGTGCACATAGCTGCATGTCAGGTGCACTTGCCACAGGGCTGGTGCACATTCCGTATAAGAACGCACCAACAGACATTACAGCGTTTATAGGTGCTAACAGCGGGTGTCTCAGTCCTTGCGCACTACCAATAGACAATGCTGCGTATGCTTTTCTGTGCCGCTCATAAATCTGGTGTGTCCCATGTGTCAGTGGGGCCGAATCAGACCGGCTTGTGGCAGCCAGTGGGTGTTCCGGGATTGACGCCCGTCGTTTCATGGGCGTGCACACGAAAACCGGTGGACGCGCCCATAGAAATGCTGGGCGGGCCCAATGGAACGCAAGCATTCCCCGACCTGCTCGGGGCGGGTGGATGATGTCACATGACATCAGCCCCCGCCCCCAAATCAGACATCAGTTTGCAGCAGAAATCTAATGCTGGGTACACACCAGGACGACTAGGGCCCGATCCCCTCAATCTAGATCCAATTCCGACCAATTGGATGTAGATTGTGTGGTGATTGGGCCCTTTTCTGTCCTGGTGTGGACCGATACCGATCCGATGCGCGGTCCCGCGGGTCGGTCGGTCGTTATTGAGATCCTACCTGCTGCAGGTAGGATCTCAATGACGACCATACAGCCGGGTGCGGGTCGCCATCGGATCAGACCCGCTCACGGTGCACATCGTGAGCGGGTCGTGCCACCCCGCTTTGCATCGTGAGCGGGTCGTCCTGGTGTGTACCCTACATTAGTCCTGGCTCACTGTTCTGCTGCAAACAAAAGCAAAGTAATTTGAGGGCGATCAAACGGTTTCTCCTCTGTGCGGGCATATGCCAGCGGATGTGTAGTGTAGCGAGGAGAGGGGGCGCGCGTTCACCAGGGCAGCATTAACCTGTTCGCTGGGCTCCAAATATATGCAACCTAGCGAGCAGGGCTGAATCAGGCCCAGTGTCTTTAGGAGGCTCCGTACTTGGGCGAGCCTCTGCAGGCACAACTAACACCATATTTAAAAATAGTTGAAATACTTGACACAATGGCGAGGAGACTGCACCTCCCAACCATCCTGGACAATTGGGTGGAATGGAAGGAACTTGAGCATTATGTGGCCAGTCCCTGTATCCAGCTCAGGCCTGAATCACTGGATCTGAATTTCAGGTTTCATTGTCTCAGTCACAGTCATATTCTTGAATTTGTCTCAAGTTATGACCTTGACGCTTCCGCCTTTGTATTTGTATATTCTGTGTATCCTGTTTTCCCTGTTCCATTGTTTGGCCTATGAATACCTAGCTCTGACTTTGAAGCTTCAGGAGGTGGACGCAATGTTTCTGAAGGTGCCCATACACGGTGCGATTATCGCACCCATTATGGGCTGGATCGCATGTGATGCGATCCATACAAAAAGTATGTGCAGCACGTACTTTTTGTACTGTGCGAGGCGATGCCAGCGGGAGCACCCATCGCATGTGCTATTGCACCATGTATGGGCACCTTTAGTACTGCACATGCACCGCACTTGCACGGCACATGAGCAGCGGTTGATTAGCAACGTCATACTGAGTAGTATCTGCAAAGTGACTGACCGGTGCGTTTGCGGGGAGGGTGTGGCTTCAAATACACAAAAAAAGTCTTGATTGGTAATTGGGCGTGTCTGAATTCACACACAGTTGCCAAGGCTCCAGAGGCTTATGCTGGACAATCAGAGCAGACATAAGGTTGATTAGATGATCTAAGGGGCAAACAACATGGCCTATATGTACGAAAGTGGCAGATCAGAGATATCATCAATGGTCTCTGAACCAATCCCTGCACATGTATCATTAGCATATTTTTTGCAGGTCTGCTGCATTCGCAATAGAGGCAGCATTTCAAGGCTAATTTTTGCGCACATCTTAAGATTGCAGATCTTCCTAGTGTGTGGGCACCTTTACCGATGTCTGTCCTCCGGGTAAATGCAGCTTTCTAGACTCAGCAGAACTGAAATCTGGCACCGAGCGGCCCTGAACGTCTTAAAAAAGCCAAGTGCAGGAGCCCAAAGGGAGGAGGGACTGCCGCAGAAGGCAGCGGCAGCACAGCTTGAGTGTGAGTATTCCTGGGGCAGGACAAACCTACCCTGGTAGGTTTACCTGCCCCAGGAAAACCCACCACTCGAGGGCTTAAATCTAAACTGAAGTTAACCAAAACTGGATAGTCAAAATTGGCCACGAGCCAGAATAGAACAGTGCGTACACACCATTAAACAGACACGAAGATTGTCCAGAGGTGGTATAAGATGTACCCATTACCCTTGATGTGATGTGACAGCACAGCTTTCCCCGCGGTTGCATACATACAGAGTGTCTGTACTATGACATGTCAGAGTCCCAAAGGAAAGAATTCTGAAAGTGGTCAGAACAAAAATCCCAGCACGAAACATTAGACAATATAAGAGGAAGCCACTGCCCAGACACCTTGTTAATGACATTCCATGATGTCGTCTATGGGTGTAGTCAGACAAATGTTCTCCGCAAGCTTTGGAAATCTAACTGTAAATAAAGTACTGGTGCACTGCACTACTGTATGAAGGTGTCGGGGCAGCTACAGCCTAGTGCCATTATTGCCCACTCTCCCCACCATTTTTCATGACGGCAAGGGTGTATACCCTTGCCGATGTGGGCTCCCCGTCACTCCCAATATCGGGCAAGGTACACATTGTTTACAAAGACAAGATTGGATGCTGTGTAGCCGGCATAACACCTCACAAATCGGGCACTAGCTAGTTGGGATATTGTTCCATTCCTGTGGCCAAAAAAAGTCACTCAACTTGTGCTGGAAGTTCTGGTCATGAGATCATATGTTTAAACGCCCACGAAAACAGTTAGATGGCTTTGGACAGAAATCCAGCCTGCAACCAACCGCTCTGTGGATCCGCCACTGTCCCCCTTTCTTTTTCTTTTTTAAACAAGAACATAAATAGAACTGGCAAGAAGCTGCTGTCCTGAGGAGGGGGCGCCAGAGGCCTTCGCCTATCAACATACAAGTATAAACAATCTCTGCTGCCTGCAGAAAACACAAGGTCATGCCTCTTCTGCTCCTGAAATTATTCACATTCTTTGGCAACCAGCGATCCACGCAAGTATTCCTCCATGCAGGTTACAGACTTTATTCTTCACAAGCTGTGTCAACATTGAATAGGACTTGATTTCTCTGTTACAAATGAAGAAAGAAACATCCGCAACTCATTTAAAAAGGTTAAGAATATGAAGAACTCTTCTTATTCAATGACATCTGGAGATACTACGCGATACGTTGTAGATTATAATCTTATAGCTCTCGTTAAGCTTTCGGAAGTGAATACAGAAACAGGAGTTATCCTGGTGTGTGAAATATATTTCGACAAACAAAACATCTCATGAATGTTATGTGAAGGTGCCCATACGCGAGGGGGATTTGGTCACTTTCCATAGAACTGCAGAGAGAAATCGGATAAAAAAAGTGACCAAATCGCATGTTTTGACATCAAGTCCGATGCAATGCGGGGTCCCTGACCCTTTCGGCAGGCTTGGATGAGATTGCATACGATACATTGTATTATTTATTTACAGTTTCTTATATAGCGCAAACATATTCCGCAGCGCTGTACAGAGAATATATATGACCACTCACATCAGTCCCTGCCCCAGTGGAGCTTACAATCTTCCCTACCACATGTACACGCACAAACAGACATTCTAGGGTTAATTTGGTTGGAAGCCAATAACCTACCTGTATATTTTTGGATTGTGGGAGGAAACCGGAGTACCCGGAGGAAACCCACGCAAGTCCGGGGAGAATAGACCAACTCCGCACAGTTAGGGCCATGGTGGGAATTACCATTACACCATCCCTTCTGCAAAATGATGATGTATCCTAAGCAGTTCTGCTGCCCAGGAGGTTCCCAGGCAGTTCGAGGGGTATCGCAGGAAAGTGCTCCCCTTGGAGAAGTCGCCCTAGTGTATGGGCACCTTTAGGAGGTGTAGTTCAACATGTAAAGGTTTCAAAATAAAGCTCGACACCCAATAAGACGATTATTGTTCCAAACAACCAACTGGTTGAGACCAATCCACCGGTGTGCGGGAGCAAACCATAGTATGCCATGCTAAATAACTCCCAACTAACTGGACACTTTTATCCTAACTACGGGATATCAGCACAAGTAGTCAGACACTGTGATGGGTATTCAAACTGTGCCAATATGTCCCTGGCAGGGCATATATCGACACTCACCTATTCAATGCTGGCATTAACGACAGCACTGAAGGCTGTCAGATACGACTTTTTTTTAATGTTGGATCTGTTTTGTTGGAAATGTTCGTGGACTGTCAAACTCGTGGATGTTTTTCAACAACCCGCAGCCGTTTCGGACAATTTACCGACTTTCCAATGCTCGGCACACTGAATACCTACTGTCGAAAGCGTTGAAAAACGGATTGAATACCCAGTGTCTGACTACTTCCGCTCCCTGCTCTGCCTCACCTTCCCCATGGGCTTTCCTACAACCACCACCGTTTTGGCACACTAATATTCGGACTACAAAATCATAATTTTTCTTTTTTTTGATATTTAACAAAGAAAAATGTATTTATTTAAAGCATGCAGAAGTAGACAATGTCCACCTTTTTCTGTGACATCCCCATTTGGAGAGAAGTTGGCTGGCTGAATGGATGGTCAGATAAAAAGCTGGACATGTTTAATGAGCACAGTTTTGTTGGACAGACATGCCGGCCATATACTAGACCAAGTTTCATCCCGATATTTAACATAATCATGACACCAGAAGCCAGCTCAATTATATTAGTACATATAGAAAAACCATAGTAGACAAAAGGCAATACAAAAAAAAAAAAATGAAAAGCACAATTACAGGGTTAAATTGCCTGGAAATAATTTAACCACCTGGCAGTAAAAACAATAAAATTATAATATGCGTAAAACTAGATGTATCCCTTTCTTCAAATACTTAGCTTGTGTTCATTCTATAACCCTGCACCTGTCAAAACCCCCTCTAGTTCCTCTTTCCTGCCAGAGGTGTTGCGGTCTGCTCTGGTGGTTCTAGCACACTCTGGTCCCCTACAGAGTGTACTAGATAGGAGCACCGGAGCAGAGAGCGACACCCCAGGCAGGGAAGAGGAACTGCAGGGGTATTGACAGGTCCAGGGAGCTAGAATGAGCACTGCTTAGTGCACATAATACAGCACAAAACACATCCTTTTATGCTGGGTACACACCAGGACGACTAGGGCCCGATCCCCTCAATCTAGATCCAATTCCGACCAATTGGATGTAGATTGTGTGCTGATTGGGCCCTTTCCTGTCCTGGTGTGGACCGATACCGATCCGATGCGCGGTCCCGCGGGTCGGTCGGTCGTTATTGAGATCCTACCTGCTGCAGGTAGGATCTCAATGACGACCATACAGCCGGGTGCAGGTCGCCATTGGATCGGACCCGCTCACGGTGCACATAGTGAGCGGGTCGTGCCCCCCGCGTCACCGTGAGCGGGTCGGACGAGACACTGACGACCCGCTCACGATGTGCATCGTGAGCGGGTCGTCCTGGTGTGTACCCTACATTAGTGCTGTCTGTAGCAAGCATTAGCTAACCAGACATGTATATGAAACTATAGCTACTCAAATGATTGGTTTACAGGCTGGATTTACAAAGGCTTCCCAAATGCAGAAAAAAATCTTGGTGTAATATCTGGGCGTCCGATTTTTTGATTGGGTCGGAAAAATCGCGTTGATCGCATCGCATGCAACCAAATCGCATGTGATGCGATCGACGCGATTTTTACATTGAATTCAATGTTAAATGGTCCCTGAGACCCGATTTTTACATTGGGTCCAATGTTAAATGCCCCCCAGACCCCATTTTTTATTGTATACCCACCCTGTTCATACCCCCACTATCCAAGTGGGCATGGAGTTGATTTTATATAGTATGGCGAGCGCAGCGAGCCACCACGCCCGAAGCGTGGCGAGCGCAGTGAGCCCCGTGAGGGGGCGCGTATTACTTCAAATGTATTCCGCGTCACCTCGCCACGTTCGGGCCCGCCACACTATATAAAATCAACTCCATGCCCACTTGGATAGTGGGGGTATGAACAGGGTGGGTATACAATAAAAAATGGGGTCTGGGGGGCATTTAACATTGGACCCAATGTAAAATCGGGTCTCAGGGACAATTTAACATTGAATCCAATGTCAAAATCGTGTCGATCGCATCGCATGCGATTTGGTTGTGTCCTTCGCATCTGATTGTATGCCTTAAGTTAAGGCATACAATCAAACAAATCGGGCGCCCAGATATTACACAAGTACCAAAATCTTATAGCTACACTGTACCTCTGGGACTGTGCTGCTACCAACATTAGTTAACTTAATGCGGGGTACACACCAGGACGACCCGCTCACGATGCACATCGTGAGCGGGTCGTCAGTGTCTCGTCCGACCCGCTCACGATGACGCGGGGGGGCACGACCCGCTCACAATGTGCACCGTGAGCGGGTCCGATCCGATAGCGACCTGCACCCGGCTGTATGGTCGTCATTGAGATCCTACCTGCAGCAGGTAGGATCTCAATAACGACCGACCGACCCGCGGGACCGCGCATCGGATCGGTATCGGTCCACACCAGGTCAGAAAAGGGCCCAATCAGCACACAATCTACATCCAATTGATCGGAATTGGATCTAGATTGTGCGGATCGGGCCCTAGTCGTCTTGGTGTGTACCCAGCATTAGTTCTCATTCAGATCATGAGACATATGTGCTCTACCAATACCAATACTCCTCCTACAATGGGGCAGATGTATGAACCAGCGTTAAGTGCAAAAATGCACTTAACGCTGGTTAACTTGGGGGGGATTACGATTTCCCCGCTGAGTTACGCTCGGCGGGGCTGTCCCCTGCAATCCCCCCCCAGGGATTAACGGCTGGGGCGATGCATTACCAGCCTTCAAGGCCTTAATTCACCCCGGCCGCTTCGCTAGCTCAGGACTAGCGTTGTCCTATCCCCCACTGTGGGGACAACGCTAGCCCTGCGTCTGTCTTGGGCTGCGCTGGAGAGCTTGCAGTTTTAGCAAGATCTCGCACATGCCCAGAAAGCCGGCCAGGGGGGGGGGACGGGGACGGTGAGTGCCCTTGTGTGGGGCGGTGAGGGAGCCGATAAGGAGAGCCGTTCACGCTGGGGATAACGGCTCTCCTTATCTGCTCAATACATCTGCCTATAACGCTTGCCCGCTTCTCCACGTTATGCTGGAGAAGTGGGACTCGTTATGTGCAAAACGTTATAGGCAGATTAATACATCTGCCCCCATGAGTTATTGTATGGAACATGTATGGGTTAAATGACATTTCTCTGTGCCTATATAGCTTACATTTACTGATGTTCAGTTTCTCGAAGCAGACAATTTTACTGTTGCCCTTTAAAATGCAGTCTTCAAAACGGAAGAAGAACTGGCGTCTTTAAAAAAAAAAATCTAATAAAAGTAGATCATTATGGGGCTAATTCCTAGTCGCACACAATGCTGTGGTTGATGCTTTCTTGCTATGCATGGGTCTGAGTCATTACAAGTCACACAATACATATGTGACACGGTGTGTACCCAAGGAGAAGCAGCAGAAAATGAGGCACATAGCCTCAGAGGTGTATTGGAAATGAGCTTGGGTCGGTGACTGGTAGGCGGCTATTCAGATGAAGACAGCCTGCATAGCTGAACTGGATACCAACAACTGAAAATCGCTCACATTGGAGGCAATGGGGGTTATTCTGGTTGGTTCAGAAGCCTTGTGAGTCCACGGAACCCCGCCTTGCAGTGCGGGTTCACCCGCACAGGCTGCAATTGGATGATTAGCATAAACATCCATTTGAATGCTGCGGGGAACACCCACATCTTTTGATGGTCGCTGAAAGATGTGGAAGGTGCACGCATATAAAAGTGGCTTTCAAGTCACTTCCATATGCGTGCACTCTGGAATGGATATGGGCGGGCAGGTGAGATCTGGTGATGTCAGCTACCTGCCCCCCGCGTCACGGTCTCATTACTATGGGAACAACCAGCGTTCTCATGGGAACGCCCATGAAACGCTGGGCGTTCCCATATGGTAATGGGGCTGCCCGGCGCCCCCCTGCACGCCGTGTAGGGTGCGTGCACCCGGCGAACTAAATGTTCGTCATGGGTGCAGACGCACAACATCGGTCCTCCGTGTGAATGCAGAGTGATGACTTGTAATGAGCCCAGAGTACTTTGGTACAGGCGATGGGCCCTATGCAATCTCGGAGGCATGACTTGGCGGCAAAGACCAGAGAGGGTGGTTTGTGGGTGCGTGTAATCACACCTGACCTCTAGCCCACAGATAGGGCTGAATGTAAGTGAGCACTGCTGGAGCTGACAGGTACAGTGATGGCCCGATCACAGAGATGCAGCAATCCCTTTATACGTACGAGAGAACACGTTTCCAGTGCACAAGATACTCTCTGACTTGCCTCTATCTGCCCTAGCTGCTGTTACTGCAGAGAGCAGGACCCGCAGCTGAATCTAATCAGCTGGCTGAAGGTACAGCAGAGTCATCCCCTATCCTTGCCTGCCTCTATGCATGGCAGCGCCACTCTGTCTGCTACAGCTGACATGAAGGCACATGGTATAGTGGCACGTCTCTCTACCAGCCTGCAAGTTTAAGCCTGTAGTTTTGGCTCAATGCTTCTTTACATGTTGCAGCATTAAGGACAGGGAACACTTAACTTATGAAATGCTCACTGTACGGTTATAAAAGATTTATTGCACTGAGATTCAATTCACTTTGGTATACGGAACGTTGCAGACTAATCAATGATGTCATCGGCCACTTTCACGGTAGGCAGAATCAGTGGATCTGCTTTTATCCAGCGCAGTCAATGGTCACTATGGTAGGCTGAGATTAGCTCTAATGACAAGAACTCACGGTACTTGTTTCCTAGCACGGCCACAATCGCGGGCATCAGGTGTCATTTTTAGTGGTATACGACGCGACCGACGCGATGCCCCCGATTTTCCCATTGAAATGCATTGAAAAAAGTCAAAATCGCGTCGGTCGCGTCGTATGCGGCTAAAAAAGGCTTAAATGGTCCAGACGCGATGCCCACGATTTCCCCATAGGAAACAATGTTAAATGGCTCAATGTACCCGCGATGCCCCCGATTTGTCATAGGGAACAATGTTAAATACCTCAATTTCACCAAATCATCATAGGGAACAATGGTAAATGGGCCAGAAAGCCCCAAAAACACCCCAGAACAGTGAAATGTCCCCCCAAAAGTACTTTACGCCACCCCACGATCAACGCAAACCCGAAGCGTGGCGAGCGCAGCGAGCCCGCGAGGGGCGGCGGTACGCGTCCTCTGACCTTTTCATACCCCCACTATCCACGTCGGCGTGGAGTTGAGAATAGAATAGTGTAGCGAGCGCAGCGAGCCACCGAGCCTGAAGCTCGGTGGGGGACGCGGACACCTTCACAGGTAAACGCGTCCCTTCGCGGGCTTCACAGGTATCCGCTGCGCTCGCCACGCTTCGGGCTTGGTGGCTCGCCACACTATTCTATTCTCAACTCCACGCCGACGTGGATAGTGGGGGTATGAAAAGGTCGGAGGACGCGTACCGCCGCCGCTCGCCACGCTTCGGGTTCGCGTTGATCGTGGGGTGGCGTAAAATACTTTTGGGGGGACATTTCACTGTTCAGGGGTGTTTTGGGGGGTTTATGGCCCATTTAACATTGTTCCCTATGATGATTTGGGTAAATTGACCCATTTAACATTGGGAAATCGGGGGCATCGCGGCTAAATTGAGGCATTTAACATTGTTCCCTATGGGGAAATCGCGGGCATCGCGTCGCGGCCATCGCACCCGATTTTTTAGTGCTTGCGATGGCCGCGATGCCCCCGATTTTTCCTCACGATGCCCACGATCATGATCGTTGTGGCCGTGCTAGGAAACAAGTACCGAACTCACTTGTGTCCTTACATGCATTATGAGTCTGACTTCCTATGGGTAAATACTGGCTGCTTTATCCTTACACTGCAAATTAGATTTCAGTTTGATCACCCAGCACCCAAATCTAACTCTCTCTGTACATGTTATCTCTGCCCCACCTGCAGTGCAGCATGGTTTTGTCCATTAAAGAAGGAGTTTGCTTTTGCAAACCAACCAGAATCAATAACCCCCTATAGGTAATGACAATCGGAAATAAGGTATATGCAACGCTCCTAGGGTTTATACATTTTGGAAAACAGCCATCGAAAATACATTGTGCACACAAACCACTTAACTACAGTTATTCATCCTGGTAAAAGCACTCAGGCATTAAATCCTGGGATTCCCTCATCACAAAAGGCCTAAAATCCAGCCTTTGTGACCGATTCATACCGGACCTATTAGGGAAAGTAACAGATATATACAGGACTTGTCAACCTGGTGCTTCCCTCTGACTTACATAAAGCCTAAAGTAAAAGGCAGGTAAGCTAGTACAGGTGGAGTGTGCCTTATCCAAAAGCTTGTTGTACAATGGATTATTCCGGAATGTTTTTAGATTTCAATGAGGTATGTTGTTGGACCAATGTGTGAACATAAAATGCACATCAATCACGTGAAATACACAGCCCTGACTATTATCGTACGGCCGTGCATGTGCGGGGACCACTGCGAGCAAGGGCAGCGATGTCCAATCGCAAGAGGATCGACAGCCGGCAGCCGATTGTGGGAGGGAGAGCCATTTTCTGGCAAGTCCCAGTAAATGCAGGTGGCACCCAGCAGTTGGGAGGGACGTTATCATCAGCAGCGGACCCCATTTCCTCATTGCCATTACAGCGATGAGAAAGTCTAGACTTACTCGGCAGCTGGAACAGGGGAAAATCCATTTGATGGTGAGTGATTGCGAATAGATTTCCTCCTGTGTGCACAGGGGCGGGGCGGGGGGAACTCTGGCGGGGCAGCATTCACCTGATCACTGGGCTCTGAAGAATTGCAGCCCAGCGAGGAGGTCTGAATCAGGCCCAAGTTTCCGAACATAAAAAAAGGGCCTGATTCTGGTTCACGTGAGAAAAAAAATGCTAATTCCCTCTCTAATGGACAAAACCATGTGCACTGCAGGGGGGTTGGGGGGGGTCAGTTGTAACATGTGCAGAGACAGTTAGATTTGGGCGAGTTATTTTGTTTCTGTGCATGGTAAATACTGACTGCTTTATTTTTACACTGCAATTAGATATCAGTTTGCAGTAAAAACCCCACCCAAATCTAACCAGTCACACATCATGTCCCCAGGAGTGCCAGTCACACATCATGTCCCCAGGAGTGCCAGTCACACATCATGTCCCCAGGAGTGCCAGTCACACATCATGTCCCCAGGAGTGCCAGTCACACATCATGTCCCCAGTAGTGCCCGTCACACATCATGTCCCCAGTAGTGCCCGTCACACATCATGTCCCCACTAGTGCCCGTCACACATCATGTCCCCACTAGTGCCAGTCACACATCATGTCCCCACTAGTGCCAGTCACACATCATGTCCCCACTAGTGCCAGTCACACATCATGTCCCCACTAGTGCCAGTCACACATCATGTCCCCACTAGTGCCAGTCACACATCATGTCCCCACTAGTGCCAGTCACACATCATGTCCCCACTAGTGCCAGTCACACATCATGTCCCCACTAGTGCCAGTCACACATCATGTCTGCAGTAGTGCCAGTCACACATCATGTCTGCAGTAGTGCCAGTTACATATCATGTCTGCAGTAGTGCCAGTTACATATCATGTCTGCAGTAGTGCCAGTTACATATCATGTCTGCAGTAGTGCCAGTTACATATCATGTAGCAGTCCTCAGTAGTGCTTTTAGGGAAAACTATTGTTTTTGGAATAATTTGGATAACAGATATCAGGATAAGGGATGCTCAACATGTATAAATACATATAATAAAACTGGGTCATGTCTGTATATAGATTTTTTTTTAAAATATACTTCTAAGGACTATAGAGCTAAAAAGATATTTTTTTAGGATTTTTTTTATGTTTCCAGAATCAGGCACAAATTACTGGATGAATTTGGATAATGTTTTTACGATTGTATAGCTTATGGACCTACAAGCAAAACTGCGGTATGTACTGTATTATCGGGATCTGACATCAGGGAGAGAAAGGAAAAACCAGATGCTGTGGTGTCGGCACGTGTTCACTCCTGAGCGATCTCAGACATTCATACCAGCAAAGCCACAGCCAAACACTAGTTCACAATACAGTTCACAGTTTGCGTGTGTTTGTTTAACAATTTTTAAAAGACTTTATATTGTTGTTCATTTGCTTTCCCCCTAAACACATTATACATTTGTGTTACCCGTTTTCTTTTAACATTTCCCCAGCTCCTGACCAGATTACGCATAACTTGCCAGCAGGCTGCTATACCAAAATCACTACAAACTGCCTACAGTGGTGGCCCACTCACAATGACGAGTACTGCGTGAGTACTAAATACTTTTGTGCAGTTCCTCTTCCCTGCCTGTGGTGCTGCTCTTTGCGGTAGTGCTTCTAGCACTGACATGCAGACCAGACTGCGTTAGAAGCACCAAAGCAAAGAGTGACACCCCAGGCAGGGAAGAGGAACTGCAGGGGTTTTCGAAGAAGCAGGCTGCTAGAATGACCACTACATATAAGTAAAAAAAAAAAATAATGTACAAATGGAGCCAGCCTCAGCCAGCCCATCAGCGCAACATATGCATAGCGCTGGCGGGGGGCGGGGGACACGAGAATGTCTCACTCACTTGGTGGAGGTGGATGCTTCTCTGCCTGTCCCCGCTTCAGGGAGTGGCAGCGAGCGGGGGAAGAAGGGCAGCCGTCTGCAGGGCTTCTGACAGTATAGGGTGCGCGCGCAAGCACCATTCTGTCAGACTCTGGAGGAGGGGCGGGGATCGGCGCATGGCGATTCTAGCTTCATCTGTAGCCATAGGGATCACTCTGCCTTATAGACAATGCTGGGAAAATGGCAAATATGATCCCATTCCAATGTCTATATATCGGAGAAGGATTTATGATTAGACCGTGGGTTTAGGTGGGTTATACGGTGGTTCGGTCAACGCATATTAGGCCGACATGCATTGGGTCAACCACTGAAGATCAACATAGCTTAGGTCGACACACGAAATAGGTCAATAGGGTTGGAATGTTAACACAAGCATTAGGTCGACAGTCAAAATGTCAACATGATTTTTTCACTTTTTGCGCCAACATGTGTCGACAGGTGGTATTTTATGCTAGGGTGTGGAGGGAGAACAGAATAGTGTGTCTGAAGCATGTTGACATTTTAAACTAAAACCCGTAAAAAAAAACTCATGTCGACCTAATGACTGTGTCAACATTCCAACCCAGTCGACCTATTTCATGTTTCAACCTAATACTGGTGGACCCTATGACCCATACCCCACGGTGGGGGGGGGGGGGGGGGGTGTTGGGGTCATGCTGTGGTCATCAGTATGTAATCATCATTGTATGGTTGAAACAAAAGATTGATCTTTAAAAGTCTGTCTCTGAACCCGGCTCCTGGAACATGGAACTCAATTTACTTGGACAAATGTGTGTCATAGGGAAATAATGAACAGATGTAATTCAATCCACAAAACAATGTTTGCAATATTAAAATGTTCTCATATTGTTTTGCCAGGAAAAAAGTTTATTATGTTCTGCGCAGCAAAAGCTGTCAAAGGCATATAAACTGCAGGTTATTTTATGGAAGTCATCTAATGACTTCCAAAAGGACCGTGGCCCTTATTCTGATCGGTGCGGCCGGATCCGAATATGCGGGCAGGACCGTGCGTGCGAAACCCCGCCTTCCATACGGATCGCCAACTCCGTCCGTACGCGGTAAGAAGCTGGCCGAACGGACCGCACGTGTATTTCTCATGAATACGCCTCCTCCATCTCAGGGAACCTCCCCCATCATTCGATGGTCGCAGACCATCGAATGCAGGACCGAGTGGCCAGGCAGCTCCCGCAAATCTCAGACCACACGGGCATTTCTCCGTGCCAAAGCAGGGATCTGGGCGGGCAGCTGACATCCGGCAATGTCATATGTCCGCCCCCTACACGTGCGTCACGGCCGCATTACCATACGTACACCCAGCGTTTGCATGGGAACGCCCATGAAACATATGGTAATGAGCCCAAACAGCCCTTCACGCCCCTCTCCTCCCCCTGTTCGTAGGTGTACACATTTAATGTGGAATTTTGCCGTGCGTCCCGCTCGCACATGCGCAGAGACGCCTCTGCACATGCGCAGACACAAAACATCGGCGGCACGAACGCACGCGGATATTACCGCACCAACCAGAATAAGGGCCCATGTTTGATGACAATAAACAAATTTTGTTATGGTTTTAAATGATGCTTTTATATTACAAAGAAAACGTTTGTTATGATCATTTTTTTGATGTGTTTCTATCACATATGCAGATTTCATCGTTAACCCCTTCATGACAGAGCCAGTTTGTGCCTTCATGACAGAGCCCTTTTTTTCAAATCTGACATGTCTCACTTAAGTGGGGATAACTTTTTTTTGCTTTTACTTATCCCAGTGATTTTGAGATTGTTTTCTCGTGACACATTGTACTTCAAGTTAGTGGTAAATTTGGGTCGATACAGTCTGTGTTTTTTTGTGAAAAATACCAAAATATCGTGAAAAAATGGAAAATTTAGCAATTTGCAAAATGTTAAATTTTCTGCTTGTGAGACAAATAATCATACCACTCAAAATAGTTAATAACTAACATAGACCATATGTCTACTTTATGTTTCCATCATTATTTCAACTTCCTTTTAATTTTTTTGGACACTAGGAGGCTTACAATATGAATAGCAAATTCTCAAATTTTCAAGAAAATTTCAAACACTGATTTTTTTAGGGATCAGTTCAGTTCTGATGTGACTTTGAGGGACTTGTATGTGAGACACCCCCATAAATGATGCCATTTCAAAAACTGCACCCCTCACAGTATTCAAAACAGCATTTTGGAAGTTTGTTAACCCTTTAGGTGTTTCACAGGAATTAAAACAAAGTGTAGGTGAAATTTCAAAATTTCTTTTTTTTTGCAGAGTTTCAATTTTAATACATTTTTCTAACGAATACAGTAGATTTTACTAGAGAAATGTGACTAAAAATTGATTCCCCCAATTCTTTTGTTTTCAAAAATATCCTATATGTGGCCCTAGTGTGCACTTTGACCAAACCACAGGCTTCATAATAGAAGGAGCACCTACTTGATTTTGGAGCCTCCTTTTTATGAGATTTTTTTTTAGGCACCATGTAGGTTTCTAGGCACCATAAGTGCTAAAAGTTAGGAACCTCCCCCACAAGTCACCCCATTTTGCAATCTACACCCCTCAGGGAATTCATCTAGGGGTAGAGTGTACATTTCAAACCCCCAGGGGTTTCACCAATTTTGGTACAACTGGGATGTGAAAATGGAAAATTACATTTTTTTACACAAACATGCAGTTCTGGCTCAAAAATTTTCATTTTCACAAGGTATGAAAAAGAAAAAGCACCCCAAAATCTGTGCCCCAATTTCTCCCGAGTACGGCAATGCCTCACATGTGACCAAAAAATACCAGTTGGGTGCATGGCAGGACTCAGAAGGGAAGGAGTGTTTTTTGGATTTTGCAGCACAGATTTTGGTGGAATGAATGGTGGGTGCTATGTTGCACCAATACAGTGGAACCCCCCCACAAGTCACCCCATTTAGCAAAGTACACCCCTCAGGGAATTCATCTAGGGGTATAGTGTACATTTCAAACCCCCAGGGGTTTCACCAATTTTGGTACAACTGGGCTGTGAAAATGAAAAATTACATTTTTTTACACAAACATGCACTTCTGGCTCAAGATTTTTCATTTTCACAAGGAATGAAGGAGACAAAGCACCCCAAAGTCTGTGCCCCAATTTCTCCCGAGTATGGCAATGCCTCACATGTGACCAAAAAATACCAGTTGGGCGCATGGCAGGACTCAGAAGGGAAGGAGTGATTTTTGGATTTTGCAGCTCAGATTCTGGTGGAATTTTGGTGGGTGCTATGTCGCATTAGCAAGACCCCCCAAGCACCAATACAGTGGAACCCCCCCACAAGTCACCCCATTTTGCAAAGTACACCCCTCAGGGAATTCATCTAGGGGTATAGTGTACATTTCAAACCCCCAGGGGTTTCACCAATTTTGGTACAACTGGGCTGTGAAAATGAAAAATTACATTTTTTTACACAAAAATGCAGTTCTGGCTCAAAATTTTTCATTTTCAGAAGGTATGAAGGAGAAAAAGCACCCCAAAATCTGTGCCCCAATTTCTCCCGAGTACGGCAATGCCTCACATGTGACCAAAAAATACCAGTTGGGTGCATGGCAGGACTCAGAAGGGAAGGAGTGTTTTTTGGATTTTGCAGCACAGATTTTGGTGGAATGAATGGTGGGTGCTATGTCACATTAGCAAGACCCCCCAAGCACCAATACAGTGGAACCCCCCCACAAGTCACCCCATTTTGCAAAGTACACCCCTCAGGGAATTCATCTAGGGGTATAGTGTACATTTCAAACCCCCAGGGGTTTCACCAATTTTGATACAAGTGGGCAGTGAAAATGAAAAATTACATTTTTTTACACAAAAATGCAGTTCTGGCTCAAAATTTTTCATTTTCAGAAGGTATGAAGGAGAAAAAGCACCCCAAAATCTGTGCCCCAATTTCTCCCGAGTACGGCAATGCCTCACATGTGACCAAAAAATACCAGTTGGGTGCATGGCAGGACTCAGAAGGGAAGGAGTGATTTTTGGATTTTGCAGCTCAGATTCTGGTGGAATTTTGGTGGGTGCTATGTCGCATTAGCAAGACCCCCCAAGCACCAATACAGTGGAACCCCCCCACAAGTCACCCTATTTTGCAAAGTACACCCCTCAGGGAATTCATCTAGGGGTATAGTGTACATTTCAAACCCCCAGGGGTTTCACCAATTTTGATACAAGTGGGCAGTGAAAATGAAAAATTACATTTTTTTACACAAAAATGCAGTTCTGGCTCAAAATTTTTCATTTTCAGAAGGTATGAAGGAGAAAAAGCACCCCAAAATCTGTGCCCCAATTTCTCCCGAGTACGGCAATGCCTCACATGTGACCAAAAAATACCAGTTGGGTGCATGGCAGGACTCAGAAGGGAAGGAGTGTTTTTTGGATTTTGCAGCACAGATTTTGGTGGAATGAATGGTGGGTGCTATGTTGCACCAATACAGTGGAACCCCCCCACAAGTCACCCCATTTAGCAAAGTACACCCCTCAGGGAATTCATCTAGGGGTATAGTGTACATTTCAAACCCCCAGGGGTTTCACCAATTTTGGTACAACTGGGCTGTGAAAATGAAAAATTACATTTTTTTACACAAACATGCACTTCTGGCTCAAGATTTTTCATTTTCACAAGGAATGAAGGAGACAAAGCACCCCAAAATCTGTGCCCCAATTTCTCCCGAGGACGGCAATGCCTCACATGTGACCAAAAAATACCAGTTGGGTGCATGGCAGGACTCAGAAGGGAAGGAGTGATTTTTGGATTTTGCAGCTCAGATTCTGGTGGAATTTTGGTGGGTGCTATGTCGCATTAGCAAGACCCCCCAAGCACCAATACAGTGGAACCCCCCCACAAGTCACCCCATTTTGCAAAGTACACCCCTCAGGGAATTCATCTAGGGGTATAGTGTACATTTCAAACCCCCAGGGGTTTCACCAATTTTGATACAAGTGGGCAGTGAAAATGAAAAATTACATTTTTTTACACAAAAATGCAGTTCTGGCTCAAAATTTTTCATTTTCACAAGGAATGAAGGAGACAAAGCACCCCAAAGTCTGTGCCCCAATTTCTCCCGAGTACGGCAATGCCTCACATGTGACCAAAAAATACCAGTTGGGCGCATGGCAGGACTCAGAAGGGAAGGAGTGATTTTTGGATTTGGCAGCACAGATTTTGGTGGAATGAATGGTGGGTGCTATGTTGCATTACCAATACAGTGGAACCCCCCCACAAGTCACCCCATTTTGCAAACTACACCCCTCAGGGAATTCATCTAGGGGTATAGTGTACATTTCAAACCCCCAGGGGTTTCACCAATTTTGGTACAACTGGGCTGTGAAAATGAAAAATTACATTTTTTTTACACAAAAATGCAGTTCTGGCTCAAAATTTTTCATTTTCACAAGGAATGAAGGAGACAAAGCACCCCAAAGTCTGTGCCCCAATTTCTCCCGAGTACGGCAATGCCTCACATGTGACCAAAAAATACCAGTTGGGCGCATGGCAGGACTCAGAAGGGAAGGAGTGATTTTTGGATTTGGCAGCACAGATTTTGGTGGAATGAATGGTGGGTGCTATGTTGCATTACCAATACAGTGGAACCCCCCCACAAGTCACCCCATTTTGCAAACTACACCCCTCAGGGAATTCATCTAGGGGTATAGTGTACATTTCAAACCCCCAGGGGTTTCACCAATTTTGGTACAACTGGGCTGTGAAAATGAAAAATTACATTTTTTTACACAAAAATGTACTTCTGGCTCAAAATTTTTCATTTTCACAAGGAATGAAGGAGACAAAGCACCCCAAAATCTGTGCCCCCATTTCTCCAGAGTACGGCAATGCCTCACATGTGACCAAAAAATACCAGTTGGGTGCATGGCAGGACTCAGAAGGGAAGGAGTGATTTTTGGATTTTGCAGCTCAGATTCTGGTGGAATGAATGGTGGGTGCTATGTGGCATTAGCAAGACCCCCGATGCACGGTGAAATGATGAACCTAATAATCCATCGATGTGTGGTATATTTTGAAACACTCCTTTATACATAGGCCGGGTTTGTCGGGGCAAGTTTCACAGTGGAAAATAGTTTCCTTTCTTATTCCCTTTTTATAGCAAACTTTGCACCTTTTTTGTGTCCTGCCTTTTCTTGCAGTGGAGGGGATTTCGTTGGGAAAATGCTGCCCTGGTACAATACGGGGCCCAGTACTAGAAGTACTGGGGCCCTCTGCCTGCTGGTTCCCAAATATTAGGCCCTTTATGACTTCCTCTTGAAAGTGCATAAATGTCCCCCTCTGGCCGGTAGAACGGAATAGCACGTAAGCGTTATACAGTGCCATCTGGATGATATACACGGCCAGCTTCTTGTACCAGATATTTGTTTTCCGCAGGGCACTGTACGGCTTCAGTACCTGATCTGAAAGATCCACTCCGCCCATGTACTTATTGTAATCTAGGATACAATTTGGTTTTGAGGTGTGGGTACTGGTACCTCGTACAGGGATGGAGGTGGTACTGTCTCCATGAATTGTTGTCAGTATAAGGACATCCCTCTTGTCCTTATATTTGACCAACAACATATTTTCGGTGCATATTCCCCTGCTTTCACCCCTTCTCATTACTTGGGCAATGTGCGTTTTGGGGAGGCCTCTTTGGTTCTTGCGCACAGTACCGCAAGCTGCTGTACCTCTTGAACCAAGGGCCTTAAACAGGGGGATGCTGGTGTAAAAGTTATCCACATAGAGGTGATAACCCTTATCCAGGAAGGGGTGCATTAAATCCCAGACAATTTTGCCACTAACACCTACGAGGGAGGGGGGGCATTCTGGCGGTTCAATTCTTGAATCCTTCCCTTCATATACCCTAAACTTGTGGGTGTACCCTGTGGTGCTTTCACACAGCTTATACATTTTTATGCCATACCTTGCCCTCTTACTGGGAAGGTACTGGCGGAATTTAACCCTTCCTTTAAAATGTATAAGGGACTCGTCAATACAAATAAATTTTTCAGGGATGTATAGCTCTGCAAATTTGGCACTGAAATGATCAATGACCGGCCTGACTTTGAATAGCCGGTCAAAGGTGGGATCATCTCTGGGTGGGCACTGTGCATTATCGGTGTAATGTATAAATTTATGGATTGCCTCAAAACGAGTCCGAGTCATGGCCATACGGTAAAATGGGGTGCTGTACAGAACATCTGTACTCCAATATTGCCTAATTTGTGGCTTTTTTACTATGCCCATATGAAACACCAGACCCCAAAACGTCATCATCTCTACTGCATCTACAGGGGTCCACCTAGCAAATGATGACGTGGGGTTTTGAGCAATAAACTGCTGGGCATATAAATTAGTTTGGTCCACCATTAAATTTATAAAATCATCAGAGAAAAATAATTTGAAAAAGTCAATTTCTCTGAGACCTGTGGAATCAAATTGGATTCCTGGCATGGCCAAAAACTCAGGAACCTGGGGCTCAAAATTGTCTGGTGGTGGGGTCCATACGAGATCAATTATTGGGGGGGGGGTCTCAGCTGCTCTACGGGGGCGTCTTTGAGGGGGTCCCTCATCACCAGAGGAGGAAGAGGAGCTTAAGACGAATCCTTCAAATTCCCCGCTTGCCTCACTGGCTGTGTCAGAATCAGAGGCAAGCATGGCATATGCCTCCTCCACTGAATACATTCTTCTGGATGACTGGGATGACATTTGGGAGGACATTTGGGAGGACATTTGGGAGGACATTTGGGAGGACATTTGGGATGCCATTTTTATTTTTGTGTTACTGGTAGTGAAATGTTTCAACACGTGTATAGTGTAGGGGGGGGTACAAACTTTATTTCAACCCGGGGGGTATGTAGTGTGTTGTGTGTATGTAGTGCAGAACAAAAAAAATACTTTATACAAAAAAAAAAAAATGAAGGGGTTAAAAAAAAAAAAAATTGAAGGGGTTAAAAAAAAAAAAATGAAGGGGTTAAAAAAAAAAAAAAAGGTCCTGCACCAAAAATTGAGCACAGATGTTGGTCAGTAACGTCTGTCACTGAACAGCGCTCAAAGGCAACAGGAATTTGATCAAAAAAAAAAAAAAATAGATCAACCCTGTGCCGAAAAAGCTGATCAGTGATGTACGTCACTGATCAGCGCACAGTGGCCACAGGACACCCACAAAATCACAGTGTGTGTAAAAAAAAAATTAAAAAAAGACCACACAGCACCCACAAAAAAAAAAAAAAGGTGATCAGTGATGCGACACTGATTACCAGTGAGGGGCAGCAGGTGCACAACCTTTGGTGCAACTGGCAGCAACTGACAGGTATATATAAAAAAAAAAAACCTCTGCACCCCCAAAAAGTTGCTGATCACCTCAGATATAGTGATCAGCACAAAAGGCGGGGGTAGCAGACACAAAATATACACTCTCTATCACTCTCTGTCACTATCTCTCTCTATCTCTCACTATCTATCACTATCTATCACTATCTATCACACTGCAGCAGCAGCACTGACAGTTATATGTATAAAAAAAAAACTGCACCCCCAAAAAGGGGGGGTAGCAGACACAAAATATACACTCTCTGTCACTATCTCTCTCTATCTCTCTATCTCTCACTATCTATCACTATCTATCACTATGACACTGCAGCAGCAGCACTGACAGTTATATATATATATAAAAAAAAAACCTGCACCCCCAAAAAAGGGGGGTAGCAGACACAAATCTCTCTATCTCTCACTATCTATTACTATCTATCACTATCTCTCACTATCTCTCACTATCTCTCACTATCTATCACTATGACACTGCAGCAGCAGCGACAGTTATTTATATATAAAAAACCCCTGCACCCCCAAAAAGGGGGGGTAGCAGACACAAAATATAGCTCTCTCTGTCACTATCTCTCTATCTCTCTCTATCTCTCTCTCTCTATCTCTCTATCTCTCTATCACACTGCAGCAGCAGCAGGAAGTCTCAGGAAGTCAGATCCAGGAAGCGTCCAGCACGCTACAAGCAGTGAGCAGGTGATCAGGTAAGGTATTTGCAAGGATCAGGTAAGTATTAGCAAGGATCAGGTCGGTATTCACGGCAGACAGGCACGGTGACCGTTCTGCACGCTATTCCAGACCGGAATGGCGTCTGCAGCGCAGTCACCGTTAGTTTAAATGTCGCGCCTTGGCTGTGATTGGTCCGTGGGTCCCACGGACCAATCACAGCCTTGGGGGCAGGTGGGGTGAGGGTGGGGTGAGGTGTCATCGTCACCGATGACCCCCTCATGCCCCCTGACGCCCGGCGGTGATTGACACCTGTGTTACCAAGCGTCTGATTCGCTGGTAACACAGGAAAACGCTGTGAATGGCTGTTCACACTGAACAGCCAATCACAGCGATCGCCGACGGGGGGGCGACATCGCAGCCCCCCCTGGGCATGCAGGGACATGTCTGCTGTCAGGGACAGCAGACATCGTCCCTCTGTCACTGCGTCTCGAGACGCAGTGACAGTTTAAAGTCATGACGTATATATACGTCATGTGTCGGGAAGTACTTCCCGGCCATGACGTATATATACGTCAAATGTCGTGAAGGGGTTAATAGTCTGCAGGAACAAAAAAAACTTTCAAACTAACCAGATTTTGAGAAAACCGTTTCACAATGTAAATTGAAAAAGGTTATCCAGTAACCAATGTTTAACAAACTTCAGAATTATGTGTAATCATTATGATGTGCCAAGCAGATAGATCTTTAACTTACCACATTATTTAACAGACTTCCCTATAAACACACTTAAATTACAGCACAGTTCATTCGTTTTAATACTTTCTAGGATGTTTCGATCTTTTTTTTTTTTTAGCATGGAATCCTCACATTTTTAGAGCATTATCTAATTGACCACAGTAATTACCCGCAGCTAACTGTCCCACCCAGGGCTATTCAATAACCCCCAATGCCAGTACTTATTGTTTTGCCTCAGACAAGTGAAGTCAAAACCCCAAGAAGTATGCATCCCCCCCCCCCCCCCCCCCCTCAACCCGATCATGGCCATGAAAATACATACAGTAGGTCTGTGACTTTTTGGGGATCATATGTGATTTTTAGGGGGGGGGGGGGGGGGGGAGAATGAGTTTTTGCCTGGAAAAACAGTGTATAATTAAGTAAGACATCACTGAGATCATAAGTATTCATATCTGCTATATATAGTAGAAGCACAATATCCAACATGTATGACCAGGAAACCAGCGTAGATTCCTCATCTGATAAGAGGAGAGTGCGGTGTAGCAGAGGGCTGTGAAGGCTGCAGCACTGGTGGACACGCAGCTATGCATCCTAGCTGGCAAAGCAATTATAGCCTGGTTCTGGAATTTGTCTGTGTTCTGTCTGTAGGAAAGCTTCACCGCTCTCACTGATAAATATTTACTGCTGTGTACTGCGGGTGAGGAAGTAGCAGATGACGGCAGTGCGTTTTCATTTGTGTGCTAATTATATTTGAGAGAACTAGGATTTCAGCCAAACTAGTTGGCTGGAGACACAAAAGACAAACACTGTATTAAAGTAAGGAGAGAAAGTGTAAAACAACTGCAGGAATTCTCCATTCAAAGTTCTCGGCAATGTAAAAGCAGCCATGTATTCCACAGACATGTCCTCAGTATAGAATACAATACGTTATAAAGGTTGGATGGGTCTCCAGTCCCTGGGTCGACAAGGTCTTGGTCACCACAAATGGTGGACAGTGAGTAGGTCGACACCTTCAAAATGTCAACATACCATAGGTTTGACATAATGTTGACGTGGACACTCAAAAGGTTTTTCACTTTTTTTTGCCCAGTGGGCATAGAGTGAGAATATAACGATGTGCTGGGCGCAGTGAGGCCCCGTGCCCGGAGCACGGTGAGCGCAGGGAGTCACGCGAGGGGACGCGGTGCACCTAAACGGCGTCCATGTCGACATAGACACAAAAACCCTGTGAAAACTCATCTTTTGAGTGTCGACCATGCCAATGTCATACCTATGGTATGTCGACCATTTTCAAGTGTCAACCTCCTATACCATAACTGTTGGATGGATAACTTTTCATACATTTATGTTCATGACGACAGCAGTGAGCATACTGCCGAAGGATGCCGGTAAGTATTCTACCCTATCCCTAAACCTTCCTGCGGCCTAACAGTCCCCTCCCACAGCCTAACACCATCCGTCTCCCACAGCCTAACACCATCTGTCCCCGCCCGCAGACTAACCTTAACCATCCCCCTAGTACCTACACAGTTTTATGTATTCATGGAGCCATAGGTGCCGATTCTGTGGGTGCTCAAGGGCCCGAGCACCCACGCAAATTGATGAGCATCCATGGGCCCGAGTCGCGCTGCTGGGCCGCCATATTAACTTGCTAATTTGCAGCTGCAGCACCCCCATCGCCGGCCCTGCCGCCTGGCAAACAGTATGCCGGGAAGAGAAGAGTGTATTCCGTCCGCTCTTTAGTGAACCGGCGGCTGCAGCATAAAAGATGCTGCCCAGCGCCATTAACAGAGCTGACCAAAGCATCTTCCCGGCATTCCTGTGCATGGGGGTACGTACGGTTATTATAGAGAAACAGCCGCAGGTCCACAAGTTATGTGTAAAAAGGGGAACTCTGCTGCCGTAATTTGAATATTGGAGACAACTGCACTGTGTATTTGTATTATTTTGTGGTCACGCCCCTTCCCCTTGAAACCACTCCCCTATATGTTTGGCTTGAGCACCCACCAGCAAAAACATAAATCGGCACCTATGCATGGAGCACTGACACTTATTGCATGATCCCATGCAATAAGTACTCTCTATCCAAGTCAACAGCAGTACATCAGGAACCATGAAGCGGTGTGTGTGGGAAATGCTTCCTCCCAGTGCCAGCCATTTGTGATGCACGCACCAGGGGAGAGCTGCCAATGCTGGCTCTCACTCTACTGATCAGAGCATCGTGGGTAATGAGCAGGGCGGGTGGTCTGGTACAGCGCAGTGAGCAGAAGAAAGTCATCTGGAAATTCTTCAGAAATTAACTGGGTATTAGACAGACATTCATTTTGTTTGGATTGTCCATAAGCCCTATAGAAATCTAGACAACAATTTACAGTGCTGCTTATGTTTCACCACCATACATGGAATGCACATGCAATTATGAACCTGCTGAGCAGATTTCAACATATATTGCAAAAAAAAAAAGACTAAAATGTGTGTATAGACTAATAAAGCTTTGACACTTTTATACAAAAAAAAGGATGAACCATCTATGACATACACAAGAATCAGGGCTGCCTTGACATAGCAGAGGTGTGATGACATGCATTACACAGGAGGAACTACCATTGGTGCAGTGCAGGCCTACTGCTGCCCCTGTCACACCCTGCCGTGTTGCATATTGTTAACTTGGGTTGGGGGAGAGGGACACAAATTATATTTTTGCACTTGGGCTCACTACCCACAAACACTATACAGTTGTACACTTTCCCAGCCGGTGACCCCCTGTGCCCTATGACCACACTCCTTGCCAGTCTGTGCTGTGCTGCTAAGCTTTCTTCTCTCACCCAGAATCCCTCTGGGCCAACCCACACTGGCAAATGTTTCCACAGTGATCAGGTCAGTACACATCAAAGCAAATATGTTCCCATAGACATCCATTAAGTATTATTACAGAAGGTCGCAGCAGCGATTTTCCACCAGTGATCAGTTAGCAGCTGTTGCTGACAGCGATTTAATGCAGCAGACAATACAGTAATGGGAAATGCTATTTTATTATAATCTCGGGTATTTGCTAATTACTTGGCAAACCGGGATTATTCACAGCTGTTAGGAAGCAATTTTTGGAGCTTTCTTTGCCAGTAAAAGCCTCAAAATCAGTAGAAAACTCAATATTTACAGTAACAACTAATTACTAATTATTATTGGTGGCCTCAAAAATAAATAAACAAATAACGGAAAAAAACAAAAAGAACTGTTGCTGTTACTTTTACACTTTACAGAGTAAATGTAATCCTTTGAACAAACACTAGAGTTAATATTTGCCAGAAGTAATTTAACCCATCAGTAAATCTTTGGCACATAGGGGGAGGAAACCAAAGAAATCCAGGTGAAACGCATTGGAGAGAAGATACAAACTCCACATGGATGTAATTGAACCCATGGCCCCAACAGGATCAGGTCACTGCAAAGACCGGTACTTGTGTATTATCACCGCGCCCAAGTTTCTTATGTACGGCACCGTAGGAAAATCGCATTGCATGGGCCATTGTAACGGCCATGCGATGCGATCCGATTTTCCTATGTAATGTTTTTAGTGCTCTTTTATTTATATTGTATAGGGTGTACAATGCCATTAGGGACAGGGGACTCCGGTTATTTTGCAGCAGAAGTGCCCAGCTGTATTGCCTGTGAGGGAGACACTCTAAATGCATTTGGAGCTGATCTGTCAGTTCTTACAGGACCCGGTAATTTTGCAATCCCTGTCACCTTTGGATAACCATGTTTTAGCATTGTTTTAATCTGTATTTTATGTGGATTTTATGTGTATTGCCATTAAATGATGTGTGTTTAAAATACATACTTCACTATTGCATACCATTTCTTATCCCTCCATATGTGCCGAGTGGAGATAAAAGAGAAAATCCAGTGATATTCCAAGCGCCGGATAAGTGCCTTTCTCAATTTTTGTTCACATTAGGTATACAATAACAACATACAATGAGGTTTTAGGCACCCCCCACCCAGAAGCGTGGCGAGCGCAGCGAGCCCCGCAAGGGGTGGCGGAACGCGTCCTCCGACCTTTTCATACCCCTACTATCAACGTTGGGCCATTGTAAGTGCCGTGTGATGCGATCCGATTTTCCTATGTAATGTATTCAGTGCTCTTTTATTTATATTGTATAGGGTGTACAATGCCATTAGGTATACAATAATGACATACAATGAGGTTTTAGGCACCCCCCCACTATCCACGCCACCCCAAAGTGTGGAGAGCGCAGCGGAACGTGTCCTACAACCTTTTCATACCCCTACTATCCACGTCGGTGCGGAGTTGATTTTATATAGTGTTGCGTGCGCGGTGAGCCACGAGCCCGAGGGGACGCGGATTACTTTACATGTATTCCGCGTCCGCTCGCCACACTATATAAAATCAACTCCGCACCGACGTGGATAGTAGGGGTATGAAAAGGTTGTAGGACACGTTCCGCTGCGCTCTCCACACTTTGGGGTGGCGTGGATAGTGGGGGGGTGCCTAAAACCTCATTGTATGTCATTATTGTATACCTAATGGCATTGTACACCCTATACAATATAAATAAAAGAGCACTGAATACATTACATAGGAAAATCGGATCGCATCACACGGCACTTACAATGGCCCATGCGATGCGATTAGTGGGCGCCGTCATAATACACCAGTACCCAAAGACCCTATTTAGGATGACATGCATTGATTGGGTCAACCACAGAAACTTCTCTTTCCATAGCACGTGTTTATGTTCTAGTCATCCAGCACACGGACCACTAAGCGCATCTCCTTTACCATCGCCTCATTGATTCCCAAGAGCGACATCTTTGGCACTTGCCAGCAATTCAACTATACCAAAAGGGGTACGCGACATAGGGTTGACAGTATGAAGGACGACATACATTAGCTCAACCACTAAAGGTCGACAGGTCTTAGGTTGACACATGATATGGATGGACAGACCTAATGTCGACGTAAGTTGACATGGACACCGTATCAGTGTACCGCTGTGCTCGGCACACTATTCAATTCTCCCTCAACGCCCTAGTGGATGGTAGGGTATAAAAAAAAACATGAAAAACTTTGGTCGACCTTCCCAGCATGTTTGTCCTGCTCATAAATGTGTACACTGTTCATAAACCAGTTTTCTGGTCATCTGCGACACCCCCTTCTAGCGAATGAAGGGCAATGTACCTTAGTACCGTACCAATGCTGTGATTGGATGATGTTGGATCAACCCTCCCATAGGGAAGCAGCACATCCTGTTCCTGCACAGTGCATGAGAACGGTGGAGGGGAGAGTCATCAACAGCATTGCTGCTTGTTTGTATCGATAAAGGATCGTGGACACAGAAGAACAGTGATGGGGACATCGCAGATCATGCAAATCCTATATAATCAATTGCCAACACTGCTCCTCACCTTTATGGGGGGAGTTCAAGAGTTTTGCACTCCGGCAGCCCTACTTTATAGGGCTGACAGATAAATTCAAGTGTTGCTCCATTCGGGCGCGCACAGACACCTCCGCTGACATTTGTTAAGTTGTTCTGTCATTTTGACAGACTGGGAACTAGCAAATACCAATTAAGTACACATAAGTATTACATCTTAGGGGGGCTTCTGTGATGCCATCCAACTTGGGTATAATGGACTGTGATTGGCACAAAATAGTCCATTATCACATTTATATGTGTAAATACACAGAATATTCACATTGAATGTAGTGGCTACTGAGATATCAGTCATTCCATCCAACTTCTCTCAACCCCTATAGATCAGTGGTTCCCAACCTGGGGTACTAGTACCCCTGGAGGTACTCTGCAGACCAGTTAGGGGTACTTGAAAATAATATTGGTAATGGCGGAAGATGAAAAAAAGTATTTTGATGGCAGAAGAAGAAGACCCATTGCTATGGAGAAGAACCACTTTGTGTCACTTATGGTTCTGTCTTCAGCGTCATCAGCGTCTCATTGTGCTTTTGCCTGACCAGCAATCCACTGGGAGCTACCCATGCTGCCATCAGACATCAGAGATCATCTGCCCTGCACTGACACAGGTGGAAGAAGCAGCGGCATTAATCATACTGGTGTAAGTGGGAGCCCTGGAGACAATACACAACCAGCAGCCAGACACGGAAGGGCACGATTCCTGTCCGCTACTCCTTAATAAGGATACGCATACCGCTCTCTTCCACTCCTCACCAATGAAAAGCCTAATCAAGGGGTATGGGAGAGAAAAAAGGTTGGGAACCACTGCTATAGATTGTAAGCTTGCAGCAGGGCCCTCCTACCTCCAAGTCTGCCTGTTTGTTACCCAGTTTGTTTTATCACTGTCTACTATTGTAAAGCGCAACGGAATCTGCTGCGCTATATAAGAATCTGGAAATAAATAAATAATAGCGGATGTAAAGTGGCTGTATGTGCGTGATGCCATGGAGGCCTGATTTACTACCGTACGTTAGATTTATTTCCAATAGGGCTCGCAAGAGGATCAAGGCAGCTTCCACCAGGAATCCTCTCTGCTACCTTACTACCAGCATTTCCATCTCCAGCCGTAACCATTACTATCTGAGCTTGCCCCTGTCCCATGCTGGATGCAGATTACTCAGGATAGCACGGAACGTTAGATACAGGACAGGTAACTACCGCGACATTCCTGCAACACAGAACTGCCAAGCCCCACAATGGCAGCGGAAGTGTAAGCTTACACATCCCTTCGTTTGCGACGCGCATAGAGAGAAACATAATTTGATGGTCACTCAGAACCAAAAGATTTTTCCTCTGTTCGGTTTGAAAAAAACCTAGAGACTTAAGGTGGCCATACACACACAGATTTATCTGCAGATCTGTCTGGTTGGAAAAAAAACATGGTTATGGATGAGAGCAAATGACAGTTGACCATTTGCTTGGAAATGCTGGAAAACTGACAAACTGTCACTCATCCATAACCATGTTTTTGGTCCAACCAGCCAGATCTGAAGATAAATCTTACTAGTGTATGGGCACCTTTACTGTTTATATAGCCCCTTTCCACCGAATTGAGAGGCGGGTGTGACGTCATGTGACGTCAACCGCCAGCCCCGAGCAGGCATGAGCAAGTGTTAGCAGGGGCAGTTTTAAAATTCTGGGCAGACCACTGCACCGCCCCCTGCCTGTCCATCATTATGGGAATGCCACTGCGATTGTGAAACCTGTCAAAGGCGTTCGATCCAGGGGTTTCCGCATGCGCAGATCACCCACCATCGGGGACAAATTCGGAACTGTGCTAATAGGTATGAATCAGCCCCATTGTGTGCTGCTGTTGATTAGACTGGCTAGTCAGGATTACATATAAACAAATAACAGTCCTTTGTTTGCCTTCACTTGTCATAACAATGTTGTGGTTTATGAGGGATTAAACGTCATCTAAATTCCACTTTTATAATTATACCTTAAACCAGTTTAAGTTGTAATTAAATGTTAATAAAGCATAAATACAGCAGATATCCTGTCCATCTATATACACCTACACAATAATAATAATAAAAAATATATATATATAATATAACAATAAAAACAAACCGAATACATTTCACCATGGCCCACCCAAATATTCCCTGACCTAGTGGATAAAGACATTATTAATCGCTGTCTGAGCCCCACCAACAGTCCACCAGGGACACTAAACTTTTTGTGGATCAGATTGAAAAGTCCACCTTCTCACGCAAACTTAAAAACTGACATTATATACTGTACATGTACCATCTCCACCCCATGATGGAACGGAAAGCATTTTACAATGTATCTGCCGTGGTCTTCATCAGGCTTACAGATATGAATAGTCAGATATGCATAGAATACATGCATCCATTACAATCCCGCTTTTAGCAGGGCAGATGTGGCTTTGGAGGACTCTCCTGTTGCCCTGATTAGTGGTGAAGTTGGGAATGTTCCTGACAATCGGAATCACTGACACTGCGACATCAATTCGACCATCGGTATTCAATGTTCCTACTGTCTAAAGCGTTCAGGCCGTTGGACACTTGTATTGTCGAGATCCATGTGTATTTGGGCAAAAACGGCTACGGACTTGACAATCCAGCATCGGTTTTCAAACAAGCAGGTTCAATTTTTTTTTTTTAGTCGAATCTGCACGGGCTTTAATGCGGTCGGGAAGTCAACATTATAGGACTAATGCAGGTTATCACATGACGCATGCTCCATAGCCAAGTGTATGCAAGTACAAGGGCATAAAATCCAGAGAAGGCTGTCACTGGAATTGTGTGCTATACCTGTAATTATGAATGTTTACAGATACATTTTTTGCACCAGGGATGGATCTGGTATGATAACAGAAATGATACCAAGTGCCGGGTAGGGGCAGGCCAGACGCAGAGGTGCACATGGACAATCATATGCACTTAGGACCTTATTCTAATCCATAAGCTCCCCTGCGCATTAGCACAGAGGAGCTATGGGTTGCGACTGTGTATGCGCACACGCATGTATGTGCAGCTGCTTGGTGCGAGCAGGCATGGCGAATTGATTATTCGGTGTTCCATTTGCACCTAGTAGTGTGGGCAGGGGGGGCGTTTGCGAGGGGCTGCGCCCATGGGAACACCCAGCGCACGCAAGGCTGTGAATGGATGTTTACGCTAAACCTCCATTCGCTTGCATGCGGGGATATTCAGCCTGCGAGAGGGCAGCACATATATGACACGCAAAGCTGCGAATTCTGCAACTTTGCGTGTCAACCAGAATCACCACCTTCGTTATGAGACCAATTATGGGTATGGGTTCAACACAGCACCTCAGGCCCAATGTGACGTAACCAAAACCTGGCTTGACAGTTTAACCCTTTGAGTGCCAAGTGAATTTGTCAAAATTGCTAAGTATTTGTAGTCATCATAATGACCTGGAACGTTTACCTTATATAGGAAGTATCATCTTTTTTAAAACATTTTTTTTTTTTTTATTAATATAACAAATGTGAGCGACGCTGGCATTTTTGGTGGATATTTGGAACGTCTCTCACATAGATGCTGGCACTCAAAGGGTTAATATCAATAACAAGATCCATCTCTCACAGCACAAACATGAAGAAGAAATAATATCAGCTTTACAAATGTTACGATTTGGTAAAACCACTCATAGTAAACAGAAAACGACGAATCCAAATAACACTATTGTATAATGGCAGGGTTATAGTAACAGTAGCATATTAGCGGTGGGTCGGATTCAAAAATACCCTGTTATTAGACACCAGGAATGCTTTATTTGGGACATACTGTACTCACTACAACACCCATGTGTCATAAATGTTAAATAGCAAATTAAAATAAATGTTTTAACAATACAATCTTATATGGATTCTTTCAGTGAAAGTCTATGACCTCAAGCAACAGGTATAATTCTGTCCTGACCACTATTATGCCCGGTACACACGATGCAGAACGTGAGTGGGTTATAAGACGATCGTATGACCCGCTCACACTCTGCACCTGATCCAGTACCCACTTGAATGGTCGTTTTTCAGATCCTACCTGCTGCAGGTAGGATCTGAGAAACGACCAGCGGGGCCACGCATCCGATTGGATCTGAAATGATCTGAAACAGTCCAAAACATGCCCAATTTACATACAATCAGTCAAGATCTAAATTGTGTCATTTTGGGCTAAATTGTTCTGGTGTGTACCCTACAATAGGAGTAAATACAGTATTCCTGCTGTTTTTATTCTGACTGTGAGGACCCTTCAGAGGATCCACACTCATGTACCGAGCACCAGTTTACTGGGGTGGAACATGAAACCCTGAAAGAAACATAATTACAGGATACAGACAGGCAAACACTCAGATTGTAGAAAAATTTAGTTTATTCAAGCAAAGACCTTAATAATCCAATGTGGACCCATTGAGAGAGCCACAAATGTCCTTGTAATGGACAGAAAAGTTGAATCCTAGAATTAAATATATCTGCTTCATTCTTCTACAATCTGGCGAGTGCATAATCTGGCGAGTTCATACCTCAGATTGTTGTATATACAGTGTGTGTATATATATATACACACACACATGTGTGTACAGTATGCATGCTCTTGTGTATGTATGTTCAATATGTTTATTTTTATGTACAGTATATATATATATATATATATATATATATATATATATATATATATATATATATATATATATTTCTTGATCCAGCTAGAATGCAGACAGGGCGCAACAGTGTGGGGGCAACATATGGGGTTTGAAAAAGGGGGTGCGGCCCTGCCAAGATCACTATTGTGATCGGGATGACCCCGTCGGCATCAATGATGGGGTCCGGGGCTTCCCCCAAGCTCTCTGCTTAATGTGATTAGATGCCATGCACATGGCATTTATTCACGCGATTACATCATGAGGTGTCAGGGTGCTGCTAAAGGGACAGGACGCATTTTGCATCTGTCAGGGCGCGGCGTGAACACTATGTATGTGTACAGTATGTATGTATATGTACATATCTACTGTATGTGTACAGTATGCATGTACTGTGTGTATCTACTGTATGTGTACAGTATGCATGTACTGTGTGTATGTGTACAGTATGCATGTACTGTGTGTATGTGTACAGTATGCATGTACTGTGTGTATGTGTACAGTATGCATGTACTGTGTGTATGTGTACAGTATGCATGTACTGTATGTGTATGTATGTATACATATATAATAGTTATCAATAACTTCCTCCCATTTCCAAACATAGCCCACCAGCCCTCACCCGCAGTGTGACACCCCCAAATTACACACCCCTCAACTGTGTTTGTGGCCGCGCCCCTCCTGTCACCCGTTCCCCAGGCCACCTTGTGCCCCATCACTCCCACCCCATGCACCCTGGTACCCGGCCGCTTGCGCATCTATGTACCCACCCACCCCGGGGAACTCACCGATGACGATCCGCAGGTGCTTCAGCCGGGTCAGCACGTCCTTCTTGGGGTCCAGCACTTTCTGGGTAGATTTCTTCACATCCCCGTGAGTTTTTTTAGAGAACATCCCGGATGAGGGGAGGACAGCTGGGCTCTCCCCCCGGGCGTCCCTCGGTCAGCGCACGGCGGACACACGAGCTTCCCGAGGCTGGGGCGGAGGCTGCTCTGTCCCTGGGATGTGACGGGACTGAGCTGCGGGTCTCCCCGCTCTGACAGCGGCAGCAGCAGCAGGTTACACCGATACATTCAACATGGCCGCCCCCTTCTGTCTCCAGGATAACAAAGCAATCGATCACCGAGCAAGTCGCCGCTCACCTCTGCCACCTACTGGTGCTGCCTGCCGGCGTACCCATCCCAACGTGTATAGAAGCTGTGGCCAGCACTGCTGGCTGGGACACATGGGCGTCATCGGAACATTAATGTGGAGAGCGGAGCTCTACTCATCTATCTATCTATCTATCTATCTATCTATCTATCTATCTATCTATACATCTATAACTCTCTTTCTGACTGTAGTGAAAGCAAATATAACACTTTATTTATTTATTTAGTGTCTTATATAGCACAATATATTCGGTTGCACTATAACATGTACAACGGCACCTATGTAGCATAATGGTGTGTACACACGTGTACAATTTAGACTATCTATATACAATTTAGACTATATAGTGCAGATCCATACCTCCCAACTGTCCCGCT
The DNA here is from genome assembly GCF_055691185.1 of Crinia signifera. Lineage (NCBI taxonomy): Eukaryota > Metazoa > Chordata > Amphibia > Anura > Myobatrachidae > Crinia > Crinia signifera. Next base: position 18,602,349 of record NC_139228.1, on the reverse strand, counting down.
TACCGCGGGAACATCCCGATATTCGGGGACGTTCCCGTGTCCCGCCCGGGGCCGCCATTGTCCCGCGGGGGGGGGACAGTTGGGAGCCCCCCCGCCAGCCAAGAATAGGACACACCTCCTTTTCTCGAGGCCACACCCGCTTTTCGGGAGCGCGCAAAAGTCCCTACCTCCCAACTACAGAAGTTGGGAGGTATGCAGATCTGCACTATATAGTCTATGCAGCCAAGACTTTCTGGCTGCGATACGGGAGTGCTCTGCATGCGATCCATGCGATCCAGATGAGATTTTGACTATATAGTCAAAATCTCATGCACATTGTACAAGTGTGTACACACCATAAGAGATATTTATTTGCTAAATATTTAAATTACAGAAGTTGTAAATAAAGTACAGCTGATAGTTTGTAACTACATCCTAGTGCAGTGGTCAGGGAACTCGGTCCTCATTACCCCACACAGTGCATGTTTTGCAGGTCTCCTCACAGAATCACAAGTGAAATAATTAACTCCACCTGCGGACCTTATAAAATGTGTCTGTGAGTAATTAGTACACCTGTGCACCTGCTGGGTTACCAGCAAAACATGTACTGTGTGGGGTAATGAGGACCGAGTTCCCTGACCACTGCCCTAGTGATTCAGAACAAGTCTGGGGTGGGACAGTTTTTGTTCATTGGAAGTTTTTAGGACCAAATCTAGAGAGCAGCATGTAATAATCATTTTATTTATATAGCGCTCTTTTTCCAAGGCGCTTAACAGATAGAATTAATGTAATACAGTACAGGAACAATGAAGAACAGAAAAGCTTTTCATAAACTATACTTAAAGGAATTACGGAAATGCTGAGTAAACAGGATACAGTACCTTACAGTATTAGGGAGTCAGGACTTACTTTCTAGATAAATTGAGGGCAGGTGCTGACGATGTGATATCAGCTGCCGCACCGAGCAGATGGGGGCATGCCTGCGTTAGTGGGATCTGCCCAGTGTTTCTATGACAGCCCACTATTTTTCTGTGCACGCCCATGAAATGCACCCCCTATCTGTCAATCAGGCAACAATTGCCCCGGCGAATGAAAATTTTGCCGAAGGCGTATGCTGTGGAGGTTTGCACATTATCGCACATGCACAGACCCCCACCATCGGGACCATCGAATTCTGAATCAGCCCCTATGTGTCATTACTCACTGACATATTTTAAGGTGCATACACACTGACTGATATATTGCCCATTCAATTAAAGACTGATATATTGATGAAACATTGCCAAGTGTGTACCAGCGATATATATTTGTAAACGTCGCCGACCCCAAGTTGTGACACCAGTGTACCAGTGTACCATGTATGGACTCGAACACGCTGCCTTATCTGATGCAGAGATATATCTGCAGATCAATTGATCTGTAGATACAGATTGAGCTGTTCCTGGGGATTCTATCGCTAGCCGCCGTCCTCCAACAGAAGGGGGCGCGCGTAAACGAGACACTCGCATGCCTTGTTCTGGCGGAGCCCTCCGTTAGTCTCCACCACTCCCTGCCCATCCGCAGCAGCCTGCCCTTGCTCCCGGCTTATCTCCCTGAAGCGGGGACAGGCAGGGAAGCTGCCGGTCACCGCTCCCCGCCGTTTTGCTGATGGGGACGTGCGAGCGAGTGAGACGCTCACGCTTTTCAGTCAGCCAGTCCGCTGGCTGATGGCAGCTCCATCTGTATATAGCCCCATACACGGGGGCTGTCACCGGGACCTGTTAAACATGCAGGTCATTTGGCTATATGGCCAAATTGACCTGCCTGTTTGGAAGACATCAATCATAGCACGCAAGCAGGCATCATTAATAATATTGTGCACACACTAGAAGGCAATTCACACTAGAAAGCAGCTCTGCGTGTTGGTTTAATGCCGCCCGCCACTTGTACACCTGCTCAACCTCCCCACACTCACCGAGCATGGCTTCCTTTTGCAGCCTTCTGTGCGGGGTCTAAACGATTCAATGGTTGCCAACCATTGAATGATTTGGAACATGGGTCTTCAAACTGTGGCCCTCCAGATGTTGTGAAACTACATGTTCCAACATGCATTGCCACATTTTTTCCTATAAGAGCATGCCAAAACTGTCAGGACATGCTGGGACATGTAGTTCCACAACATCTGGAGGGCCACAGTTTGAAGACCCATGATTTGGAACATACACGCAAAACTAAGGCACTCTCAGGTGCCTTAGCCTTGCGAGTTCCCTGTATGGGAACAGGGCGGACAGCTGGCATCCGGTGGTGTCAGAAGCCCTCCCCCAGCAGCCGCTCCACTGCCTAATTTCCATGGGAAAGACCAACATTTTGGTGGATCCCCTGACCGCCGCCCCACGCCCCCCACCCGCATTGGTGGGTGCGAACTACAGCGAACTAGCAGTTTGCACATGCACATTAGTAAAACATCGGTCCCCTGTGCGAACACACGTGGGACCGATGGATCCAGAATAACCCCCATAGTGTGTTCACACTAGGCAATATCCACGATAATAACTTGCATATCGTTTACAAATATTGCATAGTGTGTACTGGTGTGTCAAGCTTTGATGAGATCATAACGGTCCATACACACTGGGCAATTTTGACCAGCGTGTATGAACAGTGATGATGTAAAAATCGCTGGCCTGAAAATCGCTTAGTGCAGCTCAAACGGCAAAACTGAGCTGCTTTCAGCTCAAAACCGCCCAGTGTGTACGGGCCTTAAATTTCCTTTCAATATATATCACTGTGGTCACAAAATGTTTGTTCCCTACCTTTACTGGAGGAGAGCTGTTCCAGCGGGATGCAGTTAATATCCCGGCGGTCGGGATCCCGGCCGCCGAAATACCGACATATTCGCCCTCCGTGGGTGTCCACGACACCCCTGGAGGGAGAATAAATTAGTGTGCCGAGCGTAGCGAGGCACCGGGCCCGCTGCGTTGCGAGCGCAGCGAGCCCGCAAGGGGGGGCGATCCACGTCCCCCCCTTGTCGGCATTTCAGCTGTCGGGATTCCGGCGTCGGGATTCTGAACGCCAGGATCCCGACCGCCGGGATTCAGAACTGAATCCGTTCCAGCATCCCTTTTTTATTGCTGCTCTGCTCTGACTGCAGATAATTGCCAAAACGCGGTATTCAATGTGAATACCGGCGACGTGCAGCGAATCCTGTTTAGGATTCGCTGCACATTCGCCACTGGTCGCCACGTTCCGGAGCCTCGCCGGCTCCGGTATTCAGCGAGTCAGGGGCTCTCCCTGCCCCTGACCGGCGAATATGAGCTCCTGCGGCGAACGCCGCAGGGAGCCTGAGGACGGTGGCAGGCAGGGAGATGGAAGTCTCCCTGCCTGCCCCACAACGTTTGTGGGGGGGAGGTGGGCTCCCCCGGGTGCCAGGCAGCACAGGCTACCCCCCGGGGGTGCCAGCAGGGGACTGGGCATAGTCACTACACCCGATCATGAATATGTAATGATCGGGTGAAGTGAATATCTAATGAGCAGCTCGGCTCCGGCCCCCTGCTGGCTGGTCTGTGTAAAAAAAAATATATATTTTTTTTTTTAAATTAAATATATATTCATGTGCTTACAGCACATGAATAAAAATAGCATGCCCCTCCTCAGAACAAAATTCCTGATTTTTTGACACCAATTGTAAAACACTTTATTTTAAAAGTTCACATTCCGCTTCACCATAAGAAGATAGCGATTGCTACTCGGTGAATCATGGCGAAATAAACCTTGAAATGTATTCGCCATCTGGTCATTGAATAGGGTGATTCACCGTTTTAGTCAGAAATTCGCCTTACAGCACAAAATCGCCATAAAAACCTGGCGAATCAGCCTCATTGAATACCGCCCATAGTGTTGGATTCACTACCTAGCTCCAGCAAATGGAGACTTCTGATTTCTTTGATGCTGTGTATGACTTGTTTGGGGTGTTGGATGACGGTCAGTACACCAACATCGGGATCCCGACTGACAGAGGCTATTCTGTCAACGACGCCCATAGATATCGGTATACTGACCTTCGGAATCCTGATTGTCGGACCGCTATACCACACCCAATTAACTAAAGCTTCTAAAAAAAAAAAAGGTTATGTTGCCCATAGCAACCAATCAGATTCCATCAATTCTCTATTGCATCCTAGAAAATAATAAACCAAATCATTAGAAGCTTTAGTAAATGTATCTCTTATACGCCTTTCAAACTTGCAAGCCGGGTTCAAAGTTCTGGGTGCGACCCGGCTTGCAAGTGCTTTCACACTGGCCACCCGACCCGGAATGAAGTCAGGCGGGTGGCGTCATCTAGAGGCTTGGCCGGGGCGGCGCTAGGAGATGTCAGCAACTCCCAGCGGCGCATTTTCACTGCAGTGAACGGGATTTGGGTCACGCTGACCCGGAATACCCGTTCACACTCACCGCATCCCGTGTCAATTCCAGAATCTACCCAGGTCAGGACCAGAAATCCCGGAATGCTGAACACCAGATGCGGTAACAAAACCCTTTCACACTGAGCTAAATCCCGGGTTGATGTGCAAAAACCCGGGATATTTTTGCAAGTGTGAAAGGGGTCTCAGTGTCTCCTTTACCTATTTTTCTATTAGTGACAATCTATGAAATGTTAAAGATATTACAGGTTGAGTATCCCTTATCCGAATATCCGTTATCCAAATTATTCCGAAAACCATACATTCCAGAAAGTGGGAATTTTTGTTTTGTTTTTCTAAAAACTTACTGGGGACATTTGTAACAGCAGTACTGAGGGAATGATATGTAACTGGCACTAAATATGTGCAAGAAAATGATTGCTTGGCATTCACATTCAGTGCCTGAGATAGTACACACACTTTGTTTCATGTTTTGAAACCTTGTTTTTCGAACAAATAACATATATTTGTGTGTATTTCATGTGTTTGATGTATAAATCTTGCATCAATGCTAGATACTTCAAAATAAATCATTGAAATATTAAGATATCCCAAAATAGGGAATAATCCGTTATCCAAAATTTTCCTGGTCCCGAGCATTTTGGATAAGGGATACTCAACCTGTAATTAAATAGTACGTAAAATCGTTTCCTCTATTATCATATTCCCATTTTCTAATTGAGCAGTTTATACATGATACATGATACACCTGATATAATCTCCGCCACAGGGTAATGCACAGAGCAGCTAAGGAAGGCTTCTGGGTGATGACAGTCACAGGACAATGCTGATTGGTGGTATTGTAACACCGCAGGGCCACTATAACTATATAACGCAGAGCTTAGCTGGTGATAATATCTGATTCTGAACTAATCTGGAAAAGTACAGACACCTTTCACTAAATCAGCATTTATATTATATCTTTATTTCATGTATACCTCACTTACCCAGCAGCGTAGTTGGCATGATTGTATATTTTTAGCGCACACACAAACTTTATTGTGCACAAAGAAAAAGAACCAGTAGGCGCCTTCTGTACACTTAAAACAATTTATTTACCAAATATCACAAGAAACCATAAAAACATATGTATAAATAAACAATAAAACAATGATGCATGCATGCACAATAACCACAATTATTCTAAAAAGCCATTCAGATGCAAGTGCATAATGTTTGTAACTATAGTTACCAGTTCCTTTTTAGGACAAGTGGGGCGTGGAGGTTGGCAAGTGTTTCCAACAGATCACACTCAGTGGTGGTGTAATTAGTGAAAGAAAAATCCTTTCCAGCAAGCCTTAGGTAAAGTCCTTTCCTTAAATGCTGATGTTTTTATATATATAAAGGTCAGTCTTTTATTGGACAATGCAACCTCCTGCGACCATCTGACATGTAAGTTGCTCAGTGTGTTATTAGGTCACAGTACCTTTTGTGAGGTCTGACTGCAGCCAGACTGCACGATACTCCAAAGGGTGAGCAGCAGATTCCTGAAATTGAAAAAGCTGCCTGAGCGCAGCGAAACGCGTCTTGTGAGGAGCTATTCAGAAGTGTCGACAGCTGAGGACCGACGGGGAACACTGACGGCATTAGACCGAGAGGAAACATCTGCCATATCGGCTTGAACCAACCCACGACAACCCGGTTCCTGCAGCTGACACAGTTAGCCTGCAAACGGAGCTTCATCCGGCAGTTACCACACACGGTGGTTTGTGCGCCTGACAACAGCGCACCCAAGAGCGGCTGTCACCTGCTGCTCACCCTTTGGAGTATCGTGCAGTCTGGCTGCAGTCAGATCCACTGGCCGGACAAAGCAAGTGTGGAAAACCTCACAAAAGGTACTGTGACCTAATAACACACTGAGCAACTTACATGTCAGATGGTCACAGGAGGTTGCATTGTCCAATAAAAGACTGACCTTTATATATAAAAACATCAGCATTTAAGGAAAGGACTTTACCTAAGGCTTGCTGGAAAGGATTTTTCTTTCACTAATTACACCACCACTGAGTGTGATCTGTTGGAAACACTTGCCAACCTCCACGCCCCACTTGTCCTAAAAAGGAACTGGTAACTATAGTTACAAACATTATGCACTTGCATCTGAATGGCTTTTTAGAATAATTGTGGTTATTGTGCATGCATGCATCATTGTTTTATTGTTTATTTATACATATGTTTTTATGGTTTCTTGTGATATTTGGTAAATAAATTGTTTTAAGTGTACAGAAGGCGCCTACTGGTTCTTTTTCTTTGTGCACCTTGTATTGAGGGCGGCATCCCTCTACCAGAGGGCAGCTATCTGTACACATCACAGCACACCTGTCCCTAGCGCTCAAAAACCCTGCTGCTACAAACTTTATTGTCATCAGTAATTTGGGCAGTTCACTATATATGAATTTTTCTTTATTAGCTGATTGGACAACCAATATTGCATGAGAATATGGCCAGTTTCTCGCACTTAAGTGTGTGTGTGTGTGTGTATATCACTGTAATATACTGCAATTTGCAGGGATCTGTTAAAGATCCCGACCAGTCTGCCAGATGTTTTATTGGGACAATCAGTTAAAAGGCAAATCCAACCTGATAGCATGAACATGCTGTATACACCTACATAGCCACCACCAGGATACACAGATATCATGTTGCAATTGCTACTGTGCTGTGTGACTTGTTACTAAACTAGATGCATGTGCAGTTGAAAACCATTTACATGAATATTGCCATTGGGTCTGAGGCCCCAAGCACCTGCGTGAGGCATCACATGCCGAATCTCGCATGCAATACCTTGCCATCTCACTCGGCAGCTCCTGGGGCAGCAGGATCACATGTGATACATCGTATCCCGTCTTTTTGCATTCGCTGTATCGTATGCGATCCTTTTCCTGGTTGTGGGATCTGATGGATCATTGGTGCAGCAGTGACGTTCTCCTACTCTGATCTGATGCACACAAGACCGTGTATCAGATCGGAAGTTAAACACATGCAATTTGGGCCCTTTTTATCTCTGAGCCCGGTGCCTCGAAAGAACGGGACCCAAATGTCACTAGTGGATGGGTACCTTTAGGGGTAAATTTACTAAGATGGGAGTACTATTAAAGATGGGATTCTACTGCTATTTAGCGCCTTCTAGAAGGTGATAGAAACTTATTGGTTGCTATGGGCAACATCTCATCTACAATAGAACTTTCATCTTAAGCTGGATACAGACTAATACCACGCAGAACAACCTGGTTTTTAAATGCCGGACCCCCATTCTCATTGCTAGGCAAATTCCCGGGTAAAGCAGTTCTACCTGGTAATTTGCCTTTCAACACACTCTTTTTTTTTGCAGTGGGAACGGGTCAACCCAGGTTGGCAAACCCGGATCTCTAACCCGGCTAAAAATCAGGATTGGAGACCTGGGCTGTGCCGTTCACACTAAATAAAAACAACCTGTTTTGAAAGGAAAATTACCAGGTTGACATGCCTGACCCGGTAATTTGCTTGGCAGTGTAAACGTGGTATTACAGATATATTTGCCAATTAATTAATCTACAGATACTGTATATATCTAGAGATGGATCGGGCAGAGTGTTCTCCATTCACAAGTGGGCGGGAGCATTTGCATGTGACCACCCACTGAGCTGTCAATCACCGGCGGCTCCCGGTGCAGTTGTACAGAAGGGAGTACACCCAGCATGAAGCACTGATATATCTCTAGATATATCGGGCATAGGCTGTGTTGCAGAGCCAATGCAATATATCAGTGACGACGCTGTTCACAGATATATTACTTGTACACACAGGCTGATACTGCTATCAGTCTTGGGTGTATGTGCCCGGGGGAAACTCTGTTCGCTGTGGCCGCACACACCCTGCGCCGAATGAATCTGAATAGCCACCACTGTGTACGCACCTTTAGTAAGTTTAACCCTTAACCGATTGAATGGTGGCTTTTCCTGGGGCAGGACAACCCACCACTCAGTGCTGCAGCCAGAAGAAGCAGTAACAGCAGTTCAGGGCATTTCGGGGCCGCTCGGGGTGGGGAGTAAAATCTGTCCGGCAGATCCGCTCATTGGATAAGCGGATTTTGGCCGGGCTGTGGAATCCCATTATAGATGTATGGGTCCTATAGTCCCGCAGTCAGGAACATTTGCAAAAATGTAGGTGTTTTAGGTTACCAAACAACCTGCCCTAGTGTCCAATTAGCCCTGCTGCCCCTGCATCAGTGATGTCATTTATAAGTTTATACTGTAGAAGCCCGGTGGCAGCGAATGCACTCAGGCGCTTGGGCGCTCGTTTGTTCAGGCGCAACACACGAACAGTAGTGCTCCTGAACCTCCGGGGCAGTGGTGCTCGGTGGCGGCAGAGGGGAGTGATGATTGACGGGGCCAGTACGGGGGACGTAAACAGCATGTAGGTACACGCCAGTGCTGGAGGAACCACTGGCACTCACCTACATACTGTATTGTGGTATGCCTGGATATTTTCCAGGACAGCCCGCAGCAGCAGCAGCAGCAGCACCACCACCGAAGTGGTTAATGTATGATTGCAGTCATCTGTGTTAAAACACCTTTCTCATCAATTACCTAGTTCAACCAGGGCCGGCAACAGAAATCTTGGGGCCCTATACAATAATATTTCTGGGGCCCCTCACCTAATTCCAAATCCATACAACCCTCTTCTGCATGAGCCTCATTGAACCGTTCACTGCTCCAGATCCTGCTTTCAGGTGCGGACTTCATGGCCGTGCGTCTGCGGCCCCAGGCCGTGCGCACACACAGAGTAGATGGCTCTGAGGGCGGGATGTATCAACATACATCCCCGCCCTTCGCACGGCAGCCGCCGCGATGCTACCGCATATGTACTAACATATGCGGCCAGCATCGGGCTGCGGTAACGGAGACCCCCGCGATACCTGTGATGTTGGCTGCGGGGGTCTCCGTCACCTCCCGTCGGCTGCCAGCGTCCCCCTGTGTCTCCTCCTCCCCCCTGAAGCCGGATGTCCTCCCGGATGTCACACCAGGGGGAGGAGATGATCACAGGAGGACGGGAGGGGGTGGGCGCGCGGACGGCGTACGTCGGGTGGCGAAAGAAGCCCATAGGCTTCTATAGGGTATCGCCACCCTCTGGGTGGCGATACCCTGGCCTGCGAAAATGGGGCGAACCGGTGATGATACATAGGAAAATGCGGTAAAACGGGGGTTTTACCGCATTTTCCCGTTAGTACATCCCGCCCTGAGTGCCAAGTGGCAGGGCACAAACAGGAGGTGGCAGTGGCACACAGTGAGTCACACTTAGCCGCACACAGATGGTACACAGTAGATGGCTGGGACGCGAGGGTCACTGACAGGCCAGGTGGTACAGGCGCTGGTCATGCCGGGGCATGGAAGCTCTGGGGCCCTCCAGATTGCTGGGGCCCGTCACACTTGTCCCCCTTGACCCCCCCTGTCGCCGGCCCTGAGTTCAACACAGGTGACGGCCATCATGGATTTAGAAAAAGGTCCAGGAACAGAGCATTTTGAGGCTTCTGGAAATGGTCATGTTGGTACATATGCAAACCTATAGGTCCAAATCTAAACCCTCTGCTAATATATGGTATACGCTTGTACCATGTATAAAACAAATTAAAGTTAAGTAAAAAAAAAATAGAAATTCTTCTAGGGATGGATGTCACATTGCGATGGTTTGCATCTATCAATGTTTTTGTTGCAATTGGCACTTGGCAGTGGTTTTACCATTCAGTGGTGGCATTCCGATGTTTGTCGCCACCAAATGTTAAGAATTTGATGGTGTTGCGATGGCCAAGCTGCAGATATTTGCATATAACATAAAATTATGTTTTATATCTATTAAATTATTTTCGTGCAATCATGGCCAGTTATCATTGCATCAAAAGATTCGATGTCGGATGACCTGCCATCATTTGATGGTTGGTTTCCGATGGTCCATCCCGCTGATGTGGGAATGCATGCGACTTCTCCGAGGGCAGAACTGAAGTCGCATGGTGTATGGGACCTGTCTATACAGTATCCTAGTTGTATCTTTGCATGCAAGAGCATGGGTATTCGATTGCTTCAGTCAGCCGTGCTTTCTGTTTATAAGGCGCCCGAAAGCCACGCTGTTTCGCAACGCCCCCTGGGATACGTAGTCCCATCCCTGATAAAATGTTGGAACCGACTCTGAAAAGTGAGTCAACCAAGACTACGTATCCCGGAATGCAACCCGAATACGAGGCATACACATCTCGCTCTCAGCCAAACCTAGTAGTATGCAGAGGAGACAGGAGATCCACAACCAATCAGGAGAGAGGAGCAGAGCTGTCAGGCAATCAGAAGCGCGGCCAGCACGCCGAGGGCGTGGTTTTGGTGGAAATAGTTAGATTGTGAGTTTCATATCGCCCCGGAGGAGGGAGGTGGTGGATCCGGAGGGCTCACGCAGACGGTCAGCGAGGGCGGAAATGCCGGTCCATTCCAGAGAGAAGAAGGAGAGTAACCACAATGACATGGAGGTGGATTACCCGGAGAACGAGGGCAGCAGCTCGGAGGATGAAGACACGGACAGCTCCAGCGGCAGCGAGGAGGGAGATAGCTCGGGTAAGCGCGGCTCTCATTCATACAGTCTTCGCCCGGCATCCCTGCCATCGTCCGTGCCCATGACATGGTGCTGCTACCTTAGAAACTGCCTGTAGCCACAGTGTCCAGGGTGTTCATGATTGTTTGGGGGGGAGGGGTACAGTGACTGCCCCTATATTGTATATGCATCTAAAACCCAACCTTGTATTCTGGGTTATTGCTAGGGACAACCTGTTTTGGTGTGAAAGGTGCTATCTCGGTGGTGGTACCTGCAATCTCTACTCTGGGTTGCACCTGGTACCAGGTAGGATACGGTAGGACCCAGGTCACACCAAAAACATAAAGAGAACCAGATCAGCTGCGCTTGGAGACCTAGATCTATTTGGCGACAGAGGGAAGACCCAGCAATAACCTGGGTCCAGCCTGTGCGGTGTCCGTGACTTTGTGCCACTATGACGTGGCTTGTAACCATGTCCGATAACCCGTTGGACCTTTTGGTGTGACCTGAAGATAATATCCGCGACCCTTCAAAATGGGTGTGTACTAGCAATGGTAAAAAGTGTTGTCACCTGCATGTCGCTCACCCAACAGGATGGCCAGCGAGCAATACATGGGAGCTGAACGGGCAGGTCATCTGGCTATATAGCCCAATTCACCTACATGGTCAGAAGGCCTCAATCATTGGTAATGATGTTGATTGTACACACTAGACGATATTGTGAGTGATATTGCGCAGAAACCCTTTTATTGACCAATATTTTTAACCATATCTTCTAGTGTGTGTGTGTGTGTCTAGCCCTTAGAGCAAAAAAGCTAGAGTAAGTCCAACCTTACGTAAGTAAATTATATAGTGCGCAGAATAATCACGTGAGCTCGTTCCTTTTTACTTCATGAAAAATTAAAGAATCTTATTTCTGAGTCCGTTATTTTAATTTATACATGTTAACTTCAATCTTCTGTTATGTTGTGTTTTTTTCTTTTTTAAATGTGCCTTGACAGGCAAATGTTCTCTCCTAGAATCATAAGTTGACTCTGTCCTCGGAACCCCAGATAGCTCTTGTTTCCCAGTTCTCCTCTCAGAATCATAGGTGTAATAATTAACTTCAGCTGTGTCAGTGAGTAATGAGTGCACCTGCTAGGTGACCTGGGAAAAATCAGCTGTTTGCTGTGCTGATGAGGTTTGAGAACCACGGTCCTAGTAGGTAAGGGAGAAGTATATAGAGCGCTGTCCATGGTCTTGTGTTGTCCTGTACAACTTGCTTCAGTAAACATCATGCACAGACCTGGAAATGGCTGTATGAATATTCGGTACTTGTTTCCTAGCACAGCACCACCGATTTTGATTGTGACCATTGCGTCGGAAAAAATCGCGTCCATCGCATGCCAACCAAATCGCATGCGATGCGACCGACCCGATTTTTACATTGGAATCAATGCAAAATGGTCCCTGACACCAGATTTTGCATTGATTTTAATGTGAAATGCCCCAAAACACCCCATTTTAATAGAAACCCCCCCTGATGTTTTAAAGGGCCCCCTATTGTAACGCCACCCTGCTATTGACGCCAACCTGAAGCGTGGCGAGCCGCGGCAGTACTCGTCCTCCGACCTTTTCATACCCCTACTATCCACGTCGGCGTGGAGTTGAGAATAGAAAGTGTGGCGAGCGCACAGGTATCGCGTCCCCTTACGGGCTTCACAGGTATCCGCGACCCCTTTGCGGGGCTCGCTGCGCTCTCCACACTTTCTATTCTCAACTCCACGCCGACGTGGATAGTAGGGGTATGAAAAGGTCGGAGGATGCGTACCGCCGCCCCTCGCGGGCTCGCTGCGCTTGCCACGCTTCGGGTTGGCGTCAATAGCGGGGTGGCCATTAACCATGCTTTTTACACATATTCAATGCGAAATGGGGCATATTGGCCCTTTTCACATTGTCACCTATGTCCATTATAATGGACGCGATCAACGCGATTTTCACTTACCGGTAATTGAGCCAGTTAAAGACAGAAAATCGCGTCCATCGCATGCCTTAAGTACCTTAACTTAAGGCATGCGATGTACAGTACCACGACGGGCGCCTTGCTAAGAAACAAGTACCGAATATTCTCTATTGGCATAAACTGACTTTAATGACCTGCCGTAGTACAGCTTGTGGTCAGCAGGGAGCAACACATGCCCACTTTATTTGAGTTGACTCTTTATCTAACTAATGTTTATGCGCTATGGAGCGGTTTGTCATTTTCCTATAACAAGATGACAAATCTTCAGTATCTTTGTGGCCTGCAGATGGCGCTCATAGATGCCTGCACCTTTATAAACTGTGTTCTGCCACCCACATAAACATCTCACACACATAAAACCTCTCAAGCCCTGTACACATGCATCAATTTTTCCTGATTTTCGTTTTGATTTTGCTTATAGAAGCAAAATTGAATCCTAAACAAAATCAAATGGTTTTTGTGTCACTTTCGATCTACATTTGATTCAATGCGCGCTCCCGTTTTCACAAAATCGAACAGAAAAATCTACTGTGCAGCCAAGGAAATATCGAATTCGATCCAGTAAATCGATTGTGTACAATGTACCGTGAATGAATATCGAATCAAATTCAATATCTAATGCAAAAAGTACAGATCTAATGTTAAATCGAATGGAAAGATCTAATGCCAGAACAAATAGAAAATCTAATCAAAAGCAAATCTCTGTGTGTGTGTACAAGGCTTGACTTTGGGAAGACTGGGAAAATGATTTGCATGGAGCAAAACTATTACTGGTTACCATAGGCGTTGTGCTCTTGCTGAGGTTAATGGGCATTGTTGTAGAAGTCTCTAGTATTCCTGGTTATCTCTGCTGACTCCTTGGTGACCGCATCTGTCATTGAACATGGAGAACTTGTCTCTGTTTCCAGCAGTAGGACTCGCAAACAATATCAACGTGCATATCATTACTTAGCAATGCATGCTCCTGCCGGTTGTTAACAATAACCTCTATATTGTCAGGTTTCACTGCATTCTGTCACTGCAGACGATGGTCAGTGACTGCATGTTCTGATGATGTCACTGTATGGTATTGTTAATGTTATCATTTAGTGTTTACCCCATGGTTAATTATCGTGCATATCGTCTAGTATGTATATACACTTGATAACGATGCCCCCCTGTCATCTGAACGACTGTGTTTGTTGAGGGGTCAGGTGATCTTGTTCAGTGTTTTTAGTGCTAGATCATTCGTCTAAAGTAATGGCAATATCATGACGATATTGGTGGTGCCGCTAATCATGTACTGTGTACCCAGCGTTGCCCTCTGTTTTGTCATGGTATATGTAATTATAATGTATCATGTTATGCTCCATGCACAGCTTAAAAAAAACCCTGGGACAGACCCAAGAAATTATATTTAAATAAAGGCGCTATCGTTCTCCCGCTTTGGCATCGTCTACAGCAGCGCTACTCAACATGTGCCATCTCTACACGTTATGCGGCCTCTGGGTGGACAGTGTCTAGGTTGACAGTCACTAGGATGACCACTAATGGTCGACAGTGATTTATTTATTTTTTTGTCACCTAAGAATGGTTGACATACCATATGTCGACATTTGAAGGAAGGTCAACACAAGCTTAAGGTTGAGACGAGTTAAACTATCCAAGTGGGCATAGTGAAAATATAAGTGCTCGAAGCATGGCGTCCATGTTGACATAGGTCTAACTACACAATAACAACCGTGAAACTCACGTTGACTCTCTTCATGTTGAACTTAAGCTTGTATCGACCTTCTGCGAATGTTGACCTAGCGTACGTTGACCATTCTTAGGCGTCTACCTAGTCACTGTCTTTCCTTAGTGGTCGACCTAGGGACTGTCGAAGTAGACATTGTTTATCTGCTATACCAGGGGTTCTCAGATTGTTTTGCTCTGGGACCCCATTGGACAATAACAATGACAGGACCCCAGCAAGTTACTGCAGAAGGTCATCGCATCACATGTGTAGTCAGCAGCCAGCACATACATGGCAGCATTGTGGAGGCACAAAATGATGGGAGGAGTTTTAACAGATTTTTCCTTGACTCATTGACTGAGATTAGAAAAGTAATCTGATGGTCAGCAACGGGTGCCAGATGGGTACCCGACAGTCATTAGCCTGATGTCAGGATCCCAACTGTTTAAAACCCCGACACTCTGGGTCACGACTATTCTCCCTTGTGGTGGTCCACTATTATGGGGTATATTCAACTGATGCTGGATCCATTCCAAAATTATTTTGCATGAATGGATCTGGCATCCATTATTCAATGCAGTGGGCAAATCCAGATGTCCGATTTGGCTGCTGATTAATGCTCACCTGGCCGGCGAGGGGAGCAGGTGAGCACGGCGGCGGGACCTGGGCTGGGTCAGCGGCTCTCACCCGGCGGCGGGGCAGGTGAGTGCAGCGGGTGGATACGGGAGGCAGTGGGAGGGTGCGGGCGGCGGCAGGCAGGTGGACGGTGCCATGTAAGCTGCTGCTGCTGCGGACCCAGTGACGTCCTCCCTGCCCCAATCAGGCATCTTTTCATGTCTGATTGAGATTGCCGGAAACATGGCCAAAACCTTTCAGTTTTGGCTGTGTTTCCGTCAAAGATAGGTGTATTAGCGGCTATAACCGCTAGCGTTTAACAGATTGGAACCCCTTCCGATCAATTCATGTCGATCCGCTGTTTTAACATTTAAAGAGTTGAAGATTATTTTTACAACTATTTTAATACAAGTGTGATAAATTGGTTTAAATACTATTCCACATAGGGGAGTTTGTGTTTCAACGTCTCAAGGCTCATTGCCAGTATTAGTAGTTTTGACAGTGTTATGTATGTATAATAAATCTCTAAAAACTCTATATATTTGTCTTTTAGAAATGGACGATGAGGACTGTGAGCGACGACGGATGGAATGCCTCGATGAAATGTCCAACCTAGAAAAGCAGTTTACTGATTTAAAAGATCAGTAAGTATTTATTTTTGATCAGGATACCAAATGGTCTGATTGGTTCATCACCTAAACCTAGCTGGTTGCCACTAGATGACTTGCATGTCCCAGGGCTGTTGCCAATGACTTTTCTTTTGCAGGTGTCTCTTTATTCTACGATAAGAACACTGGCCAGCAATCTCACCAGATTTATCCTGCATATGGGATATTTATATGTACACACGGAGCGATGTAGGGGCATTTTCTATACAATCTAGTGAGATCTCTTAAAAAATGCCCTGAAATCTCCCCATGTGTAGGCCCCATTAGTTTGAAGCTTTAAGTGAGTATTGTCTCACATTTAACCATAACATGCTGTGTGTACTTTGTGTATTTGCTGATGACACAGAAAATTCTGTTATCCTAATCCAGTGGTTCCCAAATACCCCTTCCACCCTGCACAAATACCCCGGGTCGATCCTGGGTTATTGCATGTTGGTGTGCAGTGTGAAAGAGCCATGTCAAATATCCCAGGGCCAGTAACCCAGCGATCTGAACCGGGATATAAGCAGTGTTATTCTCGGGTCGGACCCGGGTTGCTGGGCAGTGTGAACGGGTAACCCGGGTTGAGCGCCTCTGGTCCCGTTCACTTTTATGGAGGAAGTAGCAGCGTCACCTCAGTGCGGCCTCCTCCACTCCCCCCGCCTTACTCCCCACCGCACCGGTCTAAGTTTGAGTACATTGAGACAATAAACCGCTTCAGGTTCAATAAAAGCTTGCAAAATGGGTTGATTTAACACAATTTACCGGCAATGTATATATGTGTATACTGTAACTGTATGTATCTTGCACCACGATCAATACAGCAGGCGGAATGTAACTTGTTTGGTGGCAGTGCAGGACGATGGCCGAACTCGGAAGATCCTTCAAAGGTGCAGTCCCTTAAAAGACCATATTTTCCTATAAAGGGGATATTACTGAGTTCAGTACTTGTTAGGAATAGAAGTTTAATCATGACCAGTGAAAAGTCAATGGAGTAACCATAAAATTTAAAAGATGTTTTGGAACGAACAGTCCATATAGCTTTAAGACAAATCCAGCCATGAGCATTTGATGCCAGCGGTTCTGGAAGAATATCTGTGATAGAATGTGGCGGAGTCAGAAGTATAGGGATGCTGCTGTGTCTTTTGGTGGTCGCCCAAATGCCGCTCCATAGTCCTTTCCTTGTGCACCTCTGTGCATGAGCTGCGACGCCCTCTGTCTATAGGCGCCAAAAAAACAACTGGTGCGTCACTTTGTCACGTTTGCAGCACCCCCATAATACGGGCCAAGTCTGTGTCCACCAAGCCACATTCCAGGAGCTTCCAACACTGTGGAGAAGTAGAAATAACAAAACTCTCCACTACTTGAGCATCGGAAGCGTGTGGCTCTGAATCGGGCAATATGTGTGTGTCATGTTTGAAATCAGACTGCACCATTTCATTCACTAGGCTGCATAAGAGAACCAGCTCTGAAATGTAACATTCGCTTCTTTTATAGACTTTATAAGGAACGGTTGAGTCAAGTGGATGCCAAATTGCAGGAAGTGATTGCTGGGAAAGCGCCAGAGTATTTAGAACCACTGGCAACGTTACAAGAGAACATGCAGATACGGACAAAAGTGGCAGGTACAGTACGCGGAGATCATGCCAGGATTGTTTTTTTTAATCGCTATAATGTTGCCTGTGGCAAAGGCATGTATTTAATAACATTCAAGGCCTCATCCCTACCTGTGTTAATTACAAATACAGCAATTATTTGCAACATAATAGAACTTGTTAATCTATTAAAGCTTTTTTTTTTTTTCTCTAAATGCCATTAGATTTAAGGTCTGAACGGCTGAAGAGTGTGGGGGGGGGGGGGTACAGCTCCACACCAACTGCCACCCCAAATGTTGCCGGTCGGGATTCGATTGCAGTTGGTCGCTCCTTTATTTCAATTGTGGGCTGTGCTGCAGCCCCACCCCTGAAGCTGCCATTGCCTCCTACCTCTAGTCCACTGCCTCAAGCGGTTAAACACTGGTGTATGGGTCCTGCCATTTAAAATTTGGACGCCAACTCCTCATCCCGTTAATGTTGACGCATAAGCATATGGAGGGCGGGGGGTTGGCACTTAAAATATGTTTCACTGGTAGACTAGATGTGCTATGCATAATTTTCTGCACTATCATTTTTACTCCTTTTTGTCTAAGATTTAGTTTTTTATGAGAAACTTTGGAACTGCACAAGCCTAAAGGCCTCCATACGCTAATGCTATACTGTATGGCCACTCTTTATGGGATTCCGAATTGCTGGGAAGGATCGCATTAAAAGTATCATTTTCCTGCAATTGCGATGTGAACGTTCCTGTGCGCATGGCAGTCGCAGATCCGACGGACTGCCATGGATGTTTATCGCAGCTCGTAGCCCTTGCTAGGATTGTATCTGATACATTGTGTGTAATAGGACAATGTATCGTATGTGATCCTGCAGCTGCCGGTTGAGTTGGCGGGGTATTGCATACGAGAAACGGCATGTGATACCTCGCCCTCTTCGATGGGAGCCTTTATATTGGCAGTTGTCTCTATGCTCTACCATATTCAGTTTGTTATATTGCATGTAATGTTAGTCTTTGGGCAGTATTCAATGCGGCCGGCAAAGGTGTTAAATGGCAGGGATCGCCGAAAACAAGAGACCCTCGGCGTTTAACCCTTGCGCCAGCCGCTCACCATATTCAATGTTCCGGGGGAACCCTCGTTGTCAGAGGACAGCAAGGTTTCCCCCAAACATCGAGGTTCGCGGATAATGCATCGAGCCCGCTGCATTTAGCGCAAGCCTTGCTGTTTTGGCAGTCGCACGCGCCATTTCCTCGTCGCTGTAAAAACCCAGGCGTGTGCAGGGGGTCGGTTGAATACGGACTGTGCGAGCTGTGACAGTGAGCAGGCAGCACTGCTCGCTGTTACAGCTCGCAAAAAGCATTCAATATACACCTTTCTGTTTTATCAAATATTTTAACAAGGAATTTTTCTGTTTTATTTTAAAAATATATATAATTCTTCTAGGAATATACCGAGAGCTGTGCTTAGAGTCGGTAAAGAACAAGCATGACTGTGAAATTCAGGCTGCCCGCCAACACTGTGAGGTAACGTATCCATGACTTATTATAATATGTACATGGGGGAATGCAGAGATGGAAGCAGTGTACCCCAGCTGTGTGCAAATACGAGGTGCATTGTGCATGGTTGGGTGATCCGCTGCTGCACCCCAGGATCCAGCATCAGATCATCTGCCAAAATATGGAATGGGTGACTCAGATGGCAGTCTCTGATCTGTAGCCAGTACACTGTCCTTGGCACTCCGAAAAACAAGGGTGACGTGCCAGTCAGGCCGCAGCATTGGGGGCACGGTGTGTTGACACACGACCTGTTCTGCACATGCACTGAGCAGCTCCTCCTGTGCATGTATGGTGATCAACCATCGATGTTATGCAAAAACCATCGGGTCTGCATAAAACACTAGTTCTAGGCCATAGTACCCAAATGTCATATGTAGAGAATCGCAGGGGGACAGGGGGCGAGATGTACCAAGCCTTGGAAACTGATAAAATGGAGAGTTATAAACCACCAACCAATCAGCACTTGCCTGTCATTTTTCACTGTAACATGACAGTTAGGATCTGATTGGCTGGCAGTTTATCACTCTCTATTTTATCACTTTTCAAGCGTAATACATCTGGCCCAGACTGTCAGTTTGAAGGTTTGGCGATCCGACAGCGCATAGGGAACATTATGCATGTAAGAAAAGTCCAGATTCCGCAATCCCCACTGGGATCAGGATTTTTAGTTGTGTTTTTATATCCCCCGATGCCCTGATTCGACAGTGGGGAAATTGGAGGATTTCCCCGATACACTGCAGTTGTATGGGCCACTTTACTGTGGCAGGGTTCACGCACCTGAGGCCCGGACTTAGCTGTTTAAGCAGGCCATGGCTGTGCACTTTGGCATGCAGAGGGTCTAGTGTACGTAAAATATCTTTTGTGTGGGAGAGTGGGTGGGTGCCACCCAAACCATTCAGGAGTGCCTCCTTGTGGACCTAGTGTCATGGGATGCCTATGCCTGATGTGGCCTATGGTCTCGCCTAAGATGTTGGGCTTTGAGTGAGTATTAAGTAAGTTGGAAGCGAAAGGCTGCCTCTCGCCTAGTAAAAAAGGAGCAGGGTACCCCAGCAGCACCATTGAGGCATGTGAGCATCTTCTCCGTTTCTTGTTTCATTGCAGAGTGAGAAGTTGTTACTCTACGATACGGTCCAAAGTGAACTAGAAGAGAAAATTCGGAGACTGGAAGAAGATCGTCACAGCATTGATATTACATCAGGTAGAAACGCTTAGCTCTTTCCTTTTTGTAAAACAGATCTCAAGGTCTAACGGGTAGGCAACTGGTGGAACTACTCATCCCGGCATGCCATGACACAAACTGGCATGCTCAGTTGTGTAGTTCAATCCAGTATAGAAATATTTCTTTCCACTGGATCATGTAATCCCCTCCCATATAATATAAATGGAAGATGAAATCTTTCCATAAACCTATGCCAAGGGAAGTTTGAAACTAAAGTCCCGCATACGCTACAGCGTTCTGACCCGAGTTGAGAGAGGACCTCAGGCCTCTCTCCCGGCAGCGGAGAACAGGGGTTGCAAGCGATACATCACATGTGAAAGGACTGCATGCGATCCTGCCGCCTGGAAAGGACGCTGGCGGCTCTCAGAGGATCGGATGGCCGTACACTGCTGCGATACAAAACAGTAGTGTATGGCCACCTTAAGACTGAGGTTTAATGACCATAATGTAAACTGGACTTTTCTTGTTAGTGCTATTTGTGGTATTATCCATCCTCCAATTGTTGATGACTTTTACACCTCCCTCTTAGTACCTCCAGACATCGTTGTTTGGTATCTTGTGTAATACAATTCTCTTTGCCTTTTGCCAAGTGCTTATACAATTTTTTTTATTTTTTTCTTCTTTCACTATTTGGAGACCATGATGGTTCTTAGGTACCACCACTTGGAGGCAGGACACTTAGGGGAAAAAAAGATCTGACAATTGAAATTACATTTTAAGTTGCATCAACTCTTGTCTTCTGGTGAAGATGTTAGTATCTACCACCCCAACACTTGCATGGAAGTGTTGGACTCGTTCACACTTGGCGTGATTGAGGAGATCTCTCAAAGAAAATGAGGCCTTGGAGGTTTTCTCATCCATTGTCAAGAATTCCTTGGGGTATATTTATGGATTTATAGAAGTAGAGATGTTGCCAATAGCAACCAATGCAGTTCTAGCTTTTCAGTTCTAGATCTAGAAGTGCAATATAAATAAGAAAAATCCAGTTGGCTGGCACCCAAAAGGTGTGCTTTAAGTATGTGTGGACTGTATATTGCGGATGTAATTAGATAACAACGGTATATGAAGGTTATGTGGCTGGTTCTGGAATTTGATGAGCTTGCCTGAAGAGGTGAGTTTTCAGGGAACGCTTGTAGGTTTGAAAACTGGAAGAGAATGAGGTGGCTGTGTGATGGCTTTCACTTGTTGGGCCGATCTTTGATGTTCTTGCTAGGAAGTTTCTCATTTCCCAAGTTCTTATGGAGTCAAAATGTTGGCTATTCTTGAAATGTACGTCTTTGGCCAATTATGTGATCACTGCGCTTTGGTTCTAGCGGTGCACTCTTATGGGGGAACTTGTTTCTCTATGATGTAACAATTCTACATATTGCTGCACACATTACGGCAGGAAACTGCCCTGTCTTGCTCTACTGTGTCGTGAAAAATGACTGCATAGAAGCATAGTACGTAATATAATGATCATACTCGAAAATCCCCGGCATAAATCATAAATAGCGGCTTTAAGATGAATTAGTGACTGCATCCTATTTCTTCTGGTGGAAGTTGCTGTTGCAGAGTGAGGAACAGAAGTGTGTGTGTGTGTGTGTGTGTGTGTGTGTGTGTGTGTGTGTGTGTTCTAATGCTTGCCACACATCAGACCAACTTTCATCTAACTAGTTGGTTGGACTGAAAATCTGTTACTGTATGGGGGCAAATGTCAATAAGCAATTTGCTCACAAACTCAGGAGAATGGACAAAAACATTCAGTCAAATTGTTTAAATCAAACAGGTCCAACTACAGTACATTGTCTGAGTGACAGTTAGTGTCCATTTTCAGATTCAGGAAACAAATGACATGTACCAGGTTACAATTCCATCCAACCAACTAGTTGGATGGTTGGAGAAAAGTTGGTCTGATGTGTGGCCAGCATAAGTGTTAGTGTTTTTTTTTATAACCTTCCTAATAAGGAAGGAATTTTTTTTTTTTTAAATCAAGAATATTTATGGCCAAATCTGTCTGGTTTCCCATTCAGAGAGGCAGCCACAGCTTGCAAAAATTGCCCAGTATCCCTTCAGGACAATGACCACAGCACTGGTGTGGTTGGTAGACCACTCATAACCCCAAATGAGAAATGATTGCTTTTGGGATTATTTCAGGGAAGGTTCCTCCCCTGATTAGTAAATATTGCTTTAAAGCAGAAATTTCCTTGTTTTAATGTTCTAACCTTCTTTCATTGTCAGAGCTGTGGAATGATGAACTGCAATCTCGGCGGAAGCGCAAGGACCCGTTCAGTCCTGATAAAAAGAAGAAGCCTGTTGTTGTCTCCGATATCCTTTTTGTATTTTGTGTGATCTCTTCGGTGCACCCACTGTAGTTCTCCCACTTCGTGTGACAAATCCCCTCAGTCTCTTTTACATACATTGGCAATTATGTGATAAGCCACCTCAAGGCTGCCGTAGGGAGGGCCTAAGCATTGACCGTTCGTATTATGTCACAAGTTCATGTGTTCCCCGAGGAACCTTCCAAAATGGCAGTAGAAGGGCAATCACTCTGTTGCAGCTACTGATCCCATACATGCCTCGCAATACAGAAACCGAACTTACTTAATAGATGTAAAAGTTTACAGCAGATGTTTGCTTATATAATTTATTACGGGTATCCAGGTTTTAGGTTTTTATGATTAATTATTTGGTTCATACCTTACCATCTACATGAGCGTAGTGTTAGATTATAATAGTGTGCGAGCCATGCAAGGAGACCGGTAGACTTGTATGGTGTCCATAAAAGTGGCTGTGTGAGGTGCACCACTAACAGGCAGCTGGTACTGGGGTTGTTGGTCCCAAATATAGAAATTTAAGAAAAAAAGTGGGCGTGCCGACTGTATATAGTATGCAATAAAAAGTGATCAGTTTCTTCTATATATAAAAATTGAATTAGGCAAAAAACAATTATTATAAAGCAATATTAATATAAAATTATATAACAATACTTTTTTGAAAACATATTGAATTCCATTAATAAAGCTGAATTCATATAGATGCATATAGGTAGATAGATAGAATGTAATCCAGTTATCTGGCTGCTAGAGGTACTAACACGTTATTTCTCACCAGATACTGACTACCATCATGCTACCCATCCCGTATTTTTTTGAATTCTAAGGGACCGATTGTCGATATCTTGGCATCGAATTCTAAGTGTCTACTATTCTGAAATCGATGTTGACATATTGCCCTGAATTCAGTGTTGCACTTTACCACTAATTGATTTATGAGACGTCACATCTCATTGTAGATCATGGGATCTTGTGAAAAAAGTATGTATTAAGGATCCATGTTACACCATATTTATGATTCATTTATTATTTGTCTGAACCCCTGATGAAGTCTTTTTTTTTAAGACGAAACGCATTGGGTTTTGAACCTTCCTTCTGAAAAGAAAACATCCGATTTTTATTACCAGTTATACATTTTTATTATCAACAGTTGTACACTTTGCTTCAGTCTAAACTAGTGATGAAAAACTATTAGGTGGATATATAGATAGCACATAACCACTGGGTGTATATGAAGAATATAATGATGGATTAGGACTTCTCCAGTACCAGATAAGCGACATTTGTTATTTACCGGGTGGCCGACAGTCCTTTGGAATGCGGTGGACAGAGATGGTATGGACCTGCAGTTCTATGGTCGCCTCGGATCAGCCTCCGGATAATGGTGGTGCAAATTGGGGAGATGACACAGACCAAATTGGAGTCTATTTGAATAAAGATTCCTCCAGTGCTGGGCAACAGTGGCCCTCCAGCTGTTGATGAAATTCACATCCCAGGATGCTTTGCATTAGTTTTGCTATGTGGCCATGCTGAAACTGATGCAAGGCATGCTGGGATTTGTAGTTCATTAACATCTGGAGGGCCGCTATTGCCCAGCCCTGCTCCAGTGGGATGTGTCAGTGATGGCTCAACGCATTTCCCTGCTGTTAGTCCCCTAGCTTCATCAGGAGCAGCGTCCAAGCCATCCTATGTTGACTGACACTAATAAAAACGTGAAAAACATGTCTTTTGACCCCCGTCGACTATTAGCTGTCGACCTTTTGATTGTAGACCTAGACCCTGTAGATTTAAAGGACCTAACCCATATTAGGAATATATAGGTAGCTATATATAATATAACATGTATGAGGGACCCTGGCCTTGCTCCTACACTCTCTTATTCTGGATTCTAAAACAATTTGACAATCCCCACTTTCAACCTTGTAAGTAAATGTAATTTATATAGCGCACTTTCTCCAACAGGACTCCAGGCGCTTTTAAAGCATTTTAAGATTATATTTTTGTTCTATATATTCCTATCTCCTGGGCCTGGTAATCACTTAATAGTCTACTATTTTTGGCTGCTGGTGGTAGGTCCGTCACTGAAAATGACCTCACTAGGACTTTTGCACAATGCCCCTTCTCTGCCATCATCACTAATTATCTTATTCTAGTAAAGCCTTAGAACCGGACTTTCTCTCGCTGTGTATGAAGCCTGCCCACATAAGCAGATTAAGTTCTTTTGTCCATGATTATGTTAAAGCAGAAAAAACAGTTTAAGCGTATAAATCTCCCCTTTCCGTGGGACCCCCACTTGCACGGCAGCTCGAAGATCTTAGATGTGTAAGACCTTACTAAACAATCACATGTATGTAGTTCAATAAATTATTTCATGTGTATATACTATGCACATATATAATTGATTTACTTTCTTCCCTCTTTGCAGAAGACTGATCCTTTATGTATTTATTTTTTTTATATCTTATTTGTGTTGGATAAGAGCTGGCGTCCATTAGCTGTGTGGGTGTTTGGCCTTTTACTATAATTGGTATGTTATTTGCTTGCTAACCCACACACGTTCATCTGCATAGCACTCAATACTTCGCCACAATAACATGACCTGCAATTTGTGAAACATGAAGGGAAAATACAATTAGGTAAATATTGGGATAATGCAGGCATGTCCAAACTACGGCCCTCCAGCTGTTGTGAAACTACAAGTCCCAGCATGACTTGCTACAATTTTGCTATTCGAGAATGGTAAAAATGATGGCAAGGCATGCTGGGATTTGTAGTTTCACAACAGCTGGAGGGCCACAGTTTGGCCATGCATGGGAATAACGTATGACTGTCAAGAAAGTTGGTTGTAGTAGCTGAAGGCAAAAAAATGGGACAGTTAGTACATATGCTATGCCTAAGCAAAAGGATGCTAATGGTTCCATGCAGATGGCAGCAATAGCCTAATAGCACTGAGGACATAGGTTTGATTCCCACCATGGCCTTAACTGTGCAGCATTTGTATATTCTCCCCGTGCTTGCATGGGTTTCCTCTGGGTACTCCGGTTTCCTCCAACAATCTAAAAAGGTTATATATAAATAAAATGTAACACTAGAATGTATGTGTGGTAAGGAATATAGATTGTAAGCTCTACTGGGGCAGGGACTGATGTGAATGTTCAAATATTCTCTGTGAAGAGCTGCCGTATATGTGTGCGCTATATAAATAACGTAATCATACGAAACACTTACATTTATGTCATTGTCCTTATCTGGTACACGTCCATATATTGTTTACATGTTGCAAGACTTGGATATACTTGAAGACTGGACTACTATCAGAAAGGTGAGGAGATGACTTATTTGTTTTATATGCAACATATCATTACACTTCTATTCGGAAGCTTAATGTCCGTTATTCCAGTATGCAAAACCGAGTTGTCAAAGAAGTCCGCCCCGGTTCTCAGAGGTTCCACCTTCTAACGACCCAGGCTTTCAGAATTAGATGACCTCTGTATGTAAGACGTGGCCAGAACAGTGATGTCTGTAGTGCCTCTAGCTTCCTCAAAATGGTTCTGGTATAAGTGGGGCGATATGGCATCAATACTTAAAAGGTCAACCTGAGGGTTTTTTGGTGTCAATATATAGATTTCATCACCTGAACACCAAAATTGGTGTACTGCTCTCTAACTCTGATTGGGAACAAAGCATGGTACAAAGTATAAGGTTCATATCCATAAAATAAAACTGTTGACCATATCATCTGCCGCATGTTGGCCTTTTTTTTGTTTTTGTCGAACTCTTGACCGCATATCCACCGAAACAGTACTTTTGGTGACGTGCTTGGCTTCAACTGTAGACAAGTGTTACCTTTCTTTGTTTTAACAGTTTAAAGTATCTAAGGGGGGAATTTTATCAAAGCAAGGCGAGAGATCAGTAACGAGAGAAATCACTAACCAATCGGCTTCTACCCCCAGTTTGATGTCGTGTTTGAAAAAAAAACGACACAGGAGCTGATTGGTTAGTGATAAAGAAGCCAATCCCAGGGCATTTTTTCAAACTCTGGATTGAAAATTGCTCAATCCCAGGATTGGATTAAGTAATAAACGTCCCGGCCACCCCGCAAATTAACTTACATGGCCGAGAGCCGGGCGGTGCTGAAGAGAGCATGGCGGGCAGTGCGGCCTCCGCAGCATGATCTCCGATCCCAGGATTGGCCACCCTAGTTAGTGATTTCTGTCTTCACCCATGCATAGATAAATACCCCCACTAAAGCCACATAACACTGGGCGATATACTACACTATATTGGTGGAACACCCGGGCATATGATCTAGTGTTTGCACACTGAATGATAGTTATCGACATCGATCAGTGACATCTGCTGTCCCCGCTCGAACTTGCAGTCATTAGCGATCTAGTCAATGTTGACCTGCAAACACAGACGACCATAGATGTTAACGACCCGTGGGAGCACACATTAACAATACTGACCGTTCTCACTGAACAATATGAACACTATATCATTATACCTAATGTGTATAGGTTAATAGTGGTCATTCATCCCATCACTACATTAATGGCAACCATTGTTTTGTCCGTCTGTCTTTCTCTCTCTTCATTTGATGATCTGCAGGAGTCTTTAGTCAAATACATGAAGTACATGATTGTGTGTTTTATTTTATTTTTATTATAAATAACACTGCACTAAACTCTGCAGTGTATATTTAATGTGCATTGAATAGCAAAACTAATAGTTGTAACAATGTCTTATTGTGCAGGCCATGGCGACGTTGGGTCCACATCGCGTAAAACCGGAAGGTGAGTTTTTGCTTGAATCTCTCCACTCTGACTCTGCAGTCACATTCGCATTATTTAGCAAATAGTAAATCAAACAGAAAGGTGCCAGTCGGACCTGTAGCCATGTGTTCTGACCACCAGGAGGCACAGTAACTTAGGCCAGGCAGACGGCCTGTACCTGCTATTCTTATGGTGTCCACATGGGGAGAGGTGTGATTTCAGCAATACAATATGTGCTGTGCAATCTGAACTTTATACACTGCTATTTGGACTAGACTACAATATGTAATTTAAACATGTAGAGTACATATCGCATATGGGTGCGCTTTGAACTAGGCGCGATGCAATTTAAATGAAAAAGTTCAATTCACATGCAAGAATCGCACAGTGTGTGGGCACCTTTATGCTGGGTACACACTAAGATTATGTTCCCAAATTGATTGACTGATATGGAATGGTAAATCTGGTAATTTTGGGGAGCAAGGGAGTCCATTTTGCTTCTTTTGGGAGCAAATGATTGGTTGAAATGTCTTCCCAGACATTACAAGATTTCGTTCCAAACAGCCAAATTGGAAAGATAATCTTAGTGTGTATCCAGTTTAACACTCATTATACAAGTTATTGGTCCCCTCCCTGTGTTACACCACACATGGATGTGGCCTCAGATTAACCCCCAATTGTCTTCCCCGCTCACTCTTTCATGAGCCCCCTTGTGCCATTCATCCAAGGTGTTTGAAGGTATGAATGTATCTTGATTCACACTGCATTTTTTCTTTCGTCCATCCTGGTGACACCGCTCTACCATAGGATGTAGGAGGGTCCACAGGAGCAAGGCACCTATGCTGACTTCTTTAGAGAGCAGGCTCCTCCCTTCTGCATCCCAGAGTTCCTCAGTTCGTTTTAGGTGCCCACCGGAGTGGGTGCTGTACTGACTGCAGCCATTTTGTGTAGAGTAGCTAGGTGTTCTTATTTTATTAATTCACTAGTTAGTGCAGGTTTTCCAGTGTGTTACTTCTGCTAGAAGTTCACGCACACTGAGAGCGCAGCAGAGGCTGACAGAAGCGCGTCCTGTCAGTGATCTGTACGCAGAGGCGCTGCTGCGTATTCTGCACCACGCTTAACCGCCTTTTTTACAGAGGTTTTCCTGGGCCTCCTGAACCAGCTTCCTGCTTAGGGGTGATACATGGGGGATGGACTCCCCGCGATAGCGGCCGCCATCTTAAGGGGTTTATAGGCTGAAATCCTGAAAAGGAAGTGAAGCCTATACAGGAGTCCAGCGCTGCTGGACGCTTCCAAGTAGTCCCATGAAGGAGGGGAGGCACTGGAGGTGAGGAGAAACACTTGTGGGAGCGGCTAAAGGGGGAAAAGGCACCAATAGGCTTCCTTCCCCGCTGAAGCAGAGACTTGGTCTTTTCCTGCTCTCTGTGCTGGCGCCCTTTTCTCTCCAGGCTGTGGAGCTGGACATTACAGTGCAGTGAGAAGTTTCTCCCGGGCAGTGCTTCCCCCGCTGATCGTTGACAGCGAACAGACAGATAAGTAACACTGATACAGTATTCTGTGCAATTGCCTGAAATTGTGCACTGTGTGTTATATCATGACAGACAGGTGTAGGGCTGCTGCGTTGGGGGAGGGAGCGCCTGCCATGTTAGTTAACTGCAGATTTTGTGGTGTTAAATGAACTGTTGAACAGATGGATCAGGGTGATTTGTGACCCTCATGTGAGTCTGGGTTTAAGCCCAGAGCAAGCATGATCCTGCGTGGGCGGCTGCATTGGGGAGGTCTATGAATGCCTTGGTTAAGGCTCTAAATAGGCAGAGATATGACCTGGTGATGTCCCCCGCTCAACCTTCTCTGGGCTCCATTACATCATTTCAGGGGGACCCAGCTCAGGGACCGGTCATGCAGGACACTGCAGCTGGTTAAACCCCTGAGGTTACTTTAGACCCCACTTATCCACACCTCCCCTGTTGAATTTAGATTCTGGTGAGGAGGGTGTGTGTGCGGAGGATGTTTTTTGGGACCAGAAGGAGGAAGTTGAATCTTCTGTCCCGGGGATTGAGGATTTGATCCTGGCAGTAAGCAGGCTTTAGATCTGTTAGAGGAAGATAAAGTGCCTGCACATTGTGTTTTAAGAAAGTACGCAGACATTCTGTGACGTTTCCCTCGGCTGAGGGCCTGATTTCTTTACTAGGAGAAGCATGGAAAACTCCTGATAAGAAGCTTCTTATGCCTAAAAGGTTTGCAAACATGTACCCAATTCCAGAGAAACATGTTCAATTATGGGACAAAATCCCTTTAGTGGATTCACCTGTGGCCAGGTTGTCTAAAGCCACGGCCTCACCCGTTCAAGGGGGTGCAGAATTTAAAGACCCAGTAGACAAAAAGATTGAAGGATGCCTTAGGGTGGTTTTTGAAGGGGTGGGCTTTACCCTGCACCCTATTATTGCCTCGGCATGGGTATCCAAGGCTATGATTAAATGGGCTGAAGCCTTAGAAAATCATCTACGGCCTGATTCTGAATCTTTCACACTGGCTGAGAAGCTTTGGTGTGTGGCAGAGTATGTATGTGAGGCTGGGGAAGATGGCGTCAAAGGTGTCAGCCACATCACTGTCAGAAAGGAGAGCGCTCTGGCTAAAAGCTTGGGAAGCAGACCGTGAATCAATAAAGTCTTTTGAGGCACTGGCCTTTAAGGGTGAATTGCTTTTGGGTCAGAACTGGAGTTCATTATAAAGCAAGCTACAGGGAAGGGGGGGGGGGGGGGCACTTTTCTTCCCACAACTTCAAAACACTCAGTGTCCAAGTTTGGGGCCTTTAAGCCGTCCTTTTGTTCTTCCTTTTGAGGGGGAGCTTCTAACAGGGGACAGGCAGGTAGAGGAAAGTTTCCAGCCAGTAAGGGGAGGGCACCCCGATTTCCGTTTCGGGGTCTTTGCCAAGAAGCACCCGTCCAAAAGCGAGGATAGCGTCAGAGTAGTGGGTTGTCTCCTGGAGTTTCGGGACCAGTGGATCAACTCCTCCACGGACCCTTGAGTCCCCAAAGAGGTTTCTTCCTACACCCTTACCGCAGGAAGCTCGCCTGCGGAAAGCCCTCTTGGGGGTGCCAACGTCCCTTCTCGAGAAAGGGGTGATGGTCCCGGTACCTCAGGAAGAACAAAAGAGGCTTTTATTAAATTCTCTTTTTGGTCCCCAAACTATATGGGTCCTTCAGACCCATTCTAAATGTAAAATCTTTAAATCTGCATCTTTGGGTGGACCACTTTCATATGGAGTCTCTTCGTTCTGTGCTGTTAAGCATATAGTCGGGGGAATTTCTAGAATCAGTGGACATCCAGGATGCTTATCTCCATGTGCCTATCTTAAAGGAACATCAGTCCTTACTTAGTAGGGGAGACTCCGCTCCAGTTTCAGGCTCTTCCTTTTGGCCTAGCCACAGGTCAAACTTGGAAAGTTACCTTTTTTGTTGGCTATTGCCTCGGCTAGGTGAGTTTCGGAGTTGGGCGCCTTGTCCTACAAGGCTCCATTTATTTTTTATTTTTCATGAAGAGAGGGCTGTGCTTAGAACAGTGCCTAAGTTTCTACCAAAGGTAGTGTCTTAATTTCATTTTACCCAGGAGATTGTGCTCCCGGTGTTTTCCCCTCCTGAAGGGACAAAAAAATAGGGACAAGTTAAGGAAACTGGTTCGTGCCTTGCGAATATACGTTGAAAGGGTAAAGGACATCCGCAAATCTGATTTGGTTTTCATAAGAGAGAGTGGCACTGGCTAAAAAGCGTTGAGAAACAAACATAAAGAAATATAAGAACCATACGTCTCCCTAATAAAATCCACACAGAATAAGCAGGTCAGAAACAAAGTATCCTTGAAACGGCTACAAATGAGAGTTTGGCAGTGAGCCCAGATAAAAGATTGAGATAACATCAATAGAACAGACAAAAATACAAAGTACTGAGAAGTGTCAAACAACATAAATACCTACAGGGAATAAAGCCTATTCTCAGGTAGAAAAATAGAGAGGATTACCTAAACGAAAGGTAACCAAATAAATACAAATATAAAAATAAGGCCCATTAAAATGCATAAAGAATAATAAGGTTGGAAAACCACTAGGGGTAAATATCACGTTAATATAAACGTACAAATAAAGGCACTAAAAAATCAGGACATCACAATCACATTTTTTAACAAAAGCACCATTTCCTACTTTAAATGCACTTCTTTACTTTTTCTTTTTGTGGAGAGGGGAAACACATACGTCCCCCCTCTTTTTAACAAAAGTATAAATAAAGGTTACATTTTAAACAAATCACTTTATCTCAAATTAATTGAAAGGACCACATAGCTATCCCAAGAGTGCACCCAAATAATCTCTAACTGTCCCCCCTTTTTTCGCTATACATAAGAGAGTGGCCTGCTTCTAAGCCAGGGCTCGACAAATCCCGATCGCCATGGCGACCAGATTCTGCTTCCTGGCGACCATATTTTATTTTTTATTTTTTTTTTTGCCACAAGGGAGGAAGCAGAATCTGGTCGTGGGCCAGGGTTGCCCACCCCTCACCCCATCTTCACCTCCCAACAGAGCAGCAGCGCAGCCAAAGCTCCCGGATCCCCCTCTCCTAACAGCACAGCCGCGGCAGCAGCGCATCCCCCACCCCCGTCTCCTAACACCACAGCCTCGGCAGCGCTGTCCGACCCCCCCCCCCCCCCTTCCCTCACGTAACAGCTCAGCTGTGGGCAGCGCTGCCTGAATTCCCTCGCCGCACAGCATCCTCCTGGGGTCCATGAGGTGTGGCCATTCCAACCACTTTAATCAGCTGGCATTCTTGGTGGACTGTTTTCTATTGAATTGTGTTTTTTTAGTTGCTTGCTAGCACCAGAATGACTCTAGAGCACAATGTTGCATAGTAGCAGCCTTGCACATAACCTCAGGTATTTCCATCTTTCGCAGATTCCTAAGAACCTTCTGTAGAAAATGTGTTTAGTAAAAAATGTATCTCGATCATCCATATGCAAATGAAGTCTGACCAGGCTGTGCTAATCCGTAGCACTGCAATTGTATGTGGTGCCCCCCCCCCCCCCCCCCAGCTCATAACTACCATTTTTCAAATACACCTATCACATGACAGGGAAGCCAATCCCAGGGCATTTTTCCAATCCTGGGATTCGGGTTTGAAAAATCCTCAATCTCGGCATCCTGGGATTGGCTTCCCTAATAAAAAAAAAATGCCCGGCCAAACCGCATATTTACTTACCATATGCCTGTTCTGGAGCTGAGCGGGTGCCAGGGGGTCATGTGGAGAGTGGGTAGTGCAGCTAGAAGTTGGGCAGAAGGGAACCAGGTGGGAGGAGCGGGTGTGTGGCCTGTGCAGCGTGACCTCTGACCGGGTCACGCTGCGCAGAGCCAAACAGTCAGTGACAGGAGAAGCCAGGCAGCATCTGAGCAAGAGCTCAGACGCAGCCCGGTATTAGACTGCACATGCGCAGTCCTTGGATTGGAAACGTCGATCCCAGGATTTGCCACCCTAGTTAGTACATATGTCACCTTGAGTCAGTCTAGGTCCATGTTAGATTTGATGATTTTTACAGGAGCTTTCTAGCGGTTCTCAAACTCTACTCTGGTGTCCAAACAGTTTGGTAACTCAGCAAGTGCACCGGTGTACTCATTACTCACAGGAACATTTCCCATGTTTCCAAACAGGTGCACTCAATACTCACTGACACATTACCCAGGTAACCTTGCAGGTGCTCAGGTGTGCCCATTACTCACTGACACATTGTAAGAGCCACATGTGGAGTGGAATCCTACCCTTGTGGTTCTGTGTGGAGACCTGGGACACCTGCAGAGTTTGAGGACCAATGGTTTAGAGGAAACGTTCAGTAATTGTGGTGATATGAGGTTTTGTTTTTCCATATCAATGTATAACACTCCATGTTTCATCAGTTACAGTGAAGCTGGAAAAACATCAGCACAGTGCCAGATCAGAGGATGGTCGCCTGCATTATGATGGGGATTGGTACGGCCGTGGGCAAACGATCAGCATTGACAAGAAGGACGAGTATCCTACAAGGTAGTTTCAATAAATCTAAAAGTGCCTTTACAGTGGACTATATTAGATCTATTAGGACTGTTATCCTTCTTTAATATGATCAATGTTTGCAGTGTGACTTAGTGCATATATATATATATACACACACACACACACACACACACACACACACACACACACACACACACACACACACACACACACACACAGCAGAGGTATAGCCGTAAGATGCTGCTTGCAGGTGCTAAATCTTTGTGGTCGGGAAGTGTTGTACACGAGCCAGGTTTTTATAGCTACTGACTGAAGTAATGGAATAGACATACGTCTGCACATTGGCCCTTATTCAGATCTGATCGCAGTACAAATTTATTCTCAAAACGGGCAAAAACCATGTGCACTGCAGGTGGGGCAGATGTAACATGTGCAGAGAGAGTTAGATTTGTGTGAGTCATTTTGTTTCTGTGCAGGGTAAATACAGGCTGCATTCTTTTTACACTGCAATTGAGATTTCCATTTCAACACACCCCACCCAAATGTAACTCTGCACATGTTACATCTGCCCCACCTGCAGTGCACATGGTTTTTGCCCATTTAGAGAACAAATTTGTACTGCGATCAGATCCTGAATAAGGCCCAGTTTTCGTATGCTAATGTATCCTAAGGTTTGTAATAAGGATGCTGTAACGGGCATTATTGCATAGATGTTCTGCAAGACGTGTTGCTGGAAGATAGCAGCTGTCAGTGGTAGTAATGGTAAATGTGTAGGAGTTACAAGGAATATGTCGGGAGATAACAGGGGCAGTCCGGTTCCTGAAGGTAACTATTGGGGTTAGATGCAGGGGTGGAGGAGGTTAGGATTAGGGGTAGGATGGAATACTTACCTGAAAGCCTTTGAGACTCCGCTGTCTGGATATTGTGCCTGATTCAGAGTTGAATGGTTACTCAAATATGTCCAACTGAAAATGTGTGCAATTTTTTGTTTTGTTTTTTAGTGCCATCATCACAACCATAAACAACGACGAGGTATGGTTTAAGAGACAAGACGGCAGCAAGTCTAAACTGTACATTTCTCAGCTCCAGAAAGGGAAATACAGCATCAAGCACATCTGACTGGCTGATCCCAGCCGCATATCCACTAGCCTTGTTCCTTCGGGGATGGAAACTGTGCCAAGTCACGGGGGAAGTCTGATGATTTTGCTCGGACCATTTTAAAGTGTTCTTGGGAGTGTTTGTGAGCATGTTGGAGTATTATGACCGTGTATCTGTGTTTAAAGTGTTATGTAGACCATATCAAGATTAATCCTTCATAAGACAGTTTATTTGTGGATACAAAGACTCGAGTACCTCTGGACCTCATAGTGGCATATACTTTACAGGTGACCTGTCCGTACCGTCTTCAGCTGGGAGGTTGTCTGCGGCAGACTGTTCCGTTCCATGCGGCTTGGCATCCGTGAACAGTAATTGCACTTAACGGTCCTCAGACAGAGAACGAGAAGGCAGCAACGTATTGTCACTCGGTTACGTTGGGGGTGCCAATGCTAATGGGAAGTGCTGCAGTATTAAACCTTTCACTTGTATTATATACGCATTTATTTATGTCATGCATGAATTGATCTCTAGTGGTATAAGGACCTCTTTAACGAAGTTTGAACAATGTTTTGACAGATCTGAATAGCTGCAGGGTCTCTTATGTACAAATTATAACTCGTTCTGTTTAAAGAACCAACAAAAGCCCTTCACGTACTTGTACTTTGGAATTTTTTTTTTTTTAATATTCAGTATTGTGTGCCTGCTGTTCAGATGAAGTATCTGATATTTTTAATCCTTTCTATAAGTATCTTACAGCTAATTATTGAAACGTCTCTCATTAGAATAACCTAATGTTCTGCAGAGTGAACTGAATGGATGTTAAAACACTTTAGCTGTTATCCTCTGTATTTTCGGTGTAATCATTGAATGGCATTGAACTGATAAATTCTTTCAAGTAGGGACCAGTAAAAAGTTGTTGTTTTTTAATTTTTTTTTTTTTTTTTTACGTGTTTAGCAGGTGGGAAATAAGTCCGTGATTGGCGATTCTGATCCAAAGTTCCTATTTGCTAGGCTTTCAATGTTGTCTATTCATAACCTGAACCGTAATTCTGTTACACCTCTCAAGCACATGGAGAGAATGAATTCTCAGCCCATTACCGCTGTACTATGCGCAGGTTACTGTTATGATATTGTGTACACATAGTGAAAGATATCAGTCGGAAGGACCTTTCTCAGTGATATCTTTCACAATATCCTCTAGGGCCTTGATGGCTAACCTTGACACTCCAGCTGTTGTTGAACTACACATCCCAGCATGCGCTGCTACAGGTTTAGCATGGCCAAATAGCAAAACTGTAGCAGGGCATGCTGGGATGTGTAGTTCAACAACATCTGGAGTGTCAAGGTTCGCCATCACTACTCTAGGGTGTATGCGGCATAAGACACACTCCTTCATCCTGATCAGCATTGGAAGTATTCCTCCAGAGCAGGGAGTCTTGTTTTAAGTAAGAATTGTTTGCTTGTGCCAAACCTTGCTGCTGTGGTTTTTAGTCTTGAAATGTATGCTTCCGTTGTATTGGTGGTGCAGATCAAAATACAATGCCATTTCTTTTATGTGTAATGTATAGATTTAAATTGTTTTTCTTTTTTTTGTAACTGAGCTAGTTAAAAGGGAGTAAAAATGGAAAAATCAAAAAAACATAAACATTTACCTATTTCAATGATAATATTCAGTATTTAATAGCAAACTACCAAATTTTCTCCCAAACTTAGAAAGGTATAGGGTCTGATTTGGAAGATGTTGTGGGATATGGGATAAGCATATTGGATAAGGGATTTTTGCAGATTTCGGAATTGTTTTTTTTTTCCCCCCCCATACTTACCTGGTCCTTGACATCCACGGTGTCCCCTGGCATCCGCAGCGGCCTTTGGATTCCTCTCCAGTGGCATCCCCGGTCCCAAGTGTGCACTGTGCATGTGCACCGGGGGATGAGAAGTATTTAAAAAAAAAAGGGGGGGGGGGGGTTAGGGGAAACTAATCCCAAAATCTTCTGAAAACCTACAATTTTTGGATATGGGATATCCAGGTAAGGGATACCCAACCTGTATAAACACATGAAATACACACAAATATAATTTTTATATAGGTTATGGTACACAAACTTTGTTTCAGGTTTTATCTCAGACACTGAGGGGTAGATGTATGAAGCAGTGATAAAGGGGAAGTGATAAAGTACCTGGTACTTTATCACCGGCCAATCAGTCCCTTTTTGAACCCAGCCTGTAACTTAACAGTCAGGAGCCGGTGATAAGGGAGAAGTGATAAAGTGCCTGGTACTTTATTACTGCTTCATACATCTACCCCTGTATTAGAATGGCAAGTAATCATTTTCTTCCACATATTTAGTGCACGTTACGTAGCCTGTCCCCAGCAGTGCACGTTACGTGGCCTGTCCCCAGCAGTGCACGTTACGTGGCCTGTCCCCAGCAGTGCACGTTACATGGCCTGTCCCCAGCAGTGCACGTTACATGGCCTGTCCCCAGCAGTGCACGTTACATGGCCTGTCCCCAGCAGTGCACGTTACATGGCCTGTCCCCAGCAGTGCACGTTACATGGCCTGTCCCCAGCAGTGCACGTTACATGGCCTGTCCCCAGCAGTGCACGTTACATGGCCTGTCCCCAGCAGTGCACGTTACATGGCCTGTCCCCAGCAGTGCACGTTACATGGCCTGTCCCCAGCAGTGCACGTTACATGGCCCGTCCCCAGCAGTGCACGTTACATGGCCCGTCCCCAGCAGTGCACGTTACATGGCCCGTCCCCAGCAGTGCACGTTACATGGCCCGTCCCCAGCAGTGCACGTTACAGATGTACCCAGTAGGTTTTTTTTTTTTTTTTTTTGAATCGTGAATTTTTATTAAGTTTTTCATTAAACAATAAAAAATAAAATAAAACACAAGACAATACAGTAAAGCAAAGAAAACAAATAAGGTTCAAGTGTGTGTGGAATCTCTACAATCACGGCAGCAGATCATGTCATATATATTAGTAGGTAATAGCAATGACAAACATAAATAGTATGATCCGTGGGAGTATCATCATGGCAAACATTAATAAGACAAGCATTGAAACAAGCCCCTATTACAGTAAATAAACCCCATTGTAGAAGGTATGACAGGCTATGTGCTAGATTCTTGAATATATAACGGAGAAGACGTCCAGGGATGCCAGACCTTTTCAAATTTAGCTGGGCATTTACGCTTCTTATACATGAATTTTTCATGTGAGATAGTAGTGTTAACAAGCGCTATCCACATTTGTATAGAGGGTGCATTAGGACTCATCCATGCCCTCGCAATACACACCCGGGCGAGCATGAAGAGATTATTCAGATAAATCCTCTGAAATTTGGGGAAAGTCTCCTCCATTCCTAACTCAAAGATAAACAGACGGGGGTCTAGGGTAGGTATTTGCACCTCTGTACCTCTGATCTTATCAAGTACCTGACTCCAGTAAATCTGTAATTGTGGACAACTCCAGAGAAGGTGCCAGAAATTCGCCCCCTCCTCCCCGCATTTGGGACACTCACAACCCAGTAGGTTTTTAGCAAAAAAAAACAAAGCACATTTTGGAGACTATGGTTTTTGGAATAATTTGTGTAATTGATATAATGGAAATTTATTATGTAGAGGAGATAGAGATATATATATATATATAGATGATGTAGAACGGCGGCACTCAGGTATAAATAACGACACATGACACATGCCACTTAAAAGTGGCATGTGTCATGTGTCGTTATTTATACCTGAGTGCCGCCGTTCTACATCATCTATTTACCTGTGGGCTATCTAACCCATTATAAACGGAAGGCAACAGGGACGTTTCCTGAATTATAGCGAGTGCCAGAGTTTGGAGTCTATATATATATATATATATATATATATATATATATATATATATATATATATATATATATATTTATATATATTGAAACAAGACATTAATTAATGGCCTCTTTTATACCATTTTTTTGTATGTTCAATAGTGGAGGTAGTTTGCGACAAGGGGACAAGACATACACCTATAGGAACATGTTTTCTGTTGCGTATTTCAGGTTTACTCCGAATGTGTCATGTTTTGCTGCTGCCCTTGAAACGAAGGTCACTTTCAGTAAATGAATGTGTAATCTGGGATTTTTTTTTTTTTTTTTTATCATGGTTACTGTTCTTTGATATGTTGTTATATAGCGGTTTTAGGGGGTATTCAGTGTGCCGCTGCTATTCCCGATGGGGGAAATAGTGGTGGCTCCCTATTCAATGCTGTCTTTAGTGACCGCATTGAAGCGGGGTCACGGCAGAATGGGCCCGACTTTAGAAGCTGTTGGGCCCGTTCTGCCGATAACGGCCATGAAGTGTTGCAATCCCGACGGCAGATCGACAATCCACAGCCGTTTTCACGGTCACGCCCCCTTTGCGCTGATTGAATCCCACCTGTCGTGCAGCTGTCGATCAGACCGCAAACGGGTCAGTATCACGGCTGTCTGAAGGGATCGACAGCTGTAATCCTGGATTGAATACCCCCCTTAGTCTGTTTAACCCTGTTTGAGTGCCCACACCTGAAATGCGCAGAATACCCAGTAAAAATGCCGGCGTCACTCACATTTGTTATATAAATTCAAATAAAAACTGTTGTCTAAAAAAAAACAAAAAAAAGATTGGTTTCCTATACAAGGTCACATTACAGGTCATTATAATGAATAAACATGTTTGCTTGACAATATTCACACCTATAGCAACAAATTAATTTGGCACTTAAAGGGT
Organism: Crinia signifera; assembly: GCF_055691185.1. Classification (NCBI taxonomy): domain Eukaryota; kingdom Metazoa; phylum Chordata; class Amphibia; order Anura; family Myobatrachidae; genus Crinia; species Crinia signifera. The sequence continues at coordinate 18,563,050 of NC_139228.1, read as the reverse complement.
TAAGGGACCCATTTATTACAAATCGTGGTTTTTGCCCTATTACTTTGCCGTAATAATAGTTGATGTGAAAAGCAATTTACCAATGAATTATTCCCAAATTCCTGCTATGAGGTTGTCCTGGAAATCGTTCACAGTGAAGCGATCACTCAGGATGTGTATAGCCTCAAAATGGAGTGGAAGAACTTTCAGACTAACAGGGATAAAAAGATCCATGTACCTTTTTTTGGTTTTCCCTATGGATAAAACTCAGTAATGTTGGCTATAGACCAGCTCCGAAACAAATTAAGTTGGGGAAATGCCTACAAATTAATGTTGCATTATAATTGTGGTTCAGAAAAATCTTTCTTGCATATTCCCTTTAAACCTTTTCAGAAACAGTAGAGCAGCTTGACTTAATTGTATATCTGAGAGTTAATACATACCCCCTCAATAGAACCTCTATTTTTTCTAATATAGCTATTTGGGGTTTTCAAATTTGGGCCTGAAGTAAAAAGGTTTTTGTTTGAGACCTGGGAAGTTCCTAGGTGAACCCTGTGATGCTTCTCTGAGACTTAAGAGAATTTCTAGGGGTCTATCAGCCAACACATTCTTGGGTCTGGTCTCCATGACCTAGGTTTGTGGCAGGGTTGTGAACCCGGGACATAGGGCCTCATTCAGACCTGTCAGCAAGGCTGCAATTTATGCAGATGGACAAAACCATGCTGCACTGGAGGTGGGGCAGATGTAACATGCTGAGAGAGTTATGCTGGCCACACACCAGACCAACTTTCATCCAACTAGTTGGTTGGATGGAATAAAAATCTGGTACTGATGGGAGTAAATTGCTCACAAACTCAGAAAAAGGACAAAAACATTCAGTGAAATTATTTAAATCAAACAAATACAACTACATTACTTTGGCCCTTATTCTGATTGACGCGGACTTTACCGCGTACTTACGGATCGCGTCTTTATGGCGTCTGCGCATGCGTGGAGAACGCTACGCGCATGTGCCACGCCTTGACTCGGTACCAGTTCGGCCAAATCCCGTCCAAAACTGTTCACCGCTATCATTCGGGAAATAGGGGCGTATTATGGGCGTCATGCGGAATGACACATGGGCGTAGTTTCAAAGTGGGCAAAACGGGGCGGAAACATGGGCGGACACGGGGGAGTACACTTATGTTGGGGGGCGTACATTCGGAAACCACTCCGAATGCACGCGATCAAAATGGGCAGAAATGTGCGGTGTCCACAAGTGTACTATTGCTTTGCGGACACCACTCGTTCATGCGGTAGGCGAACGTACGCCTAATGACTACAACCATTAACACCTGAACCCAATAGAATCTACTCCTTTACTCATTACTCACTAATAGGACGCTTGTCAGTGCTTTAATTGAAACCATTGCTGCTTCAAGGAAACCTTACTAGTCCCCCACATATGCTGTACTTGTCAGACACTTTAAAACTGCTAACAATGGACATGACAGAATATTAATACTAGCAATACACATGTGTATTCGACATGTTCCAAATAAGCAGTTTTTTATGAGGATAGGTAATTGAATAAGTGGGTCATGTGATGTATAGCAGAAGATACTTCATAGTGGGTTGTTTGGCGTAAATACTCCGCTTACGGGCGGTAGCACCGCTTGGCTCCCGTTCGGATGCGGTATTCCCGAGCATACTCTGTAATACTCTGTAATACCGTGCCGAATCGGAGTGTTTCTCCCGCACACGCATGCTTTGTATGTCGTCCGTAAACACGCCCTGTTCTTAAAGAGTGAGTCCGTCCGAATGCGGAGGACACGTGGGCGTTTCTACGGACGATGGCCGCACGCGGCAAAACACCGTGGCGTGCGGACCGCACCGTAAGAATGCGGGAATATCCGCACCGATCAGAATAAGGGCCTTTGTCTGAGCGACAGGTTTTGTCATTTTCGGAGCAAATTACTGTATTACAAATTACATTTACTCCCATCCAGTACCAGATTTTTATTCCATCCAACCAACTAGTTGGAAGAAAGTTGGTCTGATGTGTGGCTAACATTAGATTTGAATCGGTTATTTTGTTTCTGTGCAGGGTATTAGCTGCTTTATGCTAACGCTGCAATTTTTTTAAATTTCAGCTTGAACACACCCCACCCAAATCTAACTATCTGCACATGTTACATCTGCCCCACCTGCCCATACACACTGGTTTATTTTGAGCTGAAAGCAGCTTCGTTTTGCAGTTCGAGTGGCTTTCAGCTCAAAAGCCGCTCAATGTTGAGCGATTTCCAGCTCGGTGCAGGTGATGTGAGCTAGTTTGCTGGGTCAGTAATTATCCTACTAGTATCTACAGACAGTAATCCTGACCCATTGAGAACCATAAGCGTATACTATTGTCATGGTAATTTGTTTTTCAACTTATCATCTTGTATCTATTTAATGTTTTCATTGAAACTTTATATATAGAAAAAAAAACCTTGTGCATGTTTTATATTCTTCATTGTACAAATGTTATTTACATAATTTGTATTGCATTGTGTATTTGTTCATTGTATGCGTATGAGGTTATCTGTGTGTGCATATTGGTTTAAATTTGTCATATTTTTAAAGTCATCACCTCTACCATTGTCCTAGATTAATTTTCAAGTGTGTTTTGGTTCTATAACCTACCAGATGTCCTTCTACAGAGGATGTTTGAGTCTTCAATTCCACTTTTAAACAAAATGTTTCAGGCAGCGGGCCCCGTAAGTAAACCTTAATGAATAGAATGTGAACGAGAATGACCTAGAACATAATAATGGAAGTAGCATTAAAAAAAAAAAACTCTTGTTCTATGAATCATAATTTCTCAATCATTCAAATTGTGGAACATTGCTTCCATGAGGTTATGTAAAGGTGACAAACTGGGAACCTAAAAGTTTTTCTAGCTTTTCGATCATTGAGTTGAGGCTTGAAAGGGCCAGTGGTCCAACAATCAGGATACCGACGGTCAATATCTTGACATTGGAATCCCGACAGCCGGTGCTCCAACGGGGGCGAGCACAAAGAAGCCCCTTGCGGCCTTGCTTGCTTTGCTCGCCACATGTTCTATTCTCCCTCTATGGGGGTTGTGGACCCTCACAAGGGAGAATAGCCCCTGTTAGTCAAAATCCTGACGGTCTAGCTTTTAAACAGTCGGGATTCTGATGTCGGAGTACTGACCATTAAAATCCCGACTGTCGGGCAGTCATCTCACACCCGCTTTAAACAGCACTGAATACAATTAAGATATTAAGCCATTTCAAGTTGGACAGCACCATGGCTGTGGCATTTATAAATCTTGGGGCGCAAGGTGCCTTCTGGTGAGGAGGTGCTCTTGATTCTACAGGAAGAGTGATCTCTTAACCTGGAGTTATTCAGTCATTTTGAAATGTTGAGGTCAACTGAAGCTTGGTCTACGAGGCGCAAAAATTATGTACACAGGTTTTGCTGCAGTTCCAGACACCTGTTTGCGCCTCAAGTGGGCCGTCTCATGGAACTTTTTGGTTGGTCTTCACCTCTTCTTTAGTGCTTCCATGTGTTCTTAAGAATATGGAAAAGGTTCCAGTTCTTGGAGCTATTGCATCCCTTCTAAGGGTTTCAGAACTGACTTCGTCCTCCATTTCTCAATTTTTAATTTAATCTTTTCAGCTGAAGGTAATGTCCAATTTTCACCTTAAGCAGTAGATCACCGTTCTTTCCTTTTTGAAGGAATCTGTTCTCTAGCCCTTGGCTGCATTTTGTTATAGAGCTGTAGCTTTGCCTTGATTGAAATAGGACTGATCATCTTCAGACGATGGACATATTTTTCTTTATGTATGATGCACTGAAAGCAGTAGCCAGATGTAGAGTTTGACATCTTCTACTAAAACTATTGGGTCTTACTGGGTGGTGAGATAGGTACAAGTTGTCTGGCACCTGTGTCGTCCTCTTTTTTTTTTCCAAATTTTTCATATCTAGAGATGCTAGCTTTGGGTGTGACATTTTGTATTCAGCCATGTTTGAGCATACCTTCCCATCCTGTGCTCCAATGCCCAACTGACATTACTTATACAAACTGTTCCATTTGGTCTCTTTTTCCATTCAATTTAGCTTATCTATAGGTAAAATTGAAACCAAATCAAATGGAAATTGAGCGGTTTTTAGATATTCGATCCCAATCAGAGGCATAAAAATAAAACGGAAAAACACTGTGCAGGCAAGACTATATAATACAGATCTGTGCTATATAGTCACAATAAAATGTGTTTGCTTGCTGTTCGATTCAATCTCGATTGAATCACAAGCAAACTCGTACTGTGTGAATGCCCTATAGAGAGGTGTTTTTTTTCCTTCTACTTCCTGGACTATCCATTCAATCTATTTGGGTGATTATTGCATCACTTTATAGTTTTGTTTTATACTGATTGTCATAATGTCCAATTATCACTTATTGGTTCTCATCTGCTTTAAACATGGTGGACTGGAGCTGGCTTTGAATAATGACATTGTTTTATTGACCCTGCAGCAACGGGCAGCATTATCCTCCATATAGTGTTCACATCACTAGAAGGACCGTCTACTCCCCTCCTCTCCCTCCCCCCAATGGCCCACATACTTTCAAAGCACAGGAAAACATTTCATCAGCTTTGTCCAAAGCAAAAATACCACCCTAGTGATGTGATGTTCGTGGCTGGACAGCTAGGTGGCAGTGTTATCCCAGAGATACTCTGGTTTTATTTGCAATCATACTGCATTGCAGGTTCCCGTGTCATGTTCATTTACATAGTAATGAGCATATTATGTTAGCCAAGCAGGCATGTGTGATCACATTTGTACATTGCTTTCCTACCAACAAACTGTGGCCAGAGTTCCTCAGTTTTCTCCAACCACCACAATAAATTCTGACCCCGCACCTAAACATCCTGAGATGGTGTGTGGTCATTAGGTCGACAATCAAAGGGATGACCACTCTTGGTTGATAGTCAAAAGGTTGACACATCAAATAGTCGACATGAAAAAGGTTTATATGTGGTTTTTTTAGGATTTTTTTTTTTTAACCAACTTGTTCATAAATTACCATTCTAGTGGGCATAGAGGGAGAATACAATAGTGGGCCGAGTGCAGTGAGGGCCCATGTTTGAAGTAAGGTGAGCGCAGTGATACACTGATGGGGTTACCACGCTGACCTATGTTGACATAGACACTCCAGAACAGAGGCGTCAGCGTTCCCAGGGATGCCGTGCGTGGGTGCACATGTGACGTCACCCGCGCACTGCAAGAGTGAAGCAAATGTAGCCGACTGGAAGCCTCAACTTCAGCGGCATCTATGTTCAGCTGCGGCAGGACAGGTAGCAGGGAGGCTCAGCGGCGGCAGGACAGGATTGGGAGCATTATGTAGCAGCCGGGACTGGAGGCTCAGCTGCGGCGGGACAGGAGTCGGTGCACGGTGTCACTCATCCCCTGTGTATATAACGTTCCCGCCCAGCAGGATACACAAATCATCCCCCCCCCAGGGAAAAGTGTTCTATGTGTATAACGTTCTACACACCCCACCCCCTTGACATCACCTCCCCCCACCCAGCCAGGGCTACAGTACATGGCCACCATCCACCATTACTCCAGACCCCCCCCCCTCCCGCGATTTGCGCAACCCCCCCTCCCGCAATTTGCGCGACTCCCGCGATTTGCGCAACCCCCCCCTCCCGCGATTTGCGCGACCCCCTCCTCCCGCGATTTGCGCGACCCCCCCCCTCCCGCGATTCGCTGACCCCCACATCCCCCTCCCGCAATTTGGGGAACCCCCTTCCAGTGATTCAAGGCGCCCCCTCCCGCAATTTGCAGACCCCCGCCCCCTCCCGCTAATCACAGATCCCCGCACCCCCCCCCCTCCCGCAATTTGCTGACCCCTTTCCGGCAATTCCCCCCCCCAGCAGACCCCCGCGACCCCGCTCCTGTATTTCACATACCCCCGTGAGAACCACAAGCAGGTGCCGCCCCTAGGTGGGAAATCCGTCCCTGGCTGCTGCTCCGTTATGACGGTGTGGAGAGCGCCCGTAGGGCGCGATGAATCACCTAGTATTTTATATATATATCTAGATATATACAGCGTCTGGGCTCCGGCACTCCAGCGGTCCACGTCCAGTGCCTCGCCGCCCGCGGCCCCGTCGCGTCTGACCGGCACTGGACTTCCGCTTCCGGCTCACCTGACGTCGGCGCGCCCGGTGGCGTTGCCTTGGTAACCCTGTGACAACAACAGATACAACTTGTAAAACCAGTGAAAACATATTTGTGCAGTAATCAGAACCCCCGCTAACAGGCCGGAGGTATAAAGTGCATTGTGCATGTAAACATATTGTTGCTGTTAAAACATGTGCATATCTGACAAACCATTACATATATAGTGATCATGGACAAACTCCTTTAAAAACCAGGACTAAATACCTCAACAATAGCAGGATTTTTATCTGTGTATGTCCCCCATTATTTATGGGAAAAATTAATGGACTTGACCCATACTTGCCCTCCCATCTCTATACAGCCCACAACATAATAGTAAGCAGCATAAATACACGAATGGATAGTCTCTACTAGTGCTGGTCAAATAAAATTAATCAGCCCTAGTGATTCATTTAATCCTTGGGGCGCAAAGTGTCCAATCGAAATATCCATTTGGACTCTAATTGCAGCAGTTTTTTTGCTCTATCTCCACCTCTTATTGATTTGGGAATGTGATCAATGATTTTGTGCTTTAAAGTGGCCATGCCATGCTTGGCTTCGGCAAAATGCCTGGCCACTGGCTGGTCCACTGTTCCTGTTTGAAGGGCCGTGCGGATTGCTAGGCGATGTTGTGCCATGCGCATTTTAAAAGGGCATTCTGTCTTGCCCACATAATACAATCCGCACGGGCAGATGATGACATAAATGATGAACTTGGAGCTACATGTTAAGGGCCAGTTGATAGTAAATTTTCTGCCCGAGTGGGGATGGCTGATGTTATTTCCCACTGACATGTAGTTTCATGTAGTGCACCCCAAGCACTTGAAGCATCCGTTTTTACGGGACAGGAAATTCTTTTGTGGCGCTATTTTTGACTTCATTGGTGTTGACTTTTACCAGATAATCCCTAATGCTCTTCCCTCTTGTGTAACTGGGCAGAATTTTTGTATTGCGAAGTGAGCTTAAATCAGGGTCACTGGAAATGATAGGCCATAGTTGTCTGGCTTTTTTTTGCTGTGGCTATGCTATTTGGATTATAGGCATTCACCCATGGGAAAACATTTTTTGTGGTTTTCTTTTTAGACTGGATGTAGTAACTCTTCCCTGGGTTTTGCCACTGCCCTCAGTCTAGCCGCCAGCAGGGTATTGTCTGGATACTCTTGTTCCTTGAATTTGGCTGTCATATTTGCCAATTGCTTGTCTCTCTCTCGTCGACGTCGCTGTTAGACCTACACACCCGCAGGTATTGCGAGAATGGTAGGCTCCTTGTTGTCGCCATCGGATGGAAACTGTTATATCTCAATAACGTATTCCTATCCGTGGGTTTGGAAAACAAACAAGTCGATATTTTTCCCTCTGCTATTTTTATCTTCAGATCTAAAAAACAGATCTCCTCAGGGGAATGAGACAATGTTAGTTTGATGGGATGGGTGGACCTGTTTTGGATCTCTACAATGGTTTCTAAATCTTCGATGGGTTTTGACCAGATAATGAAGAGATCGTCTATATAGCGATAATACATCGCTATGCCCATCGCTATAGTGGGATCCTGGAAAAAGAGGTCCTTCTCGGTTTGCCACATGTATGCGTTTGCTAGAGACGGAGCAACCGGAGCCCCCATCGCACACCCATTAAGCTGTTTAAAGAACCTGCCATTAAACAAAAAATAGTTGTGCTTTAAAGTAAACTCCAACAAAATCAGAAAAAAATTAATGTCTGGACCAGTGTATGTCACATTACCAATCAATAACTGTTTCACTGCCTCCAGGCCAGCAGAGTGAGGTATACAAGTATACAAACTGGCCACATCTAGTGTGGCCAGGGTTGCATCCTTTGAAACCTGGGGCATAGTGGCGAACACTTGTAACAGAGTGGTGGAATCTTTAAGATGAGTTCTGGTCTTTTGAATGCATGGCTGCAGGAATGAATCCAAAAAAGATCGCTAAAGGCTCGCACAGAGATCCCCTGGCCGAAATGATCGGACGTCCGGGGGGCCTCTGTGCGTCCTTATGGATCTTCGGAATACAATAAAACACTGGTGTTAGCGGGTGTTCTGTGTATAGCATTCTGTGAGTCTCAGCGGTGATGATCTGCTCATCCACTGCATGTTGTAAGATTTGGCTTAGTTCCTTTTGAAACCTGACCGTAGGGTCATGTTGTAACTGGCAATATGTGGTAACATCACTCAACTGCCGATTACACTCACTGATCTAGTCCTTGGTGTCCAATACCACCACAGCTCCTCCTTTGTCTGCATTGCGAATTGTGATGTCCTTTGAGGGCAGCAAACTCTGCTTGTGACAAGTTTGGGCGGACTGGGGGGCCATTTATTTTGCCTGCTCCCTCTAACATCCTGGAGAAAGTCTTAATGGATGGGTTTGTGGACACCGGATCAAAGCGGGACTTCTTCAATTTATTTAAAGTGACAGGAATGGTGGTTTGTCGTTGTTGTACCAGGGTTTTCTCAAAATGTTCTTTAATTTTTAATCCTCGGTTTAACTTGAAAACATCCACCTTCCACTGAAAGTGATCAGTTCCATGGGTGGGAATAAACGACAGTCCTTTATTTAGGACACTCAATTCGTCACTGGACAGTGGTGTTGAACATGGGTTAAAGGTTAGGTCCTCCTGCTCCTGGGGGGCCTGCCTCCCCTTTTGCCTTTTTGTTTGTCCACCTCTCCTCGTTGGCTTCTGTCGCGGCCGGAGGTGATGGCGCGCGCCGTAACCCCTAAAGGGGCCAACTGTGTGCGGGGGGTGGACGTGTTGCGGCGATTATCCTCTGATTCACTTGCTGAGGTGCTTGAGAAATGTCCTCTGCGTGAACCTGTGTAAGGGCCGCTACGTTGATGGGGTGCTTTTTGGCCAGGACCTTTGGTGTTAGTATTGAGCCAATTGTGGACAGTATCATAGTTGCCTACCCTCCTGCATTCTGCAGGAGACTCCCGGAAATAGCAGCAATCTCCCTCTCTCCCTCATTAGTCTAGCAATCTCCCTCATGTCACCTAGCCCACATTACACTGTTACATTTTTGGGGAAAAAAAGGAATGAGAGATAGATACATTTACATTGAATCATCAGCACCATTTCCCAGCACTTTACCAAGTATAGTAGCTCTTACTAACTGCTTTGGGGTCATCTACATTTGGATATAAGTCATATTAAAAGATTCCTCCCAGATGTAGCAGTGCACACCCACGCTTCTAGGTGCCACGTTTACAATCTCTTTTCACAATCTCTCCATATATGGAGCTAGACACGCCCTTTGGGTGGAGCATAACACGCCCCCTCAATGGGACGTGGTTCAAAATTCTACTGTCAACTATAATCTCCCTGAAACTAGTTTTCAAAAGTAGGCAAGTATGGACAGTATGCTGAGCATAATCCTGCTGTACTCGGATTAATTTGCTTTTTTTTGAATTTCAATAACTCAGTTTTGTACAGATCCAGTGGTACTTGTTTCCTAGCACGGCCACAATCTGGAGTAATCGTGTCCCTTAATTAAGGGACACGATTACCCCCGATGGACCCGATTTCTTTTGAAATCAGGTCCATTTTGCCGGCTAGGATACAATATCGGGGGCATCGCGTCGGTCGGGACCATTAACATTGGTCCCGACGCGATGCGACGTGATGCCCCCGATTTTTGCATAGGCTTCAATGTTAAAATATTTTTTAACATTGAAATGGTGAAAAATTGTGAAAAAATGTGAAATGGGCCAATATGACCCATTTCACATTATAGATGTCCCCGTCGTCACCCCACGATAGACGCCAACCCGAAGCGTGGCGAGCGCAGCGGTGCGCGTCCTCCGACCTTTTCATTCCCCTACTATCCACGTCGGCGTGGAGTTGAGAATAGAATAGTGTGGCGAGCGCAGCGAGCCACCGAGCCCGAAGCGTGGCGAGCGCAGCCGGATACCTTCACAGTTATACGCGGCCTTCACAGGTGTCCGTGGCGACGCAGACACCTGTGAAGTCCGTGAAGGGACGCGTTTACCTGTGAAGGTATCCGCGTCTCCTCGCGGGGCTCGCTGCGCTCGCCACGCTTCGGGCTCGCTGCGCTCGCCACACTATTCTATTCTCAACTCCACGCCGACGTGGATAGTAGGGGAATGAAAAGGTCGTAGGACGCGCACCGCCGCCCCTCGCGGACTCGCTGCGCTCGCCACGCTTCGGGTTGTCGTCTATCGTGGGCTGGAGTTTACGCGCTTACATTTGGGGGGGTTGGGAATTTTTTTCATTTAATCCAATGTAAAATTGGGTCCCAGGGACCCAATTTACATTGGATTCAATGAAAAAAATCGGGTCCAAAATCGGTCGGTCGCGTCGATCGCATCGCATGCGACCAAATCGCATGCGATGCGATCGACCCGATTTTTCCGACACGACCACCCCGATCTAAATCGGTGTGGCCGTGCTAGGAAACAAGTACCGATCCAGTTCTTTCTGCAGTTTGGTCTGTGAAGCTGAAGCTGCAATGAACACTTCATGGGTGCTATGCTCCTCTGCAAATTTTGGGATTTTCTCTTTGGTGATGGAATGCTCCCTTGTGGACTCCTTGATGACCAGGAGCATCAGGTCCATGGAGTATATATATATTTTCGGTTTCGGCCTCATTCCCTGTGTCAGAATGTGAATTTCGTGCCCATTCCCTGTGTCATGTGTGGCATACTGTAATGTGAGGGTTCTCTAATTCCGTGTTGCATAAGGTGTAAATAACGTATTGCATTTGGAGGGGTATATTTTACACAGGGTGAGATGCCGGTAGATCCCCGGGATGTAAATGTACAAAAAGTAGATCCCGGGTTGTAAAAGTCCGGCCACCCCTTATGTAGACACTGGCGCCTTAATATGAGCCCTTGGGCTCAATACAGAAATGAAGCATATGGGCAGGGCCAAGTTAAACTGCTAATCCAATGTCTTTTTATATAAAATAATTTGTAACACCATCCCCTAAATCAGTGGTTCCCAACCTGGGGGTACTTGAATATAATATTGGTAATGGTGGAAGACGTCGTCTCTTGATGGCGGAGGAAGTCTCCTATGGCCGTGGAGATGATACATATTGCATCACTTCTGGTTCTGTTTGCAGTGTCATCGTCGTCTCCTTGTGCTTTTGCCAAAACAGCAATGCACTGGGAGCTACCCGCGCTGTCCTCAGACATCAGCGATCATCTGCCCCATACTGACACGGGTGGAGGAAGCAGCGGCATTAATCCTACAGGCGTTAGCGGGAACCCCGGAAACAGTACTCAGCCAGCTGCCACACAGAGGGATCCAATTCCTGACCGCACACTACTCCTCCGCTACTCCTTAATATAAGGACACACATAGCGCTCACTTCCACTCCACTCGTAAGCACTGTTGATATTTAAAAATGTAATGAGCACACAGCAATAGTCAGCCAAGACATACCTCCCAACTTTTGGCAATGTCGATGCGGGACGCAGCTCCTTCGCGCCGGAAATTTCAGGGGGGGTGTGGCCTAATTTCGGGGGCATGGCCTATACTCGCGGCTCCCCCGCGAGGCCACGCCCCCATTTTACCGCTATGGGGGCATGACCCAGAGGCTCTGTGAGCCTCTAGCCATGCCCCCAGCACCCTGGCTGCGGGAATAGACGCTGTGCGCATGCGCACAGCGTTTATTCCCCTTTGTTTAGCAGCCGACAGGGGGGACTCCCAACAGCCCCCCCTCACCGCGGGACACTGCCGACCGCGGGAGGGACAGCGGGACAGGCCCTGATAATCGGGACTGTCCCACTGAAATCGGGACTATTGGGAGGTATGCCCAAGAGCCCAAAGCTAAAATATCTGGACAACTTTCTAAATGACAGTCACCTGAACTTTAAGGAGCACAGAATGAAGAATGGAACTTGCTGGCAATAAGGAACATTTATCTGTAGGTTCTGGCTGCAAATTATCTCCGACCCTGGCTAAAGATTTATTATAATAATTAGTGCATCTCCTTAAAACAGCTTCTGTTCTCCTTTCATCAGATAAGACACAACAGCAGAGCTGTATTTCACTATACAGTACACACTGTAATATGTTATCAAACGTTCCAAGACTATTCACCTTAAGGGTATGCGGTCCCTGGCTCGACTATATCTAGGTTGACCACTAATAGTCAACAGTGACTAGGTCAACACCTGGAAATCGTTGGCATTGACACAAGCTTAAGGTCGACATGGAATGGTCGACGCAGGGTCTACACAAGATTTTCACATATATTTTTTTTGGTGTAGACCGAATTTGTTCATACTTTACTATCCAAGTGGGCATAGATTGATAATAAAATTGTGGGCGGAGCCTGAAGCATGGCAAGCACACTTGTGTCAACTTGTCCATGCCAACCTTAAACTTGTGACAACCTTCTGGCAATGTCGATTTAGTGACTTTTGACCTAGACATAGTCAACCCACTACCCTGTAACCACCTTAAGGGGGCTGCAAAGGCAGTTTGTGAAATTGGGGTCTGATTCAGACCTTATCGCTCATCTGCATAGTTGCAGATGACTGTGAGTAGTCACTACGGACAGGAAGAAAACCCGCCCTGGGCAAATCTGCGAATGAATCGCAGATCGCTATCCACTTGCAAATCCATACCCAATTCACATACCACTGACTGATTTTTCCAGTCTGTGCAAAATGTGAGTAAGTCTTATCCTACCACAAATCTGGGACAGAGACAGGCTGAACGTGGGGTCTAGCACTGTCGTCCCACACACCCTCCCTTAAAACACCTATGTTTTTTTGGAGATTCACAGAAAACGTCCAGTTACGACCCCCAAATGCCAACTTTGTGGGGGAAATTTACTAAAGGAAATTTGTAAAAAATAGGTGTATTTGTATTTAGAAATGCACTTATTTTTGACATTTACTATCCCGAAAATATGGCCATTCGTAGTCGTATTGATGTGCTATCAATCCGACTACGAATTGCCGTATTTTCGGGATAGTAAATGTCAAAAATAAGTGTATTTCTAAATACAAATACACCTATTTTTTACAAATTTCCTTTAGTAAATTTCCCCCTGTCAGTCAAGTGCGAGGGGATTGCAATGACCCTTTTGATATTTTTGATGCTGTTTTAGCTTGGGCATGCACATTATGATCTGCAAGCATGCACAGTCGTTTGATAATGGAACTGATTACAATGAATAACCCCCTTGGACAGCAGTCAGATACTATAGAAAATCTCTATGAAAAGAGTGGATAGAGATCTGTTCTAGGTCAGCATCCCCATCTGTCTTTCTTTCTTGGTGCCCCTCTGGCAGGTGGAGCCCGGTGACCAGTGCCCTCCAATGTTTACTAGTTTGTGTTCACTTTCGAGCATGTGTAGAACACATCTTCTCTGCATTGGCCTATATGGCTAATGACTATCTCCTTGTTAATCTACCAAAGAATTGTGATAAACCTTAAAGGGCCATGAGCAGCTCAGACGACTGGATTAAATTCTCGTCCGTGTCCATTTCATCTATGGTAATGTAATAATTTCTGAAACTAAAGTTCATGAGTGCTGACTTATATAAGTCCATTTAGTCCATGTTCTCACAATTCAAATTTGGTGAACACCACCTACAATCCTCTACAAGCAAAGGGGCCGATTCAGACATTCGGGCGGGCGGCGTTTACCTGTTTGCTAGGCTGGGAACATATGCAGCCTAGCGAACAGGTTATGAATCGGGCCCAAAATCATTTTCGAAATAAGCAGCCAACCACTGCTATAGGTTTTGGTGAGCCTCAGTATTTGTCATACTCTTTATAAAATTTGTTCTAAGGGTGGGATGTATAAAAATACATTGCCGCGCCGCCGCAGCGATGCTAGCACATATGTATTAACATATGCGCCTAGCCTTGTAGTGAGGTGACGGAGGTCCCCCACAATAGCTGTGACGTGGGGGGGGGGGGTCTCTTGTCACATCCCCGGCTCAACCGGAAGGATATCAAGCTGTGACATACTGCTAAGGGGAGGCGGAGTTTGATGGAGGATGGGGAGGGGGGTAGGCGTCTGCGATGAGAGTCGGCGGGCGGCGATAGAAGCCCATAGGCTTCTATAGGGTATCGGCACCCAAAGCGGGCGATACCCTGCCCTGTGAAGATGCGTCGGCTGGTTATTTGTACATTTGAAAATGTAGTGCAGGGGTTTTACTGCATTTTTCCCTTAGTATATTTCGCCCTAAATCTTAACGCTTTATTGAAATTACTATTTTTTTTTATTATTTAAGTGCCATAGAAAAAATGTGAAATATTATGACAATATGATGCTTTACTTGCTCTTAGAATAATCATCAAGGCAGTATGTCAGCAAGTGGGTGCCAAATGATGTCACTGGCGATCTCAATGGTAAAAGATCTAAGGAGCTTGTTATGTGCCAATGGTGACATTGTGGCTTCTGGTAATCAACACTAAATAGAGGAATTCTATTGTGGAACAAGAAAGACATTTGAGCTACACGAGGATACAGTAAATGTGCATTTCTGTTCAATGCAGGGCAACCTTGAAATCTTGCAACCAGAAATAATGGCAGGCTGTTTCCTCATTGTTCCCTTAATGTTATCACTCAACACAATTTATTTTATTTTCATCCCGTCCTTTAATGTAATCATAAAGATATACAGAGCACAACCTTCACATTATCGGATGTGCTGAGGCTGGCAGGTTAAAAAAGAAAGGTTTTCATGTGAAATTTAATTGAATCGTACGTATTATTATTACCGTATTTTATTGTTACAATAAAAATCAATGTTCAAGTAAGTTTTATTTTCTTAAATGTGATAAGTTCTGAGTATTCGGTACTTGTGTATTTTGGCGGCGCCCGATTTCAGCATCGTGCGATGAACGCATCGCATGCCATGTACCCGATGGCATGCGATGCGATGCGATTTTGACCCCCTATGCGATGAAAAATCGTATAAGCACCCTAAAGGGTGCTTTTGAGCACCCTAATGGGTGCTTACAATGTTAAATGCACCCCCACGCCACCCCCCACTATAAACGTGAACCCGAAGCGTGGCGAGCGCAGTGAGCCCGCGAGGGGCGGCGGTACGCGTCCTACGACCTTTTCATACCCCCTCTATCAACGTCGGCGTGGAGATGAGAATAGAAAGTGTGGCAAGCGCAGCGAGCCACCGAGCCCGAAGCGTGGCGAGCGCAGTGAGCCCCGCGGATACCTTCACAGGTATACGCGTCCCCTGGCGGGCTTCACAGGTGTCCGCGTCCCCTCGCGTGGCTCGCCACGCGGACACCTGTGAAGCCCGCCAGGGGACGCGTATACCTGTGAAGGTATCCGCGGGGCTCGGTGGCTCGCTGCGCTCGCCACACTTTCTATTCTCAACTCCACGCCGACGTGGATAGTGGGGGTATGAAAAGGTCGTAGGACGCGTACCGCCTCCCCTCACGGGCTCGCTGCGCTCGCCACGCTTTGGGTTCACGTTTATAGTGGGGGGGGGGGTGGCGTGGGGGTGCATTTAACATTGTATGCACCCATTAGGGTGCTTAACATTGTATAAGCACCCATTAGGGTGCTTATACAATGTTTAATCGCATCGCAACGTATGGCATTGTATGCCATGTACAATGGCATACAATTTGAAAATTGTATGCCATCGCACACTATGGCATGAAATCGCGTCCCATCGCATACCATCGCATGCGTTATGGTATGCGATGCGATGCGCGCCGCCAAAATACACAAGTACCGAGTATTTTTTATTGTGTTCAGCGCCTTTTTTTTTTAACTGTTTCCGTATTTGTTTGTTATCTATAAAACCAAGAAAACACTGCCATTATTACAAATCAAATCATCATCTTCTTACCTCTGTGATATTGCGGTTGATTCTGGTTGACACGCATTGCTGCGTGTAATTTTTAGCCCACCAGCCACTTGCAGATGCTGCCGCCCCCCTTCACAGGGTGAATTTGCCCCACGAATTGTCCTAAGGACAATTCGGACCTGATTATCCCGGCAGCTCCCTTGGAACGGTCACATGCGATGAGGCACTTCATGTGCCAAGTTTTGCATGTGATAAATCGCATGCAATTCCCGTGGAGCTGCAGGTGAAGGGAGCAGGGGGGCAGCGAGGAGACCAGGGAGTGGGAAGCCGGGTAGGGGAAGCTATTAGGTGCACAAAAAAGAAAGCCCATACAAATGAATGGGCAGCCACTGATTGGCTGAGATAGGTCTGAGCCAATTAGTGGCTGCCCATTCATTTATATGGATTTTTTTTTTTAAAGTGCGCCCGCTTCCTGGCTTCCCCTGCCCGGCTCCCTGGTCCTCTCGCCAGCTCGCTGGTGTCCGCTACCCCCCCTGCTCCCTCCGCCCGGTTCTCTGATCACCGACATCCCCCGCCCGACTGCGGGCTGCACATAAAATTTAGAAATCTTATATACCGCCCTTCCGACTCCGATTTGATGTGCACAGGACTGCGCATCGTGATGGACGGGATGTCTACACATGCGATTTTAGCCGATTTCACGTCCCGATTCATCCAAATAGGGTGAAATCATGCCCAATCGCATAGTGTATGAGGACCTTTAGCCTTGAGTTGTGTCCTGGAGGGGAACATGGCGAGCAGCTGACATCCAATGATGTCAGCCGCCCACCCCGAGGATGCAAGGATGCGCCTGCATTTGCTGGGGTACGCCCAGTGCTTCATTGGGCATGCCCACTGTTTTTGGGCACAGCGCCCCATTGAGGGGGTGTGTCATGCTCCACCCAAAGGGCATGGTGTAGTTCCATTTATGGAAAGATTGTGAAAAGAGATTGTGAATGTGGCACATAGAAGCGTGGGTGTGTACTGCTACATCTGAGAGGAATCTTGTAAAATGACTTATATCCAAATGTAGATGACCCCAAAGCAGTTAGTAAGAGCTACTATACTTGGTAAAGTGCTGGGAAATGGTGCTGATGATTCAATGTAAATGTATCTATCTCTCATTCCTTTTTTCCCCAAAATGTAACAGTATAATGTGGGCTAGGTGACATGAGGGAGATTGCTAGACTAATGAGGGAGAGAGGGAGATTGCTGTTATTTCAAGGAGTTTCCTGCAGTATGGTCCCAAAGCATCTACACTTCTGTTGGGGGTGGATAATTGGTAGCTACAGCAGGCGCACCATTGTGGAAGGAGAGGAACCAGAGTACTGCACCATCTGCATCTCTGACATCGAGGTAGGTACAGAAATGGCTGTATCACACTGTCACCACACCTTCCATGTTCCCTGTCTTACAGAATGGCTGCAGGTCAACAACACCTGCCCTGCGTGCCACGCGAGACCTGGACGGTTTCTCCCACCTTAACTGACGGCTCCCCAGCAAATCGGAAGAACCAAACATAAGATCAATGGTCTAAAGCAGTAAGAAAGTTCCTGTTTTTAAAGTTCAAATGTTTTTACACTTTTATAGTGTTTTATTCATTTAAATATTTTGTATTTTTCAAATTATTAAAAGACTTGTCACTGATCCCTCCAGTTCCAACAATCATTGTTACACATTTACAGTGTTTATCTGTTTTACTTTAGTATCTGTTTTGAAACTGGAGGGAATTGACGTGAACAAGCTGGGGATTAGGGCTACTGGTGACACCTCCCCAAAAAAACACAACATTGAGCAGCCACCTCATGGGTGTGTTGGAAGAGCTGCTAAACTGCTAAATATTTGTAAAGTGTTGACAATTAAATCCAACTCATTGATCATTTGAACATTTAAACTTGGGTATCGCTGGGTACTTCAGTTATTAATTAGTAAACCTGACCCTTTTCATCGCCAATATGTCTCCAAGTCATTATTTTACATACGCTTATTATTGTTTTACATGTGTATAAATGTGGGCTAACAATTAGCTGAAGCAGTTTAACATAATAATTTTATCATGATTTATAGAGCTCCAAAATATTACATGATATTGTGGGTTAATGTTACAGGTCTTGCGATACATCTTGGAATTAACACCATATGATCTATAACCATACTTGCCTAATTTTGAAAACTAGTTTCAGGGAGATTATAGTAGGAAATAGAATTTTGCACAGCGCCCCTTAAAGGCCGTGTCTAGTTCCATATATGGAGAGATTGTGAAAAGAGATTGTGAACATGGCACCTAGAAGCGTGGGTGTGTACTGCTACATCTGAGAGGAATCTTTTAAAATGAATTATATCCAACGTAGATGAGCCCCAAAGCAGTTAGTAAGAACTACTATACTTGGTAAAGTGCTGGGAAATGGTTCTGATGATAACTGTAAATAAATCTATCTCTCATCCCCCCCCCCCCATAATGTAACAGTATAATGTGGGCTAGGTTAAATGATGGAGCTTGCTAGTCTAATGAGGGAGAGAGGGAGATTGCTGCTATTTCAGGGAGTCTACACTTCTGTTGGGGGTGGATAATTGGTAGCTATGTCCACTCTGTGGGAAATAGAGGTATGTCCTCTGAATTTCCTTGTCTGGCCAGACACAATGGGTTAAAAAATGTAAATCGCATGTGCTTCCTTCCTTGTAGCTGTACTGGCAATAGTCCAGTGTTGCAAGCTCCCAGAGCTTTAGGTTTCTGGTGTGTAGTTTGAATGAGCAGCAATCTGGTATGGCAACGTTATTGGAAGATCCTTGCAGGTGTAAAGGGGATCCCCAGGTGTCACAAGAGAGGTTGGTTGCTCAGCAGAAAAAAATATATTCAAATGACGCGTTTCCCCGCCTCCTTAGGGACTCGGCGGCTTCCTCAGATAGTAACTAACTCACTAACTTTTGTCCCTCCTTGCAAGACCTAAAAGTTGGGAGGTATGCTCTGGCAGCTATAGCAGCTTAGCATCTTCCTTTAAGGCATTCCATAATATTTAGAATTTGTGCCCATTCATTTTGTAGAGTATTTATGAGGCCAGACCCTGATGTTAGAGAAGGCTTGGCTAGCAATCTCCATTCCAGTTCATCCCAAAGGTGCTCGATGGGGTTGAGGTCAGTGTTCTGTGCGTAGCAGTCAAGTTGTCCCACACCAAACTCATCAAACCATGGTTGAAATTTAATAGGATGAGAGAATCAGAAAGTGAGAGTTTTGGTAAGAAATCGCCATTTTTTTTAAAGCGGCAATCATTTACACTGCAAAATCACACTGGTTTTGCATTGTAAATGATTGCCGCTTTAAAAAACCTGGAGATTTCCTACCAAATTTCTCACTTTCTGATTCTCTTACCCTATTACATTTCACCACATGTATTTATAGTCCTTGATTTGTGCACGGGGCAGAGCCATGTTGGAATAGAAATGGGCCTTCCCCAAACTATGGCCACAAAGTTGGAAGCGGAGCATTGTCCAAATGTATTGTAATGCTGAAGAATTAATATTACCCATCACTGGCGATAAGAAGTCAGGACCTGATTAACAAATAGGCTGAAGCCTGGGGCGATGGGTTCTGGGGGGTGGGGGGGGGGGGGGGGCGGCGATCTATTAGGATTTAAAAAGTGAAAACGATGGAAAGTGATACACAGTCAGCCAATGAGCTCCTAACTTAAAAAAGCAATTTAAACATGCTTGGGATAAGCATATTGATATCCGTACAAAGAAATAAGAAACGATTTATACCTTTTCCTACCTTTTCCATTCTTACTATAAAGGGATTGAAGATGGATATTTGTTTAAACTATCATTGTTAATTGACTGTAATCAGCTAGTCGTTACGCTGTAACTAACAATAACCAGATAATTAAGATGATCTCAGTCTCACAAAATTCCAGAGACCAGATAAAGGGATTATCAGACATTCAGTAAATTATTACACAGTCTGATATGCCATAAATCAATATTTTTAGCATAATTGCGCGGTCATGGAATAATTAGCCTATTTTAGCTTTATTCATATCTACCTACCTATTACAAAGTGGGAGTGGGATACAAAAGGTATATACAGTTTGTTTATGTGTTATACTGTATGTTGTGCTTGTCAATTTTAACAAGTTATAATAAAAAAAGTAATATTCATTTTGTTGATTAATAAGAAATGCCCAGACAAAAAGAGTTTCTTTCCTTCCCCCTTTTTCAGCTAACAGTCCCAACTCTAAAGCTCCGTACACACAGGGCAATATATTGCTCAGTGTCCCGTTTTCATCAGTGACCAGAGGCAGTCGCTGATAAAAAGGAGACTCTGCCGGGAGAGTTTCAGGGGGAAATAGCTGGCCGCCGGAGCATAACATGTTTAAAAAAGGGGCAAACTAGATGGGCCAAGTGGTTCTTATATGCCGTCACATTCTATGTTTCTATGTTAACTGGTTGCTGATCGGCTAGTTGTTTATCACTCACCATTTTTTTTTAAGTTTGATACATCCGGCCCTTGGTGAGACATATAAAGTGAATAGAGATAAAGTACCAAACAACAGCTTTTGAATGTCATTTTTTCCAAACACACCCTGTACCACATACTTCCCTACTATTTGCTTCCTGCAGATTTGACTGTCAGCTGCACTTTGGGGGAGGGGACTGATATCAATGTCATCAAGCCCAGTCCCATCACAGAAAATAAAGTGGGGCTACATGTATGTGATTTGCATAGTTTTAGTCCAGCCCCTTCCCAAAGGGCCATGGATTGCGGTAATTGAATGGCGTGTGGGGGTGATGCGGGAGGGTGGGTGTGTGTGTCTCGGGAGGCTTGCCCACCTGTTACCTTCTTACCAGAGAAGAACGGAGAGGAGATTCATTATGGGCCTGATTCAGTCCTCTTTGCTAGTCTGCATATACTCGCAGCCTAGTGAACAGGTCAGTGCCACCCGCCATCCACGCCGCCCGCATCCCCTCGCGTGCGGCAGAAGTTGAAAGAAATAATTTGATGGTCACCAAAATAATTTCTCTCCCCCATGGAAATAAACATCTGTCTAAATTTTTATTTCCGCCGCTGATCGCCGAATACGGAGCGGGCTCTGACATCATGCTGCATCAGGCAGGCCACGCCACGCCTGCGTTCCCAAAGAAACAGCCAGCATTTTAATGCGGACACCCATAAACTGCTGGGCATTCCCCTCATGCCAGCCCCCTGCCCGTGCAAACGCCTTTCCACAGTGGGTCTACACATGCGCATATACCTGCATGGGCAGATCCCTCACCATCGAAAACCGGGCCGGAATCCGGACCCGTCTGCATCGGCCCGCAAAGTTGCATCTGGGGACAGCACCAGACTGTCATGTCAGGTAGCAAACAGCAATTTGTATTCATTTTATGGCCAATTGTTTGATTGTGAAACTGACCCACATTTGGTTAAACTGCAAATGTTATGAAGCATATATATAATGGGTTCTGTTCTTGTTGCTTTGAATCCTCTATTATATAGAGTTTCACGGAACATCTAAAGATTATCCCGATCACAATGGCGGATACAGAGTTCTAATCACGCTACAGTGTTTCTTTTCACACTGTGTTTCTGTCTGTTACCGTCTTTACTTGTACATTACTATTAGCCTTTGTCCTTAATCACTCCGCTCAGCTTCCATGTATTTTATGGTCCTCAATCCACGCGGGGACTATCCTTGGACTTTCACATTTAAAAAAAAAAACACCTTTGAATATCGGATGCCATTGTTATTTGTGGCTTATCTATTCATTCTGTTATCATTCCATTTTTCAAGTACCTTCTAATTCACTTCTTAGATCACTTCCAGTTTCACATAATACGCCCCATTGTTGTCTTCATTATGTCTCCGAATAATATAAATACAGAGCGCGCTGAAGGTTCCGCCAGGGATCACCGAGGCTTTTCTATAGCAGGACCTTTATTGCAAATATTTCATTAAAAATCCTTTACACTCTTTACCATCTAAAAACAGGATCTCATACATATTAAATAAAGCTTTGCTGAAACGCCATTGTCCTGTGTTCTGCCCTGAAATTGGGGTTAGCTTGCTGGAAATCTTTTCTTTTTTTTTCTTAGCCGTGGTATCTAACAGAGAGCTCGACCTGATCAGTAAATAGAAAAACAGCGTCGCTAGACAGTGGGCGGAAAAATAATTAGATGAATGAATTATCCAGATGGACTTTTTTGCATAAAATAACCACTTATTAAAACAAAATCTTTGTATGAGGACAGGGGAGTAGCCAGCATTGTGTGGGGCCCTATAGCAACATTTTGAAGGGGCCCCTGTCCCAGTGCTGCTAGAGAGACATGTCTCCCCGAGGTGTTGATGGAGAGGTCTACAGTGTCTAGGTCAGGGCTGGGCAACACCGGCCCTCCAGATGTTAGTGAACTACTCATCCCAGGATGCTTTGCATCAGTTTCAGCATGGCCACATAGCAAAACTAGTGCAAAGCATCCTGGGATGTGTAGTTCACTAACATCTGGAGGGCCGGTGTTGCCCAGCCCTGGTCTAGGTGGACAGTCAATAGGTTGAAACCAAAAGGCTGACATTAACAAAAGGTCCACACATGAAAAAAGGTCCACACATGAAAAAAGGTCCACACATGAAAAAAGGTCCACACATGAAAAAAGGTCCACACATGAATGGGTGTGGTACAATTCACCGACAGTTGGGATTCCGACAGTCATTACTCAGACGTCGGAATCCCGACTGCACAGCGGGGGGAGCGAAATGAAGCCCCTTGTGGGCTCGCTGCGCTCGCCACGCTGCGGGCACGGTGGCGAGCTGTGCTCGCCACCTGTTTTATTCTCCCTCTATGGGGGTCGTGGACCCCCACGAGGGAGCAGTCGGGATTCCGACGTCGGAGTAATGACTGTCGGAATCCCGACTGTCGGGGAGCCGTCCGGCACCCACATGAATAGTTGACTTTTTTTTTGTAGGTGTCAGTGTTGATACCTGTCAACATGGACCCCTAAATAGTGTAGCACGTACCCTCACATGGCATGCTTTGGCCATTGTACAGATAGAGCCACCGCCAGCTAGCCTGCCCTATCGCCAGATTTCATGTGCTGGTGGACCGGCTGACGGGGACGCACGAGTGGCTCACTCGCACGCACATCCCCATCAGCAAGGCGGCAGGGAGTGGGGACAGGGTGCGTCCCTGCCCTGCGCGTGGGGGTGGGCAGGCGAGATGGGCAGCAGCGGGAGACAGCTGCAAGGGCTTCTGACAGAATGGGGTACGCTAGCAGCTTGTGGCTGACGGGGGTGGCGCCTGGCGATACAAGAGAGCGGCTCCCTCTGTAGCTCACTACGCTATCACTGCATCACTGCATTTGGCACACTTTACCATTCCCAATCGGAGTCCACCTGGATGTTAAAGTATGAAAAAGTTCAAAATAATAAAAAATATAAAAAACTTTTTTTCATGTTGACTGTTTTGCTCACTTTTGCTCATTTTTGCAGTTTTTTTTAAGGGGCAATCACTTACAAGGTAAAACCATTCCTTGTAAGTGATTGCCCCTTTAAAAACAAGCTATATCTGTACAACAGCAATAATCAGGGCCTGATTAAAGGTTCCAGGTGCCCTGCTGCTATACACACGTGTATGAGTGCTCAGGGACTCGCCAGTCACAGGGCCGTCTTTTCATATGGGCTTAATGGGCACTTTCCAGGTGTATAAGGGCCCTATGCTGATAGCTGAGGATCCCCTTTTTCCAGGGATTCCAGAATTTAGAAAATCGACCCTGGGGAACTGGAGATATCCAACTTCAAAGCAGCAGTCCACATCCGACCTGTTAAATGCAATTCCCAATCATATTTCTCAGGTTCTCTCTGACTTAGAGTATATTCCAAAAGCTGGGACTCTCCCATTTCTGTGGACACTAGTGGCTTGTCTCTATCATGCCCAGAACCAGAGATATCAGCCTTCTAGCAGCCGGTCCCTGCTCCAGCTCCAAACATCTGGTGTACAGTTTTATATTTTTGTCAATGGATTGCTCTGGCTCCTGATCTCTGATCCCCAAGTCCCCAGCACCTCCTGAAAGTTGGGACTCTAGGTTTTTATACTATTGAAGGCTAAGAAATCGAAATCCAGATAATGGCGATATCTGCAGTCAAACAAGCTGCCCTTCCACCAGAAAATGACGAATATTAAGCCCTCTCCATTATCCAACCCTCCCCTGCGTATAAAACACCCCCTACCTCCCTGGAAGTCATTTACAAGGGACCCTTCTTTCAGCTCAGTGCCCCCTTCCACACGTTAGTATTCTCCCTCCCACCACCTGTGCAGTGAAGGAGTAATTAGCAGAAGTTACTGCTCCAGGTCCTACATGTTGAATGGAAGATAGAGCACCCCCTGCCACCCGTGGGACATCAAAGCTACTGCTTATAGTACCCCCCCATCCCTAGGAGGGGAGAATGGGTAAGGGCCCCAGTGCATTGCTTTGCCCAGGGGCCCACACTGCTGTTAAGACTGCCCTGGCCAGTCAAACTGCCCATGTGCATGTAATGAAGGCTATACAACAGGTATGTAGGATGTAATGCTTGTGGTGTGTGATGGACACTTTGGCTTTAGGCTGCCCACCTGGCATTGTAGTATATAAAGTTATGGTCCCATCAGTGTTACATTGGCAGAACCGTCTGGCAGTCACATTAAGAACTTTACCGCCCACATCACATCAGGGTGGGTGATAGCGAACAGGCATTGAATAAATTAGATATTAATTTTATTCCTCAGCTGTCACGTGCATGTAGTAAAATCTAAGTACATCGTCAACAATTACATGTTTGGCGGGGAGCCGGATGATGTCAGCGAACGATATCGTTCAGTGTTTTAGCACTAAATCGTTAGTTCAGGAGTTCAAACAATATCGTTAGCTAACGATATTACATAGTGTGTACCCAGCTTATGTTGGCTCCTTGGCTGTTATACTTGCTATGGTAGCATGACTGTAAATTAATTAGCAGAAACCATTTAGAAAGACATACACTGATGTATGGACACTTTACCAAAATAATATAATGATCCACTTTGCAGGAATTACAACGTCATGCTGATAATGCACAGATCAATAATGCCCAGAGAAGAATAACAAATGCTCTCACTACAATATACATCTAATGAGTGTAATAACCTTTCCGCTGGTAAAATATTGTCTAATTATCTTACGAATGCTGCTAGCTGGGAATTAGCCAGCGTAATATGGCAATTAGGAAAATCCATACTGTTTCTTGTATATGTGCAAACACAAATTAGATCATGTGCAATGAACAGCTTTAAGGCCTATGATAGCATTAAAATGAATTATTTGTACTTCTAATAACTTCTGCATTAAATATCTAATACATAAAACTGTAAATATGTATAATAACAGCTTTTTTATTTGAAAGACTACAATCTGCCCTCTCTAAATTTCTGCATCTTCACTTATTCTGTACCCACTAGTCAGGGCCGTCTTAACAATAGACTGGGCCCCTGGGCAAAATAATAACCCCACCCCACAAACATATGTGCAGCATCGGAGTCCATCCGGGCAGCAGGGGCTGGGAGCTTGTTGTAGTGCTATTTGCCGGGCGGCGGGTGGGAAGCATTGCTGATTTCAAAAAGACTGGCCAGACACTGATTGGCTGACCGTCCGGCTAATCAGCATCCAGCCAGTCTTTTCAAAATCAGCAGCCCGTCCTGCCCAACAAATAGCGATAGTACAAGCTGCCAGCCGCCGCTGCCTGAATCCCCGCCACCGGCCGCTCACCGGGGCAGAGTCGTCTTCCGCATTGGGGTGGTCCCCCAGTATCCTTAGGCGCATTGGGCAGCTTCCCATCAAGCCCAATGAGAAAGACGGCACTGCCACTAGTTAAAACCCGTCAAAATAACGGCTTAGTCCCTATCTGCTCCTACTTCCAATCTCTGTATTCACAGCTCCCTCTCTCCATATCAAGCAAGTTTGAAACTGATCATTTTGCATTCACTTTCTGTTAAGGAGTAATTTGGTCCATCGAGTAGCCTCTAGTGGTCACTGGTGGTACTTCACCTCAGAGGCGAAGAGGAGTCAGCCTTTTATATATATAGATCACCAGCTCAGGAAGCCATGCCAACTGCCAGTGAGACCTGACTGGAGATGTTTGGCAGTGTTTTTTTTTTTTTTTAAATAACACCCTCACCAAACGTTTTCCCAGTTTCCTTATTTTAATGTGTTTTCATTTTTTGCAGGTGGACCACAGGTGCTTGCAGGCCCTTGTCGATTCATGTCGACATTTTGACTGTCGACCTTGCCATTGTCGACCTAATCCTTGTGTTGACCGTCCAACCTTGACGACCTTAGCCATATAAATTCAGGAAATTCCATTTTGCCTACCATAACCTCTTTTCCCGTTTAGTTGGATATACCGTGGCTATCCTGGCGGTTTTCTGCCTGATAAATTTGGTGCTTTTTATCCAGTGGTTATTACTTTTGTATAATGGGAGGTTTTTAAACAGCAGGACAAACAGTAATATTGACTTACATAGATAAATGCAACTTAATATTATTAAGATTTACAGTTTTGTGTAGAATATTTCTGCGGCGCCGCAGAGGTAATCAGCTGGTCGCAGATTAGAACGGGGCTGAAAACGGGAGCGTGCACCCGGCGATTTATCGCCGGGGCACACTCCCATCACTCGCAATATGGTCGCCAGCGACCATATTTCCAGCGATATCAGCCCCTATCGCTGCCGTGTGTACACGGCTTAACCTGCCCCACATACTTACGTTTGGAATGCTGGCTGTTGGGATTCCGGTGTCGACAGAGTAATTAATGCTGGTGTTCTGGTGCCAGTCGGCATTCCAGCCCTGGGATTCCATCAGCTGGCGCCCTGACCATCGGGAATATAACTGTGTCCCAATTCAGTTGTGCTGTTTGTCATTGATTGTCTTTAAGATAGAAATGAATGCACAGTTACTGCAGTGTGAAGGTGCGTAAACTCTATAAGATATTCTTAAATGATATGAACATTATCGTTATTGAAATTATTGTGCATACCTTCTATTGTGTACACACTATATTGTTAATGGTGCACGCTCCTGTGGGTCATTAACAACCACCCAGGCACCGGGATTTAACGCTGTGATTTATATAAAGACAAAACCTGGCATTTTGGGTTGGGAATTATATATTTTCCAACCCAATAGATTTTTTGCCTTTAATTTAGATTTGCTACTTTAAGGCCAGATTTATCAAGCTTTAGAAAGTGATAAAATGGAGAGTGACAAACAGCCAGCCAATCAGCTCTTACCTGTCACGTTACAGGATGGGTTTGAAAAATGACAGGTAGGGCTGATTGGCTGGTTGTTTATCACTCTCCATTTGATCACTTTTAGAACATCTGGCCCAATATCCATAAAAGTCCATAAAAACTCCATAAAAGTCTCAAGTGTCCAAAAATTGTAAATTTTTATAAAGGATATCCATAATTAATTCATCTCCACATTATAAAACCTTGTTCTGATCTGGAAAAAGATGGCCAATGACTGGACATACACCAAAGCATTTTTTCAGTTATGATTTCACGGTACTTGTTTCCTAGAACGGCCACAATCGGAAGTAATCGTGTACCTTAACTTAAGGTACATGATTAACGCGATGGACCCGATTTCCTTTGAAATCAGGTCCATGTTGCCGGCACAGGCAAAATCGGGTCCATCGCGTCGGTCGCGTGCATTAACATGGCACGCGACGCGACCAACACGATGGACCCGATTTTGCCATAGGGTTCAATGTTAAAATATTTGTAACATTGTAATCGCGTTCATCGCGTCAGTCTTGTGCCATTATAATGGCACAAGATGCGATGGACGCGATTAAGCACATTTTACATAGCCAATATGGCCCATTTCTCATTGTATATGCCCCGTCATGCCTATAAATTAATGCCCCCCCCCATTGTGAGCGGCACCCCACGATTGACACCAACCCGAAGCGTGGCGAGCATAGTGAGCCCGCGAGGGGCGACGGTACGCGTCCTCCGACCTTTTCATACCCCTACTATCCACGTCGGCGTGGAGTTGAGAATATAAAGTGTGGCGAGCGCAGCGAGCCACCGAGCCCGAAGCGTGGCGAGCGCACGCGTATACCTGTGAAGTAATGCGCGTCCGCTCGCCACGCTTCGGGCTTGGTGGCTCGCTGCGCTCGCCACACTTTATATTCTCAACTCCACGCCGACGTGGATAGTAGTGGTTTGAAAAGGTCGGAGGACGCGTACCGCCGCCCCTCGCGGGCTCGCTACGCTCACCACGCTTCGGGTTGGCGTCAATCGTGGGGTGCCGTTCACAATGGGACCATTTGGGGTCTGGGGACAATTTTACATTGAATCCAATGTAAAATAGGGTCCCAGGGACCCTATTCACATTTGATTCACTGTAAAAACCGGGTCCATCGCGTCGGTCGCATCGCATGTCGCAGCGATTTTTCCGACCAAAGCAAAATCGGTGTGGCCGTTCTAGGAAACAAGTACCGATTTCACTAGTTAAAAGCCAGTCAAAATGACAGCTTCTGCAATATACTTTCATTTTGAGCTGTGACCGTTTTTACTTTCACTTTGAGCTGTGACAGTTTTTACTGTAAAATATAATTATGCAGAAATCAAGCTGTACTTTACTGGACCTGGTTACTTCACGAAAGCTCTAATTCTGGCTGTACAAATATTTAGTGGCTCTTTAAGGATATATAAGATAAGAACCTCCGCTAAACCTACAGCGCAGACGTAACTGCCTATGTTCATATCATTCTCTCTTATTAAGTCAAATGTTGTATTACATTTGGTACTAAGCTTCGCGGTCAGTGCTGTAAAGACACAACCGCCGGCAGTAATAATGACACACAGATGGATCCCAGTCCTCAGGTGTAATCTTTCTTTGTAGGTTTCTTACACAAGGGACATACTGTAGACCTCTTCGGATTCTCAGGGTTACAGTATGTGCGCTGCCTGCAAAATCCCAGCCCAGGGAGGAGATTCATGGCTTTAGCCGTTCTGTGCAGAGAAGACTGATACGTAGGCGACCATCAGACCTCAGAGCAGCAATTAACCTGGAGAGATGAAAGTCTGAGCCTCCAAATCCAAGCAATTTACTGCAGAGTAGCTGAACAAATGTGCACCACATGTATGTATTGCATCCCTCTTCCCTGTCAGGCTCTCCCACTCAAACCCCCCCCATTCACATCATCGTATCTAATGTTATATTTTTGTTACAAACTCACAATCTATATATTTGGATAATATATAATATAGATTGATAGAATATGGAGGCATATTTTGCTGCTGGGCTGGTTTATGTAAAAACATCATGCATGGCGATGGCCTGGGTGAGTCTTGTGGTTTGACTGTTAGAGTGGACAGCAATAATGAGGGAGGCGCCATGTTTCTGGAGACCTGTGCATGCACAGTAGTAGAGTCTGGCACAGAGCTGACTTTGCAATCACTCGGGCAAGATGGAGGTGACTCATAGGAACCTCTTTCCAAACTGTCTGTGGTAGTAACCTGCAGGAGGACATGTATAATTTTATATTATGCAAATTATAGATGTTACTTCAGTCCTGATTGGTTACCATGGACCACTCCTCCTCTGGCTCACATCTGCTCCCTTACCTCTGCTTCATACATCTGCCCCTAAATACCAACCAACCAGCTTCTAACTTGCCATATTTCAATTCCACCCTGTGATATGGCAGTTAGACACTCAACTGAGCAAACTCATAATGCACTGCAGGAGGGGCTAATATAACATAACAAGAGAGTTATGGTGTGTACACACGGGGGGCGTTTGCCGTGTTATGCGAGTCCTGATACGATCAGATCGCATCGGGACTCGAATCGCACGGCATGCATTGAGGGGCACAATTTAGACTAAATCGTGCAGATCTGCACTATATAGTCTTGGCTGCCCTCTCTATCTGGCTGCCGATTTTCGCTCACACGGGAGCGCGCATCGGCAGCGCATCGGGCTCGCAAGCCCTAAAAAAGCATGGGATTTGCATGCGATATGGCTTCCGATGTTGACTATATCGTCAACATCGGAAGCCCTATCGGCCCGTGTGTACACACCATTAGGTTTGGGAGTGTTCAAACAGAAATCTAAATTGCAGTGTAGAAATAAAGCTGGCTAACATTTGTGGCCTGCATGCAAAAAGCAGCCAGTATTTACCCTGCACAGAAAAAATATATATAACCCACCCAAGTCTAACTCTCTCTCTGCACATGCCCCACCTGCCCCACCTGCAGCGCTGCATGGTTTTGCCCCGTTGTGTGCTTTGCTGGCAACTCTGAAATCAGGTCCAGTGTGACTGTGCAGAGATGTTTACCAAAAGGCTTATTATTTTTCAGTATGATGACAGAATTGATCAAAGGACTGAATACTTTTGCAAAATACTGTATTTATCTGCACATCATGTATCAATCTGAATACGCAATCTGCAATCTTTATCTGTATGTCAGCATCATCTATCTATCTCGTCACAGACATACAGTATACACACATGTGGTGGGATAAAAAGTGCATCGATCTTTGTAAATGGATTTAAGGATTCTCAGTTCCCCCGCTGACGGTCTTTTGTATGACAATAGGAGACCACTCACAAGAAGAACACAAGTAATAAGACAGAAAGTACTTCCAGTAGCAACATGAAATGTGCCCTAATGAAGCAATTATCAAAAGGTTTAAAAGGACATGACAAGAGAACGACACAGACTCATTAGACTGAGGTTTCATTTAAAAATGGAATAATGGCTATGTACACAGGTGCAAGTACTCTTCTTATTCTTTAGCACAGCTGCGCAGGCATGGAAATGCTGCCCTATTCAGAGAGGATTGCACTGCAGGATTTGCTGCACGAATACTGGGAAATAACTAAGGAATTTTATGTACATAATATGGTTAAAAAGATATAACTATTAAATATTAGGCTTGATGCTAGTATATATATGTAAATGGCGTATCTTTAAACAGAAAAATGAGCTGATTCTGAGTTGGGAGCAAAGCGATGCATTTATAATTTTGCATGCAGGGTAAATACTGTCTGCTTTTGCATGTAGCCTTTGAGGAGGCACCTGGATGCTGTTCAGGGAGGGGGGGTTACTTACCCCCCCCCCCCCATACTAATGCAGCGACGCTGCCATACAGGGGTGGAGCAGGATGCAAATGTGGAGGAGATTGCATCCAAAAGGATTCAAGTTTCTTCAATAAGGCCCTGACATTTTAAATGGCGCACGAAGCGCAAGCTAATCATGTCTCGCATAATAAGGCCATAATAAGGCCAATAAGGAGCCGTTGCCATAGGTGTAAGATTGACTAAGATATACTATTTCCAGCTGTCATCTGTGCCCAATTTGGGATACCTCAGCGCAGATCAGAATGCTTCATCGGTTATCAGACCGACCATCGGTCCTCAGCCCAATACCAGCCTAAAATATTGGTTCCCAGACCGACCATTGGTCCCCAGCCCAATAACATTCTATACCAGATCAGGCTTCGGTAACGAGTCTGATATCAGCTTTTGCCATTGGAACCCAGTCCAATACCAGTTTATACCATCGGTTCCCAGACCAACATCGGTAACCAGTCTGATATCAACTTGTGCCATCGGTACCCAGCCCGATACCTCCCAGTACCATCGGTTTCCAGACCGACCATCAGTAACCAGTCCAATATCAGCTTGTGCCATCGGTACCCAGCCCAATACCACCCAGTACCATCAGTAACAAGTCCGATACTACCTTAGTATCCTCTATACCATGATATACTACTCCAAAGACTGTTTTTCTAATACATCCATCCCTCTCATCCCCCCTGCATCTCTCAGTAACAGCTCACCTCTCTCATCCCCTGCACTTCTCACTGCCTGCTTCCCTCTCTCATCCCCTGCACCTCTCACTCACTGCCTGCTTGCCTCTCACTTCCCCTGCACCTCTCACTGCCTGATTCCATCTCTCATCCTCTGCACCTCTCACTAACTGCTTCCCTCTCTCATCCCTTGCACCTCTCACTGCTTGCTTTTCTCTCACATCCCCCTGCACTTCTCACTGTTTGCTTCTCTCTCTCATCCCTGCTTCCCTCTCATCCCCTGCACCTTTCACTCCCTGCCTCCCTTTCTCATCCCCTTCACCTCTCACTGCCTGCTTCTCTCTCATCCCCTGCACCTCTTGCTGCCTGTGTTTCCTTCTCAACCCCTGCACCTCTCACACCCTGCTTCCCTCTCTCTCTCATCCCCTGCACCTCTCACTCCCTTCCTCCCTCTCTCATCCCCTGCACCTCTCACTCCCTTCCTCCCTCTCTCATCCCCTGCACCTCTCACTGCCTGCTTTCCTATTATCCCTTGCATCTCTCACTCCCTGCTTCCCTCTCATCCCCTGCACCTCTCACTG
Source organism: Crinia signifera (assembly GCF_055691185.1). Taxonomy (NCBI): domain Eukaryota; kingdom Metazoa; phylum Chordata; class Amphibia; order Anura; family Myobatrachidae; genus Crinia; species Crinia signifera. Next base: position 18,530,643 of record NC_139228.1, on the reverse strand, counting down.
CCTGCTTCTCTCTCTCATCCCATGCACCTCCCCCCTGCTTCCCTCTCTCCTCCCCTGCACCTCTCACTCCCTGCTTCCCTCTCTGATCCCCTGCACCTCTCACTACCTGTGTCCCCTTCTCATCCCCTGCACCTCTCACTCACTGCACCCCTCTCGCATCCCCCGCACCTCTCACTCCCTGCACTCCTCTCTCATGCTGATATGCAAAAAGTTACTAAACTTGATCCGGACTTCCCCAATCTACAGGAACATCCAGGAGACAGACAGATTTTTGGGAGCCCAGTGATGTCCTGTAGCAACATACATATCCATTGCCTTATAAATGGGAATCACTTCTGCACAGACTGGTTTCAGAGGCTGATGCTAGTGGGAGATAAATCTCGCCAACAGCACAACGTCTTTATATTGTACATCTGTGATTTAAAATGTTTCAATGGATTCTCTCTCAAAATTGATGATACAAATGGACAAACTTTAAAATGATGGTGACACAATTGTCCCCTGCTCTCTATTTATTTCATTACATATAATTGTGTTTGTATCGGCAAGGTTATTAAAGGCTTCCATGTTTCTACTTCAATTAATTTAATTGATGTTAGGGATGGTCTACGTCCTTGCTCTTCTGCGATACAATTAGCTCTCATTAGCTTCCATTACTACTGTGCCTATGTGATTGCACTTGCATTCAGAAAAGTAAATGATATCAAGATGTATAATGCAATCACGGTACATGCAGACAAATATTACTTGCTTGTTCAAATAATGCTATGGTAATAAGGTTACAAACTAATGACTGCTGTTTATTTAAGCTGTTTAAAGAAAAAATGTGCTTTCATTCATATATTGATAACAACACAAAGACCTGATTCACTTCTTACAGCTATTTGAGTAATATAATACACAGGTAAGTTTACTAAGATGGGACTTCCATTTAAGATGGGATGTTGCTATAGGCAACCAATCAGATACTATCTATTAACTTCTAAAAGGTGCTAAATAATAAGTAGAATCTGACATCCGAGCTTGACTAGCACATCCATTGGAGTATAAAGAGCCTAGGTCAGAATCCGCCATTGCAGCCGGCCTCGAGGCTTATACCCCTTGCAGACAAGAAAATGCAGGGTTGGCCCCTTTCGCACCAGCCTAGTCCCTGCATTTTCTGGTGTGAGGGGGGTGCTGTGAGGGCACCTGTGGCACTGTGCCCATGCATCCCGTGGCTGGGAGCTTGTAGCACTATTTGCAGGGTGGAAGCGCTGCTGAACATTTTGAAAGACTGGCTGGACACTGATTGGCTGAGAGTATCTGGCCATTCTTTTCAATATGTTTTCAAATTCAGCAGTGCTTCCCACCCCACCGCCCAGCAAATAGGGCTACAAGCTTTCAGCTGCAGCTGCCTGGATCGCCCACTGCCTGGGCCCCGCAGCCTGGCACCCGCCGCCGCAGCTGGAAGGGAGCATGCCTGAGAGAACCGAAGATGCTGCTGCCACATCAGTAAGCCGGGAAGCAGGCTGGTAACCCGGGCTGGTCCCGGGAGCAACCCGGGTTGAAATCCCGACACATTTTCCCGGGAACCTTTCACACCGGCGCTAGGGCCAACCCAGGAATTTTGCCTGTTGTGAAAGGGGTATTAGTTTAAACCTAAGTAAACAGAACATTGCCAAAGCAGTCTATTATTTCTGGAACCTCAGTTAGCTCAAAGAATGAGATATTCACCATTTATACTTACAGTATATACAGTTTTTGGGATTGGGCTCTGAGCGGATTCTATGGTATTAGAACAAATAGTCTGCTCTATGGTATTAGAACACATAGTCTACTCTATGGTATTAGAACAAATAGTCTACTCTATGGTATTAGAACAAATAGTCTACTCTATGGTATTACAGGTTGAGTATCCCGTATCCGAGTATCCGTTATCCGAATTATTCCGAAAACCATACATTCCAGAAAGTGAAAAAAAATATTTTTTTGCTAAAAACTCACTGGGGACATTTGTAACAGCACTACTGAGTGAATGATATGTAACTGGCACTATATATGTGCAAGAAAATGATTGCTTGGCATTCAAATTCAATATCTGAGATAGTACACAAATTTTGTTTCATGTTTTGAAACCTTGTTTTTTGAACAAATAAAATATATTTGTGTGTATTTTATGTGGTAATAAAATATATTTGTGTGTATTTTATGTGTTTATACAGCATACATGCAAGATACTTCAAAATACATAATTGAAATATTAAAATATTCCGAAATACGGAATAATCCGTTATCCAAAATTCTCCTGGTCCCGAGCATTTTGGATACGGGATACTCAACCTGTATAACAAATAGTCTGCTCTCTGGTATTAGAACAAATAGTCTACTCTTTGGTATTAGAACAAATAGTCTACTCTATGGTATTAGAACAAATAGTCTACTCTATGGTATTAGAACAAATAGTCTACTCTATGGTATTATAACAAATAGTCTGCTCTATGGTATTATAACAAATAGGGCCAGATTCTGTAAGCTTCAAAAGTGATAAAATGAAGAGTGATAAACAGCCAGCCAATCAGCACCTGCATGACATGTTTCAAACACAGTCTGTGACATGGCAGGTAGGAGCTGATTGGCTGGCTGTTTATCACTCTTCATTTTATCACTATTGAAGCTTACAGAATCTGGCCCATAGTCTGCTCTCTGGTATTAGAACAAATAGTCTACTCTTTGGTATTAGAACAAATAGTGTACTCTATGGTATTAGAACAAATAGTCTACTCTATGGTATTAGAACAAATAGTCTACTCTATGGTATTAGAACAAATAGTCTACTCTTTGCTATTAGAACAAATAGTGTACTCTATGGTATTATAACAAATAGTCTGCTCTCTGGTATTAGAACAAATAGTCTACTCTTTGGTATTAGAACAAATAGTGTACTCTATGGTATTAGAACAAATAGTCTACTCTATGGTATTAGAACAAATAGTCTACTCTACTGTATTAGAACAAATAGTCTACTCTATGGTATTAGAACAAATAGTGTACTCTATGGTATTAGAACAAATAGTCTACTCTACTGTATTAGAACAAATAGTCTACTCTATGGTATTAGAACAAATAGTCTACTCTATGGTATTAGAACAAATAGTCTACTCTATGGTATTAGAACAAAGAGTCTACTTTATGGCATTCTGGAACTAAGAAGTGTTTCTAGGGCCTGATTTAGGCTCAATCGATTCTGCCCTGTTCCCGATTGTTCAGGTCTGCGCATGCGAGAATTTGCGCATGTGCAGGCCCTCAGTGCGAACATCTTCGGTGAGTATCACAGTCGCCTAGGCGTTCGCACGGACAGGGGAGGGAAAGGGGCGGACAGGGGGCTGGTGCAGGGGAACTCCCAGCATTTCATGGGTGTCCCCATTAGGGTGACCAACTCATCCCTTTAATCCGGGACACATATTAATTACACAGGTTCTGTGGCAGTTTAAAACCAGGTGAAATGGAGTCTTGAGGTGTGGCAGTTTAAAACCAGGTGAAAGCCAGCCACAGAACCTGTGTAATTAATATGTGTCCCGGATTAAAGGGATGAGTTGGTCACCCTAGTCCCCATGAAAACGCTGAGCATTCCCCTAGGAACGCAGGCGGGTCGATGCCTGCTCGGGGCGGTCGGCTGACATCACATGACTTCAGTGCCCACCCCCTTTTCAGCCATCTCCATCTTTAATAAAAGTCAGTTCAGACTGACTTTTATAACCAAAGGGGTAAAAAAAATCATTTGATGGCCAGCGACCATTGAATGATTTCTCTCCCCTTCGGCATACCGAACAGGGCTGAATCAGGCCCACAGTACTTAGACATTCTCATGTCTGTGGTGAACATCAGACTCTCTTGCAAGCCGAGGACTATAGAACATCAGGCACAGCTGAACTGTGTATGTCACCTCAACTTCAAGTTTATAAAGTGACAAACACAATGCACCATAAAGGCTTCTTACCCCTCAGTATTACATGACAGCGCAGAGAGAGAGAAAAATGTTTAAGTACCACTGTCTGTAATGACAGGAACAGAATGCACAGCACATTAACTCCTCCGTAGGAAACATTTGCTCAATTTGTGAATACGCCCACACCGCTCTGCCTCGCCGTATGCTGGAATATTTCTCCAATATAACACTGTTATTACTCGAACCTCTGAATAAAGCGCTAGGTTATTCTCAGCCGCACCCTGGCACATAATGATACGTATTGGCATTATCCATCCTACTTTTAATGTGCGGGGAGGGGGGGAGAGAGGGAAAATCTTGAATGCGTCAGAAAATTGCTCTTTTTATTTTTTATCTTCACCGCTGTGCTTTTTGTGAGAAAAATATCCTCATTTCCATCAGTTTCAACAAATAATGACAATCTGTGTAAGTGTAATGGAGAGTTTACTCACAGATAGAATTATCAAGCTTTTTACTGCAGAAATAAGCAATAAAAAGAGAACAAATTCTTGTCAGACAAGTAATACATACTAAGTAAGGGTACATTACCTCAGTAATACCCTCAGCATTGCCACAAAGGCTCACTTGTTCTTTGGGCCTAGCTAGCTGGATGCAGGGGGTGCCATTGCTATAGGGCCCAGAGACTTATGTGTGATGGAGACTTTGGCTTTAGGCTGCCCAGCTGGTGCTGTAGCACATTGTACATAAAGTAACGGTTCCATCAGTAAGTTACATTTGGCACAGCCATTTGGCAGTCACCTTAAGAACATTACCCCCTAGGGTACATCAGGGCGGGTGATAGCTAACAGGCATGGAATAAATTAGGTATTAATTTTATTCCTCGGCTGTCACCTGCAAGGTGCCTCCACCCATAGGCGCCGATTTTGTGGGTGCTCAAGGGCCACAGCACCCACAGAAAACTATGAGCACCCACTGGCCCGCAACCTCCTAATTCCCACTGCCAGGCCACATCCACCTGCTGATTCGCGTCCGCTGCACCCACACCAACGAACCTGCCTCCCGGTGAACAACAACCAACAGGCAGAATGCAGCATGCATGCTTCCCAATGTGTGCTCTCGCCGTACACACACCGCCCTCTCCATGCATGTGTGCCCACAGTGGGAGGCAAGCACACCACCGTGTGCCGTGTATACAGTGTGCAGCACTAGCCACTGCACACCATGACACAGGACCGCCCAGGCCAGCACACTGCAGGGCCACACCCCCTCCCCAAATGACACGCCCCCTCAGGAGGCCACACCTTCCTGAGCACCCTCCAGCAAAAACACAAATCGGCACCTTTGCTTCCACCAGTCCTGGTGCACTAGGCTGCAGCATAATAAGCCTATTGGTTAACCCGATTAATCACTGTTCACGACACAGTCTGCTGATAATCTCTCCTTTGCGAAAACATCGGCATCATATACAGACATAAATTAGGCTCAATGGGGGGTGATTCTGGTTGACGGTCATCTAAATGCTGCCTGCTACCCACACAAACACTGTAAGATTTCTACAGCGCTTGCAGATCTAAGAAACCGCTCTGGCGTCTTAGATCTGGGGTGTCCCTGTATGCGAAGCGGGTGGGCAGCTGATGTCTGCTGCCCGCCCCCAGCAATGGCGTCACGGGCTCATTGCCATGGGAATGCCATGAAACGCTGGGCGTTCCCATGGGCGCAACCTCTCAACGTCGCAATTCACCATGAACGCTGGCAACAAGCGGCTGCACATGCACATACGTAGTCTATAAACATTGCTATTGTGTCAAGCAGAATAAGGTCTAATATGTGAAGCGCCAGTTTGCAAACCGCTCAGAAATGCATTCCTTAAGGATAAGTAATGGTTTAATGCTTAGTTTACTACCAGCATGGGTACTTGTGCATGTGATTTGCATGCGATGCGATCCACGATGCGATTTACGCAGCCCGAAGCATGGCGAGCGCATCAAGCCCCGCATCCTCCCAACCTGTTCATACCCCCACTATCCACGTCTGCGTGGAGTTGATTTTATGTGTGGCGTGCGCAGGAGCGTACCACCGAAGCTTGGCCAGCGGACGCGGATTACTTGACGTGTGTTCCTGACACGCTTCAGGCTCATTTTCCGCGTCCCCTCGCGGGGCACGTTGCGCTCACCATGCTTCGGGCTCGGTGGCTCGTTGCGCTCTTCACAATTTATAAAATCAACTCCATGCCGATGTGGATAGTGGGGGTATGAACGGGTCAGGAGGACGTTTACAGTGTCCCCCCGCGGGGCTCGCTGCGCTCGCCATACTTCAGGCTCACTTGGATAGTGGGGGTGTGCTAAATCGCATCGTGGATTGCATCGCATCCCGGATTGCATCGCATGCGATTCGCAGGAAATGCCGCTGTCAAACTACACAAGTACCCCAACATGCTTTACATTGCTTGCAGTCTTCGCATTTTACATCATTCTGTACACATCGGATGCAAGGGGGGTAATTTACTAAGATGGGAGTTCTATTTCAGCGGGATGCGGTCATTTGGTCTACAGCATGATGGTCGACAGGCATTAGACTCACCATTAGGTCGACATGGGGAAAAGTAAATTTCCCCTAAAGTGTTCACATTGTTTGCAATTAAACTTGTTTTTGTGGTGTATTTTTATTTAATGTAAGGGCTTTCATTAATGTTAATGTAAGGGAACACACTGCAACACTATATATTTTTATGGACAGGAATAGCCCCCGTTCCCTATATCATATTGGGGTATGAAGGGCTTACTGGGGTAATGCACTGGTATAGGCCAATGCTTAGTGGGTGTGGCCAGCTACCAAGAGCAATAGTCCCCATCAGCAAATACAATTGCTATTCTACTACCTTGTGAGCCAAGTGTTTCCCACACCTCTAAAGCTGGGTACACACTAGACCTCAGGTGTTCAAACTCGTTTCTCAGGACCCCACACAATTCAGGTTTACCAGGTCACCTGAGGGTTTTTAAAATGTGACAGTTGGTCAGATACCTGTACACCTACCGTTCAGGGGCGCCAACCGGTCAACTGGGCCCCGGTAAAACAGAAGGGTCATGGCCACATCGGAGGGGCCACACCCCTCCGATGAAAAACTATATTCTTTTTTTTTGGACAGGCAGAGGGGTATAGAGTGCGGGTTACGGATGGGTGGGATTGCACACATTGCCTGTCCTCTCTCATTAACTGCCCAGCTATCTAGGGGACCTGCCCTCCATCTCGGCGCCACTGCTACCGGTGACCTGGAAAAGGAAACTTTCTGGGGTTTTGAGTGCAGAGTTTAAGAACTACTGCACTAGTCGATATGTCGCCTGATCCGGCGGATCAGACTGAAATACCTGGCACATCATCCACTGTGTGCTCTGATGTCCCATTTGGGGGAGCAGGGATGTACTCTGACATCATATGAGGCTAACATAACGCAATTTGACTCCAGACCTTTACGGAGTGGTAGGCAAGTATGGTATAAACCAGGGATGGGGAACTTTCAGCCCTCCAGCTGTTGTTAAACTACACATCCCAGCATGCCCTGCTACAGTTTTGCTATTTGGCTATGCTAAAACTGTTGCAGGGCATGCTGGGATGTGTAGTTCAGCTGGAGGGCCGAAGGTTCCCCATCCCTGGTATAAACAGAACAAAAACAATAGTTGGTACTTATGTAATATCTGGACTCCCGATTTTCTTATGAGACCACGTCCCCTTGCGGGGCTCGCTGCGCTCACCACGCTTCGGGCACGGTGGCTCGTTGCGCTCGCCACACTATATAAAATCAACTCCATGCGTAGTTGGATAGTAGGGGTATGAAAAAATGGGGTGCATTTAACATGGGAGTCCAGATAATACATAAGTACCCAATAGTTTTATTGCTACGGTATGGCATACTTACCTACTTTCTGGCTGCCTTTTCCGGAAGAGTGCAGCCAGCTCAGGGGGGCGGGGCTGTTGGGAGTGAAAATGGGTGTGGCTACTTGTTTGCGGGCGTGGCCAGAGCGCTTGTGCCATTTTAGCCACGCCCACTGCCGGGCAATGATATTTTAAAGGCATTGCATGGCGGTGGGCGGGGCTAAAACGTCGCAATTCGCGTAATTTGACCCGCGGACCCCTCCCCGACGAGGGGGGGGGGGTGTCGCGGGAGACGGGCGGCTTTGCGGGAGAGTTGCCCGTCTTTCTGGTGGTCCGGAAGGGGGACACGATTTCCAGGGCCCTCCCGGCCATTCCAGGAGGGTAGGCAACCCTGCAGCATGGTACAATTCTATTTATAAAGAGTAATTACAAAGTAATCAATTGAGAATTAATTATAAAATATCAGCTAATATGAACATGCCTATTTTTCATGAGGAAATGTTTTTAAACTTGGAAACCAGAAAATGTAGCAATCCTAAGGGGCAATACAAGTGCTGGGAAGAACCCTGCTGTAAAGTCAATGTCAGTGTACAATGGCTGTGTATTAGCATAGCACCTATTTTATTGCTGCTATCATGTCAGTATAAGAAAGCTGATGGACGGAGCCCCTGGGATCACTTTGGGGCGCTGGGAAGAGGGAGCGAGAAGGCATTGTCCAAGTCTGACCTCTGTGTATAAATGATCTTTGTCTATGTCAGTTCATGTCTTTGAATAGACCAAAGCTTACACTCCATTAACAAGAGCTATTCCCAGGCAAGCTGCAGGCCACCCACAGCTTTCCGGTACCGCAGACCTCACTGGTGGCCACCTGACATCACCAATCACCAAGAGACATTAAACATCCGACCCATTGCTTCTATTTGTATTATTTGCATGCAAAACATGCAGCAGAAACTATCATTTCATATTGTGCTAGCAGCTTGCAATCGTTTCCTAGCGTATTCGTGCCTGGGACCGTATGGGCGTATATATGCATGGGGGGGGGGGGGGGGCAGTGGGTGGACAGGGGGCTGGTGCATGAGGACGCACAGGGTTCCCCAGGAAAAACGCTAGACGTCCCCATGCGAACGCATGGTGGGTCGAAGCCTGCCCGGGACGAGCGGCTGACGTCACATGATTTCAGCCCACATGATTTCAGCCCATCGATTTGCGACCATCGAAAGATTTTCTGCCCGTATGGCCGCATCACAGATGATCCATTCACATGCAGATGCAGCCATTTGCTCGGCGAAGGGGGGAGGCGTGTCATCATTAGGTGAGCAGCACAATTTTCAAATTTTTTAATAATTACCATTTTATCAGTATTAATCCGATATTATAAAAAGCTAACACTGCTCTTCACTTCTATGGAGGGAATTCAAGTGTTTTGCACACCGCCGGCCACTAGATGGTGCCTGACGAAATGATTTACGGTTTGCTCACAATCACCAGTTACTCTTATGATGTTCCGTAATTGTTTTACTGGCTGGTAACTTGTATTGGGTTGGGATCGTTGGGTATACAGCAAGTTGGTCGACAAGCGTTAGGTCGACATGGTTCTAGGTCAACATGGTTCTAGGTCGACATGGTTCCAGGTCGACATGGGTCAAGGTTTTTAAATGGGTCTAGGTCGACAGGTCAATAGGTCGACACAAGCAATAGGTCGACAGGGTCTAGGTTTACAGTCAAAAGGTCAACATGGGGTTTTTCATTGTTTTTTTACCTGAATGTCTATACAGTCGACATGGACACAGTTTCCAGCTCCCCTCGCTGCACTCGCCATTCTTCGGGCACGGTGCCTCGCTGCGCTCAGCACACTATTTTATTCTCAACCTTGCCCTAGTGGATGGCAGGGCATAAATACTGCCTGTCAGCACATGTCGGCTCAAAAAAAACAGTGAAACCTAGAACCATGTCGACCTATTCCCATGTCGACCTATATGTCGTATATATATATATATACAGGATAGTAATGTGTATGCACTAGATTCAGTGGGGTTTATTTACTAAGATGGGAGTTATATTTCAGATGGGATGTTGCTATGGGAAACCAGAACATTTGCATGTAGTCTAATGTGTACCCAGCATCATGGATTGTGATATGATTTGGCTGCAGCTGCATTAATCCATGCATTGAAACTGCTTCATATTACTGTGCCCCATGGATGCTAAAGCCAAATACACACTAGACGGATACTGTAAAATATATCGCTCAGAAAGGGACTCCCACGCATCATTAATGAGTCTGACCCACTCAACATGAACATGTACAGATGAGGGAGGACCTCGTTTACCCTAAAAGTGCCAACAGCTCTATGAGAGATGTTCAAAGTATCCATTAAAAATACCAGCATGGCTCACATTTGTTATATAAATTCAAATAAAAAATGTTGTGTAAAAAAATATTCTATTTCCTATATAAGGTAAGGGCCGGTTCTAGGCACCGGAAGGCCCCAGGCGGGAGGGGGCTTTGTGATGCGGCAGGGGGGGGGGGGGGCGCAAAATAGGTAGTTCTTTAGTAGTACTCCCATCTTAGTAAATTTACCCCTAAAATGGCAGTTCTGTTGAATGTGGAATGTTGCTACGGGCAACCATAAAGAATCTATTTGTTCTTTATTTATGTAGCCCGATGACGGGGGAGGGGCGGTGTGCTGATGAAGCCGGCATACTTATTAATTTATTCTGGTTGACCCTGCAGCAGGGCCGAAAAATCTGGTTGGCTTGTGACTTCTATGTCATTGGCTTCTGTGTGCAGCGATTTTCCAGTCACAAACGCAAACACCAGAAGCAATCCATCTCAAGCCTATCAGCTCTGTTCTTTTGAACATGTGACCAAATTGGACATTGATTGGATCAGCTTTAGCCATTTCATTGGAAATCCAGCCAATGATGATGCCAGATTGTAATAGCAAGCATGGTATTTACTATAAATTTTAGTTTATGTGGTAAATTTTGTATTATATAGTAAAATTTGTAACATGTTATCTGAAATTACATTGAAAGTGTGATTTTTTTTTGAATGGTATCTGCCAGATAATTATAACTTTGATTCTCACACAATAGAAATAATTATAGAGAACTAAGTATAGATTCTGCAATCATAACATCACCTAGTTAGAATGTTCATAATATATTGTACTATTGTAGTTAATCACCTTAGTATTCTTATTTTAGACATTGCTAAAGTTTATTGCAATTCTAGAGCTTTTATATTATAGTATAGTACTAAAAGTACAATTACATTACACATATTGGGTGAGATTTAATAGGATGAGAGATTCAGAAAGTGAGAGATTTGGTAAGAAATCTCCAGTTTTTTAAAGCGGCAATCATTTACACTGCAAAACCAGTTTGATTGCCACTTTAAAAAAAACTGGAGATTTCTTACCAAATCTCTCACTTTCTGAATCTCTCATCCTATTAAATCTCACCCATAGTCTTACTTATGTTTAGAGAGGTTGTCATATTAGGGACCAGAAAATGGACATATTTAAAATATATAATTTGTCTCATACAATAAAACTGTGCAATATTTCATGGTGATTTCAATGTATGTATATTAAATATGATCATTTTCTGGTCATTGGTTAATAACAACATCTCTAAATATTAATCAGAAAATGGTTAGCTAACTAGTCTGCCTTTAGTATGACCTCTGTATATTGTCACTACCTCAACAGGTAGAAATCAACTAGGCCGGTGTTTCACAAATTCAGTCCTTAAGGTTCCCCAACAGTACGGCTTTAGGGATATCCGTACTTGCAAAGCCTGGTGAGATTTCACAATCCACTTGGGGTTAAACTTCTGCCAACAAGAATGGTTACCATGCATTAGCACAGTCCAGGATCGAAAGATTACACTCATAGGTGTGCGCACATTGACTGTTAGGGGTTAACAGACTCCCCCTAATGCTGTGCACACCCTTAAGATCACCTCCCTGCCGCTAGCCATACCTTTTAGCAAAGACTTTTGCTTTTTAGAACTTTATTCTATTAAAAGAAGCGCCCATCAATCAGTTATGTGCATGGTTCATTTTTCTAGACCATTGTCATATCACTACATACCTGCATCATCCATATATGTTTTTGACTTTATTTGCATGCACTGTTACAGAGAGTAATCAGAAGATTAAGGCCAGTATTCAATGCTCCCGATTCACTGTTTTTTTCGGGCAAATCGGGCTGTTTTCACTCTCTGCGGTGAATCTTTTTCACTGAAAATCTGGTTCTCCCTAATCAATGTTCACTGTTTGCCGAAAGCGAGAAGTGAATACCGGCCAGTTCTCCGTTTCATGCTCGCTGCAATTCGCTGGTGTATTTCATTGGGGTTTTCACTGGGATTCGCCGAGAGTGTATTCAATGCTAGGATGGAGAACTGCTTTCAGCATGATTTTCGCCATGATTCACCATTTTGCATTCCACATCTTTTAAAGTGAATGTGTTCTTTTGTTTCAAAAATTCAGTAATTTTATTATGTGAAGGGGCGTGCTAATTGGATTCATGTGCTTGCAGCACATGAATATATATTTAAGTTTAAAATTTTTTTTTTTACACATGATGTCACAGGGGGGCGGGGTGCCGCTCATTAGATATTCACTGTGCCTGGTCCCGCTCATTACATATGCACTAGCAGGACCAGCACAGCGCTCCATCCACTGCCTCCCCTGCCAGCTCTCCTGGGGAAGCAGCTGCTGCTGCCTGTGTCCCTGCCAGCCCTCCTACTCCCCCACACATTCTAGCGCAGACAGGGAGGCTTCCATCTCCCTGCCTTCCGCCGTCCCCTCGGCTCCCTACGGCCTTCGCCAGGGGGGGGGGGGGGTTTGTGTTAAAATTTGCTGTCAAGGTTAGCGAGCCCCTGACGCATTGAATAGGGGGAGAGGGAGGGCTGGCAGAGAATGCTCCTGCCCTCCGGAACCATGCAAATGTGCAGCGAAACCTAAACAGGATTCGCTGCACATGGAGAAAAATCACATTGAATACTGGCCTAAAACTGATACAGGCAGGAGATTATGGTGTGGCTGATAGACATTTTATAGTGTAGCGAGTGCCAATAGATTATGATAGACACGTCTGATTGGCGGTGTTAGACACACCCAATGGGTGGAGTTCTACTGTGCTAAACAGGGAGTGATCTGTTGGACTGCTATCCACTGTCATGCATTGATTGAAGCTGGTATGTTGCATTAAAGAGTTTTCAGCAAGCAAGCCCGGTGAGTGTCCTCATATTTATTGCAAATGTATTGGATCTACTGGACTATCCGGGACATCTGAGCTTTGGCACCCTGACAGTTATATGTGAGTGGAGGAGAGTGCGGTCCTTACAACTGGGATATATATATATATATATTATTTTCAATTGCTTTATTTTATAGTGAGGGCAAATTAAATTGAAATAACGATGAGGCGCAATAGATTAGGTTGATGTATGTAGCCACAGATCTCTAGATGAGTTTATCAAAACAAGAAACAGCTTTTGTACTAAGATGAAGCGGAACCATCGTGACCCCTGTTTCATAGTGGAGGTAGCATTCTTGGACTCTGTAGCCGCCAAGGCCGTAACTAAGTGTGGAGAGAGGGGCTGAAGTGGTCCTTCTCTCCAGAAGAGGGTAAGTGATTTCTCTGTACTTTACTGTACTGCGTTTTATCCAGATATTATTTACAGAATCGTCAATGGGAATGGTAAAATATGGGGTATGTTATGCCATACGCTTCGTGAGATTCAAAAGGAAACAGAGAAAGTTGTTTATTAAGTGATCCTTCTCTTAAGTGATGTTCTCCAAGGGCGAACTACCTTCATTGACAGTTACGCATCCTATCACAAAACACTTTTATTTAATGTGATATCACTACTCTCCGAAATATGTTACAGTTTCTGGGAGTGACACGACAGCTCTCCAAATATAATTATATATTTTCAAGACAATTTACTGTGTAATGCTGCTAGGTGAGTGTCTATCAGCTGAACAGTAGAGAGCCCCTATTTAGACTCTATCGATCTTTTGACCCTGTCGACCATTAGTGGTCTACCATATGACTGTAGACCTAGACATTGTAGATCTAATATACCATGACTACAATTATACGGTGTCCAGATAGAGCCCCTTAGACACATTGGGGGGAATTTATTAAGATGTGTGTTCTACTTCACATGTGATGTTGCTATGGGCAACCAATCAGATCCTGTCTACTATCTTCTAGAGAGCGCTAAATAAATATAAATAAATAAGAAGTAGATTCTGATTGGCTGCCCATTACAACATCACATGTGAAGTAGAATACACATCTTAGTAAATTTCCCCCATTGCGCCAGGTAGAGCCCCTTAGACACACTGCACCTGTATAGGTAGACACACAATACCAGGTATTCCATCTCTCCGAGAAAGTCGGCTCCTGATTGGCCGCTAGGCGGCCAATGGAATCATTCTGAGAAGAGGCGTGGAAGATGAAACATCTCTGCGCCTCTTCAGTCCGAGAGCGGGTACCAGCCGGGAGCAGCGAGTCTGCCGGAGAGGATGCCGATGTCGTCGCCGGGGACCAGGTGAGTAGGATTTCCTTCCTTAGGAACCCCTTTTGGACTTCTTCGGATCCTGGACCCCGGAGACATCAGCCCTGGAGCCCAGGACCCCGGACCAGCCCCGGAACCAGGACCAAGGCTAGTCCAGGGTTGCCGACTTTAAGATTCTCCTCTCCGGGAGAAGCCCGGAGAGGAGAGTTTCAGCAGCCGCTCAGGGGGCGGGGCTTACAAGTGACATCACTAAGCCCCGCCCCATGTTGTTAAAGCAGCGAATTCAGTGATCTCCGTGGAGGGTGCGGGGCTAAAATGACGCGATTGTGCCGTTTTAGCTCCGCCCCCTCCTCTGAGACCCGAGGGGTCAGCGGGGGTCCCCCCTGAATCCGGGAGGGTTGCCCACCCTTCCGGGGGCCGGGAGGGGGTACCCGATTTTCGGGAGACTCCCGGAAATTCCGGGAGGGTCGGCAACCCTGGGCTAGTCTAGAGTCTAAAAGGTTGACAATCAAAAGGGCAACTGGGTCCAATGGTCAAAAATAGAAAGGTCAACAGGGTCCAAAGGTCGACAGGGAAAAGGTTGTCAGGGTCCAAAGGTCAACAGACAATAGGTCAACAGACAAAATGTCGACATGGTAAAAAGGTCAACATTGTAAAGGTCGACATGGAAAAGTTCAACATGAGTTTTTCTGTGTTTTTTTTGCGTGTCTATGTTGACATAGGTCGACATGGACACTGTCTAAGTGTACCGGGTCCCCTCGCATGTCTCGCTGCGCTCGGCACACTATTATATTCTCCCTTCATGCTGTAGTGGATGGTAGGCTCAAAATTAGGTAAAAAAAAAAAATGCATGTCGACCTTTTGACCATGTCGACCTATTGACTCTGTTGACCAATTGTCTGTGGACCTATTGACTCTGTCGACCTTTTCACTGTCAACATTTGGACCATGTCGATCTTTTGACCCTGTCGACCTCATGACTGTCGACCATATGACTGTAGACCTAGACATTGCACATCTAATATACCATAACCACAATTATACGGTGTCCATGTAAACATATTGAATTTTCATGTCAACATGTCAACATTTTACTTGTGTTGTTAGTTTTGTCAATGTCTGAATAATGTTTGTCTAACTTTTGTCAATGTCTAACTTTTGTCAATGTCTGACTAATGCTTGTCTAACTTTTGTCAATGTCTAACTTTTGTCAATGTCTGACTAATGCTTGTCTAACTTTTGTCAATGTCTAACTTTTGTCAATGTCTAATGCTTGTCTAACTTTTGTCAATGTCTAACTTTTGTCAATGTCTGACTAATGCTTGTCTAACTTTTGGTGTCTATCTAGAAATTGTCTGTCAGCTGTCTGGAACCCACTACTAGTAGGTGACATGCCTAATGAACTGGATGACAATATTTAATAGAGGTGCTATAACATAAAGCAGTCTCAGGCTGGAAATGTAAGATAATAAAATATGCAATTATAAAAATTACATTTATACCATTTAGAAAAAATGTAAAAACAAAGGAATTTAATATGTGCTCATAAATACAATATTAAATATGAATTTATTATATAATAATGTTAACAAATAGTACTTATTTTAACAATCATAAGAGGGTAATTATTGAAATACGTGAACTCCACACTCTCTTATGTATGCAAGTATAAAGGACAGTGAAGAGTACTGTATATCTTACAACAGAAAATGACTGCTTCTAGTGGTCACCAATATAAATACAGTGGGTGGGATATGTGGGTCTCCTATGGGTAAAACCTAAACCTATGTGTGACTAGACATATGCATATTCGTATGTACATAGTGCTACTAGTGGTTACTGTGAACGTGGAACACAGTACCGTGGCTGTGTGTGCAATTCTGATGTGTTCCTACATAGATAGTGGTGGAATCTAATAATACTAATAAGTCAATGACTACTATAAAGGGGAGAATGAGAACAAGAGTGATAATACTAAAATGAAGATACAGTAAAAGGGAATCTATACTATAGTAACTAGTATGCATCATGGATGCCGGTGAATATCTCTATATATGACTATTATGGGGTCAAATGGAGTTGGAAAACTACACGTGTAATCAGTGGCGTAACTATGAAAAAATCTCCCCCCCCGCCACAACTCTTTTGCACCCCCCCCCACACACCTCGACCCCCCCAAACCCCTTACCCCTCCACATAGTGCCGCTGCGTCTGCCCCGGGACCTTCCGCCGGCGAATCAGTCTTCACTGCGGCACTCCGTCTCCCTGCTCTCCCGGCTCCTGCTGTCATAAAAAACATGTCACTCAGAAAATGGCTGCCCCCTTACAGCAGACCGTTTTTAAGGATGCTAGAGGAGGCCTCCGCCTCCTCTAGCATCCTCAAAAACGGTCTGCATTAAGGGGGCAGCCATTTTCTGTGTTTCACATTTTTTATTGCAGATGGAGCCGGGAGAGCAGGTAGACGGAGAGCCGGCGAAAGGTCCCGCGCAGACACAGCGGGTAACAATAGCCCCGCAGCCCCCCCCGGTGCCCTCACCTTCCAAGCGCCTCCCCACCACCGCGGGGGGGGGGGGGGGGGGGGGGGCTGCGGGACGATAGTTACGCCACTGCGTGTAATGTCTCACTTGGTGTTGTTTGTTTTAGGTTTATAGCCAGTTTGGTCCCATATGTACAAACACACGGGAAATTCTGATTTAATTATATACAAGTAGCTCAATGGCTCTAATATTATATATAAAAATACGAATAAGAAACACATACGAAGAAAAGAACGAGGCAAAAGCCAGAGATGTCAGGGCTTGAAAGAAAAGTTGGATCTATATTCCCGAGCAAGCTTGTGGTGGGGATTATAAGAAGGATATATACAGGAAGTTATATACAGATGTAGCCACAATATTGCCGCAATGCTTATTGCCAGGCACACACATTGCAGCATACTGGGCTGCAACTATTTGCAGCCTGGCATGCGCCCATTACATTAAATGGGGCACACAAGTTACACCATCCATGCTGTGATGCATTTGCATTGGGGGGTAGATGAGAGTGGTTACATGTCTATATATCTGGGTTTACTTTGACCATTGTCCTCACAAGGTAGGGTATTCAGCAGACGGAGATGCGCCACTTGGGTTAAAGTTATATGACTCTGGATAATAGCAATGTGTCAGTTATAATAGACCTTAGGGCCCCCCCCCCCCCCCCCCTATATAGGGACAGATGTGTTCATTTACAGCATCCCTGCCCATTCAGTCATTCCATGCTGTGACTACTTTTCGTGTGACTGTTACTAATTACATTTCTTATTCACAAAACAAAACGCATGCACAAGCAGCCTTTTCTGATTAAAATTATATGAGGCGTGACTGCATTCTGTGTGTGACTGAGATGTTTTACTGGTTTTAAAACAAACAAACAAACAAACAAAAAACAATTAAAACCTTTTTCATATATTTACAATGAAGATTAGGATACTGGGAATAAACTACAGTCACTCGCAGAAATATCCGTCCAATGTTAATACTAATGACTTCCTTTTCTTTACACATTTCCAAGTGAAGAAGAAATGTAGCCTTTAGTGTGTTAATTTCAAAAGTAGCTTGGACTAATGTAATAGATGGATGTTTTGTTAGCAATTTTAAAGCCACCATAGAAACCTATTGAATCTAGTCCCTGCTAGCTGGCCCCATGCAGCAGTGTTTGTGATGTCATCATGATTATGATGTCACAAGCAATAGAAGGTTATAAATTGCAGCTCCTGGGAGGTGTGGCTTAGATAGGTGAAGTAGTGGTTGAGAGGAGAGGAGCGATAATCGATGAGAGATGAATTCTCTATATTCAATGATTTTTCTTTTGGTGACATTGCTCACCATGAGAAGCAAAGGACAGACTTTAGATCCACCTGAAGGTAATGGAGAATTATTACTATGAATTTCTATTATTAAGGATAGCTAAACTGATTTATATGGGATAATGGGTGTATTTATCATAGGAGAGGCCAACTGCTGATGGGACAGTCTTATGTATCACAGTGTTTAGCTGCCCACGTTACATGTCGCTGTGATACAAGTACTGCTGTCATTCCTGTTCTCATAGCATTATCATATATATAATGTTATTGCCAGGGCAAGAAGACTAACACTGATTTATTACGGACATAGGATAACTTTTTTATTGTGTTAGTATTGTAATTATATTTAATGGGATTCAGACAATTGACCGACGGTCAAACTACAATGGTCAAAATACTGACCACCACTGACCGACAGTCAAACTACCGACATGTTCAAAATGCTGACATTTATTATACTGACATAGTCAAAAAGGCGACATGTCAAAAATGTCAATATGAGTTTTGAATGATTTTTTCTTTGAAACCGACTTGTGGGTATAGAGTAGATGATAAAAGTATGCCCGGCCCAGCGAGGCACCGTGCCTGAATCATGGCGATGGGACGCAGTACACTTATACATGTCTATGTTGATATAGACACCTTCTAAAAAAATAAATCATGCCAACTTTTTGACCTGTCGACATTTGACCATGTCGGCATAATGAGTGTCGGCATTTTGAATGTGTTGCTATTTTGACCGTTGGCCAGTGGTGGTCGGTGTATTGACTGTCAGGAAATCATACTGAACCCTATTTAATTATAAAAACAAGGCACAATAATAATACAAAAATAATGCTATAAAATATTGATAATAGTGATGTCCTTTTTTTTTCTGCACCTCCAAGTGAGGAAGAAAAGTGGCCACAATTGTGTAAAAGGAATTAGCAACTTGGACTAATATTTAGTAGATGGAAGTGAAACATTTTCAGTTTTATTAGCCATTAAAGCATTAAAGCCACAATATAAACCTACTCCCAGCTAGCTGGCTCCATGCAGTGGTGTCTGTGATGTCACAGACATGATGTCCTTATGATGTCACAGACAATAGAAGGAAATAAATTGCTGCTGCTGGGAGGTGCGGCTTTGATAGGTGAAGTAGTTGTTGAGAGGAGAGGAGTGAAAATTGTTATGAGATGAATAATCTACTTTTAATGATATTTCTTATGGTGACATTGCTCACCATGGGAACCCAAGGCCAGCATACAGATCCACCTGAAGGTAATGAGGATTGGGGAATAATTTATATAATATAACAGGAGTTTTTATCATATGAGAGCCCTATCGCTGATGAGACAGTCCTATGTATCACAGCGTATAACCGCCCATATTACACAGTGTTACCTGTTCTGGTAGCAACATCTTATAATGTCATTGCCAGAGCAAGATCACTAACACTGCGTTATTCTGAGCATAGGATTTATTTTGTTTATGTAATAGTATTATAATTGTGTTTAATTATTAAAACAGAAACTACTATAATACAATGTATACAGTAACATGTGTATGTGTATCTTTATTAAGTCACATTTCTATGTATTTCTTTATCTTTAAAGATGCGAATGAGACCAAATCCACAGAGGAAAGTAGCTGGAGATCAGGTACAGTACTTGAATTATTCCCTATAACAATGATGCAAACATCTAAATTTAGATAGTTACATTGCTGGCTGGAAATTACATTATTAGTCCCCTATAGTAACGTATAAGAGACCCCGCCCAGCCAGCAGGCAGCACTACAGGCTATAGGCATAGGCCTGTACATGTCACTAACTGTGGCACAGGCCTGTGACAGGATTATTGGTCAGTTTGTGCATTACACAAGCTTCAGCCATTCCTAGCCTGGCCATAGATAACCGCACGTGATAGGCCGACAGCAGTCATGTGCACATTATCCCCTTCCCCACAGCTGTGCTCAGGTTACAGGTGCTGTGATACCGGCCAATGGTTGGATAGTGGCTGCAGTATCACAGCACATGTAGGCTCTGTACACACATCCCAGCCTTACCCATATAGACTGTTTCTATAAGTATAATAATACCCCATAGTCACTGTCTCTATATACATGTAACGTGTATCACGTTCTTATCTTGTCCGTCTCTCTTTCCTGAACAGCTGAACCAACACCAGGGATGGAAATCTCTTTTGGATCAATCTTCTTTGGCATCGGGCTATTGGTGGTACTGTATAGAGTCAGCCGTATAATGTAAGTTACTAACATTCTATATACATTATATTATATTACAGAGGTCTCTGGCCTCAAATATTGCACATGGTTTTGCCCATTTTGAGAACACATTTGCCCTGTCTGAATTGGACCCAGTGATTCAGTGATGGATACACCAGGGGCAAATGTTTCCGGTCTGTGCTGTGTGCGCTATTATCAACTAACACTTTCTCATTATTGTTATATTTCAGTATCCAAGCTGCACATGTTTATCTGGACAAAAAACAGCAGAAACTACTAAGGCAAAGGGTGGCAGACGGAGATATTGATATTGAGGCAGCAATGGAGTACGATAAACATCATGACACAGGATATCATGTGGAAGATGAAGTATCATCATCATCAGAATACCATGTGGAAGATGAAGTATCATCATCATCAGAATACCACGTGGAAGATGAAGTATCATCATCATCAGAATATCATGTGGAAGATCAAGTATCATCATCAGAATATCATGTGGAAGATGAAGTATCATCAGAAGAATATCCTGTGGAAGATCAAGTGCAGCGCGATCACAGATATTTTGATGTGTCACACTGTTGTGAATATGTGTCACACTGTTGTGAATATGTGTCACACTGTTGTGAATATGTGTCACACTATTTTAAAGATCATCATCATCAAAGACAACATGAGGCTGATGACTATGATGAAGAACATCCCAAGAGAGGACACAAGGCTGATGAACCTCATAAAGAACATCCCAAGAGAGGACACAAGGCTGATGAACCTCATAAAGAACATCACCAGAGAGGACACGAGGCTGATGACCACGCACAGCACGGCAAAAAATCCACAAAGCCGGCGAAAGTAGAAAAAAAGCCTGTGACTCGTCCGACAACAAAAAAGCCCGCCCAGAAACCAAACATCAAAAAAGCAGCGCCTAAGAAACCAAAGAAAGCAAAGATCTCCAAGGCCAAAAAAAAATCCAGACGCTAAACAAAGAGCTAAAGGTGCTTGTATACAATATCGCAATGCAATGAGATGAGATGAGATTAGATCTAGTACAAAAAGTATGTGCAACGCATACTTTTTGTACTAGATCTTATTTCATCTCATTTCATTGCATTGCAAAACCTATGCATTGCGATGAGATACGATATTGTATACAATAATTGTATCGTGTATGGGCACCTTAAGATCAGTCAGCCCCTCTGTAATATCTTGGGGCCTCTGTCATTGCCATGTACTCCTGTCTGCCACCCCACTGACCATCTGCTGTGTACCCAAAACTGCTGCCATCTTGGAGATTTACTGGTTTCTCTTTCATTCTCGATGCTGCTGCTGACGCCGCTTCCTAGCGCTGGGCTGCATGGGATCGGTCCCCTGCTGAAGTCACCAACTCAGCAAGCTGGTACCATAGCCTGGCTCCTGCGGCTATCTCTGATGCTGGGACTTCTCATCTGTGATAATTTCTCCTTAATCTGAGAGGAGAGCTGGGGATTAGGGCTACTGGCGACACCCCAAAAAAAAAACGACACTGAGCAGCCACCTCGCGGGTGTGTTGGAAGAGCTGCTAAGCTGATTAGTATTCTTAAAATGAGGACAGTGACATCCAATACATTGATACATTATTAACTTGAAGATTTAAACCTGGGCAATGTTGGATACTTCAGCTGGCAGTGGCATAACTACCAAGGATGCAGGGGGTGCAGAAGCTATGGAGCCCGGACTGTCCCAAGGGCCCGCTGCTCCCCCTGAACCCTGTCACACCAGAGCGGGCAGCACGGCAGCCATGGCACACAGAAGTGTACCGTGGAGGGGTCTGTCCAGCACATGTAGGCAAGCCGCTCTCCTCGTGGAGTGCAGAGAACGATTGGCGGCAAGGTGAGGACTGGATGGGAAAGGACACAGGTATTACAGGAGAGATGATACACAGTGAAGCAGCAGCGGGCCCGCCAATCGGAGCCAGTTCGGTGAGAGCATAGTGGGGTTGGGGTGTGGGAGGAGAGGAAGCCTGGAGAGAGTGAGAAGTAGGTGGAAGTGTCAGTAATTGAAATGTTAGGGCTGCAGCAGCATGGATGTGTCTCCAACGCTCAGCATTAGAGGCCCCGTCCACTGACCGCAGGACGTGCATTCTGTGGATGGAGTCTCTAACGCTGAACGCTGGATTCCCGTCCATGCTGCTGCATTCATCCTTTAGAAAAACGTTTTTATACTCAAATCCCTGGCGTTTTCATCCCCTTAATATTTGGCAACCTATTTTTTATCCCCACAGTTTCAGCTTAAAGAAGTGCAGGATAACTTTGTAGTTATTACAGTGTTGCAAATTTATGTATTTTATGTCTCTCTGGCTCTATACCTCACTGTCTGTGTCTCTCTCCCCATCGCTGTTCCTCCTTTCTCTCTGTATCGCTGTCCCTCCTTCTGTCTCTCTCTGTCGCTGTCCCTCCTTCTGTCTTTCTGTCACTGTCCCTCCTTCTCTCTCTTTCTCCCCATCGCTGTCCCTCCTCTCTCGTTCTCCCCATCATTGTCACCTCTCCCTGTCACTGTCCCTCTCTCACTCTCTTCCCATCACTGACACCCTATATCCTGTTGCTATCCCCCTCTCTCTCCCCATTGCTGGCCCTCCTCTCTCTCTCTCCCCATCGCTGTTACCTTCTCTACCTGTCGCTGTCCTTCCTCTCTCTCTCTCCCCATCGCTCTCACCCTCCCCATCGCTGTCCCTCCTCTTTCTCTCTGCCCATCGCTCTCACCCTCCCCATCACTGTCCCTCCTCTTTCTCTCTCTTTCCCCATTGCTGTCCCTCATTCTTTCTCCCCACCGCTGTCCCTCCTCTCTCTCCCCATCACTCTCACCCTACCCATTGCTGGCCCTCCCTCTCTTTCTCCCCATTCCTATCCCTCCTTCTTTCTCTCCCTGACATTGTCCTGGGGGGTGGGGGATCCTTGTAGAATTTGTCTATGGGCCCATGAGGTTTTACCCCTGTCAGCTGGTCAAGAAAACAAATAAGTCTAAGCAAATAAACAACATGATACTATTTTGGAACAGTTGTGTATATGTGTAGAATTGAGTATAAATTGAAAACATATAATTTATTTCACCTTTTACAATATCACAAAAGACTGTTTAAGGATAGCAAACAGATAAAGGTGTGTAAGGAAATCACAGTTCTATACATATAGCAGATTGCCATCAACTCGGGCAACACAGATGGTGTAATGGTTAGCATTATTGCCTCACAGCACTGAGGTCATGGGTTCTATTCCCACCATGGCCCTAACTGTGTGGAGTTTGTATATTTCCCTGTGCTTGTGTGGGTTTACTCCGGGTAATATGATTTCCTTCCACATCCCAAAAATATACTGGTAGGCTAATTGGCTTCCAACAAACCCTAGAATGACTGTGTGTGCGTGTACAAGTGGTAGGGAATATAGATTGTAAGTCCACTGGGACAGGGACTGATGTGAATGTTGAAATATTCTCTATAAAGTGAATATGTGTGCGCTATATAAGCAACTGTTATTAAAGAATAAATAAACAATTCATGATTGCACACAGGAAGCAGAGTGTCAAAAAAAGTGTCATGTAGAACAGTGTCAGAATCTAAGGATAGTACACAGGTATTGTAGCCAAGTATCAGGAATTCCGCAGTTGTATCCAAGTATCTCAGTATACCAAGAGGGCAAGACACGGCACTGATTTTGCTTCAGAAATAAGATAGCAGTACTTCAATAAAGGAGGATTTCATAAAGATAGGAACTGGATCACAGTGGATCATAGAGACTGCGGCTAGATTAAGGAATAGATCTTGGTCTTGAAAAAGGTGTTCTTATACACCGAAACGCGTCGACTATTCTGTGGAGAGTGAGCAGCCATCACCTTCCTTTCCTGACACTTTGGATATACTGTATGTATTTTTAATTTTTTTTAATATTTTTTTAATTTTTTAATTGTTATTTTTTTTGGCATTTTTTCGGTTTTACTGTGGATATCTGTGGACAAATTGGAACTTTGTTGTGATCCTTCCATTGTTGGGATGGAGGATATATATATATTTTTTTATGGTATAATAAAGACATTTTTATGAAGTAAAATCCCTTTTTCTGGTTCAAATATAACTGGGAGGAAAAATAGCCCCACAAACGGATCACCACTCAGAGCTAAAGAAACCGCTATAGGTGGTGAAAAGCTTACACTGCTGTAAGTTTTGGTATGCATGTCACTTATCCTTTGGATTAGAATTTGGGTACATATATAATCAAGTTTTATGAGCACAACACGTGGTGGAGTCAGTTATCCTCTATAAAAGAAACCTTTTTGGGTGTCCCTCTACACACCAGAGTGTGAGTCACGGTACGCCATCAGTACCTCTATTTTCACCTTTAAATATTTAAAGGCACCTCCATCCTATACTTACCTTCTATGTATAAGGTTATAAATAAATAATAAATACGCATCCACTAATATTTAATTTATCATCTTCATTCACTCAATACTTGCACCTGAGGTAAATCTGGTTCCACTGTGACACAGAATTCCACACAAGAAAAGAACACGCTACGGGTATATACCCATCATCCAACCACGTAAGTGCGGTACGCACACAATTTTTTCTACCTTGGTCGACACAGTCACATCTAAAAAGATACCTTTATATATATGTATCTTGCTCTATTCTTGGGTGAGTAAGGTACGATCACCACTGTTCTCTATATCCGATCTGCACGGGGTGTCTTTGAAAAAATTCACAGATTTATTCATTAACCTCCAATTTTCACTTCCATTTTCACGGAGACAAACCAATCCACTCAGTGGAGAATCACCAAAAAGAAAAGTTGAAAATAGAGGAAAGAAAGAAGAAATAGAAAGAAAAAGAAGAGAGAAGAAAAGAAACCTCTACGTGTTTGTACATCTCCCTACTTACCGTGAGTGGGGGTACGCCCATACATTTACATCTACTTACCTCATATCATCTCCTCTCTTAATTGGGACTGAGTTGTGTGTAACCATTGATTACCTCTTTCTTTTTATGTATAACTGAGAATACCCTTGAAAAAGTGTGAAAATACCTGAAGATAAAAGACCTTCAGACTCACTTCATTCAAGTATTGCGCCAGAGACTTGGAAATCCCCACTGTTTGTATGTTTGGTAGTTGGAGGGTTATTCGGGTGATAACCAGGGTTGAGTACAGTTCTCAGGCAGCAGCGCGCCACTTCAGGTCATATCCTAAACCTTGTTTTCAGTTAGATTAGGGAATAGGTTCAAATATCATCTGGTCATTATAGTGGCAGCCCAGGGAAACTAAATCCACAAACTCACTACATCATGAACTGTTCATTGAAAATGTAGCTGCAGTCAGTGGCGGATTCATGGGGAGGGGGGTACACCTCCAGGCACTTGCCCCTCTTCTTTTCTGGGCATTTTATTATTTGTATAATTGCAAAGGTGACAGGAGAGGAGCACGCTGGGTGCTGGGACGTACAGTATCCGCCAACTTCTCGTGTCAGCAGCATTGAATGGGATGAAGAGGGGGACAGGGATGGTAAGAAGAAGAAGAAGAAGATATATTATATATTAAGGTAAGGTAGCTGAAATAGGGAAATATTCTGCAGATCATTCCATCATTAGTAATCAGTCAATTATTAGTTAAAAATACTATAAGTGAGTTCACAGATTATTCACATTGATAAAACCAGGTCCCATGTTAAGTTTATGTAGCTGCCACTAGATGGCAGAGCTGCACAATCCTGCTCTATGTTCTGCCTTCATCTTCAACTAGATGAATAGCATTTGACTTTATGGGCCACATTCACTAAAGTGTCATTGTCATTGTCTGCTTCTAACAGCCACTCATTTCAATGGTTGTCAAGCATTGCTAATGGCTATCACACTTCAGTAGCTATACACTCTCCGTCTAGTAGAGAGGATACAATCATCAGTTTTAGGGCTCCTTTAGTAGCAACAAAAGGGTTAATAGCCCTATTCCATCTTTATATGGATAAAACAAGTGCAGCCTATGTATTTTACAGCTCACAAGATTGCTGACCTCTAAAGACAGAGCATACATTGGATAATAATGTACACAGCTGGCAAACACTGTACTATACGAGGGCTTGCATGTACCTGTTCTTAGGGTGGCATAGACCCACTAGACCCAGTGCTTGAAGTGGGAATTTAGTAGTGGTGGCATGGATATTTGAATCGCACAACCCCCGGCTTTATTCTAGGTAACCCTCCAGAGTTTTACTTCTGTCTCTCTCCTTTATGTATTTCTCTGCACCTCTCACTGCCTGCTTCCCTCTCTCCTGCACTGCACCTCTCACTGACTGCTTCCCTCTCTCATCCCCTGCACCTCTCACTGACTGCTTTCCTCTCTCATCCCCTGCACCTCTCACTGCCTGCTTCCCTCTCTCCTGCACTGCACCTCTCACTGCCTGCTTCCCTCTCTCCTGCACTGCACCTCTCACTGACTGCTTTCCTCTCTCATCCCCTGCACCTCTCACTGCCTGCTTCCCTCTCTCCTGCACTGCACCTCTCACTGACTGCTTCCCTCTCTCATCCCCTGCACCTCTCACTGCCTGCTTCCCTCTCTTCTGCACCTCTCACTGACTGCTTCCCTCTCTCCTGCACTGCACCTCTCACTGCATGCTTCCCTCTCTCATCCCCTGCACCTCTCACTCCCTGCTTCCCTCTCTCATCCCCTGCACCTCTCCCTATCTGCTTCCCCCTCTCAAGCCCTGCACCTATCACTCTCTGCTTCCTTCTCTCATCCCCTGCACCTCTCCCTGCCTGCTTCCTTCTGGCATCCCCTGCACCTCTCACTCACTGCTTTCTTCGCTTATCCCCTGCACCTCACACTCTCTACTTCCTTCTCTCATCCCCTGCACCTCACACTCTCTACTTCCTTCTCTCATCCCCTGCACCTCACACTCTCTGCTTTCTTCTCTCATCCCCTGCACCTCTCACTGCCTGCTTCCTTCTCTCATCCCCTGCACCTCTCCTTGCCTGCTTCCCTCTCTCATCCCCTGCACCTCTCACTGCCTGCTTCCTTCTCTCATCCCCTGCACCTCTCACTGCCTGCTTCCCTCTCTCCTGCACTGCACCTCTCACTGACTGCTTTCCTCTCTCATCCCCTGCACCTCTCACTGCCTGCTTCCCTCTCTCCTGCACTGCACCTCTCACTGACTGCTTCCCTCTCTCATCCCCTGCACCTCTCACTGCCTGCTTCCCTCTCTCCTGCACTGCACCTCTCACTGACTGCTTCCCTCTCTCCTGCACTGCACCTCTCACTGCATGCTTCCCTCTCTCATCCCCTGCACCTCTCACTGCATGCTTCCCTCTCTCATCCCCTGCACCTCTCCCTATCTGCTTCCCCCTCTCAAGCCCTGCACCTATCACTCTCTGCTTCCTTCTCTCATCCCCTGCACCTCTCCCTGCCTGCTTCCTTCTGGCATCCCCTGCACCTCTCACTCACTGCTTTCCTCGCTTATCCCCTGCACCTCACACTCTCTACTTCCTTCTCTCATCCCCTGCACCTCACACTCTCTGCTTCCTTCTCTCATCCCCTGCACCTCACACTCTCTACTTCCTTCTCTCATCCCCTGCACCTCACACTCTCTGCTTCCTTCTCTCATCCCCTGCACCTCTCCCTGCCTGCTTCCCTCTCTCATCCCCTGCACCTCTCCCAGCCTGCTTCCCTCTCTCATCCCCTGCACCTCACACTCTCTGCTTCCTTCTCTCATCCCCTGCACCTCTCCCTGCCTGCTTCCCTCTCTCATCCCCTGCACCTCACACTCTCTGCTTCCCTCTGTCATCCCCTGCACCTCTCACTGCCTGCTTCCCTCTGTTATCCCATGCAGTGAATGGCTATCAATATGCTGATTGGTGGATATCTGGAGCTATCTATCAATCAGAGACCTGACAGCCATTCACTGTATGGAAACTTGGAGAGATGGCACGGGACTGAAGGAGGGGTAAGTTAAGCATACAATCACATGTCAAGTTAGTAAATGGGTGGCCCTCCTTAAGTCCGCCATCTGGGTCCCACTAGCCAGTGACGACAGTGAACAACCAGATGCATGCCATTTTACCAGGTTCTCCATAGTGTATTTTCTTTAATATGATATCTGTATATTATATTTCTTTTTATCTCTGTGCAGGTTTTGTATTCCAAGTATATATTATCTCCATGACACCACATATATATTGGCATGTAAGAAATTCTATTTAACTTGCAGTAATATCATCTGCATTTATTGATTTTTTCTAATTGTATATAGGCCTCTGCAGTTTTACCTGTTATTCAGTCATTATATGTATTGATCCTATGGAAAATAATATTCAGCACTGTGAGAGCTTTCTTTTCATTAGGATTAACACAGCTTTCAGTGAGTTTCAATTTATGGATTCATTACTACATATAACCACTGCTGTTCTTTGATTTTTTTAATATTTTGATGCTATGTATCTTTATTTGTAAGCTTTTTCAGTCTTTAACATTAGTGGTCCCGTGGTGTTAATTGAAGTCACTTCCATTCATCTGGGCACCGCCGGAAGCACTGCACATGTATTTACTTTGGGGTTCTAGAGGATATAAGGTAACATGCTCTTTATCCTCTGTGCATCCCTGATTAAAATATTGAAAGAGATTACACATCATACTTGCCTACTTTCCAAGTCTCAGAGAAGCGACTGTCACCAGCATTTCTAGGGTTGCGCAATGATGTAGACGCCCCCAGTACTGCAAATCCCGATATTCCCGGGTCCTTGAGTAGAGGGTGGGGCTATCTGCATATTTAGCCCCGCCCATCCTCTGGAAAGCTGCAAATCGCAGTAATTTAATGTTGCGGCCGGAGAGATGCAGGGTCCTGTCAAATTCGGGAGGATTGCCAACCTTTCTGGGGGGCCAGGAGGGGGACATCATTTCTTGGACCCTCCCTGCCAATCCAGGAGGGTAGACAACCCTGTTATACATCCTGCAGATCAGTTGTTACAAGAATTCTTGTTCCACGCTTCTGGTATTGCATTTGGACTTCTGTTGTTTAGTGAGGGCTCCGGATCCAGTACTTATGTGGAAGCTGTGAGTGCAGTGTTATTCTCTCTCTCTCCCTCCCTATCTCTCGCTTTCTCTCTCAAAAGTAGGGTGGCCAATCCCGGGATTGACGGGATCCCGGGATTTGGTACCCAAAATACCGGGATTGGCAGTTCCAATACGGGATTTCGGGATTAGACTGCGCATGCGCTGTCTAATGCCGGGCAGCGTATGAGCACTGCTCAGTTGCTGCCCGGCTTCCCCTGTACCCGGCATTGCGGCCCTGCGCAGCATGATGAGGTCATAGGTCACGCTGCGCAGGCCACACAGGCGCACAGACAGCCTAAGCCGCCTTTACTTACACTGTCCTGGCCACATCCTGCCCAGCTTCCGGAAACCCAGCCTACCCACCCAGCTCCCGGAAAACTTGCCTAGTACCCACCCAGCTCCCGAAGAACTCCCTCATCCACCCGGCTCCCTGCTCCCGATGACCACGCCCACCCGCCCGCCCAGCTCCCAGCAACCGGCAACACCACCATGCCCAGCCACCCACCGGGCTCCTGCCCGCACCTGCCACGCCCTGCAAGTAAACACGTGGGGCATATTTTTTTTAGGGAAGCCAATCCCGGGATCCCGGGAATCCCGGGATTGAGCATTTTTCAATCACGAATCCCGGGATAACCTTCCCCCTAGTACCTAACCCTTCCTCTGGGGAAGTACCTAACCCTTCCCCTGGTGCCTATCCCTCCCCAAAGTGTCTAACCCCAAACACTAACCCAAAAAATCAAGAAAAAAAACATGTATCAAACTTTTATGTGTCAAGATGCAATTTGTAGACTACTTGCATGTTGACCTTTAACCTGTTGACCTAAGTCCATGTTGAAAATGTAACTGTCCACCTTTTGGGCCTATCAATCTACTGACCTTTGAACTATAGTCTATCTACATGATCTATTGACTATCCTCCATTTGGATACCTTAAATTATTTCCTTCTCTATGACATATGTCCTTGTGTGTCTGCCTCTTCCTAGTAGGTGGGGCAGATGTTACATGTGCAGAGAGTGTTACATTTGGGTGGGGTTTGTACTTCAAACTGCTATCTATTTTGCAGTGTAAAAATAAAGCAGCCAGTATTTACCCTGCACAGAAACAAAATATCTCCCCCAAATCTAAATCTCTCTGCACATGTTACATCAGCCCCACCTGCAGTGCACATGGTGTTTTCCATCTGAGAGTGAATTTGCCTTTGCAAGTGAACCAGAACAAACCCCTAAGACTGTACACAATTAAGTAGACAGGAAGGGGTAAATTTACTCATTTTAAGTGTGAGTTTTTAGAAGTGAGAGATGATGCCCATATCAACCAACCAGAGTCTAGCGATTATCCTGTAGAAGGTGCTAGATAAATCAGGTTGCTACAGTATGTGCAACATTTATCACTTCTAACAAACTCACACTTCAGAGTAGTAAATTTGCTCCTATGCTTCTATGGGCAGTTAAAGCTATTAAATTTATTAACATTGTTAATGTTTGCCTACATTTTTGCTCTATATTTCTATCTAATCTGTATATCTATATAGTTTATCTATTGTATCTATTTTTCTATCACAGAGCAGCAGTGCACAGTCTTAACATGTCACTGTGTTAAGAAGGTCAAATTTGATGGGCTGTAAATGTTCTTTCTGAATTGTTTTACCTCATTGTAAGAGACATATTTCAATCACCAACTGTTCAAAAAACATGTGAAAGGTGACCAGCAAAACAATGAAAAGGTTCCATGGTAACACTGTGGTGACCTGTATTACATTATTGTGAAGAAAACGTGGTAACCTCAGTTAGCGTAATGATGGGGACAAAGGCATACAATTGTTTCAGTCCAATGAAGGATTAAAAATAAACTGAAAATACAAGTTTCTATAATTAATGGTGATGCCATTTAAACAGGAACGGATAAGTTCCATTTGCAAATGTCTGGATGTGGCTCCAGTTCCGCTAGCGGGATACATACATTGCATGCGATCCCTGCTCCCTGCCATCGTGAGGGGGTCCGACACCGAGATCATACATGGCGAGATTTAATAGAGTGCAATTTTAGACTTTTGCAATTTTTTCACAAAAAAAGTCTGAATTCGCACAATTTCATGGCTAAAGTTTGCACCATATCTAATTTTTTTGCCGCAAATTCGCAACTCATTAAATAGTTGAATTCTTCCCCCAAAATTTAAAAAATGCGATAAATTGCGATTTCGGAATCTTACTAAAAATCGCATCCCATTAAATCTCACCCTATACTTTTAAGGACAATTTATGGTACATATAAAATGTATAAATGCCTGTCAAAACATATTTTTCGATACCTTTACAGGTACTGTATTCATGTTCTAAAACATCTGAATAATTGTTACTGAGTTATTACATGTTTCAAAAAAAGCATTAATTAAAGAATAACGCGCACAAAATGAATGTCGGACATCTTGGTATTTGCTGCTGGTTCTTGGCTGACCCAAATTTGTCCATCAACACTTTTAGATTTTGACTCAGTGTCAGCGAGATGGAAGATCTTAGTCATAGTTTGAGATTTCAAAAACATAATGCTCTTAGTAGCCGGTAGGATGGGGGCGAGTACAGAGCGGGTGTAAAGTGCTGCCTGTTCCTGTATTTGCACTTACTACCTTGGAACTGCTGACTTTAATGCAGAGTTATAAGAATGATAGACTAAGAAGTATTCAAAGCAGATGCCTTTCACACCATTAGGTTAAAACTAAACCAGTCTGGAACAACGGAAGCAAACCTAAGGATATGTTACACTGTTAAGTTCTTAAGATGAAAAAAAATCTAAGGAAGATACATTTCTGTGTCTCCGAGCTCTTCACACTCCATGTAACGAAACCTTTTAGGCTTTTTCCTGCTTTTCCAGACCCTCTCTAATGTCACTTTAGGATATTTTTATCCATTTAGCTCTGGAAATGTTACAAATATGCGTGTTGCTTTTGTTGATTTTGCTAAGTTTTTGTTATTATTAATTTATATTTGACTATAAATATAAATATATATATACAGTATATATATATATATATATATATATATATATATATATATATATATATATATATATATATATATATATATATATATATAGATACAGAAGTACCAACACACTCACCATTCCTAAGAATGGGGTGCAAACAGCACCCACTTCCCAGGATGGGGTGCATTGGCCTGTGACCACACACTCTAGTAAATACAAACACAGTGGGCCCAGCACTCACTACAACAAACTAACTCACCTTAACATTCAAATAATCAATTAAATAAATAATGGGGTTTTAGTTCATGAATTGATCAATGCATTTAAGCTTGCAGCCCATCGCCAAGGGACCCCATTTTACTGCAAGTCCTACACTAACAACTGTTTTTCATGGGAACCTGGCAACTGTTTGCACATCATAGCTAAAATTAACATGTGTTATTTTCCTGGGTTAAAGCTCAACTGCCAAGTGCCTTATGGCTTTTAAAGGTGAGACCATCCCAAACACAGCACCTGAATTAGTATTAAAGGGGAATTAGTATTTTTTAAATGACGTGGTTGCCCTCTGGCATTTAAAGAATAATCAAGACCTGAAGAATGTAACTACTGTACATACGTAAAATAAACTCTTACTATTTCATGTGTATTCCACATGAGCAGGATGTGCTTCATGTGGATATTTCCATGTGAGGCACACAAATGTTAGTTTTCCCACATACTACTACACGAGTGTCCATTTTCCCACAAACTACTACACAAGTGTCCATTTGTTCACATACTACTACACAAGTGTATGTTTTCCCATATACTACTACACAAGTGTCCGTTTTCCCATATAATCCTACACAAGTGTCCGTCTTCCCACATCCCACTACATAAGTATCCGTCTTCCCAGTGGCGGAACTAGAGGGTCGTGGGCCCAGGTGCAAAAAATGCTTTGGGCCCCCCCCCCCCCCCTTCCCTACCATATTGAAAAATGATTGTGCGGCCCCCAGCCCCCGCTTTTATACGCCCAGACCCCATTTTATGTATGCTCGTGCCCCCCCCCCCCTTTTATTGTACTTACCTCGAGTGAAGTCTGGCTGCCTTGTACTGGACGACTTGTGCTGTGCTGTCTCTCGCTTCTCCGCTCCGCCCGTCTAGTCAGCTCAGCAGCTCCCTTCGGCGTCTCAGAGAAGCAACAGGCAGCCTGCGATTGGCTGCCTGTTGCTAGGCTACCGCCCGGAGTTGACCACTCCGGGCAGGAATGAATACATAGGTGCAGCAGCAGCATGGTGCAGGCAGGCAGGGTGCTGCTGCATCTATTCTGCATGCCCCGACGGCGTCCGACACTGCCACTCAGCTGCCACCAGGCAGCCAACCCCGTCCCCACGCCGCCCGCCCGCTTCCCCTCCTTCCCCCACACACAGTGACGGCGGCGCACAAATAAAAAATTCAAATGTTATGCCGGGCAGACGGCGCGGCGGCATCGGGCCCCTTTAACCTCTCGGGCCCCGGTGCACTGCACCGTCTGCACCGGCGGTAGTTCCGCCCCTGCGTCTTCCCATATACTACTACACAAGTGTCCGTTTTCCCATATACTACTACACAACTGTCCATCTTCCCATATACTACTACACAAGTGTCTGTCTTCCCATATACTACTACACAAGTGTCTGTCTTCCCATATACTACTACACAAGTGTCTGTCTTCCCATATACTACTACACAACTGCCCATTTTCCCATATACTACTACACAAGTGCCCGTTTTCCCATATACTACTATACAAGTGTCCGTTTTCCCATATGTCCATTTTCCCATATACGACTACACAAGTGTCCGTTTTCCCATATACTACTACACAAGTGTCCATTTTCCCGTATACTACTACACAAGTGCCCGTTTTCCCATATACTACTACAAAAGTGTCCGTCTCCCCATATACTACGACACAACTGTCCGTCTTCCCACATACTACTACACAAGTGTCTGTTTTCCCATATACTACTATACAACTGTCCTTTTTCCCACATACTACTACATAAGTGCCCGTTTTCCCACATAGTACTACACAAGTGTCTGTTTTCCCATATACTACTACACATCTGTCCGTTTTCCCACACACTACTACACAAGTGTCCATTTTCCCACATACTACTACACATCTGGCCGTTTTCCCAAACACTACTACACAAGTGTCCATTTTCCCATATACTACTACACAAGTGTCCGTCTTCCCCAGGGCCGGCGCCACCACTAGGCAGAGCTAGGCGTTTGCCTAGGGCGCCGGCCACTGGAGGGCGGTAATGAGCCACCGAGGAGAGGTACCATAGAGGTACCATAGAAAGCTGGGAGCAGGTAAGACAGTGGGCTTCCCTCTCCCTCCCCCCATCCCGCCCGTGAATCAACGCTATCCTCCCACCCCCCTGGACACGGAGGCTGTGGGCACACACACACACCCCCCCCCCCCCGGAGCACAGGCACCCGTTGCAGTATCGCCCGCAATCCCCCCTAAGCGCCGGCTGCAGTATCTCCCGGACCCCCCTCCTCCCGAAACGCGGCCGCCTGCCGCAGTATCGCTCGCACCCCCCCCGGAGCGCGCGCGCGGGGGGGGGGGGGGCATTGGGTGGCGGGCGGAGGATCTGCCTGGGGCGGGGGGGAGGCTTGCACCGGCCCTGGTCTTCCCATATACTACTACACAACTGTCCATCCTCCCACATACTACTACACATCTGGCCGTTTTCCCACATACTACTACAGAAGTGTCCGTTTTCCCATATACTACTACACAACTGTCCATTTTCCCATATACTACTACACAAGTGTCCATTTTCCCATATACTACTACACAAGTGTCCATTTTCCCACATACTACTACACAACTGTCCGTTTTCCCATATACTACTACACAAGTGTCTGTTTTCCCATATACTACTACACAAGTGTCCATTTTCCCACATACTACTATAAAAGTGTCCGTTTTCCCATATACTACTACACAACTGTCCGTTTTCCCATATACTACTACACAAGTGTCCATTTTCCCACATACTAATACACAACTGTCCGTTTTCCCATATACTACTACACAACTGTCCATTTTCCCATATACTACTACACAAGTGTCTGTTTTCCCATATACTACTACACAAGTGCCCGCTTTCCCATATACTACTATAAAAGTGTCTGTTTTCCCATATACTACTACCATAGGCGAATCTAGAATTATGGTAATGGGTGGTCCCAGATCTAGACAAAACAGGAGGGGGACCTTTGCGCGGCGTAGCCGCGCTGCAAAAAGGGGGCGTGGCCTCATGGGAAGGAGGTGTGGCATCACAAAAAGGGGTGTGGTATTACACTTTAGACCATACACAGTAATGCCCATTACACATTTTAGCAAACTCCGTAATACCCATTACACATAAAGCCACACGCCGTAATGCCAATTACACATAAGGCCACACACCATAATGCCCATTACACATTGTGCCACACATCATGATGCCCATTACATTCTATATAACAAACCGTAATGCCCATTACATATTTGCCACATAAGTGCTGCTTACCTACGTGCTCATTGCTATGGGGCTCTTGCTTGATGGCACCATAGTACCCATTATACATGATGCCGCACACCATAGTACCCATTACACATGATGCCGCACACTATAGTACCCATTACACATGATGCCGCACACCATAGTACCCATTACACATGATGCCGCGCACCATAGTACCCATTACACATGATGCCGCGCACCATAGTACCCATTACACATGATGCCGCACACCATAGTACCCGTTACACATGATGCCGCACACCATAGTACCCGTTACACATGATGCCGCACACCATAGTACCCATTACACATGATGCCAGGCACCATAGTACCCATTACACATGATGCTGCACACATAATGTCCCTTACACATGATGCTGCACACATAATGCCGCTTACACATGATGCTGCACACCTTAATGCCCAATGCACATTAAACCACACATTATGCGTAATGCCCCCACATACCGCCACTTGTAGCATCCCTTAAGCAATGCCCCCAAAAGTGCCACTTACTGTAAATTTTTATATGAGCCTTCGCTGCTGCTGCTGCAGGGAGAGATGGAGAGCGGTGCAGCTGCTTCTATAGGGAGAGGAGCAGAGCACAGCGCAGAGCACGCTCCCACTCCCCTCCTGGTGACCCCTCTGTAAGCCCCAGCAAGGGACGGGTTAATGACCCCCAGGAGGGTTTTACCAGCGCCCGCAGGGTTAACAGTCTGTCCGGCGGCCATTGAGTGACAGGCCGAAAACGTACCTGATTGGAGCCTGAGGGAGGAAGAGGCGGATGGAGGAAGAGGTGCCGGAAAACCCACAGAGGAGAAGCGTGAGGGGGGAGAACGAAAAGGCAGCCCAGCAGCAGCGTGGAGGAGACGGCGCAGAGTGAAGTGTCTGCCGCCGCCGGAGAAGAGATCCGGAGACGCGGTATACGTCTGGTGACCCCCGCCGACCTCAAGAGGGAGAGAGAGAAGGACGGAGCAGGCGCGACGTCACGGCCGCGACGGAGACATCGCGGCACGCTCCTGTGACCCCCGCCGACCCCGGGGAAGAGGAGAGACCAGGCGCGGCGTGTGCGGCCGCGTCCAGCCCTGATAGTGCGCGCAGGGAGACTGCGCACCCCCGCTGACCCCACCACCGCAGTGAGCTGCAAGTGACAGCCCATGGAGGCTGGTGACCCCCGCTGACCCCACCACCGCAGTGAGCCGCAAATGACAGCCCGCCGGAGAGAAGGGGCAGTAAGAGACTGTGACCCCCGCCGACTTCCCTAACATCCAGCAGCTTCAGGCCATCGGAGAGGCCTGTGGCCCTTACAAGCCATCGTGGGGATCACCTGCATTAAAGGCGCCACAAGTAGTGTGGCTCCTGAGGACTGCACTGCGCCCAACACACCCAGCAAGTGCCTCTCAAACGTAAGTCTGCCCCTGGGGCAAGTGATACTGACACCCCTGTACAGTGTGGAGAGGAACATAGAGAGGAAGAGACCTGTCCCCTGCAACATTAACTGCGTAGCCACTTAACTGCACCCACTAGCGACCTGTAGAGTGACTCTAACTGGTTTAGTCTGCACGCTGCCAAGAGAAAAGTACCCTTACTGATGCCCCAATTGTCACGTTCATTTATGCAAGGAAACGTAAGCGACTATAAGGGCTCCCGGGCCTCCTTGCCATATCGCCAACTACCCCCATCCATGAGTGGGAAAGATCTCCTGTGGAACAATATCGCCACCTTGTGGGCCAAGCCCCAAATTGCGACACCCCTATAGGATCTGCAAGAAAGTAATCAACTACCTTAAGTCCTATGCATAGGCCCTACAACAGGACTGACCGGTCTTAAGTAACAGAGGGTGCACCCAGGTATTCAGGATTAGCCTGTGCATTTATTTGATGGTGATTTGCTGACATAAAATTGTGAATGTACTGTGTGTAGTAAGGCTCACTCACATCTGGCGCTATCCCTGTACTCGAATGTAAATAGTATACCCGTTCAGCGGAGGTTAGTGCTGGCTCTCCAAGCCACAGCGATAGGCCAGGTACTGAGTGACCCCATAGTCTGTTGAGGATACATTGTTATTGTCTAAGTATACTGAGAATATTCATGTTGTTTTTGCATAGATTAAGGTATACTGCCTTTATTGTATTGTGATGTTGTGAAAATATTGTTAAGTCATTACGTGAAAGAGGTTGACGGTCGCAGTGACCGGTTTTAGAATAAAAGGTCAACCTAATCCTGTTGTCGATTGTCCTGTGTCCATTCCTGCATCACGAGAAGACTCCAGACTTAAACCCGTGGGATCGGGGAAGCACGACCCCCACCGCATCCATAAGGTAATCCCCCTTCAGGTGCTTACAATTCTTTGGCGTCACGAACAGGATCTAGTCAACGCGGAGTATAATCCGATACCAGGATGGACGCAGTACAGGTCAGAGGTGGACAACCACCCGTCGTGGCCCCCAGCGGCAATCAACAGGTGGCCGCCCCAGTGGTAATACCTGCACCCGCAACGGCACCTCACGCTCCCATTACACTGCCCTACTACTTCGGGGCCCCATGGATGCTGACATACAGTGGGGACCCCAACAAGGGCGCCACCTTCACGGCCTTCAAGAACCAGATGAAGTCCATGGCCCAACTCTACACCCCGAGAGAAGAGCAGAGGGTACAGATCCTCATCGGCCAACTCACGGGCTCCGCCCTCAGCGAGGTCGAATCGTGGGCGGACGATCAAAAGACAGACACCGAACAGATCTTGAACCGGCTGGCCACGATCTTCGAGACCGCCACCCTCCCAGAGTTGAAGATGCAACTCTACGGTCGGAAACAGCGACCAGGCGAAACCCTCCGGGACTTCGCCCTTAGCCTACAGAAGGCCCTGAAGCTCGTCCAAGCGGCCGACAAAGATGAGGTTCGTAACAGTGACGAGGCTCTCACTCTCCAGTTCGTGGAGGGAGCGTCGAACCCCATCATCCAGACCCAGCTACGAATCCTAAAGATGCAGATGCCGGGAAAGTCCTTTGCCGACTTTAAGAACACCGCCATCCTGACCATCGGGAATCACGCTGACCCCGAAGTAGAATATCCGGAGATGGCGGGGGATCGAGGATCTGTGGCCACGAGCTCTGAACAAATCGGCCGATTAAAAGACCGGACCACCCAGAGTTGCCAACCGCCAGCGGGAAATCCAGACCAATCCCTCCAGCGCCAGGTGGAAGACCTGACCCTCGTAATGGCTGCAATGGAGCGAGACATACGCCAGCTGACACAGCAAACCGCGTCTAACCGCGGGGAGGCCAGATGGAAGACGGAAGGACAGCAGTCGAACCGGAATCGATGGGACCCACCCCGAGAATATGGGAGGCGAGCCTCAGACCAGGACGACCATCAAGGCCGGCCCATCTGTCGACACTGTCAGGAAGGCCGAACCTCGGGGAGAACACCGGGAGTAGACTCAGACCCGGAGGAATGGTGGGCCCAATATGTAGGACAATGCCCGAGGATCCCAGTAGTGATCAACGGGATAGAGACAGTGGCCACGATCGATACCGGGTCACAGGTATCCATGATCCAGTTACCCACTCTCCAAAAGTATTGGGGAAAAGAAGTACCGTTCAGACAGCCCCCCACGCAAGTGAAGGTGGTCGCTGCCAATGGCCGAGAGGTCGTCTGCAACGGGTACTGGGAAGCAGATTTGCAGATTGGACGAACTTGTTTACCCAGGCAGGGGTATTTAGTGATCACCTGCGGGGAAGGGAGAGTTGCCCCCATCATCCTGGGCATGAACATACTAAGGAATTGCCCTGAAGAGCTGATTGCAGCGTTAAGACAGGAACCAGTTAACCAAGACCAGGCTGGGGAGATCACCCAACAGCACATAATCTGCGTCCAGGGGAGCCAAGTGGAGAAGAGAGTGCTGGCCCCGCGTACCCAAGGGACCGTCAAGTGGTTTAACATCCGAAGGGGATATGGCTTCATCAACCGGAACGGCACAAGGGATGACGTTTTTGTTCATCGGACAGCCCTAAGGAAGTGCCACTCGCGGAGACTTCTGTGCGGTCTCAGAGAAGGCGAGACAGTGGAGTTCGATGTGGTGGAGGAGGAAAAGGGTGCTAAAGCGGTGAACGTGACGGGTCCAGGTGGGGTGCCAGAGAGAAGAAACCGGCCGGGCCCCGACAGGCGTCCTTTCCGCAGGCGTGCCCATTGGTGCCAAAGTGGACAGATGGAGGCACTGAATTCCCTCAGCCCAGTCTCACGGCATCTACTCTCAGGAGTGAACCTTGTCCCCGCCAATAGAGGAGAGAAGCCGCTCGCTGAAGAGGAGTGGAATCACCTCACCCCTATCGTTAACAGTCATCCACGGCGTAGATTTCACCATAAATGGGAGGCTGAGCCCTACGTGGCCACCAAGAGCCCGACGGCAGCAATCGAAGTCCACCAAAGCGGAGAACCAGACGGGACTCGACTGCACTGGGTACATCGCAACCAGCCTAAGTCATGCTCTCGACAGACGGAGGCCCCTACCGTCACCCCCGGGACCATGCCCAGGGGCCCGCAGGAACTGCTGTTGAACGTAGGGTGGAGCATACCGTCCATCCCGGCTATACTGACCACAGAACCTGTAGAGGACTACGTGACCCCGCCGCCAGAAGAAGCGCCAGCGTTACCGGTGAGGCGGTCGTATGCTACCAGCCCGATACCAACAATACATTCCCAAGCCCGAAGGGCCTGTCATTATTGTATCTAGATATGTTCTACTGTTATTTATGATGCCGTTCTTAATTTACAGTTGTTGTGATGTTATACCTTTGTGTGAGGAAGAGACTTTGTGATTTTGGGACTTACGTCACAATGGTGTACGTGAGGACACGCCCACAAAAAAGTATGGGCGGATGTAAGCCCCAGCAAGGGACGGGTTAATGACCCCCAGGAGGGTTTTACCAGCGCCCGCAGGGTTAACAGTCTGTCCGGCGGCCATTGAGTGACAGGCCGAAAACGTACCTGATTGGAGCCTGAGGGAGGAAGAGGCGGATGGAGGAAGAGGTGCCGGAAAACCCACAGAGGAGAAGCGTGAGGGGGGAGAACGAAAAGGCAGCCCAGCAGCAGCGTGGAGGAGACGGCGCAGAGTGAAGTGTCTGCCGCCGCCGGAGAAGAGATCCGGAGACGCGGTATACGTCTGGTGACCCCCGCCGACCTCAAGAGGGAGAGAGAGAAGGACGGAGCAGGCGCGACGTCACGGCCGCGACGGAGACATCGCGGCACGCTCCTGTGACCCCCGCCGACCCCGGGGAAGAGGAGAGACCAGGCGCGGCGTGTGCGGCCGCGTCCAGCCCTGATAGTGCGCGCAGGGAGACTGCGCACCCCCGCTGACCCCACCACCGCAGTGAGCTGCAAGTGACAGCCCATGGAGGCTGGTGACCCCCGCTGACCCCACCACCGCAGTGAGCCGCAAATGACAGCCCGCCGGAGAGAAGGGGCAGTAAGAGACTGTGACCCCCGCCGACTTCCCTAACATCCAGCAGCTTCAGGCCATCGGAGAGGCCTGTGGCCCTTACAAGCCATCGTGGGGATCACCTGCATTAAAGGCGCCACAAGTAGTGTGGCTCCTGAGGACTGCACTGCGCCCAACGCACCCAGCAAGTGCCTCTCAAACGTAAGTCTGCCCCTGGGGCAAGTGATACTGACACCCCTGTACAGTGTGGAGAGGAACATAGAGAGGAAGAGACCTGTCCCCTGCAACATTAACTGCGTAGCCACTTAACTGCACCCACTAGCGACCTGTAGAGTGACTCTAACTGGTTTAGTCTGCACGCTGCCAAGAGAAAAGTACCCTTACTGATGCCCCAATTGTCACGTTCATTTATGCAAGGAAACGTAAGCGACTATAAGGGCTCCCGGGCCTCCTTGCCATATCGCCAACTACCCCCATCCATGAGTGGGAAAGATCTCCTGTGGAACAATATCGCCACCTTGTGGGCCAAGCCCCAAATTGCGACACCCCTATAGGATCTGCAAGAAAGTAATCAACTACCTTAAGTCCTATGCATAGGCCCTACAACAGGACTGACCGGTCTTAAGTAACAGAGGGTGCACCCAGGTATTCAGGATTAGCCTGTGCATTTATTTGATGGTGATTTGCTGACATAAAATTGTGAATGTACTGTGTGTAGTAAGGCTCACTCACATCTGGCGCTATCCCTGTACTCGAATGTAAATAGTATACCCGTTCAGCGGAGGTTAGTGCTGGCTCTCCAAGCCACAGCGATAGGCCAGGTACTGAGTGACCCCATAGTCTGTTGAGGATACATTGTTATTGTCTAAGTATACTGAGAATATTCATGTTGTTTTTGCATAGATTAAGGTATACTGCCTTTATTGTATTGTGATGTTGTGAAAATATTGTTAAGTCATTACGTGAAAGAGGTTGACGGTCGCAGTGACCGGTTTTAGAATAAAAGGTCAACCTAATCCTGTTGTCGATTGTCCTGTGTCCATTCCTGCATCACGAGAAGACTCCAGACTTAAACCCGTGGGATCGGGGAAGCACGACCCCCACCGCATCCATAAGGTAATCCCCCTTCAGGTGCTTACACCTCTATCCGAGTGGACATTTGAAATATTGTGCGCGCTGTTGTTGTGCGTGACATCGGGGGAGCACGCCGGGCGCCGGCACCACATGATTAAAAGGGGGGGGGGCTGAGGTGAAAGCGGGGAGAAGAATTGACAGTCATTGACAGCTGGGCAGAGAGCAGGGGGCTGCCCGGCTGTATTCAGAGCACTGCAGGTCACGGCTGTTTGAAATAATACCCCTTTCACAACAGAAAATGCAGGGATTTACCCGGGAATATGGTCCCAGGATCATGCAGGGACATTCCCAGGCTGACCCCTTATACACCAGCCTGCATTTTCTGGTGTGAGGGGGAGAGACAACCACTCCCCTCTCCCTACCCCCCTTTAACCAACCAGCTATATCTTCGGAACCAACTGACCCATTTACATGAGATCAGTATCATATTGAAGAAATTTTGAGTTGGCTTCAAATGATTTTGGTCCCGTGAAACTGGGCTGTTTGGTTCCAGAGAAATCTGCCCTCAAAGAACATAAACAGTCATGAAATTACATTTAAGAAAAAAAAAAAAAAAAAAAAAAAAAGTTTAACCTCAATATCCCT
Source organism: Crinia signifera (assembly GCF_055691185.1). Classification (NCBI taxonomy): domain Eukaryota; kingdom Metazoa; phylum Chordata; class Amphibia; order Anura; family Myobatrachidae; genus Crinia; species Crinia signifera. The sequence continues at coordinate 18,487,483 of NC_139228.1, read as the reverse complement.
GGAACCAATTAACCCATATGGATCCAGCCTGGTATCAGATTGAAGGCCCAGCAATTTGGGTTAGACTGAGATCAACCTCGAGCTTCAGTGATGCCGAAGGGGGAACTGGCAGCCGTTGAACTGGGTGGGGGTCGGAAGTAGCGGGTCCCATGTTATCCTATAGGGAAAACGCTCCAGGTTTGCCTGGCAGTATCTCCGGTTCCCAGGGGGCTAGAAACACGGGGCTGGGCTTGTTGGAAAGCCCCATCCCTCAGCTACAAAATGGGCTAATGGGTGGTCCTGTGCACCCCCGGACCACCCCCTAGATTCGCCTATGACTACTACACAACTGTCCGTTTTCCCATATACGACTACACAACTGTCCATTTTCCCACATACTACTACACAAGTGTCAATTTTCCCATATACTACTACGCAAGTGTCCGTTTTCCCATATACTACTACGCAAGTGTCCGTTTTCCCATATACGACTACACAAGTGTCCGTTTTCCCATATACTACTACACAAGTGCCCGTTTTTCCATATACTACTACACAACTGTCCATTTTCCCATATACTACTACACAAGTGTCAATTTTCCCACATACTACTACACAAGTGTCCGTTTTCCCACATACTAATACACAACTGTCCATTTTCCCATATACTACTACACAAGTGTCCGTTTTCCCACATACTACTACACAAGTGTCCGTTTTCCCACATACTGCTACACAAGTATCTGTGGCGGGCTAGGCAGGGTGCCAGTACACTTTATAGCATTTAGGGCTGCACCAACTGCCTGTCAGCCTGCAGTGGGCTGATGTCACGTACTATTGGCAGACAGCAGCGCCAGCCTGTCCTCTCATTCCATGAAGCTAGTTTAGCTCCGCCAACCATAACAGGCAGGGTGGCCAGGCTCCGTGGCTCCTCACATGGCCGTAACAACGAAGGTGGAGTTTCTTCCCCAACCCCCACCATATTCAGCTAGCCACCAGTGTATGCTGGAAGCCAGCTGTGCAGGGCCTCCTTACATGTGGAAGACAGCTGCTGGCTTCGCCTCCTGCGCTGGGGCCCTGCAAGGAGAGAGCTCTGCATCAGGCAGAGGGCCAGATGCAATAAGCTTCAAAAGTGATAAAATGGAGAGTTATAAACAACCAACCAATCAGCTCCTGTCTGACAATTTTCAAACATAGTCTGTGACATGGCAGGTAGGAGCTGATTGGCTGGCTGTTTATCCCCCAGCCATACAAACAGCCCAAACATGTAAGTGAAAAGTGCATGGCCTCATGATCTCTAAATATATATTTGTGTATGTACAGTATGTATGTACAGGTATGTATGTGTGTGTGTGTGTGTGTGTGTGTGTGTGTGTGTGTGTGTGTGTGTGTGTGTGTGTGTGTGGGGGGGTAATGATAGGTATATAGTCAGGGGTTAAAGTGAGGGGGAACGCGGTGGAACTGAGTTCTACTACCTCTAAGGGTGAGGTCGAACACTTTAACCTCCACACTGCATACCTCCCAACTGTCCCGCCTAACGTGGGAATGTCCCGGTATTTTGGGACGTTCCCGCGTCCCTCCCGTGGCCGGCAGTGTTCGGCGGGGGGGGGGGGGGGGGGGGGGGGGGGTGTTTGGTGAGAGTCCCCCCCATGTAGTCTGTGAATAGACACAGCATCTATTCTTTCAGGCAGAGGGGCTGGGGGCTGGCCAGTAGCTTACAGAGCTGCTGGGCATGCCCCCCATCGGCAAAAATGGGGGTGTGGTCTCATGGCAGCATAGACCACGCCCCCTTTTTGGCAGGCCACGTTCCCCCAAAATTAGCCTTTGTGTTTAGCATCTACAATGTTGCCAGGTATGACATTTGCCCTGTATGGTAATTCTCACAGAAAAGCATTCTAGTTTGCAGGGGCATGGCCGGTGCTAGGGTGTCCAGCGCCCTCCTGCAAACCATACATTTTGCGCCCTTTCACATTGCCATTGCAACAAGCTGCAGCCCGATTGTGGGAGCGTATGCAACATGCGATCCTATGGAGGATCTCGGGTGCATGTACATGAATGCATACACCATCTCAGTGCTGTGTCCGCAAAATGTTGAATGCACTAAAGGTGCCCATACACGCTGTGAGAATCGCAAACTTTATGGGCTAGATCGCATCGCATGGCATGCATGCAATGTGTGTGCGATGCGATCCGAAAGCAGTACAAAAAGTATGTGCAGCACTCGTGACTGAGGGGGAAACGAGGGGAGAGAAGGAGGAGATGGAAGAAGAGGGGAGGAGATAGAGGGGGCGGAGTGTTGAGGACTGGCAGGGGCACAGGCACAGCACACTGAGAAGAGGGAAGGAAGGGGAGGCGCCGCTGCTGCCTGTTCGTCATTTGATTGACAGCTGACAGGCGCAGGGAGATTTGGGTAGGGGGCGGATCCGGACATGACATGTCATCCAGGCATTTACAGACAGCGCTACATGCCTCAGCGCAAGTGTCCGTGAGGAAGAGGGGGCAGGTTGCAGGAGGAGGACAGTGTGTGCACGGTGCAGGAAGCTGCTCAGCCTCTCCATACTGCCGCCCGCTGTCAGACAGGCGCTGTGGGCGGCGTGCAGGAGGCAGTGACAGTGAGGGCTGAGGCAGCGTTAGCAGAGCAGGGAGGGAGACAGCGCCTTTTCAGCATGGTGCCTCCCTGCTTTGCAGGAGCTGCTGAGTGGGTAGCGCCTGCCCTGTGCATGGGGTTGCCAAAAACCCTACCACTGGCCCTGTCTCTGCCTAATGGGGGGAGGGGAGAGGGGTTAATTAGGTGGCCTAGAGAAATGAGTTCCCCCACCTTTGCATGACCACTTTAAGCCCTGTATATAGTATATAAGGGGTGGGGGGGTTGTCATTTATTTATAAAAGGAATGTTGGGAGTAGGTGATTTGCATATGTATATAAGGGGTATTTGTGTGGGGGTGATAGGTATATAGTATATTTAGGGTGTGTTATGTTGATAGGTATAATCTATATATGTCTAGTGTCTTTGTGTCTCAGAAACACTGTCATCTGTTGGCAGCGAGTAAAATTACATCTCTTTCTCACACATGCACAAACAAAAAAAGGCAATTACAAGGTAGCAGACTAGCTTTCGAAGCATTAGCTTCGAGTGGGCTTACTAGTATAGTATATTTGTGTGTGAGGGTTATATAGGTATATAGTAGGGATGTGCATCGGCCACTTTTCGCATTTTGGGTTTTGGGTTCTGATTACCTTCAGGTTTTGGGTTCTAGTGGGTTTTGCCAAAACACACCCTCAACGTTTTGGGTTCTGATTTTTTTTTTTCAAAAAAGCATAAAAAACACTAAAATCACAGTTTTTTTTTTTGCTCCTATGCTATTATTAAGCTCAATAGCATTCATCTCCACTCATTTCCAGTCTATTCTGAACACCTCACACCTCACACCTCACAATATTGTTTTTAAATGAAAAGGTTGCACGGAAGTAGTTGGATAACTATGATAAGCGACACAAGTGGGCGACACAAACACTGGACTGATAGGGCACACTTAATAGCACCCCTGGACTGATACGGCACACTTAGCATCACCTCTGGACTAATACAGCACACTTGGCAGCACCCCAGGAATTATACGGCAGACCTTGCTCACCCCTGGACTGATATGGCACACTTAGCATCACCCCACGATTCTATTCTCCCTCCACGCTCTTGTGGATGGTAGGGCATGAAATACCGCCTGTTGGCACATGTCGACTCAAAAATAAAATGTGAAAAACGCATGTCAACCTTTTTACTGTCAACCTTCCCCATGTCGACCTAATGCTCGTGTCAACCTAATGACCCTGTCAACCTAAAGCCATGTCAACCTTTTTCATGTGTCGACCTAAGACCTTCAGTGGTCAAACAAATGCAAGTCGACCTTTTGTATATAGACATAGTGACCATATACCACCTATTTTACAAGCAGACTTCTATTGTACATACATTTCTAGACGTATCCTGATTGAGCGTCTCTATAATCCGTCACCCCTACAGCACAGCACCCTGCCCCATTTCTTCATACTTTGTTATATATAATGTGCCTTTTCCCCATGTCAGTACTTTCTTTCATTGCCCCCCCTTCCCTTTTGCAGAGTTTAATTCCCCATTCCTAGCAAGTAATGTGTCTGCTTTTAATGCTTCTGATTATATAACTGACCTATTCTGCTACCTCCTCGAGAGAGGATAATGCTTTTATCTTCCTGTTTCCTTGATTAATGCATCTCTCTGTACAGTGCAGGATTTATGCAAACACCCAGCAGTGCTGTAAGGAACTCTTGATAAGCACATGATAAATGTGCGATTCTCTCGAGGAGGGCCTGGGGATTCCGCAAACTGTGTATTTGGTCGCAACTTGAAGACAAGTGAAGAATATCAAGATTGAAATATATCATTGATGTTTGTTTCCTTTTGAAAATGGGACAATGTCTGACTATCAAACAATACTAATGTTTAAATGACTTTCTTGTAAGTGGCTAGTAAGTCACATATGCGTTTGTTCCTGCGACCATTCTTGTTACCGCTGCGGCTGTGGTAATCTGTAAATCATCCCCTCAGCACAGTACACTCACCCCTCCAGCCCAGTACACTAACCCAACTCATCCAAGCTCAGTACACTTACTCCCCAAGCACAGTATACTCACCCCCCCCCAAGCACAGTACATTGGGAGGGAGGGACAGACAGATAGGATTGACACAGATGGGGTAGCATTGAGCATAAACAGAATCCACAGAACATTTTAGTGATTGCCAGACAGTATACCGAGATCCCCCAGTGATTGTCATACAATACAGTGCTTTCCAATGAATGTTACACAATACATAGAGCATCCCAGTTACCTCTATAAAACAAAAAGCGCATCACAGAGACAAAACTGGTAATATACAAAAGTGATGTTAGGACGTCATTCGGCAATGTTTAAGCAAGTCCACCAAGGCCAATATTGAATGTGTAGCATCCGGAAATTGTAGTTAATGAATCCCCTAAATCAGGGACGGATTAAGCCTTTGGGGGGCCCCGGTCACTTTAGACAGGGGGCCCTCTCTCGCAGTCATTACTGGCCGCAAACTGCACAGGAGAATATTACACTGTCAAAACACAGAGTTGAAGCAGTATTAACTTGGTCAATGGGTAACTGCGGGGGTGTGTGTGTGTGTTAATATATATACATATACCACATGAAAAGCCAGTGTTTGTCCCTCTGTACCTTACTCTGTAGGAGACCTCACAGGCTCAGCGCTGCCTCTGATTAAAAACCCTCCCACGACTAGGTCGCTGCTGCTGCTGTACTACATGGGCCTGAGAAGCTTATAATGAGCTCCACCAAGCAGAGCTCAGCACAAGCTGCTCAGCCTCTGACCTCTTGTGCAAAATCTCATGGGACTTAATCAACTCCCAGTAGTGCACTGCACACTTGTGCAGTCAGTGTGCCTTGGCTCCCGATGCTCAGCACCATTAATCATTGTCACATTGGAAGATAGGTGAAGCTGCAGCACTACCCCACTCACATTCGCAAAAACCAACAGGGGGGGCCCAGGGATACTGAATACCCCCCCCCCCCCCCGAGCCCCCCTTGATCCAGCCCTGCCGTATATAGCGTCTGTTATTGGGTCATGCAAACTGATCCCAGATTCTATGGGGTTGATCCTATTAGATGCTATTAATTCAGCAATGTGAATCGTCACAGCAGCGGCATCCAGAATTTGCTGGCATTTAAACGCTGTTGGAATGGCACCTCACATCCTTCGCAATTAATATGATAGACTCGTAAGTGTTAACACCGGATAACAAGTTCATTTATATCAGGTGAGAAAAAGGTTTCACTCTATGGCCTTTATTCAGATCTGATCACAGTACAAATTTGTTTGGAAAAAGGGCAAAACCATGTGCACTGCAGGTGGGGCAGATGTAACATGCAGAGAGAGTTAGATTTGTGTGAGTTATTTTGTTTCTGTGCAGGGTAAATACTGGCTGCATTATTTTTACACTGCAATTTAAATTTCAGTTTCAACACACCCCACCCAAATTTAACTCTCTCTGCACATGTTACATCTGCCCCACCTGCAGTGCACATAGGCCCTTATTCTGGTTGGTGCGGCCGGAGCCGCACACGGTGCCCCGGCCGCACAAACCAAGCCCCGCCCACGAGACGGATCGCCACGGCCGTCCGTACACGGACGGCTGGCGATCCGCATAAAAATGGTGGAGGCGTACGCCTCCACCATGGTGGGAGCTGCCCCCTGCATTCGATGGTCGTCGACCATCGAAGGCAGGTCCGTACGCCCCAGCAGCTCCCGCAAGCTGAGACCACACGGACAATCGTCCGTGTGGTAGCTTGTATGGGGGCTGAAAGCTGACATCCGGCGACGTCAGCTTTCCGCCCCCATGAGCTGCGTCATGCCCTCATTTCCATGCATACGCCCCGCGTTTGCATGGGAACGCCCATGAAACGCGGGGCGTACACATAGGGAAATGAGGGGATGAAGCCCCTCACGCCCCTATACGCCCCCTTTGCGGCGGACGAAATACGTCTGCGGCGAAGGGGGCTGCACATGCGCAGAATGACCTCTGCGCATGTGCAGACTGTAAACATCGGCGGTACGGCCGCACGCCATGGTTTTGCCCATTTTCCAAACAAATTTGTAATGCAATCAGATCTGAATAAGGGCCTATGTTTTAATGAGACGTCTTTTGACCATTTCCACTGGCAGTTCTGCAGTAAAGTACAGATCTAAGCATTGTTGCAACTGTATTAAACACATACAAATGTTAAACAGTGAAACGTGACATACATGTCAGACAATATTGCAATGTCTACACTCTCCCCATTCATTTAGGATTAAATTAAGCTAAAACGAGTAGTGTTTTAAGAGGAAAAGGAACATTTTTAAATGAATGAAGGGGTGTTCCGAAAGTGTTAATGGGTTGGACTTTAAAGAGATTCCAATGTATCCTCAAACCTTACAAATAAAGAATAGATGGGCAGTGGGCTTACACCTTGAAATGCAATAGCTGGCAGAAAGGAAGGCTTGACTTGAGTACACAAGTAAGTGGTTTAGGTAATTGGTCTCATATCTGGTTTATATGCAGTCAGTGACTATGTTATAATCATAGTTGCCTACCCTCCCAGATCTTGCAGAAGGCTCCAATATCAGCCATAAATCTCCTGCTGTCTGGCATTGTACTCCTAATCTCCCAAACTCTTCAAATTCTGCCAAGGGTGCAACTAAAACTGGTTTCACATTGCAAAAACCTGCTTTTAACTCGTTTTTGTAAACTTTTTTTAATTGGGTCAAAAGCCAGTTAAACCCCTTTCATATTGCATGTTGTAAAGTTATATTGCAGTTTCAATACCATTTTTGTACCTTCAGATTCAACCCGTTTCACCCATAGAAAGCCATACAATGTCATTTTAAATGTTTTTTTCCTGCTTGTGGGCAGGGATAATGTGTGGTTATCATTTGTAGCAAATACCGTTTCTGAGCTGTTCAGACTGCAGTGAAAACGGCTCAGAAACGTGTAGGATCCTGCTTTTAACACGTTTCAAAATACCGGTATTTTGTAACCGGTAAATTGATTGTGGAGCTTTCATATTGCAGCTGGTACCGTTTTAAAGCAGTTAAAAATTGACAATATGTCGTGTTAAAACTGCAATGTGAAAGGGGCTTAAGAAGTTTCTTTGCAAGTATAGTGATTTGCTTTAATCATTGTGATTTGCTGTAGATGCTCAGGAGTCCCTGTTGATGGCTCTCATTATCCCCTTTGTGGGAATCCCTGACAGGAGAGAGATGGTATACACTACAGGGACTTCTTATCTGTGCTGGTGTGAACTCATCCATAATGTGCTGCTGCTGGTAGTGAGTAACTTAGGTTAATAGTTCTTGTTAGTAATTGTTCTTTATTTAAACACATTTGTTTAATTACAATGTCCATAATGATTTGGCTAATTCTATAAGGGTATAGAAAACAGCACATCCAATAAATATAGGTAGTGCCTACAAGGTGCACACAGTCCAGTGTTTACAATAAAATAGCAGTTAATACACTGAAAATCATATAAACATACTTTTTTGCTTATGGATGAATTTACACAAGGTCAAATTGCATTTGTAATTTATTGCATTCATGGCATTTATTGTATAATGTGGTGAGCGAGGGGGACCAGGTAATGATTTTTAAATGTTGACAACTATGTAAATGATTGCTTAGCTTTTAAATAAACAATAAAACTGCAAGTAAGACAAAGACTAGTGATGGTTGCCATTGGCGATCAGAGCTCACGCGTGTTGTGGTATGTTATCATCTCCCTCACACACGCCGTTTGCTAGCAGCAGGCCTCATAGTATTGCATTTCATAACACTGCATGGATCATTGGATAAGAAGACTGCTTACTAAGAAACTCTAATTTATATCCAACAAGTGCCATTACAGATTATTATTCTCATTATACAACTCTGCTTTTGACATTTTGCCCTCTAAAGTGCCCCTATTTATTGCTGGATAGACCGAAAAAAGCATGATCCATTTATCTAATGATACAACCACAAATTGTATAAAACCTTTTTACTTACATGCTTTTCGCTTCATTTTAGTACCTTTTCTATAGCTAAGGTGAGGGAAACAGGAATGTGAAGGTTATCTTTTGTACTACGCTTCCACAATCAATGACATGTATTAATTTTTTCTTTCTTTATTCCATTTATAAAATAATGATTTTCAATGATAGAACATTCTATTAGGGTAGTCCTTGGACAGATGAAATGTTAGCAGTTACACAAAGAAACAGACATTTATTCCAGATCCTTTAATTATTTCATGGTAAGATTGCAAGAGATTTAGGCTGATCACCAAGTGCAGTGGTTCTCAAACTCGGTCCTCAGGACCATGGCTGCCGTTAGGAATTTTGGGCCTTGGGCTGATTTCCAGTCTGGGCCCCCCCTCCACCACTTCACTTACCGCCCCCGACTCCTGGTCCCCCATCCCCTCTCAGCTCACAGCCCCTTCCAACTCAGCGGGCAATTAAAATGCAGCACTGGCTAGTGAGCCAATCAGAGCTTGCGTGCCATCAGCTGCTCTGATTGGCTAACGTTACACGAGCTCCGATTGGCTCTAAAGCTGGTGCAGCATTTTAATTGGCCGCTGATGTACTGAGTTGAAGAAGCCTTCCTCTGTGACCTGCTTCGTTTAGCGCACTGAGCATAGTGCAGGCAGCACGGGGGGTTGCATGATGCATTGGGCAAAATTAGTTGCCCAGGCCCTTCCATCTCTCTCAGAGAGGTCGGGGACAGCTGTACCTACAGTACCCCTACAATGGCGGCCCTGTTCAGAACTCACACAGTTCACTTTTTTTAGGTCATCCAATAGGTGCACTCATTGCTGACTGATACATTTTAAAAGATCCACAGGTGGAGATAATTATTTCACTTGATTCTGTGAAGAGACCTGAAAAACATGCACTGTGTGGGGTCCTGAGGCATAGTTACCTACCCTCCTGCATTCTGCAGGAGACTCCCTGAAATAGCAGCAATCTCCCTCTCTCCCTCATTGGTCTAGCAATCTCCCTCATGTCACCTAGCCCACATTACACTGTTACATTTTGGGGGGGGGGGGGAAAGGAATGCGAGACAAATACATTTACATTGAATCATCTGCACCATTTCCCAGCACTTTACCAAGTATAGAAGTTCTCACTAACTGCTCTGGGGCTCATCTACATTTGGATATAAGTAATTTTAAAAGATTCCTCTAAGATGTAGCAGTACACACCCACGCTTCTAGGTGCCATGTTCACAATCTCTTTTCACAATCTCTCCATATATGGAACTAGGCCACGCCCTTTGGCTGGAGCATGACACACCCCCTCAATGGGGCGCTGTGTAAAATTCTGCTACCAACTATAATCTCCCTGAAACTAGTTTTCAAAAGTAGGCAAACATGGTCCTGAGTTGTGATCTAGTGCAATTTGTAAAAAAAAAAAAAAGGGGGTAACATTTTCAAATTCTGGTTCCGTAGCATGCTTGCCATATCATCCTGTATGCAAAAGAAATTGAATAGATGAGGTTTAGGCAATATGTGTACCCAGCGAACGGATCCAGAGCAACCGCTGCAGCCGTGTTGCATTCTACAGCATGACTCTCCCTCACGATAAATCAGTGCTATAGTCTGGAATCAGAGCACTGATTTGTGCCATAATTACATATTGCACGCTGATTTGTGGCAAAACTGCCTTGATAAACAGTGCTCTGTGTATTGTTTATTGTGTGCAATGTGTGGGTTCTCACACCCTGAATCCTAAATGTACTGCTATATCGGGTGCCAGACGGCTTTCATGACAAAAAACCGTGAATATCTCATGTCAACCTTTGACTGTCAACCTAATGCTTGTGTCAACCGTCCAACGCTGACGATCTTAGCCATGTCGACCTATTTCACGTGTCGAACTAAGCCATATTGACCTTCAGTAGTCGACCCAATGCAATGACCCATACCCATTTCTAATATGTCAGGGAATTATAATATATATTAATTTCTACTTTAAAATATAAGATGAACTTGTATTACTTATCGAAGACAGCATCGTAGCTAAGGTTTTTATTGTATTTTTAAAAGTTGTATATGTTTTGGCTCTGATACCATTAAAAAAATCTTAGAACAGTGCAATAGATTATAATATGATATAATAGTATGATAATTCTTTAAAGTTGGGGCAGCACGGTCGGTGTAATGGTTAGCATTACTGCCTCACAGCACTGAGGCCATGGGTTCTATTCCCACCATGGCCCTAACTGTGCAGAGTTTGTATATTATCCCTGTGCTTGCATGGGTTTACTCCGGGCACTCCGGTTTCCTCCCACATTCCAAAAGTACACTGGTAGGCTAATTTGCTCCAAATAAAATTAACCCTAGAATGCCTGTGTGTGCGCGTGTACATGTGGTAGGGAATATAGATTGTAAGCTCCACTGGGGCAGGGACTGATGTGAATGTTCAACTATACTCTGCAAAGCACTGCGGAATATGTGTGCGCTATAAAAGAAATGGTTAATAAATAATAAAGTTTTCCTATTCAATGCATATTATTATTATAATCACCATCATTATTATTATTATTATTATTATTATTATTATTATACTATTAGTATTTGTTGTAATAGTTTTCATGGCCCTATAGACCAATGTTTTTATGCTGTACTTTGTATTAGTAACAGTAGTTTATATAGTGCTTATATATTACCAGTGTTTTACACATAATATTTTTTTATTCATGTTAGTCTTGTGGAACCTGATGTTTTTATTCCCCAGACACTGACAGACAAAAAGGTTAATTTTGATAGTCCAAAAAAATTATCAGAATAGTTTCTTGGGATTGTTTTAGGTCACCTTAACATTTGGTAAAAAAAACACACACACAAAGGAGGGGAGAACATTCAAACACCACACAGATAAGCTGCTGGTAGGGTTCAGACCAATTGCCCCAGCACTGTGAGGCTGCAATGTAAGCCACTGTGGCACCATGTTGCTTTGGAACGCTAGAAAAACCTTGGAGAATAATAAAAAGATTGCACTATGTTTATGTGAGAGGCCAGAGATGTACACGGACACTCAGACCACAGACAAAGCTGCATGCTGCATTGTGTGATAATCTGAGAATCACAGAGAGACTGGGAAATGTTACAGGAAATTCCCTTTTAACAGTGGCTGAACTTGTGGGACCGGTTGCAAAAATATAATTTGGGCCCCCCTCCTCCACCTCAACACAAGTTCACAATATGTACCATGGCAGTGGGTGACAGGAAGAGGCAGAGGGTGACAGTGAGAGGCAGAGGGGGACAGGGAGAGGCAGAGGGTGACAGGCAGAGATAGAGGGGAACAGGGAGAAGCAGAGGGTCACAGGGAGAGGCAGAGGGTGACAGGAAAAGGCAGAGGGGAACAGGGAGAGTCAGAGGGGAACAGGGAGAGACAGAGGGGGACAGGGAGAGGCAGAGGGTGACAGGCAGAGATAGAGGGGAACAGGGAGAAGCAGAGGGTCACAGAGAGAGGCAGAGGGTGACAGGCAGAGATAGAGGGGGACAGGGAGAGGCAGAGGGTGACAAGGAGATGCAGTGGGTCACAGGGAGAGGCAGAGGGGGAAAGGGAGAGGCAGAGGGTGACAAGGGTAGGCAGAGGGTAACAGGCAGAGGCAGGGGGAGGCAAAGTGTAACGGGAAAACAGTAGGTGAAAGGAAGAGGGTGACAGAGGCAGCAGTGGGCCCTTAGTTCTCAGAGGCCCAATTCACTGTACCTGCTGCACCAATGGTAGTTCCACCTTTGCCTTTTAACATACAGTACATGCAAAACCTCATATTGGAGTGCAATAAGGGACAGTGATTTTTTTTTTTTTAGGGAATTTAATTTGTATCTGGCTTAGCGGCTTCATAATCACATTGATTTTTAGTACCCATTGGCTTTTCTGCATTGGGGTCCTCCGTTCTCTCCCAAACAGTAATACGATATTTGATATATGTGATATTTGAATGGATAACTTACATTGTTATAACCTAGATGATAAGGAGAAAATAAAGTAGAAGATGCGATGAATTCACTCAGCCAAGACCCTTGGTGATCGCAGCAGAGTGCATAGGCCAGTCCCTGCAAAGAAATACACATTAAATGATTGAATTAAAACTCTCATCAAGATAATCACAAATGGGGGAGATTTGACATCTCCTTTGGCTCTGTTGATGAATTTAATAAAGAACTAATCACAGATCATTAGAGGCCTTTTGTGCACATAGTAACTGGATTGAATTCTGAATGCAATATATTTGGTTCCCGGGTCTGTACAAAGAGCACAGGCTGGGGCTTAACCTAACAGGCAAAAATAATGAAGGTGCAGAGAAGTAACAGAACTAACATTTATTTTGAAATGAACCCTGTGTCATGTTGTAATTTAGCTTTTCATGGTAAGAATAAAGGCACATTAAACCCATTTTTTAAGCTTTACTAGTGTAATGGAGATTTGAAGAATTATATTTATTTGTAACTTTGTATGGAAAGGCTTGTGCCACAAACCGGGGCAGGGACTGCAATATAACAGTCAGCATTGTTCTTGTTGTCTCTCCAGATGGGAGCTTCAGTATGGGGGTCATTCAGACCTGCTCGCTAGGCTGCATATACATTTGCGGCCTAGTGAGCAGATAAACGCCGCACCGCCGAACGCTCGCCCAGGGCAATGCAAGCTTTTGTAAAATTTACCCCTTAGAATCTTAACACTGATATTTGATGCTAAGTTCAAAAACTGAAATCTTGTTTGTGTAGGTTAATTGTAGGCAACTGGCGGACCACGGTCCATCTCCGGACTGCAAAGGACAGAAAAGCGGACCATCTAGATGTCGCCATTATGTCGCTGATGTCTCTCCCGGTCCCATTCACCTCCAGAAGCCTCTACTGGCTTCAGCGGTTTCAGTAATGCATTGCGCGGGTACGGCAGTGATGTCACAGCGCACCCGCGCACTGCAAGGGCTGAGAAGCTTGGGAACTGCCGGGAACATGAGCAGCAGAGGAAGGAATGCTGAATGGTGGCGGTGCAGAAAATATGGTGGCGGTGGCAGCGGGCAGGACACAGTGGTGGTGGCGGCAGCGTTTTTTTTTTATACATGTGGTTGCTGTGGAGGGGGTGGAGAAGCCAGGTCTCTGTTCATTCCAGTTTGATGGAATGGATTTTTGTGGCCCCCATGGAATTTTTTTTTTGGGGGGGGGGGCTGGCTGCTATATTTTTACACTGCAGTATAGATATCAGTTTGAAGAACATACCCCACCCAAACCCAACTGTCCCCACGCATGCCACATCCGCCCCACCTACAGCGCACACGGCCCCGTCCACCAGAGAGAGAACCCGCACCTGCACGTGAACCAGAATCAGGCCCATTGCGCGCAGAATTTTGATCCAAGCACTAACAATGTGGACACCTGTTTTGCAGTCCTGGGGGCACTGTCCCAGGGAATAGGGTTTATGTGGCAGTTTGTTTTTTTGTCACAAGAAGGTGACCCTATGTGCTAGGTTAGTGGACAAAATTGCTCTGATCCCATGTCACATAATGGGAATTGTGTCTCAGATTGTGGGGCATGATATGAATTGTGTAAGGGGCGTATTGCAGGGAATATTTTGCACAGGGGGAGAAGCCGGCAGATTGCTGGTAAGTAAGAGTACAAAGAGTAGACCCCGGGCTACAAACTTCTGGCCACCCTATGTCTAGATTATTTTGGTGCTGAAAGGTATACTTACATTTTAGTATAAGTTTCAGCACCAAAATAAAACCTTGTTATTAATTACATTACAGATATTTGATTTTGTGGACTTCGATCAAAATAATTAAAATGATCAATATAGCATTTGCAATATTTGCCTACCTACAGTATAGTGGTTGCTAGGTTTGCAGTGCATATGGTCCACTGGGGAAGGGTGTCCCACACTGCACATACATACTGCACCCATACATTATAATCATCTCCAGCAACGGTACCACAGAAATCACTGGAAAAACGGTGTGCAGAACAGAAATGACCAGGAACATGACACGGGCGCCATGTTCTCGGAGACCATGGGCGCCATGTTCTTGGAGACCTCTGGCACACTGTAGAGTCTGCACACAAATGGGGATACGGTCATTGGGTCACCAGCAAGTTGTTAGACAGTCATTAGGTCAACACCATTTAGATCGACATTTGTCTAGGTTGACATGCAGGAAGGTCGACAAGAGTCTAGTTTGACATGGGTTAGGTCGACAGGGTCATTAGGTGGACAGAAGCATTAGGTCAAAATGGGTTAGGTCGACAGTTAAAAAGTCGACCTGGGTTTTTCACTGTTTTTTGAGCCAAAATGTGCCGACAGGCTGTATTTCATGCCCTACCATCCACTAGGGCGTGGTGGGAGAATAAAATAGTGTGCCGAGCGTAACGGTGCACTCTAACCTGTGTCCATGTCAACTGTGTCGACATTCGGGTAAAAAATATAGAGAAAAACACCATGTCGACCTTTTGACTGTCAACCTAACCCACGTCGACCTAATGACCCTGTCGACCTAACCCATGTTGTCCTAGACTCATGTCGACCTGGACACATGTCGACCTAAATGTATGTCGACCTAATGGTGTAGACCTAATGACTGTCTAACAACTTGCTGGCGACCAAATTATCCACACCCCACAAATGCACCACCAGAGAGAGGATCATATTCGAAAAATGCACCCTAGCCCCCTCTTCTCGTAATTCCCCCCTATTTATTATACATCATTTTCATCCAATATGTCTGACAGAATAAACATTCCAGGCGAGGCGATATATATATAGCACATGCATTGACGATTACAATCCTTACAAAATAAGCACAAGAAAACCAAGAACATATATGAACAGGGTTTTCATGGAATGTTATGCATTTACCACTACTTGTTGTCTCCAGGACTTAAACTTGAAAATGTGATAACTGAACAATTGCAGTTTTAAAGAAAATACATACTAGTATAGACAAGGACTGACCTGTAAGTACCACTCCACCGTGCTACTAGAGAATTGCTGGATGCTGTATAAATGGAATCAGTCACTTGTCTAAATATTTCCATTAGATTTTTTCCCTTGTACTGTCTGTCTGTATCTTTTTATATTGAATTGTTTGTGAGTCACTGTAATTGCTCTTTATGCTATGGACACTTGGGAAGTAATCCAATTAGCCACGGAGATGGCCACACAGCTAATTACCCATGCTAGCCAATTCAATAAGTGGGATTTACCCTACTCGTAAAACCATGATTCCTGCATGGAAAAGCCAGCGATAACAGGCACAGTCTAGGTCTATTGCGCTGAGAATCTCAGTGATTTCACATCTTACACAGATTCAATGGGTTTGTTAGTGTGTTAGTTCAGGTTTTACAGTGCAGGGAAAAGGGCTGTTTTATTGAATAGCTACAGATGCAAAACTCACAGCTATTCCCAGTGCAGTAAACCCTCTGGTTAATTGGATACCCCACCCCCCTTTGTGGTGCCATATAAATAGAGAAACTTTGCAGTCAGGCTGATTTGCCGGTTCCCATCATAGGAGCCCATGTTAAACTCTTATTATGGGAGACTATGGTGGGAGCTGCCATAGGAGCCCAAGTTAATTTCAATTTCCTTACATGAGTCATCTATGGAGACGACCCTTGTCCTTTTCAATCCAGGCCTACTTGGACTGAAAAGGACCACATCTACACTGGAGGGAGATGAGTATAATTTATTTTCCCCTAAAGGACCCAAATGGATTCTACTGGACAAGAGGAAGAATCTACGGGGGGATCATAGGTAAGTGTATGTATGTTGACAGTGTGCATGTATGTAAATATGTAAGTAAAATTTTACTGTGTGCGGTGTGTATGCAATTATTGGTCCTGTACATTTTCTGAGCTCTCAGGCCGAATATACGGCCGATTGCAGCTAAAGCCATTTGTATCCATTTGCACAGTGGCTCTGCCTTTATGGCCAAGCTTAGTAAATTTCACTCAAATGTGTTAAATTAAAGCCCATGCATTTATAATGCAGCAGAGAGAAGATGCTAGAGACGTTTCGGGGCCAAAACCATACTTAGGGCCTGCCATGTCACAGACTGTGTTTGAAAAATGTCAGGCAGGAGCTGATTGGTTGGTTGTTTATCACTCTCCATTTTATCCCTTTTGAAGCTTAGTGCATCTGGCCCAATACATGTGTTATGATTTCAATTTGATTGTGTGCAGCCTTTATTGCTAGAGGATTGAAACACCTTCATATCCATCTGGTTCAGCAAAAAGTCACTTTTTATTTGAATCATAAAAGTTTCTCCATACATGCCTACTTTTGAAACCTAGAATCAGGGAGAGGGGGAGTGTCACACTCTAACCAATAGGAGTGCCTAGATTAACATATGGTTGTGTCCATGCGTAAATGCTTGTTTTTGCAAGATATATTTTGGGAAGTTTTACAAGTATTGATGACAACATTGTTGTCTGCAATATGGGGTTTCTTGTTTATAACTATATATTTTTTTTTAAATTCAGTGTTTTTATTGAGCTTTTTCAAAAGAAACATATAAACAATTCCTCGACAGAGACAAAATAGTCAAATAGCATATAGGTATAAGCAATAACTTGAATTGACATCGGATAATGTATACAGAAAATGAAATTGGGTTGTATCTGTTCCATTTACCACTATACGCGAGATGTGTCGGCCTGAAGGCGCCATCCGGGCCCACTCCTCAACAGGAGATACAAAAGCACATGTACAGGATTATGATTAAAATGACATTACAACCCCATAGGAGCAAGAGAAATCAGGAAATAGTCATCTGTCGGGAGCTCTATCCTAAACCCACTAATCTAATAAAGTAAACCACCCAAAAGCCCAAACCAAACCTCCCATACAACCCCCCACCATGTACAACCCACCCCCAACTGAGGCGTACTTGGATCCCATTAACTACCCCTGTGCCCACCCTAGACTATACTAAACTATCAAACTCCCCCCCCCCTCCCCCCCCCTATTGTCAGGGTATTGTAGAGAGGATATATCAGGGGCAGTGGACTTAACCCCTTCCCGACATATGACGTACATTTACGTCATGGCCGGGAGGTACTTCCCGACACATGGCATAAATGTACGTCATGACTTTAAACTGTCACTGCGTCTCGAGACGCAGTGACAGAGGGACGATGTCTGCTGTCCCTGACAGCAGACATGTCCCTGCATGCCCAGGGGGGGCTGCGATGCCGCCCCCCCGTCGGCGATCGCTGTGATTGGCTGTTCAGTGTGAACAGCCATTCACAGCGTTTTCCTGTGTTACCAGCGAATCAGACGCTCGGTAACACAGGTGTCAATCACCGCCGGGCGTCAGGGGGCATGGGGGGGTCATCGGTGACGATGACACCTCACCCCACCCTCACCCCACCTGCCCCCAAGGCTGTGATTGGTCCGTGGGACCCACGGACCAATCACAGCCAAGGCGCGACATTTAAACTAACGGTGACTGCGCTGCAGACGCCATTCCGGTCTGGAATAGCGTGCAGAACGGTCACCGTGCCTGTCTGCCGTGAATACCGACCTGATCCTTGCTAATACTTACCTGATCCTTGCAAATACCTTACCTGATCACCTGCTCACTGCTTGTAGCGTGCTGGACGCTTCCTGGATCTGACTTCCTGAGACTTCCTGCTGCTGCTGCAGTGTGATAGAGAGATAGAGAGATAGAGAGAGAGATAGAGAGAGATAGAGAGAGATAGAGAGATAGTGACAGAGAGAGCTATATTTTGTGTCTGCTACCCCCCCTTTTTGGGGGTGCAGGGGTTTAAATAACTGTCAGTGCTGCTGCTGCAGTGTCCTAGAGTGATAGATAGTGAGAGATAGTGATAGATAGTGAGAGGTAGAGAGATAGAGAGATTTGTGTCTGCTACCCCCCCTTTTTGGGGGTGCAGGGGTTTAATTTTATATATATAACTGTCAGTGCTGCTGCTGCAGTGTCATAGAGTGATAGATAGTGATAGATAGTGATAGATAGAGAGATAGAGAGAGATAGTGACAGAGAGTGATAGAGAGTGTATATTTTGTGTCTGCTACCCCCCCTTTTTGGGGGTGCAGTTTTTTTTTATACATATAACTGTCAGTGCTGCTGCTGCAGTGTCCTAGAGTGATAGATAGTGAGAGATAGTGAAAGATAGAGAGATAGTGACAGAGAGTGATAGAGAGTGTATATTTTGTGTCTGCTACCCCCCCTTTTGTGCTGATCAGTATATCTGTGCTGATCAGCAACTTTTTGGGGGCGCAGGTTTTTTTTTTTTATATATACCTGTCAGTTGCTGCCAGTTGCACTGTCAGTTGCACCAAAGGTTGTGCACCTGCTGTCCCTCACTGGTAATCAGTGTCGCATCACTGATCACCTTTTTTTTTTTTGTGAGTGCTGTGGGGTCTTTTTTTAATTTTTTTTTTACACACACTGTGATTTTGTGGGTGTCCTGTGGCCACTGTGCGCCGATCAGTGACGTACATCACTGATCAGCTTTTTCGGCACAGGGTTGATCTATTTTTTTTTTTTTTTTTGATCAAATTCCTGTTGCCTTTGAGCGCTGTTCAGTGACGGACGTTACTGACCAACATCTGTGCTCAATTTTTGGCGCAGGACCTTTTTTTTTTTTTTTTTAACCCCTTCAATTTTTTATTTTTAACCCCTTCTTTTTTTTTTTTTTTTATTGGTATAAAGTATTTTTTTTTTTTCTGCACTACATACACACTACACACTACATACCCCCCGGGTTGAAATAAAGTTTGTACCCCCCCCCTACACTATACACGTGTTGAAACATTTCACTACCAGTAACACAAAAATAAAAATGGCATCCCAAATGTCCTCCCAAATGTCCTCCCAAATGTCATCCCAGTCATCCAGGAGAATGTATTCAGTGGAGGAGGCATATGCCATGCTTGCTTCTGACTCTGACACAGCCAGTGAGGCAAGCGGGGAATTTGAAGGATTCATCTTAAGCTCCTCTTCCTCCTCTGGTGATGAGGGACCCCCTCAAAGACGCCCCCGTAGATCAGCTGAGATTCCCCCCCCAATAATTGATCTAGTATGGACCCCACCACCAGACAATTTTGAGCCCCAGGTTCCTGAGTTTTTGGCCATGCCAGGAATCCAATTTGATTCCACAGGTCTCAGAGAAATTGACTTTTTCAAATTATTTTTCTCTGATGATTTTATAAATTTAATGGTGGACCAAACTAATTTATATGCCCAGCAGTTTATTGCTCAAAACCCCACGTCATCATTTGCTAGGTGGACCCCTGTAGATGCAGTAGAGATGATGACGTTTTGGGGTCTTGTGTTTCATATGGGCATAGTAAAAAAGCCAGAAATTAGGCAATATTGGAGTACAGATGTTCTGTACAGCACCCCATTGTACCGTATGGCCATGCTCCGGGCTCGATTTGAGACAATCCTTAAATTTTTGCATTACACCGATAATGCACAGTGCCCACCCAGAGATGATCCCACCTTTGACCGGCTATTCAAAGTCAGGCCGGTCATTGATCATTTCAGTGCCAAATTTGAAGAGGTGTACATCCCTGAAAAATTTATTTGTATCGACGAGTCCCTTATACATTTTAAAGGAAGGGTTAAATTCCGCCAGTACCTTCCCAGTAAGAGGGCAAGGTATGGCATAAAAATGTATAAACTGTGTGAAAGCACCTCAGGGTACACCCACAGGTTTAGGGTTTATGAAGGGAAGGATTCAAGAATTCAACCGCCAGAATGCCCCCCCTCCCTCGTAGGTGTTAGTGGGAAAATTGTCTGGGATTTAGTGCACCCCTTCCTGGATAAAGGTTATCACCTCTATGTGGATAACTTTTACACTAGCATCCCCCTGTTTAAGGCCCTTGGTTCAAGAGGTACAGCAGCTTGCGGTACTGTGCGCAAGAACCAAAGAGGCCTCCCAAAAACGCACATTGCCCAAGTAATGAGAAGGGGTGAAAGCAGGGGAATATGCAACGAAAATATGTTGTTGGTCAAATATAAGGACAAGAGGGATGTCCTTATACTGACAACAATTCACGGAGACAGTACCACCTCCGTCCCTGTACGAGGTACCAGTACCCACACCTCCAAACCTAATTGTATCCTGGATTACAATAGGTACATGGGCGGAGTGGATCTTTCAGATCAGGTACTGAAGCCGTACAGTGCCCTGCGGAAAACAAAAATCTGGTACAAGAAGGTGGCCGTGTATATCATCCAGATGGCACTGTATAACGCTTACGTGCTATTCCGTTCTACCGGCCAGAGGGGGACATTTATGCACTTTCAAGAGGAAGTCATAAAGGGCCTAATATTTGGGAACCAGCAGGCAGAGGGCCCCAGTACTTCTAGTACTGGCCCCCGTATTGTACCAGGGCAGCATTTTCCTGATGAAATCCCCTCCACTGGAAAAAAGGGCAGGACACAAAAAAGGTGCAAAGTTTGCTATAAAAAGGGAATAAGAAAGCAAACTATTTTCCAGTGTGACACTTGCCCCGACAAACCCGGCCTATGTATAAAGGAGTGTTTTAAAATATACCACACATCTATGGAATATTAGGTTCATAATTTCACCGTGCTTCGGGGGTCTTGCTAATGCCACATAGCACCCACCATTCATTCCACCAGAATCTGAGCCGCAAAATCCAAAAATCACTCCTTCCCTTCTGAGTCCTGCCATGCACCCAACTGGTATTTTTTGGTCACATGTGAGGCATTGCCGTACTTGGGAGAAATTGGGGCACAGATTTTGGGGTGCTTTTTCTCCTTCATTCCTTGTGAAATTGAAAAATTTTGAGCCAGAACTGCATTTTTGTGTAAAAAAATGTAATTTTTCATGTTCACTGCCCACTTGTATCAAAATTGGTGAAACCCCTGGGGGTTTGAAATGTACACTATACCCCTAGATGAATTCCCTGAGGGGTGTAGTTTGCAAAATGGGGTCACTTGTGGGGGGGTTCCACTGTATTGGTGCTTTGGGGGTCTTGCTAATGCGACATAGCACCCACCATCATTCCACCAGAATTTGTGCTGCAAAATCCAAATATCACTCCTTCCCTTCTGAGTCCTGCCACTTTTTGGTCACACATGAGGCATTGGCGTACTCGGGAGAAATTGGGGCACAGATTTTGGGGTGCTTTGTCTCCTTCATTCCTTCTGAAAATGAAAAATTTTGAGCCAGAACTGCATTTTTGTGTAAAAAAATGTAATTTTTCATTTTCACTGCCCACTTGTATCAAAATTGGTGAAACCCCTGGGGGTTTGAAATGTACACTATACCCCTAGATGAATTCCCTGAGGGGTGTACTTCGCAAAATGGGGTGACTTGTGGGGGGGTTCCACTGTATTGGTGCAACATAGCACCCACCATTCATTCCACCAGAATCTGAGCTGCAAAATCCAAAAAATCACTCCTTCAGTTCTGAGTCCTGCCATGCACCCAACTGGTATTTTTTGGTCACATGTGAGGCATTGCCGTACTCGGGAGAAATTGGGGCACAGATTTTGGGGTGCTTTTTCTCCTTCATACCTTCTGAAAATGAAAAATTTTGAGCCAGAACTGCATTTTTGTGTAAAAAAATGTAATTTTTCATGTTCACTGCCCACTTGTATCAAAATTGGTGAAACCCCTGGGGGTTTGAAATGTACACTATACCCCTAGATGAATTCCCTGAGGGGTGTAGTTTGCAAAATGGGGTGACTTGTGGGGGGGTTCCACTGTATTGGTGCTTGGGGGGTCTTGCTAATGCGACATAGCACCCACCAAAATTCCACCAGAATCTGAGCTGCAAAATCCAAAAAATCACTCCTTCCGTTCTGAGTCCTGCCATGCACCCAACTGGTATTTTTTGGTCACATGTGAGGCATTGCCGTACTCGGGAGAAATTGGGGCACAGATTTTGGGGTGCTTTTTCTCCTTCATACCTTCTGAAAATGAAAAATTTTGAGCCAGAACTGCATTTTTGTGTAAAAAAATGTAATTTTTCATGTTCACTGCCCACTTGTATCAAAATTGGTGAAACCCCTGGGGGTTTGAAATGTACACTATACCCCTAGATGAATTCCCTGAGGGGTGTAGTTTGCAAAATGGGGTGACTTGTGGGGGGGTTCCACTGTATTGGTGCTTGGGGGGTCTTGCTAATGCGACATAGCACCCACCAAAATTCCACCAGAATCTGAGCTGCAAAATCCAAAAAATCACTCCTTCCGTTCTGAGTCCTGCCATGCACCCAACTGGTATTTTTTGGTCACATGTGAGGCATTGCCGTACTCGGGAGAAATTGGGGCACAGATTTTGGGGTGCTTTTTCTCCTTCATACCTTCTGAAAATGAAAAATTTTGAGCCAGAACTGCATTTTTGTGTAAAAAAATGTAATTTTTCATTTTCACTGCCCACTTGTATCAAAATTGGTGAAACCCCTGGGGGTTTGAAATGTACACTATACCCCTAGATGAATTCCCTGAGGGGTGTACTTTGCAAAATGGGGTGACTTGTGGGGGGGTTCCACTGTATTGGTGCAACATAGCACCCACCATTCATTCCACCAAAATCTGTGCTGCAAAATCCAAAAATCACTCCTTCCCTTCTGAGTCCTGCCATGCACCCAACTGGTATTTTTTGGTCACATGTGAGGCATTGCCGTACTCGGGAGAAATTGGGGCACAGATTTTGGGGTGCTTTTTCTCCTTCATACCTTCTGAAAATGAAAAATTTTGAGCCAGAACTGCATTTTTGTGTAAAAAAATGTAATTTTTCATGTTCACTGCCCACTTGTATCAAAATTGGTGAAACCCCTGGGGGTTTGAAATGTACACTATACCCCTAGATGAATTCCCTGAGGGGTGTAGTTTGCAAAATGGGGTGACTTGTGGGGGGGTTCCACTGTATTGGTGCTTGGGGGGTCTTGCTAATGCGACATAGCACCCACCAAAATTCCACCAGAATCTGAGCTGCAAAATCCAAAAAATCACTCCTTCCGTTCTGAGTCCTGCCATGCACCCAACTGGTATTTTTTGGTCACATGTGAGGCATTGCCGTACTCGGGAGAAATTGGGGCACAGATTTTGGGGTGCTTTTTCTCCTTCATACCTTCTGAAAATGAAAAATTTTGAGCCAGAACTGCATTTTTGTGTAAAAAAATGTAATTTTTCATGTTCACTGCCCACTTGTATCAAAATTGGTGAAACCCCTGGGGGTTTGAAATGTACACTATACCCCTAGATGAATTCCCTGAGGGGTGTAGTTTGCAAAATGGGGTGACTTGTGGGGGGGTTCCACTGTATTGGTGCTTGGGGGGTCTTGCTAATGCGACATAGCACCCACCAAAATTCCACCAGAATCTGAGCTGCAAAATCCAAAAAATCACTCCTTCCGTTCTGAGTCCTGCCATGCACCCAACTGGTATTTTTTGGTCACATGTGAGGCATTGCCGTACTCGGGAGAAATTGGGGCACAGATTTTGGGGTGCTTTTTCTCCTTCATACCTTCTGAAAATGAAAAATTTTGAGCCAGAACTGCATTTTTGTGTAAAAAAATGTAATTTTTCATTTTCACTGCCCACTTGTATCAAAATTGGTGAAACCCCTGGGGGTTTGAAATGTACACTATACCCCTAGATGAATTCCCTGAGGGGTGTAGTTTGCAAAATGGGGTGACTTGTGGGGGGGTTCCACTGTATTGGTGCTTGGGGGGTCTTGCTAATGCGACATAGCACCCACCAAAATTCCACCAGAATCTGAGCTGCAAAATCCAAAAATCACTCCTTCCCTTCTGAGTCCTGCCATGCACCCAACTGGTATTTTTTGGTCACATGTGAGGCATTGCCGTACTCGGGAGAAATTGGGGCACAGATTTTGGGGTGCTTTGTCTCCTTCATTCCTTCTGAAAATGAAAAATTTTGAGCCAGAACTGCATTTTTGTGTAAAAAATTTAATTTTTCATTTTCACTGCCCAGTTGTACCACAATTGGTGAAACCCCTGGGGGTTTGAAATGTACACTATACCCCTAGATGAATTCCCTGAGGGGTGTAGTTTGCAAAATGGGGTCACTTGTGGGGGGGTTCCTAAATTTTAGCATCTTATGGTGCCTAGAAACCTACATGGTGCCTAAAAAATAATCTCATAAAAAGGAGTCTCCAAAATCAAGTAGGTGCTCCTTCTATTATGAAGCCTGTGGTTTGGTCAACGTGCACACTAGGGCCACATATAGGATATTTATGAAAACAAAAGAATTGGGGGAATCAATTTTTAGTCACATTTCTCTAGTAAAATGTACTGTGTTCGTTAGAAAAATGTATTAAAATTGCAAATCTGCAAAAAAAAAGAAATTTTGAAATTTCACCTACACTTTGTTTTAATTCCTGTGAAACACCTAAAGGGTTAACAAACTTCCAAAATGCTGTTTTGAATACTGTGAGGGGTGCAGTTTTTGAAATGGCATCATTTATGGGGGTGTCTCACATACAAGTCCCTCAAAGTCACATCAGAACTGAACTGGTCCCTAAAAAAATCAGTGTTTGAAATTTTCTTGAAAATTTGAGAATTTGCTATTCATATTGTAAGCCTCCTAGTGTCCAAAAAAATTAAAAGGAAGTTGAAATAATGATGGAAATATAAAGTAGACATATGGTCTATGTTAGTTATTAACTATTTTGAGTGGTATGATTATTTGTCTCACAAGCAGAAAATTTAACATTTTGCAAATCGCTAAATTTTCCATTTTTTCACGACATTTTGGTATTTTTCACAAAAAAACACAGACTGTATCGACCCAAATTTACCACTAATTTGAAGTACAATGTGTCACGAAAAAACAATCTCAAAATCACTGGGATAAGTAAAAGCAAAAAAAAGTTATCACCACTTAAGTGAGACATGTCAGATTTGAAAAAAATGGCTCTGTCAGGAACGCAAAAACTAGCTCTGTCAGGAAGGGGTTAAACCTCGAATGGAGTTACATCAAAATTCAGTTTCCCCGCCAACATAACTGACGATTTTACACCTGCCATATATGGTGTATAGCACGCAGGATCACTAATTAGAGATTATATATAAAAAAAAAATAGACAGGACAACTTAGTATACATGAACATTCAAAGAGAAACAAGTACAAGTAGTAGGTATATATGGTATTAGTCTGGCCAACTTGCAACAACATGCCAGGGTAGTAACCCAGGGTTGTTCTCATCCGTCCCAGAACACCTTAGGGTAGTCAATGGTACTGTCAGAGTAGCTAGACAGCAATGGATGCAGTTTGGGGATATTTGGAGAAAACACGGTGGTCCCACTGTAGCCAGGCATGTTACGATAATAGACCTTTGCTGTAGGCAGTATCAAGGGTGTGGACAGGACCAGAGTGGGTGCAGATTCGAGATGCAGAAGGAGGATAGGGCAACAGATAGTAAATGTATTGACCTCACTTCCATCTATAGGTGTCTTATTGGCAGAGGAGAGAGGCACTCCAGCCGGGTACGCAAGATCCGGATTATCAGATGTCGTGGTATAGCCACCAAAGGGCTCAGTATTCCCATCCCCACTTGACATAGAGATAAAGGAAGGTGCAATTGTAGATATCTGTGAAGCTGATGTAGTTGAGTATATTTCAGGCATAGGACAAATATGTACAGCTTCCATGACATGTTTGGCAAAGTGCTCAGGGGTACACAAGAAGAAGGGTGACTTGAATTGTGCAGAAGCAGGATTTGAATAGGCTACCAGGTCATAGCATACAGGTCCAGCATCTGTAATCTCTCCATCACCTGTCTCTGGATTATAAGAACAGGAGAGTGTATCCAATTCGTGGAGGAGTCTGTGAGTGGAGGCATGGATAGCCTGCAGTATTTGCTGCAGAGACGAGGCCATAGTACAGGTAGTATTGCAAGGGAGAGATATCACAATACAGGAGGAGTCCAAGCATACAGCAACAGATAATCGGCAATGAGATGGCTGTGGCTAGCACACAGCCTAGTATATAGTCATATGTGAAGTAGCAAGGATATACAGGGTATCTGAGAGAGCACCTTAATCCAATGCGCCCAGCCAGGTAACCAGTGGCACAAGAGGATGGCCGTGCACACAGCCGTCTCCCACAGTAGGAACAGCAGTCACCGAGCAGCCGCGGCACACGCCCTCAGATATAGTACAGGGTGTGAATTTAGAAGCCCAGAGCATCAACTTCAGCTAAGCACAGGAGAAATGTACCGCAAATGCCACAGCCCCGGGGTCGCGCAGGCAAGATGGCGCCGGCTCTCCTGCGCGGCCCGCGGCAGCGCTACCTTTACGGGAGCGCTTCCCACTCACTCCGCTCAGTGAACAGGGAACTGCCGGCACCCGTCACTCCCGTCCGCTGCAACACCCGGAGGGGCAGCGGCAGTGTCACATGATACCTCAGGGACGCAGGAAATTAACGGCGGCACCCGGCGCTCAGCGTGTTTGCAGGCCGCGGTATCCTCCACCTCCAGTCCAGCAGACAAACAGTCACGGAGATCCGGCAGCGGAGGTGCAGAACTGTATGTGGGATATCCCACAGCTTTAGCAGGGGCCAAGGTCTTCTGTGTCGGCAGAGCAGGATTTTTTCAAGGATTTATGGAGTGAGCTCAGGAGATCTGCTGCCTACTCCATAGACGTCCAGGCCACGCCCCCTACAACTATATATTTACTGTAATACTTATTTTCTTCTCACTCAGCACAGTATACAATAAATGCAATCATTTCCAAATGCTCCCCAAGCATGTACAACCCTGGAGTTCCCTCTAAAACCGGCCATGGGCACAGCCATGACAGAATGTGTCAGCTGATCTATCGGCCTCCAATCGGGAGAAGTCAGCAATCATCACCTGATACTCCCAGCCTGTGTCTGAACTGCCAGGGTATAAAAGAAGCTTGCTGAGCACTCACAAATGGCCAGTGCTTTGTTGTCTCCTGAGCTGCAGTAACTGCTTAACTTTTCTTCATTCCCATACATTCAGTGACTGTCAGCGCAACCATCAATCGCGGAACCATCCCGATTGTTTGGGGCTGTAGAAGAATCCAAAATCAAATATGGTAGCCACACCAACTGCCAGTTAGTCAGTTCACAATAGCAGTTGGTGGCAGCTGCCATTCATCCCCAATTTGAATTTTGAGTTGCGCCACAGCCTCCCGCTGGAATCTTCCCTGGGTATAATTACCTGGCAGTGAAAGCATGTCTGCTACCTTATGCTAATGCAAGTATCCATCCATGTATGACAAGCATCTCAGTGTCTGCAAGCGGAAGGCCGGCCGCCCACTGTTTTCCTGTCCAACACTCTTATTGCCATTGGAACTTGAACCTACTCCATCTGTCTGAAACAGG
This sequence comes from Crinia signifera, assembly GCF_055691185.1. Taxonomy (NCBI): domain Eukaryota; kingdom Metazoa; phylum Chordata; class Amphibia; order Anura; family Myobatrachidae; genus Crinia; species Crinia signifera. The sequence continues at coordinate 18,459,597 of NC_139228.1, read as the reverse complement.
CGTTCCAGCATTGTTTGTATACATGCCTGTGACACATCAGTTCTTTGCGTTCATATGATCACATTAACGGTCCACAAACGGCCATTCCACAGAATAAGTGGTCCATTAATGTGCGTATGCATGGTGAGACACATGCAGGGCTGCCGAGAGGGGGGGGGGGGGGGGGAGCGGGTACTAAATGTTTTTTGCACCCACCTTAAACATTTTGGGGGCCTGATCTAATCACGGGAGATGGTCATGCCTCCCACGATTAGGCCACGCCCCAAAATTTTACAAGGGTCCAGCATACCTCTCGGCTGCCCTGGACGCATGTACCATTGGCAACTGTTTTCTGTGGTGTGCAGATTCAGTAATCTGCATGATCCATCCATCAGAATCAGGGCCTACAGACATGAAACCAGTCCTGAGAAGGGAATTCTGGGCATTAACAGCCCGGCGGATGTGAGCAAGCATTTTATTTCAAGTGGCTGCTGAGTATGTTTTATAGCACTCTGATTTCTGGATGTGGTCCCCTGGTACTAAGCATCTTAATAAGGCTTCACTTTGATAGACATTCAATAGCACTGCTAGTCACACCAACAGCAAAGGGGTTAGGGACGTAAGAAAGATAAAGGGTTTTGTGCTCTTCAGAAAGGATCGGGCAGCCGTCCCATTTTTGGTGGAGGGGGGTTTGGCCTGAAAATCTTATGTCTTTTGATTTGAGCTGTTGGACAAACTACACATCCATCTGAACGTTTGTTCTAGGTACATGTGTGTGTGTGGCCCTCTGAATATCTTGAATTGTGTCCGAAACTAAATAGGACCTTGGTAATGATGTTTGGTCATTACTGCGTCGGGGTTTATGTGGTTGCACTGTCAGGACAATATGGGTCCCAGCAGTTACATCTCTGACTACACCACAGTATTCAGCTACGGTTTGACCTCTTTTCTGCCTCTCTAACGCTTAGTTGTCCATCTCAGTGTTTTTAGGAGTTTATTTACTAAGATGGGAGTTCAACTGTAGATGGGATGTTGCTATGGGCAACCAATCAAATTCTATTATTTTCTAGAAAGTGCTAAATAAATAAGAAGTCGATTCTGATTGGTTGCTATGGGCAACACCCCATTATCAATAGAACTCCCCTCTTGTATCCCATCATTCCTGTATAGCCAATACTGCTCCGCATCCCAGCATTCCTGTATAGCCAATACTGCTCCACATACCAGCATTCCTGTATAGCCAATACTGCTCCACATCCCAGCATTCCTGTATAGCCAATACTGCTCCACATCCCAGCATTCCTGCATAGACAATACTGCTCCGCATCCCAGCATTCCTGCATAGCCAATACTGCTCCGCATCCCAGCATTCCTGTATAGCCAATACTGCTCCACATCCCAGCATTCCTGCATAGACAATACTGCTCCGCATCCCAGCATTCCTGCATAGCCAATACTGCTCCGCATCCCAGCATTCCTGTATAGCCAATACTGCTCCACATCCCAGCATTCCTGTATAGCCAATACTGCTCCGCATCCCAGCATTCCTGTATAGCCAATACTGCTCCGCATCCCAGCATTCCTGCATAGCCAATACTGCTCCACATCCCAGCATTCCTGTATAGCCAATACTGCTCCACATCCCAACATTCCTATATAGCCAATACTGCTCTATATCCCAACATTCCTGTATAACCAATACTGCTCCACATCCCAGCATTCCTGCATAGCCTATACTGCTCTACATCCCAACATTCCTGTATAGCCAATACTGCTCCACATCCCAGCATTCCTGTATAGCCAATACTGCTCCACATCCCAACATTCCTGTATAGCCAATACTGCTCTATATCCCAACATTCCTGTATAACCAATACTGCTCCGCATCCCAGCATTCCTGTATAGCCAATACTGCTCTACATCCCAACATTCCTGCATAGCCAATACTGCTCTACATCCCAGCATTCCTGTATAGCCAATACTGCTCCACTTCCCAACATTCCTGTATAGCCAATACTGCTCCGCATCCCAGCATTCCTGTATAGCCAATACTGCTCCACATCCCAACATTCCTGTATAGCCAATACTGCTCCACATCCCAGCATTCCTGTATAGCCAATACTGCTCCGCATCCCAGCATTCCTGTATAGCCAATACTGCTCCGCATCCCAGCATTCCTGCATAGCCAATACTGCTCCGCATCCCAGCATTCCTGTATAGCCAATACTGCTCCGCATCCCAGCATTCCTGCATAGCCAATACTGCTCTATATCTCAACATTCCTGTATAACCAATACTGCTCCACATCCCAGCATTCCTGCATAGCCAATACTGCTCCGCATCTCGGCAATCTTGTATAGCCAATACTGCTCCACATCCCAGCATTCCTGTATAGCCAATACTGCTCCACATCCCAGCATTCCTGTATAGCCAATACTGCTCCACATCCCAGCATTCCTGTATAGCCAATACTGCTCCACATCCCAGCATTCCTGTATAGCCAATACTGCTCCACATCCCAGCATTCCTGTATAGCCAATACTGCTCCACATCCCAGCATTCCTGCATAGCCAATACTGCTCCACATCCCAGCATTCCTGTATAGCCAATACTGCTCTATATCCCAACATTCCGGTATAACCAATACTGCTCCACATCCCAGCATTCCTGCATAGCCAATACTGCTCCGCATCTCAGCATTCTTGTATACCCAATACTGCTCTATATCCCAACATTCCTGTATAACCAATACTGCTCCACATCCCAGCATTCCTGTATAGCCAATACTGCTCCACATCCCAACATTCCTGTATAGCCAATACTGCTCCACATCCCAACATTCCTGTATAGCCAATACTGCTCCACATCCCAGCATTCCTGTATAGCCAATACTGCTCCACATCCCAGCATTCCTGCATAGACAATACTGCTCCGCATCCCAGCATTCCTGCATAGCCAATACTGCTCCGCATCACAGCATTCCTGTATAGCCAATACTGCTCCACATCCCAGCATTCCTGCATAGCCAATACTGCTCCGCATCTCAGCATTCTTGTATACCCAATACTGCTCTATATCCCAACATTCCTGTATAACCAATACTGCTCCACATCCCAGCATTCCTGTATAGCCAATACTGCTCCACATCCCAGCATTCCTGTATAGCCAATACTGCTCCACATCCCAGCATTCCTGTATAGCCAATACTGCTCCGCATCCCAACATTCCTGTATAGCCAATACTGCTCCACATCCCAGCATTCCTGCATAGCCAATACTGCTCCACATCCCAGCATTCCTGCATAGACAATACTGCTCCGCATCCCAGCATTCCTGCATAGCCAATACTGCTCCGCATCACAGCATTCCTGTATAGCCAATACTGCTCCACATCCCAGCATTCCTGCATAGCCAATACTGCTCCGCATCCCAGCATTCCTGTATAGCCAATACTGCTCCGCATCCCAGCATTCCTGCATAGCCAATACTGCTCCGCATCCCAGCATTCCTGTATAGCCAATACTGCTCCGCATCCCAGCATTCCTGCATAGCCAATACTGCTCTACATCCCAGCATTCCTGCATAGCCAATACTGCTCCACATCCCAGCATTCCTGCATAGCCAATACTGCTCCACATCCCAGCATTCCTGCATAGCCAATACTGCTCCACATCCCAGCATTCCTGTATAGCCAATACTGCTCTATATCCCAACATTCCTGTATAACCAATACTGCTCTATATCCCAACATTCCTGTATAACCAATACTGCTCCACATCCCAGCATTCCTGCATAGCCAATACTGCTCCACATCCCAACATTCCTGTATAGCCAATACTGCTCCACATCCCAGCATTCCTGTATAGCCAATACTGCTCCACATCCCAGCATTCCTGTATAGCCAATACTGCTCCACATCCCAGCATTCCTGCATAGCCAATACTGCTCCACATCCCAGCATTCCTGTATAGCCAATACTGCTCCGCATCCCAACATTCCTGTATAGCCAATACTGCTCCACATCCCAGCATTCCTGCATAGCCAATACTGCTCCACATCCCAGCATTTCTGCATAGCCAATACTGCTCCACATCCCAGCACTCCCGTGTAGCCAATAATGATCCACATCCCAGCATTCCTGTATAGCCAATACTGCTCCGCATCCCAGCATTCCTGTATAGCCAATACTGCTCCGCATCCCAGCATTCCTGTATAGCCAATACTGCTCCACATCCCAGCATTCCTGCATAGCCAATACTGCTCCACATCCCAGCATTCCTGTATAGCCAATACTGCTCCACATCCCAGCATTTCTGCATAGCAAATACTGCTCCGCATCCCAGCATTCCTGTATAGCCAATACTGCTCCACATCCCAGCATTTCTGCATAGCCAATACTGCTCCGCATCCCAGCATTCCTGTATAGCAAATACGGCTCCACACCTCAATATTCCTGTATAGCCAATACTGCTCCACTTCCCAGCATTCCTGCATAGCCAATACTGCTCCACATCCCAGCATTCCTGTATAGCCAATACTGCTCCGCATCCCAACATTCCTGTATAGCCAATACTGCTCCACTTCCCAGCATTCCTGTATAGCCAATACTGCTCTACATCCCAACATTCCTGTATAGCCAATACTGCTCCACATCCCAACATTCCTGTATAACCAATACTGCTCTATATCCCAACATTCCAGCATAGCCAATACTGCTCCACTTCCCAGCATTCCTGTATAGCCAATACTGCTCTATATCCCAACATTCCTGCATAGCCAATACTGCTCCACTTCCCAGCATTCCTGTATAGCCAATACTGCTCCACATCCCAACATTCCTGTATAGCCAATACTGCTCCACTTCCCAGCATTCCTGCATAGCCAATACTACTCCGCATCCCAGGATTCCTGTATAGCCAATACTGCTCCACATCCCAGCATTCCTGCATAGCCAATACTGCTCCACATCCCAGCATTCCTGCATAGACAATACTGCTCCGCATCCCAGCATTCCTGCATAGCCAATACTGCTCCGCATCACAGCATTCCTGTATAGCCAATACTGCTCCACATCCCAGCATTCCTGCATAGCCAATACTGCTCCGCATCCCAGCATTCCTGTATAGCCAATACTGCTCCGCATCCCAGCATTCCTGCATAGCCAATACTGCTCCGCATCCCAGCATTCCTGTATAGCCAATACTGCTCCGCATCCCAGCATTCCTGCATAGCCAATAATGCTCTACATCCCAGCATTCCTGCATAGCCAATACTGCTCCACATCCCAGCATTCCTGCATAGCCAATACTGCTCCACATCCCAGCATTCCTGCATAGCCAATACTGCTCCACATCCCAGCATTCCTGTATAGCCAATACTGCTCTATATCCCAACATTCCTGTATAACCAATACTGCTCTATATCCCAACATTCCTGTATAACCAATACTGCTCCACATCCCAGCATTCCTGTATAGCCAATACTGCTCCACATCCCAACATTCCTGTATAGCCAATACTGCTCCACATCCCAGCATTCCTGTATAGCCAATACTGCTCCACATCCCAGCATTCCTGTATAGCCAATACTGCTCCACATCCCAGCATTCCTGCATAGCCAATACTGCTCCACATCCCAGCATTCCTGTATAGCCAATACTGCTCCGCATCCCAACATTCCTGTATAGCCAATACTGCTCCACATCCCAGCATTCCTGCATAGCCAATACTACTCCACATCCCAGCATTTCTGCATAGCCAATACTGCTCCACATCCCAGCACTCCCGTGTAGCCAATAATGATCCACATCCCAGCATTCCTGTATAGCCAATACTGCTCCGCATCCCAGCATTCCTGTATAGCCAATACTGCTCCGCATCCCAGCATTCCTGTATAGCCAATACTGCTCCACATCCCAGCATTCCTGCATAGCCAATACTGCTCCACATCCCAGCATTCCTGTATAGCCAATACTGCTCCACATCCCAGCATTTCTGCATAGCAAATACTGCTCCGCATCCCAGCATTCCTGTATAGCCAATACTGCTCCACATCCCAGCATTTCTGCATAGCCAATACTGCTCCGCATCCCAGCATTCCTGTATAGCAAATACGGCTCCACACCTCAATATTCCTGTATAGCCAATACTGCTCCACTTCCCAGCATTCCTGCATAGCCAATACTGCTCCACATCCCAGCATTCCTGTATAGCCAATACTGCTCCACATCCCAACATTCCTGTATAGCCAATACTGCTCCACTTCCCAGCATTCCTGTATAGCCAATACTGCTCTACATCCCAACATTCCTGTATAGCCAATACTGCTCCACATCCCAACATTCCTGTATAACCAATACTGCTCTATATCCCAACATTCCAGCATAGCCAATACTGCTCCACTTCCCAGCATTCCTGTATAGCCAATACTGCTCTATATCCCAACATTCCTGCATAGCCAATACTGCTCCACTTCCCAGCATTCCTGTATAGCCAATACTGCTCCACATCCCAACATTCCTGTATAGCCAATACTGCTCCACTTCCCAGCATTCCTGCATAGCCAATACTGCTCCGCATCCCAGCATTCCTGTATAGCCAATATTGCTCTACATCCCAGCATTCCTGTATAACCAATACTGCTCCGCATCCCAACATTCCTGTATAGCCAATACTGCTCTACTTCCCAGCATTCCTGTATAGCCAATACTGCTCCACTTCCCAACATTCCTGTATAGCCAATACTGCTCCACATCCCAACATTCCTGTATAGCCAATACTGCTCCACATCCCAGCACTCCCGTGTAGCCAATAATGATCCACATCCCAGCATTTCTGTATAGCCAATACTGCTCTGCATCCCATAGTTCCTGTATAACCAATACTGCTCTGCATCTCTGCATTCCTGTATAGCCAATACTGCTCCGCATCCCAGCATACTTGTATAGCCAATACTGCTCCGCATCTCAGCATTCCTGTATAACCAATACTGCTCCGCATCTCAGCATTCCTGTATAGCCAATACTGCTCCGCATCTCAGCATTCCTGTATAACCAATACTGCTCCGCATCCCAGTGTTCCTGTATAACCGGTACTGCTCTGTATCCCAGCATTCCTGTATAACCAGTACTGCTCTGTATCTCAGTGTTCCTGTATAACCGGTACTGTGCCGTATCCCAGCATTCCTGTATAGCCTATACTGCTCCGTATCCCAACATTCCTTTATAACCAGTACTGCTCTGCGTCTCTGCATTCCTGTTTAACCAATACCGCTCTGCATCCCAGCATTCCTGAATAACCAGTACTGCTCTGCATCCCAGCATTCCTGTATAGCCAATACTGCTCCACATCCCAGCACTCCCGTATAGCCAATAATGCACCGCATCTCAGCATTCCTGTATAGCCAATACTGCTCCACATCCCAGCATTCCTGTATAGCCAATACTGTTCCACATCTCAGCATTCCTGTATAGCCAATACTGCTCCACATCCCAGCATTCCTGTATAGCCAATACTGCTCCGCATCCCAACATTCCTGTATAGCCAATACTGCTCCACATCCCAGCATTCCTGCATAGCCAATACTGCTCCACATCCCAGCATTCCTGTATAGCCAATACTGCTCCGCATCCCAACATTCCTGTATAGCCAATACTGCTCCACATCTCAGCATTCCTGTATAGCCATTACTGCTCTACATCCCAGCATTCCTGTATAGCGAATACTGCTCCACATCCCAGCATTCCTGTATAGCCAATACTGCTCCACATCCCAGCATTCCTGCATAGCCAATACTGCTCCACATCCCAGCATTCCTGTATAGCCAATACTGCTCCACATCCCAGCATTCCTGTATAGCCAATACTGCTCCACATCCCAGCATTCCTGTATAGCCAATACTGCTCTGCATCCCAACATTGCTGTATAGCCAATACTGCTCCACTTCCCAGCATTCCTGTATAGCCAATACTGCTCTACATCCCAACATTCCTGTATAGCCAAGACTGCTCCACATCCCAACATTCCTGTATAGCCAATACTGCTCCACATCCCAGCATTCCTGTATAGCCAATACTGCTCCGCATCCCAGCATTCCTGCATAGCCAATACTGCTCAACATCTCAGCATTCCTGCATAGCCAATACTGCTCCACATCCCAGCATTCCTGCATAGCCAATACTGCTCTGCATCCCAGAGTTCCTGTATAACCAGTAATGCTCCACATCCCAGCATTCCTGTATAGCCAAGACTGCTCCACATCCCAACATTCCTGTATAGCCAATACTGCTCCACATCCCAGCATTCCTGTATAGCCAATACTGCTCCGCATCCCAGCATTCCTGCATAGCCAATACTGCTCAACATCTCAGCATTCCTGCATAGCCAATACTGCTCCACATCCCAGCATTCCTGCATAGCCAATACTGCTCTGCATCCCAGAGTTCCTGTATAACCAGTACTGCTCCACATCCCAGCATTCCTGCATAGCCAATACTGCTCCACATCCCAGCATTCCTGTATAGCCAATACTGCTCCGCATCCCAGCATTCCTGTATAGCCAATACTGCTCCACATCTCAGCATTCCTGTATAGCCATTACTGCTCTACATCCCAGCATTCCTGTATAGCGAATACTGCTCCACATCCCAGCATTCCTGTATAGCCAATACTGCTCTGCATCCCAACATTGCTGTATAGCCAATACTGCTCCACTTCCCAGCATTCCTGTATAGCCAATACTGCTCTACATCCCAACATTCCTGTATAGCCAATACTGCTCCACATCCCATCATTCCTGTATAGCCAATACTGCTCCACATCCCAGCATTCCTGTATAGCCAATACTGCTCCGCATCCCAGCATTCCTGCATAGCCAATACTGCTCAACATCTCAGCATTCCTGCATAGCCAATACTGCTCCACATCCCAGCATTCCTGCATAGCCAATACTGCTCTGCATCCCAGAGTTCCTGTATAACCAGTACTGCTCCACATCCCAGCATTCCTGTATAGCCAATACTGCTCCACATCCCAGAATTCCTGCATAGCCAATACTGCTCCACATCCCAGCATTCCTGTATAGCCAATACTGCTCAACATCTCAGCATTCCTGCATAGCCAATACTGCTCCACATCCCAGCATTCCTGCATAGCCAATACTGCTCCACACACCAGTGTTCCTGTATAGCCAATACTGCTCTACATCCCAGCATTCCTGCATAGCCAATACTGCTCCACATCCCAGCATTCCTGCATAGCCAATACTGCTCTGCATCCCAGAGTTCCTGTATAACCAGTACTGCTCCACATCCCAGCATTCCTGTATAGCCAAGACTGCTCCACATCCCAACATTCCTGTATAGCCAATACTGCTCCACATCCCAGCATTCCTGTATAGCCAATACTGCTCCGCATCCCAGCATTCCTGCATAGCCAATACTGCTCAACATCTCAGCATTCCTGCATAGCCAATACTGCTCCACATCCCAGCATTCCTGCATAGCCAATACTGCTCTGCATCCCAGAGTTCCTGTATAACCAGTACTGCTCCACATCCCAGCATTCCTGCATAGCCAATACTGCTCCACATCCCAGCATTCCTGTATAGCCAATACTGCTCCGCATCCCAACATTCCTATATAGCCAATACTGCTCCACATCTCAGCATTCCTGTATAGCCATTACTGCTCTACATCCCAGCATTCCTGTATAGCGAATACTGCTCCACATCCCAGCATTCCTGTATAGCCAATACTGCTCCACATCCCAGCATTCCTGCATAGCCAATACTGCTCCACTTCCCAGCATTCCTGTATAGCCAATACTGCTCCGCATCCCAGCATTCCTGTATAGCCAATACTGCTCTGCATCCCAACATTGCTGTATAGCCAATACTGCTCCACTCCCCAGCATTCCTGTATAGCCAATACTGCTCTACATCCCTAAATTCCTGTATAGCCAATACTGCTCCACATCCCAGCATTCCTGTATAGCCAATACTGCTCCACATCCCAGCATTCCTGTATAGCCAATACTGCTCCGCATCCCAGCATTCCTGCATAGCCAATACTGCTCAACATATCAGCATTCCTGCATAGCCAATACTGCTCTGCATCCCAGAGTTCCTGTATAACCAGTACTGCTCCACATCCCAGCATTCCTGTATAGCCAATACAGCTCCACATCCCAGCATTCCTGTATAGCCAATACTGCTCCACTTCCCAGCATTCCTGCATAGACAATACTGCTCCGCATCCCAGCATTCCTGCATAGCCAATACTGCTCCGCATCCCAGCATTCCTGTATAGCCAATACTGCTCCACACACCAGTGTTCCTGTATAGCCAATACTGCTCTACATCCCAGCATTCCTGCATAGCCAATACTGCTCCACATCCCAGCATTCCTGTATAGCCAATACTGCTCCACACACCAGTGTTCCTATTTATAGCTGCTACTGTTCTGAATACCAGCATTCTTGTATAAACAGTACTGCTCCACATACCAGTGTTCCTATATAGCTGGTACTGCTCCACATCACAGCATTCCTGTATAACCAGTACCTCTCTGCATCCCAGCATTTGCAGCCTGATGACTTTCCTCTCCAGACCTGCAGCCTGCCTGGTAATGGGCATGCAAGTAGTGTATGGTAAGGAGGGGGAACTGGGTATTAGGTATTGATTTAAAAAGTTGGCAGATTTCTTGACAAAAAGTACTTCAGCCTTATGGCCTCCATGTGCATCAGTTATAGATGCAAATAATCCGCACTCGTATTTAGCAATAATAAAATGGAGTGTTGGTGGCTAGTACAAAAATGGGTACAACTGTCTGCGATGTGGGTATGTAGTGGGTGTGTTGGGTATGGATCATAGGATAGACAGACATTAGGTCTACAAGCATTAGTTTGACCACTGAAGGTCAACATGCATGAACGTCGACAGTCAAACGTCGAAAGGTTGACATGGTGTTTTTCACACTATTTTATTCTCCCACCAGCCCTAGTGGATGGTAGGGCATGAAATACTGCCTGTCAGCACATGTCGGCTCAAAAATAAGTGAAAAACCCCATGTCGATTTTTTGACTGTCGACCTTCCCCATGTCGACCTAATGCTTGTGTCGACATAATGTCCCTGTCAACTTAACCTGTATCAAGCTTCAGTCATGTCGACCTTCATGCATGTCGACCTTCAGTGGTCCACCTAATGCTTGTAGACCAAGTGACCGTACCCCGGTGTGTTGTGGTGTTGCAATTGCAATATGTAATATATATAATACATATTGCAGGAACGGAAAATGCATCAACACAGGCTGAGTAGCTAGAGAGTTAATCAGTGGTGGTGTTCAACTCTCCCGGTGGTGGGGATGCTGAACACCCGCATCCTGCTGTCACCAGGAGACCAGCACCAGAACCCCAACATCACTGAGTATGCTAAAGGTGGAGTCCAGACTGCTGGGATGCTGAACAGGGCAGGTTATGGTAACACCGAGACATTCACAGATTTGCCATCAGTAATTTTATTTATTTATTTATTTACAGTTTCTTATATAGCGCAGCAGATTCCGTTGTGCTTTACAATAGTAGACAGTGATAAAACAAACTGGGTAACAACAGACAGACTTGGAGGTAGGAGGGCCCTGCTGCAAGCTTACAATCTATAGGGACATAGGAGGGAAACACAAGGACAGGCATCAGTAATAGCATAGCAGTCCCACCAAGTTGCAAGTCCAGAAGGGAAGCTAAATAATACATAAGTGCCTCAGAGGGTTATGCGTGTAGAACTTAAATATGATAGGCTTGCCTGAAGAGGTGAGTTTTCAGGGAACGCTTGAAAGTTTGGAGGCTAGTGGAGAGTCTTATTGTGGAAGGGCATTCCATAGGATGGGAGCAGCCCGATGATAGTCCTGTAATAGTGAATGGGAGCTAGTGATCCGTGCAGAAGAGAGACGCAGATCTTGTGCAGAGTGTAGTGGTCGAGATGGGAGATATTTAGTGATAAGTGCAGAGATATATGCTGGTGCAGTATGGTTAATAGCTTTATATACGAGTAGAAGTGTTTTATATTGAATACGGTAAGATACAGGTAACCAATGGAGGGACTGGCAGAGCGGATCAGCAGACGATGAGCGTCTTGCAAGGAAGATCAGCCTAGCAGCAGCATTTAAAATGGATTGCAGTGGTGAGTCTGTTCTTGGGAAGACTAGTTAGGAGACTATTGCAAAAATCAATGCGGGATATAATGAGTGCTTGAATAAGAGATTTAGTAGTGTCTTGTGTGAGATACGGTCGTATTTTGGATATGTTTTTTAGATGCATGTAACATGATTTGGAGACATATTGAATGTGGGGAAGAAAGGACAGTTCAGAGTCGAGGATGACCGCTAGGCAACAAGCATGCGGGGTAGGGTAGATTGTCGAGTTGTTAACAGTTATGGAGATATCAGGATGGTAACTGTCCTTAGTTGGTGGGAATATAAGTAATTCCATTTTGGAAATATTGAGTTTGAGTTGGCGAGAAGACATCCAAGATGAGTTGGCAGAGAGACATTCAGAGACTCAGCCCAAAACCACTGGTGACAACTCTGAGGTTGATAGATAGATTTGAGTATCATCCGCATATAAGTGATACTGAAATCCGAAAGAGCTGATTAGTTTGCCAAGATAGGAAGTATAGATTGAGAAAAGCAGAGGACCTAAGACTGAGCCTTGCGGAACTCCAACTGACAGAAGTAGTGAAGAGGAAGTAGAGTCAGAGAAGCGAACACTGAAAGAGCGATCAGATAGGTAAGATAAGAACCAGGAAAGGGCTGTATCATTATGACCTAGGGAGTGTAGTGTTTGTAAGAGAAGAGTGTGATCCACAGTGTCAAACGCAGCAGAAAGATCTAGAAGAGTAAGTAGTGAGTAATGGCATTTAGACTTAGCAGTTACCAGACCATTCACCACTTTAGTCAGTGCTGTCTCAGTGGAGTGTTGGGAACGAAAGCCTGACTGAAGTGGGTCTAATAGGGCATGAGAGTTAAGAGAGTGTGTGAGGCGACAGTAGAAAAGTCTCTCGAGTAGCTTGGAGAGGCAAGGGAGCTGAGAGATAGGACGGTAGTTAGAGAGAGAGAGAGTTAGGGCCAGAATTGTGTTTTTTCAGAATGGGAGTAATCACTGCATGTTCGAACAGAGAAGGAAAAGTACCAGTAGCAAGAGAGAGATTTTAGTTAAGGTTGGAATAAGCACAGGAGATAGAGTTTTAATGACTTGTGCAGGTATAGGATCAAGAGGAGAGGTAGTAGTGTAGGAGGATAAGAAGAGTGTGGAAACTTACTTTTCATTTGTGGGCTCCAATGTAGAGAAAGTACCAGAGGGTTCAGCAGGGGAAGAAAGTGGGTTAGAGGTTGAGGAAGAGCATACCATTTCATCTTGGATGTTATCTATCTTGTCCTTAAAGTAGGAGGCAAATTCTTGTGTACTGATGGTAGCTGGTGGGGGAAGAGGGGGAGGGTAAAGAAGAGACAAATGTGTTAAAAAGTCGCTTAGGGTTGGTGGCATGAGAAGAGATGAGAGACTGGTAGTATGTTTGTTTGGCAGTATCCAAAGCATTGCAGTAGGAGTGGTAGCTAGTCTTATATGTGAGGAAATCAGTCATATTACGAGATTTGCGCCATTGGCGTTCTATTTTACGTAACTGATTTCGTAGTTGTCTTGTTGTTTTGGAGTGCCACGGTTGGCATCTAAGTCTAAGTGGGGTGTAATGGGTAGCTGGAGCCACTTCATCAAGGGCAGTGTCAAGAGTCTTGTAGAGGTGAGAGATTAGTATGCATTTTTTCACATGTGCAATCTGTGCTGAATGAGGCCCTTAATGCTTAGAGCTTGAACCTACATTTTCTCTTTTTATCTGTTTTCCTATGAATAACGACACCATGTACAACGAATTGCAATTACATAAAAGTATTCAATAGAAAAAATGTGTGATTGGAAATGCTTTTAATGTAAAATATTTTTAAATCATATCTACTGTGCAGCCTTCCTGTAACCTATGGCATGCAGGTGCTTACAGAGGAAATAATAGCATTTTTTTTTTTATATTTCAAGTTTGGTAATATTGTGGAATGACAGCAATCCCATTCTCCGTGCATTCAGGGACACTGCCGCAAACAGGCCAGTAACCTCACAGATATCTCTTATATATTTAGCCAGATCTGTCACTCAACCCCTGTGGAGAACGTTCCTGTGTAGAACAGTTTCATGTGTCTAACGTTCCACCCCCTTGACATCACCTCCCCCCGCCCAGCCAGGGCTACAGTACACGCCCACCATCCACCATTACTCCACAGCCACCATCCACCATTACTCCTGCACATCCCTACCCTCTGCCAGGACCCCCGCGACCCCCCTCCCGCGATTCGCGAGACCCCCCGCGCCGCGACCCCCCCTCCTGCGATTTGCGGGACCCCCCCGCGACCCCCCCTCCCGCGATTCGCGGGACCCCCCGCGACCCCCTCCCGCGATTCGCTGGACCCCCGCCACCCCCCCTCCCGCGATTTGCGGAACCCCCGCGACCCCCCCTCCCGTGATTCGCTGGACCTCCGCGACCACCCCCTCCCGCGAAACGTGGGACCCCCGCGACCCTCCCGCGAATCGCGGGACCCCAGCAACCCCTCCCTCCCGCGATTCGCAGGATCCCTGCATCCTCCCCTCCCGCGATTTGCGGGACCCCTGTGACCCCCCCTCCCGGCATTAAAAGGGCCCCCCGCGACCCCCCCTCCCGCGATTCACGGCACCCCCCCCTACTGCGATTTGCGACCCCCCCTCCCGCAATTCGCACCGCCCCCTCCCGCGATTCACGGAACCCCCCGTAGCGCCCCCCTCCCGCAATTTGCAGGCCCCCTCGGCACTTCTCGCGATTTGCGACCGCCCCCTAATTCACACATTCGGGGACCCCACCTCCCGCGATTCATGCCCCCCTCACGCAATTCACGGCACCCCCCACACCCCCCTTCCTGCGATTCGCAACCCCCCACGACCCCCCCTCCCGCGATTCATGCCCCCTCCCGCGATTCACGGACCCCCGCACCACCCCCCTGCGCCCACCCTCCCTTGATTCACGCCCCCCTCATGCAATTCACGGCAACCCCCCACACCCCCCCTCCTGCGATTCGCAGCCCCCCCACGACCCCCGCCTCCTGCGATTCATGACCCCTCCCGTGATTCACGGACCCCCGCACCACCCCCCCTTGACTCACGGCACCCCACACGCCCCTCCCGCAATTCACGGACCTCCGCAACCCCCCTCCCGCAATTCACTAACCCCGACAACCCCCCTCCCGCAATTTGCGGACCCCCCTTCCCACGATTCAAGCCCCCCCGCGCCCCCGCCCACGATTTGCGGACCCCCGCCCCCTCCCGCTAACCGCGGATCCCCACACACCACCCCCCCCTCCCGCAATTTGCAGACCCCCCTGACCCCCTTCCGGCAATTCCACCCCCCAGCGGACCACCGCGGCCCCCGCTCCCGCATTTCACGTACCCCCGTGACAATGGGGGATCCTGTACCACCACAAGCAGGTACCGCCCCTAGGTGGGAAATCCGGCCCTGGCTGCCGCACTGCAGGTTTCCCCACTGCCCTCTGCACCAGCGCCACAACTTTTATCAATGTCTTGCCCACATACCACTATTATACAGCCTCCTGCTCTCATGCACGCTGACTCCCTCCCAGTGGGAGGAGACACTCACCCACTGCCGGGAGCTGCATACTGTCCCCCACCCTCCTCCAGTTCTAGGGATGCCCATCGACCATCAATGATTTCAAATAATCGATGGTTTATGGCCGATGTTGAATACTTTTGCCATCAATGTGGGAGGACACTGCCCTGCCTCCTGTTCTCCTGCCCCGTAACTTCCGCCAGTGGAGACCCGCTCACCCTGTGTTGCCCACATTCCCCTATCATGCTTTACCGCCCAGCCTCCTGCTCTTATGCACCCTAACTCCCACCCAGTCGGAGGAGACACTGACTCCTGTATTTCTGTGCTGCCACGCTGGACCCTCACCCACTGGCAGAAGCTGCACAGTGTCCACCACCCTCTTTAGTCCCCCGTATGCCCACACACCCCTATCACTACCCAGCTTCCTGCTCTCCTGAACCGTAACTTCCACCACTGGGTAATCGCTGACGCTGTGTTGCCCACATACCCCTATTATGCCTCATATCCCAGCCTCCTGCTCTCATGCACCCTAACTCCCACCCAGTAGGAGGAGACACTGACTGCAATACAGGCATCTTTCATACAATTCTAACCATATTTCTCACAATACAAATGTTCACAAATTAAGGGGCGTAGCCCCTTACGCCTGTGTGAAGAGCGCCCGTAGGGCGCGATGAATCACCTAGTTATTATATATTTGTTCACATAAAGATGGCGTGCCTCTTTTCTGTTATTATTCTGACAAATATAAGAATTTTCACCCGCTCATCTAAATTACTTTAACATAACATTCAAGCTTATAGGAACATAGGATAAAAATCACATGCGGCACCTGGGACTCAGTATAAGGCATCAAACTCTTTCTAAGCCCGCCCCAACTACTGTAAAAATAGCCAATGGTGCCTGGGGGTGGGCTTAGAAGGAGTGTCATGCTTATGTGATTGGTACATAGAGCACTGCCAATCTGCAGGGGAACCAGCCAGTACAGATATAAGTACAAGTAAAGTATAATATGTATGCTTATATGTGCTTAGCTGTTCCACCTTGCACCACATAGTCGGCGCTGCAGCCGCTGTGGGTCATGCACCTTTCTACCATTACTTCTGACAAGGCGGCCTCATGCAATATTATTTTCTAGTATAGTAAAGTTGTCAGACCTAAAGGGAAAAAATCTATTATCCACAGTTTAAGGTTATTTAAGGTTATTCTGGTTGAATCGCCACCCATTCGCAAGTGCAACTTACATGCAGACAGGGTCACCGATAGGGGGTTCTATGGGGACAACTGTCGCTCTGACAGAGGGTAGTGCCCAGGCAACTCTACCCCCAGCACTCCCACCCCTTCACTTGCCTACACTGCTGTGGCAATGCTGCTGAGCCGCGGCCCGCCGCACTCCTGCCCCTCATTCAACAGCGGCAGTGGGCTGCGGTTATTATATGCAGCCTGCTCCACCGCCCGCACATACTGTATATAAAGTGCTATGGGGTGGACGGAGAGCTGCGGCTCTGAGTTCACTCCTGCAGGAAACCGTGAGCCCTCCAAAATGAAGCCCTCGCCACTCACCACGCGGCGTGACGTGATGACATCCTGCTGCGTGAGACAGACAAGGAGCTGGCGCTGTGCACCTGAATGGACTCATCTCTGGAGAGAGGAGCTGCTGCTGCACAGTGACACAGGCTCAGGCAGCACAGTGACATGCAGCCCAGCTGCCCCGGTCCGCCCTTGCACTGCCCCATGGACTGCTGGTGTGTGTGTGTGTGGAGGTGATTAAGAACTAAGAAGGTAATAAAAATAGCAATGCCAATCATTACTATACATCGTGAGGGGGGGGTGGTTGTTCGGGCGAGGGCTTCCTATTTGGTCAGTTCTGGGCCCCACAATTTCTGATGGCAGCCCTGCAGGGCACGCGAATGGATGTTGCACAGTAACATCCATTTGCAGGCCAGGGGGATCCACCCACATCTTTTGATGGTCGCCGACCATCGAAAGATGTGGAAGGTGCACGCATATGTAAGGTTGCTCTGACCAACCTTACATATGCGTGCACGCTGGGAAGGAAATGGGTCATCTGGTGATGTCAGCCGCCCGCCCCCCCCCCCGCACCCACTTCATGACCTAATTAGCATGAGAATGCCCATGAAACGCTGGGCGTTCCCATATGCAAATGGGGCCACCCAACACCCCATGCCCCTCTCTGACCCCAGCCCGATGTCCTGGGTGCATTAACCCAGCGAATAGTTTGTTTGCCGTGAGTGCACGCATCCAGGGCCGGCAACAGAAACCTTGTTTGATATCACTGGGGGCCCCCAAACCGCACACCCAGATTTTTTTTTACAGTGAATGTGTTTTTATTATTAGAAAAAAAAGATCATTATTTTCACTATGCAATATAATAAGGCAGGGCAGATGGGAGGGCAGAGCACTGTGTGTTGTATGGTCTGCTGTGTTGTGTGATGTCACTGAACGCATTATTACTGGTAGTCCGAGAAGTAACTAGACCAGGACTTCCCAATCTTTTTAGAATCAAGGCACCCTAGAGTATCAAAACTTTCCATGGCACCCCATGGCCCCAACAAATATATATAAAATGAAGTAGATTGTGTTTATATGTGCGTCTTAGGTTCAGTTATGTCTGAAAGGGCAGGATTTGCTTCTGATTGTACAGCATACGTCCCAACAGTCCCGAAAACCGCGGGAATGTCCCGGTTTTCGGGGACATTCCCGTGTCCCTCCTGCGGCCGGCGGTGTCCCGTGGTGAGGGGGGGCTGTTGGGAGTCCCCCCTGTCGGCTGCTGAGCAGAGGTGAATAAACGCTGTGCGCATGCGCACAGCATCTATTCCCGCAGCCAGGGGGCATGGCTAGAGACTCAGGACGGGATGTATTAATATACATCGCCGCCCTTCGCCATGCCCCCGCCGCGATTCCAGCGCATATGTGCTAACATATGCGGCTGGCATCGCGGTGCGGTGACGGAGGCCCCCCGCGATACCTGTAATGTGGTCTGCGGGGGGTCTCCCTCACCTCCTGGGAGCCTGCTTCTCCCCTGCAGCTGGTACAGCTCAGCGTAGCTGTCCCCGGCGCCTCCCCCCCCCTGCAGCCGGAAGGACGTCCAGCTGTGTTGCTAGAGGGAGGATGGGCTTACCTTCCGGGGTCCAGGAGGACCTGTAAGAAGGTAAGCCCAAGGGAGGGGGAGGGGTCTGCAAATCGTCGAAGGTGGCGGGCGGCAAAAAGAAGCCCATAGGCTTCTATATGGTATCACCACACAAAGGTGGCGATACCCTGTCCGGAGATATCGGTGCGGCTGGGTAATAGTACATAGGAAAATGCGGTAAAACAGGGGTTTTACCGCATTTTCCCCTTAGTACATCCCGCCCTCACAGAGCCTCTGGGTCATGCCCCTATAGCTTTAAAACGGGGGCGTGGGGGCCCCGCGAGTATAGACCACTCCCCCAAAATTAGGTCAACCCCCCCCCCCCCCGAAATTTTCAGCACGCATCACTCTGTCCCTCCTCCGTCTCCCTGGAAGTTGGGAGGTATGGTACACATATGTTATGATTGTGAGCCACCAGCACTGGTTTTGTCCATAAATAATTGATCATAAATAAATTTGAATTGGTCCTGGACCACCAACCCGTGGCACCCCTGCAAGTGTCCCGAAGCACCGAAGGAAGCCACGGCACACAGTTTGGGGACCACTGGACTAGACCGAAAGGGGTTACTGGATTGGGTTTCCAGGTGGGCAGGCAGCACCTTTATAAACCATTGCTAGGGATGCACTGCTGCAGCCCCTCAGAGCCTTGGGGCCCCTCACAAGGTTGGTGCCTGGTATTAGTGTGCCCTTTGAAACCCCCCCCCCCCCCTGCACACAACTGCGTATGCACATGGGACTGTGTGTTGTTTATCTCTGTGTGTCTATGGGAATGCATTCTGTTTGTGTGTGCGTGCTGTGTGTTATGAGCATATGGGGTAGTAGTGTATGGTGGCTAAGTGGAGGATCTACTGTATGTGTGCTTGGGTGAGGGGTGGTCCTCCTGTAAATCTAACCAATGGGAGTCTGGGGGGAGGGCTTACTGAAGATAGACCGCTTGAGCACAGAGTGTCTGCACCCTGTGCATTTATATTTGTTTTCCTAAAAGTTCAATTTTTTTCCATTTCAAATCCATTGTGGTGGCCTATGGGGCCAAAATGATAAAAATAATGGCAGTGTCCAAATAATTATATTCAATAAGTGCAATATTTAACCCTTTCAACACAGTTTTTCATATTTGTGTATTTTCATGCCGTGTGTTTGAGACGCGGTTTATTTACAGCCTTCCCCGCTGGAATTGTTTTTAGCAGTAATGACATATGTGCAGCACCGCACAAGGGGGAAAAAAAAATCAATTCTATTTTCCGAGATAAGGCTCCAGATTGCGTATATAGATGCGGAAAGTCATCTGCTATGCAGAGGGTGTAAGAGGAAAGGCAGAGCGCAGACAAGAATCCCAGCCTGGCTTTTGGCACGGCTTCAGTGCAATGAGATTTTTTATTGTTAAAAAAAAAAAATAACAGATTTGAAAAAAAAAAAATCAATAGCATCTGTGGTATTATGGTTAATTAAAGAAGCTCTTGAAAAAGGCTGAGAGATGAGAGGCTTGGCCAAGGAAGCTGGAACCTGATTAGATCCAAGAAACGCTTTTTTAGATGTGAGTGGATGGACCAGAGGCTGCTTTGCTAGGGATATTGGGAAAAAAATAGCTTTTACTCTAACTTTCTTTAAGTAATCAATATACCCCCATTACTGACCTGCTTGTACCACTCCTGTATTCCACTCACTGTCTTTCAGCTCTTGGGTTTTGCAGGCTTCATGCAGAAATGGAATGCAGGCTTTTTAACCACTTTGTGTTTCACATAATGAAATAGCTTTATTATAGAATGTGACACATGGCTGGGATTACATACAGTATTATAGTGAGGAGCAATCTCAAAATATCTCCTCATACATATCATTGTGCAGAGCAGTCACAGTGGGACAGTATTCCGTGTGGGGAACCGTTGCCCAATTGCTGGGCTTAAAGTGGTCTTGAAGAGGTGGTGGAACTCATTTCTCTCTACCACCATAATTCCTTCCCCTCGCCTCCCCACATTTTGGCACCCCCTGCAAACTGTAATGTTTTTTTCTGTTAGAATTACTGTGTATGGCCATGGTGGAGGTTGACCTAGTCCCACCTCACCCAATTGGTGGAACTCATCTCCACACCATTCCCCTACATGGCGGCCCTGCTCATAACTAGGTGTTTACATGACAAGAAGTGCTGCCAACCAGGCTTCAGGATCTAGGTGGAGCATTTGGGTAGCTCTAGCTGCGGGGTGCTCCAGGAACGTCTACTCTCCTTTGTTACATTGACAAGACATCAGACTTGGGGGCAAGACAAGCACAGGATGGAATATTATTTTGCAACATTCCTGGTGAAGGGTTTAATTACGGCATTTCTCTAGACTCAATGGGGTAAGTTTCCTAGGGGCACCTTTTAAGCCAGTTCCATAGTGAAATCTCAGTTTCCATGTCAGATTACTGCACCACTTGCATAGGTTTTTGAATGAAAGAGAGTGCACAACGTTAACCGGGACTTACATGCAACCCTACAACCATACCTCCCAACAGTAACATTTCTTTAGACTGTCCCCCATCCCACCCGGAACTGGCAGTATCCCGTGGTGGAGGGGGCAGTTGGCGGTTCCCCTGCCTGCCACTGCTCTGCTCAGCAAAGCAGTGGGGAATAGATGCTGTGCGCATACCCTTTATGCAGTTTTTTTACATAATTGTGTGTGTGTGTGTGTGTATGTATAGATAGATAGATAGATACATAGAGAGATAGACAGACACACACACACACACACACACACACAGATAAAGCTATATCTGGCATTAGGTAGGTGGTATAGTGGCCAAGTCCAGCTGCCCCTAAGGGGGTGACATTCGGTGATTAGGGGAACCAAAATAAAATGATATCTTGACGTCCCCTCAAACATAACAGTTGTGATATCCCTGTGTGGGCAGTATATAATATACCTCTGGGGCTACTGACAGCTCACCAGTGGCGGAACTTGTCAGTGGTGGGTCTAGGTGCAAAAATATTATGTGGGACCCCTTCCTACACCCCAACCCAAGTTCACATAATGCAACATGTTAGTGGGTGACAGGAAGAGGCAGATGGTGACAAGGAGAGGCCGAGGGCGACAGGGAAAAACAGTGGTAACAGGAAGAAGGTTGCGGTGCCCTGCACCTGCTGCACCAATGGCAGCACAGCTTTTCCAGACCACCTAGCGGGTCTAGCATATTGAATGCATTTTCTGATTTTAATAGTGTGACAGAAAAGACCTTTCGATGGGTCCACAAAACAAATGCTGCCAAAAAAGCAAAGTATGTAATAAGCCATAGGCGTCCCCTCAGTGTGCTGCTCCTTCTTCCAAGTTCGAGTCCAGTGGTCTCTCTATCGGCCAGTCAGCTCCTACCTGTCATTTTTCAAACACAGCCTGTGACATGACAGGTAGGATCTTAACACTTTTCAAGCTTAGTACATTGGGCCCTCCGTCCCTCTAACCAACTTGTTTTGATACTCAGGCTAGTATCTTTTTCAAGTTATATCAAGATCACAGATCAACAGCCAGTTTTAGATCAACAGCCAATCAGGAGCTGCCATGGTGGTCGCTCCTTTTTTGGCTGCCAGTCCTCGAGTTCTGCTGTGTTCAGAAGAGATGAAAGGGTCTGGGGAAGACATGGAGTGGTCTGGCATAGCTTATGCAATGGTAGATGTGGTGGCTCTCAACATGCATCTCAACAACAAGTCACGGGGCCATGGAACAATTAGTGCACCCTGAACCGGATCCCCTGCTCGTCTGCCCATGCACCTCCCACCAAAGAGTGTGACAGAGCTATAAATTCTCCCTTGCCTGCTCTGTCACCTAGGGCCTTATTCTAGTTCACTCTTTCTGACAAAATCCTTCTTAGATGGACAAAACCATGTGCACTGCAGGGGGCAGATGTAAAATGTGCAGAGAGAATTCGATTTGGGTGAGTTATTTTGTTTCTGTGCAGAGAAAATACTGACTGCTTTATTTTTACACTGCAATATAGATCTCACTTTGAAGTAAAACACCACCCAAATCTAATTCTCTTTGCACACGTTACATCTGCCCCACCTGCAGTGCACATGGTTTTGTCCATCTAAGAAGGATTTTGTCAGAAAGAGCGAACTAGAATAAGGCCCCATATGTGTTGATGTATCAAGCAGTGAAAAGAGTGGAGAAGTGGACCAGTTTTTATTGAATGTGCTTGATGAATGCTACTTCAAAGTATAGATTGGAGGTTTGGTTTCCAAGGAAACCAAAACCAAATAAACTTCCAAGTTACTTATTATTAAGTCCGATCTTGATAATTCCCACAAAGCTCGGATATGAAAATGAGGCAAACCATCATCCTCCCGGTGTCAGATCTCTCTTTGGATTCAATAAAAGTTCCTCCCGCATGGTTCAGGTCGCCTTTCACACAGAACACTATAGGAAGAGGGTGTGGGGCGGGCTCCAGTGTGATAATGACTATGATTAGGGGTTGTAAAATAATATCTTGGAGTTCTGATATCTTCAATTTGCACATGCAATATTCACCTCTAACCAGTGGCGGATCCACCAATGGGCGACTAGGGGCGGTCGCCCCGGGGCCCCACACATCAGGAGCCCCCACACTCTAGGTGGGTGGTGGATGGATGGCAGGCAGGGGGGTCTGGGCTTGGGCAGCGCGGGGTGGGAATTAGTTCCCATCTGCCGCAGGGACCCAACCACTGCCCCTCCGCCGCAGCATGGGAAGTATTGCAGCTGTGCTGGGGGATAGATGCTGTGTTCTCCCACTCACCTGCCAGCCCCGCATCTCCCCACTGCCCTGCTCTCTTGTCACACTGTCTCCGGGGGGACCTATCCCACTCTCCTCGCCTGATCACCCCATGTCCCAGGTGCCATGAAGAGGCCATGCCCATGCAGCAGCTCCAACTCCGATGGGCAGCGAGAATAACTACTCCGGTGAGTGCTGGGGGGGGGGAGGAGGGGGGTCCCCACAATTTTGTTGTCCAGGGCCCCCACAGACCTTAATCCAGCCCTGCCTTTAACACCCACATCATAAACCATATTGAAGGTAGTCCTTCCAACAAACCAAGCACTTCAGCCACAAAAGTGGCAGTCCCTGTTGCTATTATACTATGCATGTCCTTTCTAGTATACATACAAATTGGGTTGGAGGGCCCATTGACAATTCTATCTTGCACCATTTTTCATAATGGACTGTAATTTGGGGGGCATTGGAAATGGTCTTTTTTGCATAGACAAACATTTGTATTAGTTATTACTCTAATACATGACTAATTTGAAACATGTTTTTATCCAGAAAATAAAGAAATGCTAATACAATAGCCAATGATTTCTGACAAAGGTCGAAATGAAAGAGAAGCCAAGAAAATGAATAGTTCAAATCAATCATTTTACATTTTCTTAATCATTTCAATGAATTAATATAATATTAATAGCCATGGATTTGTGACAAAGGTTTCAATGAAAGAGAAACCAAGAAATGTCATAGTTGCGGCAGGGCTGCAAACTCCAAATCATCCCCCCTATCTTACATTTTCAGAATAAAAAAAATAATCTAAATTAATGAATCACACACTCATTTAAAATTCTCTTAATCATAACAAATTAATCAATTATGCCCCTTTCACATCAGAAAATGCAGGGACTTAGCCAGGAATACAGTAGAGGAATCAAGCAGGGACATTCCCACATTGGCCCCTTTCACACAAGCCTAGTCCCTGCATTTTCTGGTGTGAGGGGGGAGAGACAGCGCTGGGAGGGCGCCTATTTGCAGCAGCAGGGTCCAGGTAGTGGACAGCAGGGTCTGAGGAGCAGGGTCTAGACTGCGGGGAAAAGACTGGCCGGATGCTGATTGGCTGAGAGCGTCCTGCCAGTCTTTTCAATATGTTTTCAATTTCAGCAGCGCTTCCCATCCCGCTGCCCGGCAAATAGCGCTACAAGCTCCCAGCCGCCGGAGCCCGGATCCCCACAGTCTGGACCCCACTGCCTGTCACCTGCTGCCTGCTGTCCGGACCCCGCTGCCTGGGTCAGTAGCTTTCACACCAGCCAGTAACCCGGGTTGGTTGCGGGAGCCACCCTACTAGCTAGCAGGGTTGAAAATACGGCAAATTTTCCAGGGAATTTGGCCCGGGAACATTTCACACCAGCGCTAGTCACGGGTTGTTCCCAAGGCTAACCCGGGGATTTATTTTGGCTTGTGTGAAAGGGGTATGAGTCTTTTTTTTTATCATCTTTATTGAAAGTTTTATAAAAGACATTACATAATGCTTGTTACATACAAAGACATTTACAACCAACATACATAGAGACCAGTACATCTAAACAACTATACTGCTACTATCATATTTTTAATACCTTTATGGCTTATCAGCTTATCAATCCATCATTTTCCTCCAGGACTTAAATTTCCTATTAGACCTGTTATATTCAGGGCCGGTGCCAGGCACCGGAGTGCCCCAGGTGAGTCGGACCTTTTGGACCTTTTTTTGCCATCCAGGAGCGAGCAATGACCATTTTTGCTATGGCACAAAGATTAATTACTGTCTATCTCCGCAAGTCATATTATCTGATGGTCATACCCCAAGGATTAACCCCAGGGGTAATACATTTTGACTGGGTACCCCTAATGCCACCAATATTTTCCCAATTCCTTTCCAGAACATTTGCAGTTCTTTGCAATCCCAAAGGAGGTGCCAGAAATTGCATCCTGGATCTTTACATTTTGGACAGCGATCACCGGTGTGTTGGGAAAATTGACTGATCCTTTCTGGGGTTAGGTATGTTCGATATAGAATGTTTAATTGTACCTGCTGAATTCTTAACGAATTCATAGCTAGACTAGGGGCCGCCAGGACTGATCTCCAATTCCCTGTATTCCATATTTGGATCAGACCCCCCATTTCCTCGCTTTGATTATTTACCATCAGGTGTTTGTAGCATTTTGATAGGCGTTTGTTATTTCCCAGTGTTGTAATACATTTTTTGATTGGGGACTCAACCAGAATAACTTGTCTTATCCTGTTTTGTTGTGTCATTGCGCTCCTTAGTTGCAAATACCTGTAGAACATGGTTTTGGGGAGGGCGAATTCTGTTGTAATTGGGAAAATGGTTTCAGATCCTTGTTGACGAAAATCTGGCCAATACAGTTTATTCCATAATGTCCCCAAATCCTCCCGCCCTGGTGTAGATTTAATTTATTAAACGGGGCCAGCGAAAATAGATAGGTGTCAGGATCTATTTCTTCAAGGTCCATTTTTTACCCATTGCCATATTTTTCTAGATTGTTTAAGTATCGGGGGGAATTTTTGATGGCTTTCTTTCTTAAGAATTGCCTGTAGTGGGGAGTGTCCAAGGATGATTTTACTAATGAATCTAGCAATTTCCACCAAATATTCATCTCCATTGATCCAGACCGCTAGGCATAATAATATAATTTGAAATTGGGCATTGCAGCACCCCCATCTCCTCGCTCTCTAGTTAGGAAGGGCATTTTAATTCTAGGTGTTTTGTTCCGCCAAACAAAGGATGAGATTACATAATTAATTTTCTTAAACACCTCTTCCTTAATAAGGATCGGTGAGTGCAAGAATATGTAAAGGAGTTTTGGCAAGATCGTCATTTTTACCAAATTGACTCGACCTATCACTGTTAAAGGGATTCTCTACCAATTTTTTGGGATTCTCGACCACCTAGTTTTGATCTCGTCGATTATAGGGTCTAGGATTTCCTTGACATATTCCCCTGGATTATTTGATACTACGAAGCCCAGATATTTGAATCTCTCCACCCTGGTGAGACATAGGGCACTGTTAATTCTATTATCCCCTTCCTCTTTAGTTATAAGGAGATGTGATTTCCCATAATTTATTGTTAACCCAGAATACAACCCAAATTCCCGCATGTTCTCAATTACTAATGGTAGCTGGTTCACATAGTCCTCCGTTCCTACCAGCAGATCATCTGCGTACAAGGAGACAATGTTGCCGTTTAGGTCTCCCCTCTCACCCTCACCACCCAAAATCGCTCTTAGTTTGCACTCTATCGGCTCAATGGCGACTGCGAATAGCAATGGCGAGAGGGGACACCTCTGACGGGTACCCCTAAGAAGTGGAAATGGCTCAGTTACGTATCCGTTGACTGAAATCCTTGCAGATGGGGACTGATACAGCAACAGGACCCAGTTTCTAAACCTGGGACCCAGCCCAAATTCCATCAGTACATGTCTTAAATAGAGCCATTCCACTGAATCGAAGGCCTTATTTGCATCAAATGATGCAATTGCGACACTTCTACCTGATAGATCTGCCATCTGAAGGTACATGAATACTCTACGCAGGTTAATTGCTGTAGACTTTCCACTCACAAATCCGGTTTGATCCGAATGGACAATCTTCCCGATCACCCCGTTCAATCTAGTCGCCAAAATCTTGGCGTAGATCTTGGCAACGGTCGTGATCAGGGAGATTGGCCTATATGAGTCAACTAATGAGGGATCCTTACCACTTTTGGGAATAACGGTAATAATAGCCTCCGTCATTGATTTTGAAAGTTTACCTTCCTGTTCCATCCCCTGGAAATATTGTAATAGCTTTGTAATAGGGGTATGAGTCTTTTACCTGCCTTTTTACTACATGCATTCTCCACTGCCATTTCCTTGTATTGGCATTGGACCTTTGATCTAACCTTTGAAAACCTAATGAAAACAGTGTTATAGGGCATACACACGGAGTGACTGATGTGTGCTGAGAGATCTGTGCGGACCAATGTTCTCCCCATGAGAACACTGGCGATCTGACTAGATTTATACTGGAAGCAGTATAAATCTAGTTAGGAGATGGCGATGCCCGGGACCGCTCATGGCTGTTTCTGGGGTGTATACACATGGAGCAATCCATGCTTCATTTCTTAGCAATTTAGTAAGATTGCTTAGTAATAGCCCTGGAATCACCCCATGTGTATGCGCCGTAAGTTTCTTTGGGGTTGTGTTTATTGCTCAGTTCAACGTGTTGCAGTAACCTTTGGCCAATAGCGGTGAACAATACTGTGAACTGTGAGGTCATTAAAATTGACTGGAAATCATTGGATACTAATGATGTTGAGGTTAATGATACTGTAAGATCAAAACAAATTTACATGGTTTAAGTTGTTTTCATCAATTTAAAAAAAACAATAATAATAAAACTAATACAAAACCAAAATGGTTATTGGTCATTGGGTCGACACTACGAAGGTCAACAGGCCTAAGGTCAATATGGTCGGAAGGTCGGAAGGTCTACACAACCATTAGGTCGACAATGGGAAGGTCGATATGAGTTTTTCAAATTTTTTTGTCCCGTATGTTGACATGAGTTGACACAAAGATGCTGCCATTTTTTTTTGTTTAAACTAAACGTGAAAATTCATATCGACCTTTTGACGGTTGACCTTCCGACCCTGACGACCTTGGGAGTGTCCACCTATTTCATGTGGTGACCTTAGCCCTGTTGACCTTTAGTGGTCCAAACCAGTGGCGTAACTATAGCACCGCAGCCCCCGCGACCGCGGGGGGGCGCTATGCATGTGCGGGCGCCGGGGGCTGCAGTGCTATAGTTACGTTACACCCTGCCGCCCGCCGCACCAACCCCCGCAAACCCCCCCATCCCCATTCTTTACCTGTGTTCAGTATGCGCTGGTCCCGGCTCCCTTCTTCTGCTGAGGACCACCACAAAATGGCCGCCCCCATATAGCACACAGTTCTCTGAAACTGTCTGCTGTATGGGGGCGGACATTTTGTGGTGGTCCTCATAGCAGAAGAAGGGAGCCGGAACCAGCGCGTACTGAACCTAGGTAAGACTGCGGGGGTTGGTGTGGCAGTCGGCGGGCGGCGGGCGGAGGGGCGGGTGAGTGACTGGGTGCCCTCCCTTTAACGGCGGGGGCGCCCAAAATGTAGTTACGCCGCTGGTCCAAACCAAAACACAAAGATGAAATCAGAACCAAAACCAAAGCCAAAATACAGGGGCCAGAGCACATCTCTTCTTTACAGCTGATAAGTTGCTAATGGCAATCTCTCCACCGGGTCACTTCTCCACTTTTCAGTGCTTGGTAAATAAACCCTCATGTCTGTTACACTGTAGCACTTGGTGCTTCTAGATCAGCAGGTCTCAAACTGTGGGTCCTGACCCCAAAGTGTGTCCCGTCCTTCTCAGCATGGGGTCGCGACCCCATGTTGCTGACCATCAGGCTGATGACTTTTCGAATATCAATCAGTGATTCAAGGATTCTGAAAAGTCAGTTAAATGGTCTGTTATATTAGACTCCTCCCATCATTTGCTGCCATGTATGTGCTGGCTGCTGACTACACATGTGACGTGATGACCTTCTGCAGTAACTTGCTGGGGTCCTGTAATTATTTTTAATGTATTATGGGGTCCCAGAGCAAATTAGTTTGAGTACCCCTGTTCTAGATATATGTAATGGGTCCCCCAAGGCAGAAAAAAGAGAGACAGACATAGGGCCTTATTTTGGTTCATTCTTTCTGACAAATTCCTTCTTGGATGGGCAAAACCATGTGCACTGCAGGTGGGGCAGATGTAACATGTGCAGAGAGAATTAGATTTGGGTGGGGTTTTACTTCAAAGTGAGATCTATATTGCAGTGTAAAAATAAAGCAGTCAGTATTTTCCCTGCACAGAAACAAAATTACTCACCCAAATCTAATTCTCTCTGCACATGTTACATCTGCCCCCCTGCAGTGCACATGGTTTTGTCCATCTAAGAAGGATTTTGTCAGAAAGAATGAACCAAAATAAGGCCCATAGAGACACACATGTATGTATGTATGTGTGTGTGAGAGACAGAAACATGGATGTGTATTAAGGCGAGATGTACTTAGCCTTGTATAGTGATAAAATGGAGAGTGATAAACCACCAACCAATCATCATTTAACTGTCATATTTCAAACCCAGCCTATGACATGGATGTTAGGAGCTGATTGGCTGGTCATTTATCACTCTCCATTTTATCACTTTACAAGCTTAGTACATCTGGGAGAGAGAGAGAGAGAGAGAGAGAGAGAGAGAGAGAGAGAGAGAGAGACAGATGCACTAAGCTTCAAAAGTGATAAAATGGAGAGTGATAAACAGCCAGCCAATCAGCTGCTACCTGCCATGTTCCATACTGTGTTTGGAAAATGTCAGGCAGGAGCTGATTGGCTGGTTGTTTATCACTGTCGATTTTATCACTTAGTGCATCTGGTCCAGAGAGACCAGGGCACATGGAATGATGGAGGTGACCCAGGCCGGCATGGATAACTGTAGCTTGGGAACAGATAGGATCCTCTCCTTACTCTATGTCAGACCCTTGCAATAGCAGTGTGACTTTGGGAGAGGATGATGGGAGGAGACAGAAGGAGAGGGGATGTTATGGGAGAGAACCACCTTCTCCATCCGGTCCATCGCCTACTGCTTCGCTATGGCCTACGGCCAGCTGCAGCATTCTTTAATGAGTCTGTGTAGTCTGACTAATTTAAGTCTTCTCAGAATAACTAAAATTGCAATAGTATATAATTGGAATTGAATGGTGGTATCTCCTTACTAAGTCACCATTATTGCCAGTTAATCACGGGTGAATTTGCCATTTTGCTTGTGTGAATGCCATGCTGTGGAGCACAATGGGCCTTATTCTAGTTCACTCTTTCTGACAAAATCCTTCTTAGATGGACAAAACCCTGTGCACTGCAGGGAGCAGATGTTACTTGTGCAGAGAGATTTAGATTTGGGTGGGGTTTTACTTCAAAGTGAAATCTATATTGCAGTGTAAAAATAAAGCAGCCAGTATTTACCCTGCACAGAAAAAAAATAATTCGGTACTTGTTTCCTAGCACGGCGCCCACGATATTCAGTTGCATGGCATTTTTTTTCATTGCATCGCATGCCATATGCCCATATGCGATGCGATTTTAAATTGTATAAGCACCCTAATGGGTGCTTACAATGTTAAATGCACCCCCATGCCACCCCCACTATGAATGTCAACCCGAAGCGTGGCGAGCGCAGCGGTACGGCGTGGAGTTGACTTTATATAGTGTGACGAGAGCATATTACTTTACATGTATTCCGTGTCCCCCCGCCACGCTTCGGGCTCGCCACACTATCTAAAATCAACTCCACTGCGACGTGGATAGTGGGGGTATGAAAAGGTCGGGGTATGAAAAGGTCGGTGTACCGCCGCCCCTCGCGGTCTCGCTGCACTCGCCACGCTTCGGGTTGGCGTTGATAGTGGGGGTGTCGTGGGGATTTTGTCAGAAAGAGTGAACTAGAATAAGGCCCAATGCCTAGGGATAATAACCAACTTCAACGACTCCTTAGCTGTACGTTTAAAGGCATAACTTAGCGTCCTGCTCCAGTCAATGTTGGCACTAGCACCAGGCATGTCCAAACTATGGCCCTCCAGCTGTTGTGAAACTACAAGTCCCATCACACCTTGCTATTAGGGAATGCTAAAACTATGGCAAGGCATGCTGGGTTGTGTAGTTTCCCAACAGCTGGAGGGCCACAGTTGCCCATGCCTGCGAACTGGCCACACAATTCACAAGAAATATATATATATATATATAATATATAATAGGTTCGAGGGGCGGCACTCCAAGCATACAAATGCTGCGGGGAAACGTGGAATGAGTCAGTGCCCTCCACTGACAGCCCCAGGCTGTCAATATCTGCGCGTCTTTGTGGGGTCGGCGGCACTCGAAAATCAACACGCACACACAGGCTGTGATACCAACGTTTCGAAGCACGGCGGCTTCTTTATCAAGGTGCCTAACAAATAAAACCAAATCCAAACAGTGTTTAAATACCTGTATAGTCCCTGTCTGTTCCCGCGGCTTGATCCGGCGTCTCCGGCGGCTGCTGATGACATCACTCGGAACCCTTCACAGGCCGTGGGAACGAGAGGTGATTACACACACAAAAATACGTGAATCTGTAAAAAAGTGAAAACAAGCAATGGAATCAAAAGTAAGATCTGCTAGTACAACATACACATAAAACTCTGAGACAATATTGGAAGCAGAAATTCATATAAATACAGTGCATTCTTACATATGAGGAGACTCCGTCTCCTTCTAATTTAAAGTGACAGTGCCTATTCTTAAAAGTGCATGTGCTAGCTAATCAAAAGGTTACATACATAAAAACAATGACAACTATTAAAAACCACAGATTGGTGTTTACCTACAGGAAACTGTCCTATGTTGTATCACAAACTAAATTATAATAGGGGATACTATTAAAACTGCAATGCAGGCCAGATGATGACACCCTTGTGTCGATAGCTGAAATATATAACGTCATCCCATAGCTGTATTAGATGGTTTACTGGAATCTACAGGAACATAAGTGGAGTTTTTACAAGAAGCATGTATAACCTACATGTTCATTTAATCCCTTGGGGGCTGTGGTGTCTAAACGATATATCCAGCGGCTCTCCAGCTGGAGTAACCGCAATGACCGATCCCCCCCCTGGAAAGAGGGGGGACATGGTCAATAATTCGATACCTCAGGGATGTGAGGCTGTGCCTGGCCTCTGAAAAATGTCTAGCGACTGGCTGGTCGCTGTGTCCAGTTGCTATGGCCGCCTTAATGGCCGACCGATGGGCAGCCGCCCTTTCTTTAAATGTCCGGTCGGTCTTGCCGACATAATGTCGACCGCAGGGGCAACTTATCAGGTAAATCACAAATTTAGTGGAGCAGCCGACTCTATGATGTATTTTAAATTTCTTCCCCGTATAGGGGTGATGGAAGGAGTCCCCTGGGGTAAGATAGCTGCATGTTGTACACCCGCAGCATCTGTAACAGCCCACCTTGGGTTTACCCAAAAATGACGTTTTGGGAGGTGGGGGGAAGGTAACGTCGTTTTTTACGAGGAAATCTTTTAAGTTTTTGCCTCTGGTGTATGAGCTCATAATTTTCTTTGATTGCAGGGAGGGCAATGTGCCATCTGAAGTAATAATGGGCCAATGAGCATTAACAACCCGTTTGACTCCTGTGCTGGAGGGATGGAATTTATTAACCCAAATGATCTTATCATCGGTTTTTCGATTACGGGCTTTGGGGGTAAAAGACTCTTCCCTGTATAGACTCAACACCTTAGTTTTAACGGCCTCAATTTCGGGTGCTGGGTACCCCCTCTCAATGAATTTAGTGCTCATTGCCGTGAGTGCTGTGTCCAGCCCTTCCCGTTCACTGCAGATGCGGCGAGCCCGCAACATCTGCGAGAATGGCAATCCCTTAATTAATGGCTTGGGATGGAAACTTGTGGCCAACAGGGTGTTATTGCGGTCTGTTGGCTTAGTATACAGAGACGTTTGAATCTGTCCTCCCACTATTGATATGTCCACATCTAAATACTGAACAGAATTTCTGCTGAGATTGTATGTGAACTTCACCGGGGAATCCGTCCCATTGTGAAAGAGTATATGTTGCTCCAATTTATCCTGGTCCCCTGACCAAATGATCAGGAGATCATCTATATACCTGGTATATAGCGTGAGATGTTCTTTTACCAAGGTGTTTTGGGTAAACAGTTGCTGCTCTAGGACAAACATGTATGAATTGGCGAGTGATGGGGCCACTGAGGACCCCATCGCACACCCCCTTAGCGGCAAATAAAATTTGCCGTTAAACCTGAAATAATTGCGTTTGAGTGTTAATTCAAGCAATTGCAAAAAGAACACAATAGATAGACCAGTATACAGAGGATTGTTGGATATTAACTTTCCCACTGCATCCAAACCTGCCTGGTGTGGGATTACTGTGTACAAACTGGACACATCCACTGTGCCCAGTACGCAATCAGGTGAAACATGAGGAATGGCAGACAATTTTTGTAACAATGCGTTTGTGTCTTTCAAATACGCATTGTCGCTCTGGACACATGGTTGTAGAAAATGGTCTAGATAAATCGACACCACCTGATACAAAGACCCCCGGGCAGATATGATGGGTCTGCCAGGGGGGTTTTTCGGGTTCTTGTGAACCTTCGGGATGGAATACATTATGGGAATGATCGGGTGTTGCACCGTAAGTGCTTCTTTGGTGGATGCATCGATAATGCCCTCCACCGTGGCTATTCGCAAGATGTTGTCCAACTCTGTTTTAAATTTCATGGTTGGGTCTCCGGGCAACATTTGATAAGTGTCCACATCCCGTAGCTGGGCGTCCAAGTCCTGAACATCATCACTGGTGTCCATAATTACTGTCCCCCCGCCTTTGTCGGCGGGGCGGATAACTATGGACTGATCATTGCCCAGGTTCTTCAACGCCTGCCATTCCATGTTGGTAAGATTGGATCTGTGAGGTGGTGGATTTTTTAACAAGGCATCAATGTCCCGTTCCACCAGTCGACTAAAAGTCCTGATGGAGGGGTTGAACGTCTGAGGTTCAAATTTGGATTTCTTTTTGAGAACACTGGGGAAAGGCTTCTCCACAATTACCTGTTCAGTCCCTTTGGATTGGAAAAATTCCCTGAGCTTGAGCTGGCGGTTCAATTTGTACTGTTCTATTTTCACCGAAAAAGGGTCAGTGTACGTGGTGGGTACATATTTCAGGCCTTTGGACAATACCTGTAGCTCAATTTCGGAAAGAGGACGGGATGAAAGGTTGAAGACTATTTGTTTTTCTGGCGTTGGGGTTGAAAGCGGGTCTTGGTGCCTCGACCTCTGGTTCTGCCCACCGCGTTCTGCCCCCCGCGTCGCGTGAACCTCCGGGGTCTTGGTTTGCTGATGACGCGGGGCGTTCCCCTAAAGGGGGTAACCCTTGATTGGAGTTTGCAGAATCTCTGTCGCTGTGAGATGAATTATCCTCTCTCGAGGAATCAGTATCGCCTCCCCGCCTGGGATTGCGAACAAAGGTCCTTTTTCTGAAGGGGCGGGTAGTTGCTTCGCCCCCTGTCAACCAAGGATACACATTGTGTTTGTCATGCATTGCAGTTTTAATAGTATCCCCTATTATAATTTATTATAATTATAATTTCCCCTATTAGGGTTTAGCCACTGATACAACTTTCACTGACTTAATCGCTGTTATGCATTATCAATAATTGTTATATGTATTTTTTAATTATTGCTTTGAATTATATATTATTATTATTATGTATATATACATTTTTTACATATAAAAATATCATTATGTATTTATTTTTAGTCTATATGAATTATTAGTATATATTCAATTAATATTATGATTTTTGTGTTATATATGTTATATGTGTGTATGTCCCTTTAAGGATTGCGAGCTATTCTATTTATATATGATTAATTGCTGGCACTAAGGAATGAAATAAACAAAGAAATGAGGCTTATATAATTAAAATGAGGCATGATGAATTTCAACTTGGGCATATGGATTACAATTATTGTCAGAATGAAGGTGAGCTCGTTATTGGGCTATGCAAATGAGGCTTATAAGGCAGTAAACATGGGGACACTATCTATGATGCTCCCTGAGTGAAAACGAGGCTTGAGACACATATAAACAAAATGGCCGCGGGAGCCTATAAATATATGCTGACGGAAACGAGGCTTGACACGCAAACCCGGAAGTGCGGGCTAAATGAATGGCGCGAACGGCGCTACTATAAAACAGCTATGCTGTGACCAGAGGGCTCAGACTGAGGAAGCCGCCGACTTCACGAGCAGGCGGAGAAACGCGTTTTTGAGCCCTACTCTCTGCCGGTCCTGCACATACCCTGCAAGCGCACTTACTTGTGGATTACAATTACCACCTAGCTGGCTGGTCCAGCAGGAGAAGGTTCCAACACAGCTTCTTCCGGAGTACATCTCTGGTAATATACCAGTTGGAGAGACTGACCTTGGTTATCCACCACTGAAAGTTCATGCAGGACTGGTAACTATGAGAACCTATCACTGCCTCTATTAAGAAGTCTATAAGCCTCTTATTTCATTCTCAATTGAGTGACTTTATCACTAATAAGCAAACGGCAATCCCAGCAAGTCCAGCTTTTATCGCATTGTATGTTATATGTTGTCTGTCATGTCTGTATGTTAAATTGTGCACAATCGATATTGTTCTATTGTTTGTGTGGATTGATTCCACTTTATATGCTTTTAATAAATTGATTCATATATTCATAAAACTGCAAGGACATTTAATTTTTTCTGAGCAGGATTGCGCTTCTTAAAGTGCCAGATACTTAGGTATCTGACACTATTTTTCCATTCTATTATAATTTAGTTTGTGATACAACATAGGACAGTTTCCTGTAGGTAAACACCAATCTGTGGTTTTTAATAGTTGTCATTGTTTTTATGTATGTAACCTTTTGATTAGCTAGCACATGCACTTTTAAGAATAGGCACTGTCACTTTAAATTAGAAGGAGACGGAGTCTCCTCATATGTAAGAATTCACTGTATTTATATGAATTTCTGCTTCCAATATTGTCTCAGAGTTTTATGTGTATGTTGTACTAGCAGATCTTACTTTTGATTCCATTGCTTGTTTTCACTTTTTTACAGATTCACGTATTTTTGTGTGTGTAATCACCTCTCGTTCCCACGGCCTGTGAAGGGTTCCGAGTGATGTCATCAGCAGCCGCCGGAGACGCCGGATCAAGCCGCGGGAACAGACAGGGACTGTACAGGTATTTAAACACTGTTTGTATTTGGTTTTATTTGTTAAGCACCTTGATAAAGAAGCCGCCGTGCTTCGAAACGTTGGTATCACAGCCTGTGTGTGCGTGTTGATTTTCGAGTGCCGCCGACCCCACAAAGACGCGTATATATAATATATATATATATATATATATATATATACTAACCAAAAATATGTCACTATACGGTAGATATAGCATATTATTAGTAACTTTCATGTGTATGGTACATTATTAGAACTCATTAATGTGTATTACAATGGCCATAATATGGTGTTCTGGTGTTATATTATTATTCTATTATTTAACTATAGCATCCTTTTCTTCTTCTTCTTCTTTTATATTTATTGTTAATATCTGTAAAGCAGGCCAGCGCGCTCAGGTTCTATATACTTGAACATGTAATACCTCAATATTCATGATTCTTCTTGGAGTAAAGTAATTAAAAGCAAGTGCTTTTTTCAATTAAATACTGGGCTCCAAAGATAATTCACAGACTTAACCCGAGCCGCTGATGAAAGCAGTACAGAACCCCCACCCTTATGACAGCCACTGCTGCAGATGTTGAAACGTCATTCTTAACCCTTTGAGTGCCAAGGGAATTCGTCATGTGTGAAAATCGGCAAGCAAACATTTTTATTCATCGTAATGACCTCTAATGTTTACCTTGTATAGGAAATATAATCTTTTTATACACAAAAAATTGTAGTTGAATTTATATAACAAATGTGAGCGACGCCGGCATTTTAGCAGATATTCTGAACATCTCCCACAGAGATGTTGGCACTTTAAGTACGTTGTGGCTATCCAAAGACAAAAAAAACCCCAAACATATAAACCCTAGGAAAACTGTTCCACCCCCGTTAAAATAGACTTGTGACTGCAATTATTTGTTTGACGAGGTTGTGTCTAGATGACCAAGAATTCTAATAATCATTGATAGAGTTAATATTAAACACTTGACAATGAGAAAATCTCGGTTCACTCATTTAAACCTGGACTCTGGAATCGTGGATAGAAAGGGGGGGGGGGGGGGGGGGGTTGAGAGGCAGTGAAAGAAAAAAAAACCTCATCTTATAAACAATTAATTAATGTTTGCCATAAATTATCATCTTTTACTTCCTACTCAAGAACAGCAGAGAGACGGAAAAACAGCCTTTCTTGCAGGTGGTGGCATTCAGAGTTACGGCAATCAGCGCATTGAGAGTGGAAGTACGGCACTTCCAGTGCGGCTGGGTGAATTGGGCTGGATTAAGGCCCAGCAGGGTGCAAGGGTTTCAGGTGGAAAGCTGCATATTTGTGATGAGAAAAAAAAATAACTTGAATTTATCTAAACTGCTAACAACACTCTTGTCGCCAGCAGATTCACAGAAAGAGTCCTCAGTTCTTCCCTAGGAAAACATGATCAGCATTTGAAAGCTAACTCCCCCCCATTTCCCAAAGCTTGGTGCTTAACAGAATATGAAAAGCCCATTGAACAGACACCCCACACATCTTGACAGTGCCATCAGCATGCTCAAACATAAGCACTTACGAGAATGCAGTGCAGGCCCACCGATACAGGCTTGTAGATTGTAGAGCACACTTAACACAGGCACAGTGTACACAGATACATGCCATATGTTTCCTAGTAATCACCTCAACATCCTTCCCATGGTCCGCATGGAGGTGCCGATTTACTGCTCGCAGACAATTTTGCAATTAAGCATATATAGACGAATTACTGGAAAGAACACCTTATTGGCAAATTGCGATTTGGTCGTTGATGCATTGCATGACCAATAAACTGTAACAAGTGCATACACACGTAAAATGACGGCCTGATTTTTAGAAAAGGGAATTGGCAATATGACACGTAGCCAGTAGGTGGCAATAGAGAGCTCCATTATTTCTACCGGCCACACAGGGAGTGCTAAGGAGTATCAAAAATATAACCACTTCTTGGGCACCTCCTATCTTTACCTTCTTTTATGAAATGAGAGTACTTGTATATTGGTCAAGAGGTCAATAATGCTTCTGACTAATATGTGTGTGGAGGAAAAATAAAAAATAAACTATAATCAAATCCTCCCCCACCCTACACACTTTTATTTGCAATAGCTGCTTATTAATTTAAAACACACACATTTATCTTTAAAGATGCTTAAAAATTGTTTCCAAGTGGTTCTAAGGGTTGGAAAAGTGCAATAAATTCTAGAAGTTGATGTTTGCACATTTTTGCTGGCAGCCCCAAAGTTTTGTGCGAGCTCAGGCTGTGATTATTTGTGGCTGTTGTTGCTTTTATTTACAACTGCAAATACATCGCAGGTAATCGGATTAACCAGTTTGTCTGAACTGTTTTTTTTTTTTAAATATTCTTAAGTGTATGGAAACCAAACATAAGCACATTAGTTAAAAGCCAGTCAAAATGACAGCTTCTGCAATGTACTTTCACTTTAAGATGTGACACTTTTTACTTTCACTTTGAGCTGTGACAGTTTTTAACCCACAAACTCTCCACTCCACCCCTGTCCCTATCTGCTCCCACCTCCAATCTCTGTCTTCACATCTCCCTCTTTCCATATTCAGCAAGTTTAAAACAGATCACGGTCCCTGCAAAAATAGCTTTCACTTTCTGTTATGACATCTTAGTCTGTTGAGTGGCCTCTAGTGGTCACTGGTGGTATTTCACCTCATAGAGGTGAGTATACAGTAAGTTAGATTCTAATATATATAGATTTAGGATATCCTTAAAACCTGCACTGTGTGTTAAGTGGATCATTCAGCAGAATCAGCTTTCCTCCAACCATCCAATTGACCAACTTCCATCTTAAACGCTGCCCTCCACACCTAATCAACGTTCTAATTCGACCAGTCAACATTTTCATCAGACCAGTCGGTGTCCTCTCCGACGTGTGATGACACTAAGTCAGCGTCTGCCTACTTCTGCATGTTTTTAATAAATATCTGAGTTTTATTTTAAAGAAAAAAAACTACTATTGCAAGTTTATTCCACAAAAACTTGGCTATTTTTTATTTTAATTGACTTAGAAGTACATGATCTGGCACATACAAGCTTAATTATATTAGCATGATTAATATGATTATTTTTTAATATTTTGACTCATTTAACATGCATGATGAGCCAGGTGCTAGAGACAGATAG
This sequence comes from Crinia signifera, assembly GCF_055691185.1. Taxonomy (NCBI): domain Eukaryota; kingdom Metazoa; phylum Chordata; class Amphibia; order Anura; family Myobatrachidae; genus Crinia; species Crinia signifera. The sequence goes on along the minus strand of NC_139228.1, from coordinate 18,420,017 downwards.
GCCCTTATTCTGATCGGTGCGGATTTTTCCGCATGCGGTCGGACAGCCGATGGTTTCCGACTGCGCATGTGCAGAGGTCACTCTGCGCATGTGCAGGCGGTTTCGCCGTACCTATTCTTTAAACGCCGCACAGGGGGCGGAGAGGGGCGTGAAGGGCTACTTAGCCTCATTACCCTATGCATACGCCCCGCGTTTCATGGGCGTTCCCATGCAAACGCAGGGCGTATGCATGGTAATGAAGCCGTGACGCATGTGTAGGGGGCGGGCATCTGACATCGCCGGATGTCAGCTGCCCGCCCCCATACATGATTTCATACGGACAAGTGTCCGTGTGGTCTTGGGTGGCGGGACCTGGTGGAGCGTGCGGCCCTGCATTCGATGTTCAGCGACCATCGAATGCAGGGGCTGCTCCCAAGATGGAGGAGGCGTATCCCCGTCCACTTTCATGCGGACCGCCACATATCCGCGTACGGACGGAGGTGGCGATCCGTATGGAAGGCGGGGATTCGCCTGCACGGTCCTGGCCGCATATTCTGATCTGTCCGCACAGATCAGAATAAGGGCCATAGATACAGCAGTAGCATGGTTTACCAGAACCGATTCTCCTCCTGTTCTGCCACTGACTGGTTGGCTGGTTGGAATGATATGGTTCAAATGTATGTCCAGCACAAGTGTGCCTTGAAGACTCTTTCCCCCTTTCAGACCACCAAAGCAACCTGGGTTGATCTGCGGTGTGGATACACCACTGACAAAATTGCCGGGTCAAGCAACCCGGCATTTCAACCCAGGTCTGTACGGGTTGCTGTACAGTGTGTCGAGCGACCCCAATCCTGTTCACACTATGGAGGAGGCAGCACTTGGAGAAAGCAGGCGGGATGTTCTAACATCCGCAGCCTAGCTCCAGCACCCTTCGCCGCCCATTGCCTACATAATTATCGCATATGCTCTAACATATGCAATAATTATGGCAAACGACAGCTCTTGCATTAAGAGCTGCCCTTTGTGGTGAGAGTCAGTGGGTCCCAGCGGGTCTCGGCAGCTCCCCCACTCCCTCCCTTACCTGGTGCTGCTGCGCCGGGCTCTCCTCCTCCCTGCACCCGGAAGAGGATCAGTGCAGGGAGGAGGAGGTCATAGGTCCGGGCAGCACAGCTCTGTGCTGCCCGAACACAGGTGAGGGGGGGTCAGTGAGGGCGGTGGGGGTCGGTGCGGGGCGGCGGTGGGTCGCGGTAGAAGCCCATAGGCTTCTATGGGGCATCGGCGGATTTTTCTGGCGATGCCCCCCATCGCAATAACCCAGCGGGGAATGTTTAGAGCATCCAAAAATGCGATAACAACCCTGATAACGGGGTTTTTACCGCATTTTTAGTTTAGAGAATATCCCCCACAGTCAGTTCCAAGAGCTCTCTCCTCCCCCACCACCCAATGACATGCCACCGCTCCGTCCCAGTCTGACATTAGCAAGCCGTGTTGGGTCACTCCGGGGACGGACCCATGTCCAAATCCCGGTATTTGCATTATGAATGGGGTATGAGTTTGGGAACCAACGGCCTTTATGTACACATGGCTATTTATGCAATCAACAACTTGTTTTTAATTAGAGGCCTAATTCAGGCGAAATCACTGCTGTACGAATTTGCAGAGCCCTGTGAATAGATAGTTGGCGTGCAGACAGGTGGAAACCCGCCTCGTGCAAGTCTGCTATTGGCTGGTTGATCGCGGCCAGCTGCAAATCCTCATCACATCGAATGATTCAAGTGTGCGTAACTCTGACCCAACTCTGTGACAGGGACCGGCTGATCAGTGCCGGAGGTGACGTCTCACGCCCTCCCTGAACATGCCTGCACACTACAATCACATGTATCGTTCTGTCTGCATGCACATTCATTCGATAATTAACCCCTTGAGTGGTGGGTTTTGCTGGGGCAGGACAAACCTACCAGGGCAGGTTTGTCCTGCCCCAACAAAACCCACCACAGAACATAGGGTGTTCTCTGGGACAGCCCGCTGCGGCAGCACACCTGAGCCCGAAAAATTTCCGGACATACCACTCAAGTGGTTAAGATTCATGCAGCTGTCATTCTACATTGCAATGCAGTGTGCAAATCCCGGGAGTTGCTAAGAATCGGTTACACAACAGGCCATGTTTTCTGTGTGGCTGCTCGCTAGGCATTCTGCTTATACTTGTGTGACTGTACATAGAAAATCGCAGCTGAGTCCTTTCTGGCAATGACATGAAACACTTTATAATGTGGAATGGGAAAGGGAACATGGAGGAGGAGATGAAATAAGTGTCTCATCAGTACCCTGCTCATGTTCGCATGGCCGGTGCAGGCGTGTGCCCTGACTTGATTGTAATTGTCTGAATCTGTTCCTGCTGTTCAGGAGCCGGTGTTAATGTGTAATAAAACAGCCAGGGTGGGGGAGGTGTTAATCATCTGAGAATTGACACTGTTCCGGCGCCCCTTTAACTATACAAAGTGAGGTGCGGCAGAAAAAAGGTATTTTTTGCAATTTGTTTCCAATTCTACTTGGGGCCACAAAGAAATAAGCGCACTATAATTTGGCTGCACATATAGACTGATTTATGGCTGACATATTTCTTTCTTATTTTCTTTTTTTTTTAACATTTAATAATAAAGTTAATTACATCTGTACAATAGTCAGTTTTATTATATATATATATATATATATATATATATATATATATATGCGCTGTGATGGCGGCACTCTGCTTTTAGAAAATAAGACACAGGAGACCTTGTAGTTCCCGACGTTTCAAGCCTAGTGCAGGCTTTTTATCAAGGTGCAAGAGACAACAGTGTGATAATACAATCATACCTTTATAATGATCTTGAGCCGTCCACCCGCCCCGCGGCGTCCACCCGGCATGGAAGATGACGTCACCAGTCGGCGTCGGCCGCTGAGGCCGTGGAGGGATCACAGACCTGCCAGTCAAAGTGAAAAATAACATCATGAATAATACATCAATATAAACATATAACAAACGTGCATACAATAAGAATGACTACCTGTGGGGTAGAAAGTGATAATGAAGAATGTATAAAAAGTTAAAAAGTGATACTTATTAAAACATGGAATGCAGGTAACGCTAGCTGAGATCTAGCGTGCTAAACGTAAAGGGTCACGTGACTTGCTCCACAATGCCCTATTGGATAACATATAATGTGACACAGACTAGAGTGTGCTACGCTGTGGAATCCATATGACAGTTGCTAATGGCAACTATAAACAATGGGTGATGTGCCAGCAGGATGTTACAAAAAATAGGACAACCCGGCATGTTCGTTTAACCCCTTCGGGGACAACGTATCAAGCCGGTAAATCCACCGACTTTCTGCTTGGCACAATAACAACCCCCTGTCTCCTCCTCTCTTGGGACGGGGGATCTGCTCGATAATGCGATGTCTCAAAGATGACAGCGTGTGGCGAGCCGTGGCGAAATGTCTCGCCACCGGCTGCTCACTGGAACCAGACAATAGGGCATGCTTAATAGCAGACCTATGGGCTGCTGCCCTCTCTCTAAACGATCTAATGGTTTTCCCCACGTAGTGCTTGCCACAAGGGCAGCTGACCAAATACACCACGTGGGTAGAGGTACATGATACCCTTTGCCTGATTTTAAAAGGCTTCCCAGAGTACGGGTGCCAAAACCTGTCACCCACTGTCATGTAGGAACAAGTCGTGCACCCACTGCATTTGAAACATCCAGGCTTTGGAGCACCCAAGAATGATACTGTCGACGGACCGACTGTTGGCATGTCGACTATATCGTTCTTGACCAAGAAATCTTTCAGGTTTTTTCCCCTGGTATAGGCACACATGAGTTGGGATTCTTTTAATGATTTAAGTGTGGGATCTGTATTAATGATTGGCCAGTGAGTCTTTGCTGTTTTGTTAATCGCTTTACTCTTGGGATGGTATGCATTGACCCAAATAAACTTATTCTGTTTTTGAATTTTAGAGCCACTCAATGCTTTTTCCCTGGGTATAGCCAGGGCTCTCTCACGGGCTCTCAACAGGTCACCCATTTGGTACCCCCTTTCCCTGAATTTCTCGACCATTTTGTCTAGAGCTGTTTCTAGACCCGCAACATTTGGGAAAATGGGAGACCATTTTTTAACGGAGTGGGGTGGTGACTGGAAGCTAACAATAAGTTATTGCGGTCTGTGGGCTTGCAATAAAGGGATGTACTGATCACCCCTTCCTTGTTCACTATGTTGACATCCAAGAACTGGATGTTGGATTTACTGATGACATGGGTCAATTTGACTGGAGATGGTGACAAATTGTGGGCAATGATCAAATTTTCCAGTATCTCCTGCGGACCAGACCACAAGATCAGCAGGTCATCTATGTACCGTGTGTACAGTACCAGATGCCTGCTGATCTCGGGGTCCTGCAAGAACAACTGGTTCTCGACCACAAACATAAAGCTGTTGGCCAGCGATGGGGCCACCGAGGACCCCATCGCGCAGCCGCAGCGTTGTAAATAGTACCGGTTATTTGACATGAAGAAGTTACGGGTTAATGTAAGCCTCAACAGTTGCATAAACAAATGAGACATCGCATTATCGAGCAGATCCCCCGTCCCAAGAGAGGAGGAGACAGGGGGTTGTTATTGTGCCAAGCAGAAAGTCGGTGGATTTACCGGCTTGATACGTTGTCCCCGAAGGGGTTAAACGAACATGCCGGGTTGCCCTATTTTTTGTAACATCCTGCTGGCACATCACCCATTGTTTATAGTTGCCATTAGCAACTGTCATATGGATTCCACAGCGTAGCACACTCTAGTCTGTGTCACATTATATGTTATCCAATAGGGCATTGTGGAGCAAGTCACGTGACCCTTTACGTTTAGCACGCTAGATCTCAGCTAGCGTTACCTGCATTCCATGTTTTAATAAGTATCACTTTTTAACTTTTTATACATTCTTCATTATCACTTTCTACCCCACAGGTAGTCATTCTTATTGTATGCACGTTTGTTATATGTTTATATTGATGTATTATTCATGATGTTATTTTTCACTTTGACTGGCAGGTCTGTGATCCCTCCACGGCCTCAGCGGCCGACGCCGACTGGTGACGTCATCTTCCATGCCGGGTGGACGCCGAGGGGCGGGTGGACGGCTCAAGATCATTATAAAGGTATGATTGTATTATCACACTGTTGTCTCTTGCACCTTGATAAAAAGCCTGCACTAGGCTTGAAACGTCGGGAACTACAAGGTCTCCTGTGTCTTATTTTCTAAAAGCAGAGTGCCGCCATCACAGCGCATATATCCGCAGTCAGTTCATTACTCACTGTGTTCCACGGAGGGCACCTCGTTTTACTGTTTGTGCTGCATATTTGGAGTGCTGCCCGCATGCAAATTTTTATTTTCTTCTGGGGATTTTTCCTCTTGGAGTCTGGGACAGGCACCCTCAGCAACGTTGATAACGTTACATCCTCATATACTTACCAGCTTGATCGACCACCAGATCTGCACCACCGCACGGTGTTTGTCACATCCAGGAAAGCACCTGGATTCACCGGTGCAGTCATGGAATCGTTTGGTTTGGACGCGTTGTCCATCACTGCAGAAATTGCAGCAACAGCTCAGTCTAGAGTGGAACTGGCTCCGGGATCGGTGTTCAGTTTTTCTGACAGTGATTATGAGAAACTATTATTCAAACATGACAGCATCGCCAACCAGCCTGTGCCGGATAATGTACAACTTTACCATGACCTGCTTAACTTGAAACGCAGAGAAACAGATTTCTTTTTTCATGGACTTACGTTATCTGATTATATCAGAGAAAAACATATCCCCAGGGGGTTTCGCATTAAAAATGTCCCCACTTTGGGCAGATTCAGCATTCCGTTTTGTCGCACATGGACGTCCATCCTCAACAAATGCTCGTTTGACCTCATGTTACTGGTCATCGAGGAGGTCACACGAGAATTGGCCGTAACCAGGGGCAAAATTGAGGTGTTTGAACGGGCGCACTTACCAACTTTATCCAGTGATAATGACACCAACTGGGTTGAAAAACTATCGGGACAGTTGGATAAATACAAAAAGGAGCTTATAGCTTATAAAAAGAATAAAAAAGATCGTGTCACCAGTGACTATGATAAACATTTAGTTTATCCTTGGCTCACGGGGGGCGACCCCAATTCAAGGCCGTTTAAACGAAGAACCTTCCAACGGTTTCAGCACAATATCCGGGAAACGGATTCTTCAAGGGAGGAGGGCTCCTCTGCAAGTGAGCAAGAGGCCCCAAAAAACTCCAGAGGGCGCACCAGCGGCGGGGGGGTGCGCACCCGCAACCAATTAGCCCGCGTAGAAGAACGTACACAAGGCGCGGAGGCCAAAACAAGAGGTCGCAAAAAACCACCCAAAACCCCGGCCAACAAGAAGTGAACAACTCCATATTTAATTTATCATCCCGTTCTCTAAGCCTGGATGAAACTAAGGTGCTCCTAAAGGGGTTAAATTTCGTTCCAACTAACAAACCGGATCCTTTTCAAATTAAAATTGAACAGTTTAAACTCCATAGACAGCTTAAACTTAAGGAACACTTTCAAGACAAAGAATCCATCTCTGAAGGTGTTTTTCCTATACCAGCTGCCATCCGGAAGAAATCGAAATTCGATCCCCTATCCTCTAACCCCTCGATCAAAACCTTTCACAGGTTAATAGAACACAACACTGCCGCCATTTTGATGAAACCTGTACCTGAGAATTCCAACTTTTCTGCAGGAGAATGGCGTGCTTTAAAAGCATTAAGCACTGACACTTCAATAACCATCCGTTCGGCGGATAAAGGAGGAGGACTTGTTATCCAGAATGTGACAGATTATTTACGAGAAATATCCCGACAGTTGTCCGACCCAAGTGTCTACTTGCCCCTGCCTAGGGACCCTACACTTGGGTACAAGCAAGAATTGGACACTATTTTGCAGAAGGCATTGACTGATACACTGATCAGTGCACAAGTTAAAGATGCGTTGACCACGGAGTTCCCCGTGGTCCCTTTGCTTTACACAATTCCCAAGGTGCACAAGAGTATAGTGGATCCCCCGGGCAGACCCATCATCTCTGCCCGGGGTTCGCTGTATCAGCCGGTTTCCATTTTTCTGGACGGCTTCCTACAGCCATGTGTGCAAGGCCAGAATACCTTTTTGAAAGATACTAATGCATTGCTTTCCAAATTATTGTCGTTGGGGAGACTCCCGGAGGGGTGCCTGTTGTGTACGGTCGACGTCGCGAGCCTCTACACATGCATTCCACACGAGGGGGGGCTCGCGGCAGTCAGATCACTCATAACGGACAACCCTCTATACCAGGGACCGAACATCGATTTGTTTATGCAACTGTTGAGGCTTACATTAACCCGTAACTTCTTCATGTCAAATAACCGGTACTATTTACAACGCTGCGGCTGCGCGATGGGGTCCTCGTGGCCCCATCGCTGGCCAACAGCTTTATGTTTGTGGTCGAGAACCAGTTGTTCTTGCAGGACCCCGAGATCAGCAGGCATCTGGTACTGTACACACGGTACATAGATGACCTGCTGATCTTGTGGTCTGGTCCGCAGGAGATACTGGAAAATTTGATCATTGCCCACAATTTGTCACCATCTCCAGTCAAATTGACCCATGTCATCAGTAAATCCAACATCCAGTTCTTGGATGTCAACATAGTGAACAAGGAAGGGGTGATCAGTACATCCCTTTATTGCAAGCCCACAGACCGCAATAACTTATTGTTAGCTTCCAGTCACCACCCCACTCCGTTAAAAAATGGTCTCCCATTTTCCCAAATGTTGCGGGTCCGCCGCATAGTGAGCGATCCAACCGCTCTTGAAACAGCTCTAAACAAAATGGTCGAGAAATTCAGGGAAAGGGGGTACCAAATGGGTGACCTGTTGAGAGCCCGTGAGAGAGCCCTGGCTATACCCAGGGAAAAAGCATTGAGTGGCTCTAAAATTCAAAAACAGAATAAGTTTATTTGGGTCAATGCATACCATCCCAAGAGTAAAGCGATTAACAAAACAGCAAAGACTCACTGGCCAATCATTAATACAGATCCCACACTTAAATCATTAAAAGAATCCCAACTCATGTGTGCCTATACCAGGGGAAAAAACCTGAAAGATTTCTTGGTCAAGAACGATATAGTCGACATGCCAACAGTCGGTCCGTCGACAGTATCATTCTTGGGTGCTCCAAAGCCTGGATGTTTCAAATGCAGTGGGTGCACGACTTGTTCCTACATGACAGTGGGTGACAGGTTTTGGCACCCGTACTCTGGGAAGCCTTTTAAAATCAGGCAAAGGGTATCATGTACCTCTACCCACGTGGTGTATTTGGTCAGCTGCCCTTGTGGCAAGCACTACGTGGGGAAAACCATTAGATCGTTTAGAGAGAGGGCAGCAGCCCATAGGTCTGCTATTAAGCATGCCCTATTGTCTGGTTCCAGTGAGCAGCCGGTGGCGAGACATTTCGCCACGGCTCGCCACACGCTGTCATCTTTGAGACATCGCATTATCGAGCAGATCCCCCGTCCCAAGAGAGGAGGAGACAGGGGGTTGTTATTGTGCCAAGCAGAAAGTCGGTGGATTTACCGGCTTGATACGTTGTCCCCGAAGGGGTTAAACGAACATGCCGGGTTGTCCTATTTTTTGTAACATCCTGCTGGCACATCACCCATTGTTTATAGTTGCCATTAGCAACTGTCATATGGATTCCACAGCGTAGCACACTCTAGTCTGTGTCACATTATATGTTATCCAATAGGGCATTGTGGAGCAAGTCACGTGACCCTTTACATTTAGCACGCTAGATCTCAGCTAGCGTTACCTGCATTCCATGTTTTAATAAGTATCACTTTTTAACTTTTTATACATTCTTCATTATCACTTTCTACCCCACAGGTAGTCATTCTTATTGTATGCACGTTTGTTATATGTTTATATTGATGTATTATTCATGATGTTATTTTTCACTTTGACTGGCAGGTCTGTGATCCCTCCACGGCCTCAGCGGCCGACGCCGACTGGTGACGTCATCTTCCATGCCGGGTGGACGCCGCGGGGCGGGTGGACGGCTCAAGATCATTATAAAGGTACGATTGTATTATCACACTGTTGTCTCTTGCACCTTGATAAAAAGCCTGCACTAGGCTTGAAACGTCGGGAACTACAAGGTCTCCTGTGTCTTATTTTCTAAAAGCAGAGTGCCGCCATCACAGCGCATATATCCGCAGTCAGTTCATTACTCACTGTGTTCCACGGAGGGCACCTCGTTTTACTGTTTGTGCTGCATATTTGGAGTGCTGCCCGCATGCAAATTTTTATATATATATATATATATAAATGAACAACTTAATTATATTTGTTTTATACTGTATAATTATTTGATTACACAGCAGTGATTTAAAACCTTAGTATATTCGCGTTAAATGATTAGTAATTTTGCATCATTTTTCAGGCTTGTTTATTTCACATATTTTAGTTTATAAATACTTTTACTGCCTGACCCCACCAACGTCACAGTGGGCACGGCCTGGGGAAATGGGCGTTGGTCGGGGAACAGGAAGCTGAAGGTGCACAGGGTGTTCATGGTCTTAGGCGTGCGCACATTGAGTGTTAAGGGTGCACATGCACCCCCTAATGCTGTGCCCCCACCCCACACTTATTGCTGCTAGTAATACCAGCAATACCTTTTACCAAAGACTTTTGCTTTTTAGACCAGTATTCCATTAAAATAAGCGCCCATCAATCAATTATGTATGTTTTGCATTATTAATTGTATTACACCATTGTCATATAACTACATATCTGTGTCATCCAGATATGATTTGGACTTTATTTGCACATACTGTTACACAGAGTAATTAGAAGATTAAAACTGAAATAGGCAGGAGATTATGGTGTGGCTGAGAGACATTTTATATTGTAGTGAGTGCACGCCTGATTGGCGGTGTTAGACAGACCCAATGGCAGTGTTAGACATGTCCAATAGGTGGTGCAAGGCGTGCCGCTTTGACAGTGCACCCCCTAATAAAATGTGCTGCGCACGCCTATGTTCATGGTGAAGGTATGAAGGTGAGATGTTTGTTTTGTGCTGGTTGCTCCTGATGACAATTTCATAAAGGAATTGAAATGTTGAGATAAAAGACAACATGTCAGCTCCCTCTTTAAAAACCATGAGTGCCACCTACCTGGATTATAACTGCATGCATACATGCATATATAGCATAGGGATGCTCTGGCACTCGCTACAATATTGCACTTTGCCTGTTGCCTTCCGTGATGTATGGGAGAAGGACCCCCTTAAATAGCAGCAATTGCACCGCGGCACTCGGATCAAATAAACTCACTTAGAAACTTTGATGACATGCCAACGTTTCAATGAGCTTTACTCATTTTCATCAGGGCCCTGATGAAAGAGACGGCACTCGGATATAAAGTAAGACTAAAACACAGTTTGAATGTCAAACGTTTTCAATGTCTTTATCATATCGTCATCAGGATAGCAATGATACAAAAATGCATACCTTATATCACCACCACCACCACGTGTAAACTACCACAGCTCGCTGTGCCTGAGTCGATGCGCCCACAGATGACATCATCGCTCCCCACCTGTTGCCATGGACGCAAATAAACAAACAACCGGTGTCCTTAAAAAATGCAATGTTACAGATGCTCACATTGTATAGCGTTGTACAATAATCACAACATGGAAAATAACATAAGTCTTTTGGGACAAGATATATGGTTAATAAACAACTCTGTGGCTAACCCTAAAGCTAGAGGGTAAACCAGGCACAAGATAACAATAACCTAGACATATTGCAGAGCAAGCCATCCAAGTCTACAGTGATTAGTTGGATCACGTAGTCAAAGCAAATACATACAATGCAAAATTGAGAACCAATAGAGTTCATACCGATTACAGGAAGCAGTGTAAGCCTGCTGACTCATTAAGGGGCAGATTTATTAAGCTTGGAGAAGAGATAAACTGGAGATAAAGTGGAGAAAAGGTAAAAGGAGATAAAGCACCAGCCAATCAACTCCCAACTGTCTTTTTCAAACACAGCTGATTGGCTGGTGCTTTACCTCCTTTCACCTTTTCTCCGCTTTATCTCCAGTTTATCTCTTCTCCAAGTTTAATAAATCTGCCCCTATGTCATCTGGGTGCCCGGCGTGAACCCAGTCTAGGATCCAGCGAGCTTCCTTCTGTAAGAGGTGTAATGATCGATCACCTCTGCGAGTACGGGCCGGTTCATGGTCAAGAATAATGTAGCGCAATATAAACTAACTATATAGGTAAGAGTGTATGATGCCACTACTTCGTCTACCAACATATCCTTTCAAGTGTGCGCCCCGGCAGTTGTCTTTGGATACTGGGAGTGCCGGTCTCACACCATTGAGATATTATATATATATATATATATATCAGAACTGTATTAGGTCACAACAACCAAAAAACCAACGTTTCGGGGCTGGCATGCCCCTTTGTCAAGCAGGGCCGTCTTAAGAATATAATGGGCCCCTGGGCAAAATAATTTGAGGGCCCCCCTCCCCTCATAACCCCCCTCCTTTCATAACCCCCCTCCCCTCACAAACCCCCTCCCCTCACCTACAGTATGTGCAGCAGCAGCGGGTGGTGGGGATCCGGGCAGCGGTGGGTGGAAAGGTCCGTCCAGGAAGCGGCAACTCAGACCTTGATGTAGTGCTTTTTGCCGCCGTGCGGGAAGCGCTGCAGATTTTGGAAATAATGGCTGGGTGCTGATTGGCTGAGCGTCCGGCCAATCACCATATGGCCAGTCTTTTCAAAATCAGCACAGCAGCGCTTCCTGCCCGGCGGCAGACAGCACTACATCAAGGTCTCCGCTTCCTGGACGGACCCTGCCACACGCTGCTGCCCAGGTCCCCTGCACACGCCGCCCGCTGCCCGGGTCCCCTGCACACGCCGCCCGCTGGCCAGGTCCCCTGCACACTTCGCCCGCTGCCTGGGTCCCCTGCACATGCCTCCCGCTGCCCGGGTCCCCTGCACACGCCGCCCGCTGCCTGGGTCCCCTGCACATGCCTCCCACTGCCCGGGTCCCCTGCATACTTTGCCCGCTGCCCAGGTCCCCTGCACACTTTGCCCGCTGCCTGGGTCCCCTCCACCCGCCGCTGCCAGGATCCCCGCTACACACCGCCTGCCGCCTTTCCCTAGGACAGTGCCATCTTCTCCATTGTGGTGGGCCCCTACTATCCTTGGGCCCCTGGGCAACTGCCCATTAAGCCCAATGGGAAAGACAGCCCTGTTGTCAAGGTGTAGGTGACACCTTGACAAGTAATCAGGGTCTTAGGACCTGGATTTGTGCTTTGTGAGACATCGGTGGATTTGTGGTTACGATATACGGCGGTGCATATCAATGTTAATTAGAGCATACTTACCTACCCTCCCGGAAAGGCCGGGAGGGTCCCGAAATTTGAGTCCACCTCTCGGCCCCCCTGTGAAGGTGGGCAAGTCCCCGCAATCCCCACAGTCTCCCGCAATCACCCCTCAGCAGAGGGGCTGCAGGGACCAGATGACGCGAATCGCATCATCATGGCCTTGCCCCCCCTGCTGTGAAATGTCTGTAATACAGACATTTCACAGCGGGAGGGGGGGGGGCACGACTATGCGATCACAATGACCATGCCCCAAATGTGTTTATTATGTTAGCCCTGCCCCTTTCTCATCATAGGCACCGGCCCCACCCCCTTCCTCTACTAGCTGGCTGTCCTCTCCCGGAGCGTGGGGGGTGCAAGCCGCACCTGGGTTTCACTCGCCAAGTGGTGACACCAAAATGCTGACTCCTCTGTTAAATCAGAGCCAGTTGCTGCACTGTGACATTACGTGCAGCACCAGGCTCCTGTCACTGTGTAGGAGCTGGCAGGGCACTCTGGTCTCCAGGGGTTGCCCACGTCTCCGGGATCTGTTGCAGAGTTTTGGAGAGGTCAAACGGGCATTTGCAAAGACTGGGAAATCATTTGATGGTTCGTGAATTGCGTATGGATGTGCGACAGGATTTGCACAGGGCGGGTTTTCTTTCTGTTTGGGCGGCGGCTAGCTACTCGCAGTTATCTGTAACTTTACAGATCAGATGTCAAATTCAGGCCCTTAGTTTTAAAGGAATTTGAAAACTATTATTTTGATCTCTATTCTCTATCATTTATCTTCTTGTTGTTTCTCCCCACCCAACCTTGAACAAGCAACAGATGACTACTTCATGTAATCTCCCAAGCCCTTTAGAATGTAAGCTCTCACAAGCAGGGCCCTTTCTCCTATTGTGCTTTTCCTTCTCTTACTGAAACCATCTCCGCTGGAACCAAATCTTGAGGGTTTCTGCCACCCTGATAGTTATGTCAGTGTCCTCTGCTGATGCAGCTATGGTTATATTCCCTGTACTTCCCCTCTATTGTATCCAACTGTAATATCCCTTTTACACCTAAAAGCCGTGTTGCACCTGGGCTTTTGGACCCGGGTTCGACCCGACTTTTGACCTCTTTTACACTGAGGTGGAGCCTGAGCAGGCACTGGGAGATGACAGCATCTCCCAGTGCCAGCTTTTCCATTGCAGTGAACGGCTCCCGGGTCGCATCCACCCGTACTACCTGTTTACACTACAGCCAGATCCAGGTTGAACCTGTGTTCAACCTGGAACATTTGCCGGGTTGAGATCCTGGGTTTAGAGCGTTTACACCGCTGGTGTAAAAAGGGGTATTTAGTCACTGTTTCCTGTTTCTCTCTAATTGGGGTGCTGTGGATCCCTTGTAACGCAATGTAAATAAAGGATAATAATAATGGGCCTTATTCTGGTCGGTGCGGATATATCAGCGTGCGTTCGGCCCGCCGATGTTTTGTGTCTGCGCATGTGCAGAGGCGTCTCTGCGCATGTGCGAGCGGGGCGTACGGCCAAATCCCGCATGATATGTGAACACTCCGAACAGGGGGTGGAGAGGGGCGTGAAGGGCTATTTGGGCTCATTACCATATGCATACGCCCTGCGTTTCATGGGCATTCCCATGCAAACGCTGGGCGTACGTATGGTAATGCGGCCGTGACGCACGTGTAGGGGGCGGACATATGACATCGCCGGATGTCAGCTGCCCGCCCAGATCCCTGCTTTTGCACGGAGAAATGTCCGTGTGGTCTGAGGTTGCGGGAGCTGGTGGAGCACTCGGTCCTGCAGCCGATGGTCTGCGACCATCGAATGATGGGGGAGGTTCCCTGAGATGGAGGAGGCGTATTCCGTGTAAAATACACGTGCGGTCCGTTCGGCCAGCTTCTTGTCGCGTACGGACGGAGTTGGCGATCCGTATGGAAGGCGGGGTTTCGCACGCACGGCCCTGGCCGCATAATCGGATCCAGCCGCACCGACCAGAATAAGGCCCAATGAGAGCTGTCCCCTCTGGCAGTGAATCTGCTAAATTCAAAGGACTCATATTACAAGACATTTTCTAGGTTTTCGCTCCTAAACTTACATCCACTTTTAATGTGATTCTAGATACTTGGACCTTTGACCCTACAACAAGAGCTAGGATCTCCTTCAGTCCTCATGAAGTATAGGATCTCTCTTTGTAATACAGCAGCTTTATATGAGTCCATTACAGAATGTGGACATGAATCTTTTTGCAAAAGTTCTCACTGGTAGACTCAACGTCCGCTAATCCCTGATAATGATAGCAGAGACGTGGGTGTGCTTTATCCCCCTTTTGGTATCTTTGCACTGGATTCTGTGGGGGCCGCTGCTTAAATGACAAATTTACCAAGCTTAGCCCCAGTAGTTAATGCCATCTTCAGATGGGTCTGTAGATTGTACATTTTTGTGGGAGGAGTCTGTACATGTGCAGTAGCGCATCAGGTGTCTGAAAAAGCGATTTTATATACAAATTCGTTATCTCTTGCTATCAGAGTCCTAGTCCCAATCTCATACATCCAGTGAACAAAGATTCCTTATTGCCACAAATTGCTGCTATAAGTGGTCTTTATTATTGGTGGGACACTGCAATTGGTAATAAATACGCCCGTATTTATAAGAGCAAAAAAAGTGTATTTTCTGGAAAATAAAAGGATGCACCCCTTCTCAATGCAGAAAATGCCCCGATAAATGTACCCTATCAACGTTCAATATTCTCAGCTTACAAAACAAAAGTTATTTATTTCATGTGACAACAAAAAAAGGTTTCTTGGATTTACAGGGCGTTAGAACGTCCCTCCAAGAGCTGTCCCTGGCTGCATAACTCCTCTGTAGCTGTAGGAGGTCGGAGAGGTGAATAGACAGTGGGGAATCACAGAGCCCCCAAAGACCAATCAGCTCACGCTTATTAACCACTTCAGTGGTATGCCTGGGCTCAGCTGCGCTGCCACAGCAGGCATACCACTAAGATGAAGGTGTGCGCCAGTGGTGCCTGCAGTTGTGCACCACTGACGCATCACCTGACCGCCCCCCCTCCCCCCCCTCCAATGGCCGCTCTGCTCTCCCCTCCCATAACTCCCCCTCACCTCTCCGCCAGGCGATTGTACACCGGAGCTCCCCTGCCCCAATTAGTTCTATTTAGCAGGCGGTAGGCGGCAGGCTCTTGGATGTTCGGCGCTGCTCGGAGGGGACTTGGGATTTTGGGCGCCCGAGACCTCCCGAGCTGCCCCGAACATCTCTGAGCCGCTCATGATCAGCGGCTGGGGCAGTGGCAGGGCCCAGGAGCTCCGGCGTACGATTGCCGGAGCACAGATGAGGGGGAGCGACAGGAGGGGGGGAGAGACATGGGGGGGGGGATGTGGCCCACAGCTCTGTGGTGGGTTTTGCTGGGGCAGGACAAACCTGCCTTGGTAGCTTTGTCCTGCCCCAGCAAAACCCACCACTCAAGGGGTTAAATTTAAATAAAGGCTTTACAAACAAAGTGATTGTCATATTACTTAGCACCATTCTCTGCAAGGAGCTAAGTAATATGACAACATAACTGTTTTTAAACACTTTAGCATTCAGTTACTGCGGAGGAACTTTCCGAACTCCCTATCCTTAATGGGCCTGAATCAAGTTCATTCGTTCCCTGACGTACTCGCTCCAGGGACCGATTGTGCGCCTCTGCATAGTTTCACATGTGCACGGCTGCTGAACAAATGCCTCCGGCGACTATCACAGTTTTATGTGCACTCCCCTGGGAACGCGGGTGGACCGATGCATACACCGAAGGAAATAAAAGTCAGTTCAGTTTGACTTTTATTTCAGAAGGGGAAAATATAATTCGATGGGCGGCCACCATCAAATGTATTTTCTCCCCTACAGCCACATGCAAGGGATGTGTTCGCATACATCCTCTTGTATGTCACCGAGGGGATTCGGGGGGGGGGGGGGGTTTAGTCGGAGGCGCTTCGGCCGGGCGGTATTAAGCCAAGCAGAGAACAGCAGCTGCTTACCAAGCAATCTTGAATAACCCCCAATGTGTACTTCTAAGCAAGCTTTGTTCACACTCCACACAACTCCTCTTATCAGACATTGCCCCGGAGACACCTACAGGTACCAAACCCTTCACCGTAAATCTACATCCTTCCACGTAAATCTGGGTACCACTCCGCACAAGCAGATATGTGACACCAGTACTGGTTCTAGAGTTTTGCAGCTTTACAATTTCTAGAGCATTTTTATTCCCCTTTTCTGCAATTACCCATCCGCCTCACAGTAAGATGCCAGGATCCAGTGGCGGTCCTGTATCTTCCCTTAAAAGGACAACGAACATGATGGTTTAGATTACACACGCAGCTTCCTAGCAGTGAAAGTGTTAAACCCAATAAGAGAAAATTGACATTTCTTGTGTGACAAAGACGGGCACAAAATGCTTTTCATGGGAAGACACCTCAGCAAAGAATTTATTTCAATGCTCCCCCCCTCCCATAGTGCGCCTCTTGCTTTCTTCCCCTTTCTAGTCAAAAGCCCAGCTGAAAGCCTTTTCATTCTCCTCTCCATATTTCTATCTCAGGGTCCAAGTTCATTTTGTTTTTTTCTTTATTTGGCTTGGCATGTTAAAGCAATCTTTATTTCCCCGGCCTGATTGTGGCAGGGAGCTGCGATGGATAACACCTGCTATTCATCCCTTCCCTTTCATCTCCTCCTCGTCCCTACGCACTTACCTTTCATTCTGCAGGGCTCATGGAGATGTTACACCGATTGCTTTCTGCTCTGCATAGACAAATATGTCATGCTTTGTTGGCCTTGCAAAGCTGGGCCAGTGTTCTAGTAATGCTCTGGAAGACAGCCTTACCAGCCATTCCTTTATTAATTGCTAAATATTAATTAGCTATACCATTCCGAAACAGCCATTTGTCAGGAATTTGATTAAGTAATCATGTTAACAGTGACTTGGGTGCAACATTTCATCTATCTATCCATCTATCTATCTATCCATCGGGTTTATTTATTTACATGGGCGGTTTCTTGAAGATGGGATGTTGCTTATAGCAAGTTAGCAACCAATCAGAATCTACTTCTAGAAGATGATAGAACCTGATTGGCCCAGAGCAACATCCCATCTTCAATAGAGCACCCATCTTAGGGGATATTTAATGTTCCTCGATATATCAGGCCATGAGTATTCAATCCTGGCCAGACTCCCCGCTGCAGATTTGGCTGTTTGAAAAGCCAAATCTGCATTCGAAGATCCACATCGGATTGTTTTCCGAAAGTCTGAAAAAATGGATGATATTTCCACGGATCTGAAATTGATCCCCCATAAGTAAACGAACCTCTATCTATCTATCTATCTATCTATCTATCTATCTATCTATCTATCTATCTATCTATCATGAAAACATTACCAACTACTGTATATTATAAAGAGAATAATGTACTGTCAAATATTCCGCACATGAGTTACACTGGTTTATCTATAATGGATGCTATTATATGGGTATTGGTAGTCGGGTTCCGGATGACTGCCCGACAATCGGGATCCCGACAGTCAGTATACAGACATCGGAATCCCGACTGCCGGTGCCCTGACCCCCATAGAGTGAGAATAGAACCTGTGGCGAGCCCGCAGAGTGGCGAGCCCGCAAGGGGCTTCTTTGCCATATTAGCACATCACCATAAATGCGTATGGCAAAAGACAGCAACAGCAATATCAAGAACAAACACATGTGAATCAGGCTCATTGTCTCTGTTCACATATAGCAGGTGTGTCCAAACTATGGCCCTCCAGCTGATGTGAAACTACACATCCCAGCATGCCTTGCAATAATTTTAGCATTCCCTAATAACAAAACTGTGGAAAGGCATGATGGGACCTGTAGCTTCACAACAGCTGGAGGGCCATAGTTTGGACATGCCTGACGTATAGGGTAAATACTGGCTACTTTTGCATGTAGTCCACAAATAGTAGGCCTCTTTATTTTTTGACTGGAATTTATAATTGACTTTAGACAAGTCCTAAATCTAAATTTCTGCACAAAAGTGTATATTCCTGTTTGTTCCAAATTAAGGAGAGCAATTGAACAAATTTCCATTGAACCAAAATAGATGATGCATTTAACTAGTCATAGACAACAGCAAAGGTGTTGGATGTAAACCCCGGGGAGCAACAAGTTTTCTTGTCGGCTTTTTGCAATTTTTTGAGAAAACAAATTTATGGCAAAATCATTGGTAAACTGCCGTTATCAAACACAAGTCGCTGCACTGATATTTCCAGTGTTTTGAACAAAAAGCATTGGATGTAATGAGCTTGATGGTTACATATCGCCAACAAACTTAAAATTGTGTGCTCAGGCTTTGATTGGCCCAGTGTTGGAACCGGGGGATTCATCGGTAGGCCCCGGTGATTTATGATCATGCCCACTTTTTTAGGGGGGAGGGGCCTTCAGCAAACATGTGTTAAATATGTGTTAATGCCACCAGGCAGCCATTGGCTATTGACTAACCCGGTGGTGGCTGCAGGATTTTGGCTCCATTCCCAGTGGAGCCGTGTGGGCTGAAGGACATCAAGTCGCATCGTAAAGTCACATATCCACTGTGGGCCCTTTACGCCCCAGTCCGACACTGTGTGTGCCCCATACATGTATCTATAAAAATTAGTACAGTTCAAGAAGAATTGCATATCACACAGACAAAAAGTAAAGAGTTGTATGTAGAAAAATAACAGCTGTTTTGGTGCATTTCCCCCCCTCTGACAATGACTGAGTCAGGGTACTGTGGAAATACAAACTTTGGAAATCTTTGATTAGCTAATTTCAACACGCCCCCTCCCACAAAAAAATACTGGGCCTTATTCTGGTTGGTGCGGCCGGGCCGTACGCGTACGTTCCGGGGTTTTTCATGATCTGCGCATGCGTACATTCGCTAATGCGCAGGCGCGAACACTCCACAACGCTTACGGACGGGTCTCTCCGTGCGAAAAAACCTGTACGCGAGAGTACGGGCATTGGGGGCGGCATAGGGGCGTGTTGAGGGGAGCGGCCGAAATAATGAGGGAAAATGGGCGTAAACATGGGCGTACACGGGGGTGTGCACCAAAAATGAACGGTGCTACTACCGCACGATCGACTAAAGCACCGTTCATTTCGGACACAAAACAGGCGGCCGCCAACCGCCACCTCAGACCACCCCTACAGATACCGCATGCCAGCGTGCGCCTGGGTTTGCTAATTTACGCTGATTACTACTCAAACACATACACCTGAATGTAATAACCAATGCTGCAGTCTATTAAGTCCAAACCATGATTTCACTACCTGCAAGCCACACACAGCACTCAAACACATTGGAAGCTTATCTTTCTATACTTCTCTACATTTAAAGGTTTGTTTAATTTAAGGTAAGAATCTTTTTAAGACCTGCTTATATATGCTAAGGTAGGTATTTGTTAAACAGTTATACACATTCACTACGTGCTTTCATAGACTTTACACAGTAGCACACTCAATCTACACAAGTCGACATGTGTCAACGTGTTCACTTTAATACAAACATAGGTTTTGTATTTATGATACAATAACATAAACCACATCTAACACCTACAAAGGATGTTTCAGCAATGTTTTAAGCCCATGCCCACTATTTTGCACATTAATTAATTCAATCAATTAATTAATTTTCATAATTATAGTTGAAAGGCAAGATTTGCAGGTCCATATATGTGAAGGGTATGCCAGCGTACACGGACGTACGCTCACTCTCACGAGCGGTGACATAAGCTGAGTTTTCTATTGCAAACAATAGGGACCCGTCCGTGCAAGCTGGCGTACGCTCAGATAGCCGCAAGAAGTCGGTGGGAAGACGGACGAGAGACGTCCGTAAACGGTGGCGTACGCTCAATTGTACGCCAGTTGTCGGAGTGTAAGGGCTGGTCCGTCCGTGTACGTTGGCGTACGCTCAATTGTACGCCACTCCCCTTCGACGTTGTTTCTGCCCGTACGTATGCGGCTGAGTTGTGGGTGGACTTAACCCCAACGGCCGCGTACGGAGAGCGTACGCTAATAGTGACCTACGCACGTTTGGCCGCTCCGATCAGAATAACCTCCATGGTGTAGATCAGTGGTTTTAAACCTCGGTCCTCAAGTATCCCCAACAGTGCACATTTCACAGGTGAAATAATTAGCTCCATCTGTGATATTTTAAAATGTGTCAGTGAATAATGAGTGCACCTGTGCACCTGCCAGTTGACCTGGGAAACCGGGGGTACATGAGGACCGAGTTTGAGAACCACTGGTGTAGATGATTAGGTGTAATGGGTTAGCAGAACCATCATCTTAAAAGTTAGTGCAAGCATAAACATAGAACAATCTAGTATTATTTATATAATGAGCACTAAAAAAGTTTGGGTGTAAGAAAGAGATAGTAAGAGAAAAGAACATTAAGACAAAAGTACAGAAAGCAGTGCTTTATCCCCATTATAGAAAAATCTGGAATAAATGAAGATACTGTGATACCATGACAAGTGTTGCGTTCTCGTACTTTATTGGGTATGGTAGAGCCTTCTCTTTACCCTCTTAGTAGACCAGGTAGTAAGGAGCATTACTGCAAATACAAGGATTTGTACTGAAAGTTTTCAAATCACATTTCTTAATCAAGAATTTTCTTTAAGAAAAACTTTTTTGGAACCTCTGCTTAAGAGGAATTAAGACCAGTTACTGTTGAAAAATAAGTAGCACAGAGAACAAGAATATGTAATAATAATATAATAGAAATATCAATGTATTGCACCTAGAAATGAACACAAAAATACAATTAGTAATTTGGTAATTTGTTAAAAAGGAATTCCATCAAGATGTAACGCTGTTGCAGTTTGGTATTGAGATTTGCAGCCGGGAACCGGAAAATCATTTTGAAAAAATATAATGCGTAAAATAAATATTGAACCTTTTTTTTAATGCTACTGAATACTTATTTCAATTCAATTGTTTTGAATTGACCACACAGAACGTTATGGAAGTGAATCTTGGAAAAAGTTAAACTTTATAGATATCTGACACAATAGCATTTTACGAGTAGTTTCATAGATATTCTATGTATTTAATGAGCTTTGGCCTGATAAAGTTTTATAACTTTTTGGGGACCATTTATCAATGATCGCATTTGCAATACTAACGTCCGGGATCGCAATGCAATAGTTTCTGGCAGAGGGTTCCTGTGGCCGGAATGGAGGGAATTGCAGCAGGTATTGGAGATATCTGCTGTGGTCCCACCTTCATACATTTGGGGTATACTTAATACTTGCAGCTACATTGAAATAGCCACAATATTGTTTGATAAATGAGCCACTAGAAGCATGAAAACTCAAGTTGACCCTTTTCACAGCAACCTATTGCTTGTGTCGACTTTTTGACCATGTCGACCTTTTGCCTGTCGACCAATAGTGATCTACCTAATGACTATGACCCATACTCGTCGTTGTGAATTAAATCATTTATCTTTTTTTACATAAAAATATGGAAACGTAACAGAGGTCGGTTTTGGACACATTTTTTAAATTCTCACACTTTTGCATTGATTTATGGGAGCTAATTTCAGTAAACATTTCCCCCCCCCCCTAACCCTCTTTTAATACTTACCAAGTCCTCCGGCGTCCACGGCAGGCCTTCAGCATCCTCTCCGGCGTCTCCAGCGGTCCCAGGAGTGCTTTGCGCGAGTGCGCCGGTGACGTCACCGGCGCGCCTGGGAACTTGCGCAAAGCACTCCTGGGACCGCTGGAGACGCCGGAGACGGTGCTGGTGGCCTGCTGTGGACGTGCTGTGTAAGTATGACTAAAAAAAAAATTATTCCAAAAACCGGAATATTCCCTTATCCGGAATGCTCGTGGTCCCGAGCATTTCGGATAAGGGAGACTCAACCTGTATATATATTAGTTTGTCTATTCTTCTGTATAAAACAAAACTTTAAAACTTTATATAAAACTTTATTCATTTTAAAGCCCTTTGTATTATTTAACAAATCTACTGTAAAAATAACTATTACCATACAAAGCCAACATTGGTTATAAAAACAATGGCAAGTGCTGATTCTAAACCTGGATAGAAAAATGTTATCCAAAAAAGTTTGGCTTGCCCTAAAAAGCCCATCTACCCCATCTTCACATCCAATGAGGACATACGAAGCAGTTTGTAAAAGTTTTGACAAAAGTAAAGTATTTAAAGTATTTGTGTAAAAAGTTGAAAACATTACGTAAAAACGAATTAAAAATTCTAGGCACTTAGGCCTCTTCTATTTAACATACTGTATTTATTAATGACATAGAGGATGGAAATCCAAGCAGAATATCCATATTTGTAGTTGACACAAAAAACTGTGAAGATTGATTAGAACTGTCGAAGTCTCCATGCTACAGATGGACCTAAATAAATTAGGTAAGTGGGCAGACAAATGAAAATTGAGGTTCAATATAGATAAATGTAATGTTATACATCTCTGGAGGCATAACCTGGGAGCAAATTATAACCCTAATTGTAGTAGAATTAGGGAAATCAGAATTGGAAACGGACCTAGGAGTCCTAATTGACAACAAACTGGGGTCCAGTACACAGTGCTATGGAACAACCAGTAAGGGCAACAAAATACTAGCATATTTTAAACTATGGGTATGGAAACTAGGAACGGAAATGTAATCAAGGCACTGGTTAGATCGGATTTGAAATTTTGGAGTGCAATTCTGGGCTCCACCCTACAAAAAGGACATGGTAGAACTGGAAAGAGTTCAGAGAAGTGCAACCAAGTTAATAAAAGAGATGGAGTATTTAAGGTATGAGGAAAGATTAGCCAAATTAGGAATGTTTACGATGGAAACAGACGATTAAGAGGAGACATGCTTAATGTGCATGTACAAATATATCAGATGCCAATACTCTGAATTATCGGGCAACCTCTTTGCTTTGAGTTCGGACACTAGGACACGTGAACATGCTTTTAGACTTGAGGAGAGAAGGTTTCATACCCTTAAAAGGGAAGGCTTTCTAACGGCCAGGGCAGTAAAGGTATGGGACTCTCTCTTTCAGAAGAGTTGGTGAAGACAGAAACATTGAGCACATTTAAAATAAGGTTTGAAAAACATTTATTTGAAAAAAAAAAAAAAACATTCAGGGGTACAACCGATAACCACTATTTAGTCAATGTAACAAAGTATAAAAAAAAATTTTTAATTGAGTAATTTTTATAATTTTTTCCACAAATCAAACATAACTACAATTTAAACTAGCGAAAAAAATAAAAAATAGAAATCAAATATAAAATAAAAAATAAAAATTACAAACATTTATATGATATCACAAGATAATCAATTATATCTTACATTAACAATATCTTATTTATGGGAATATTATAAATTTTCTCTTGTAATCACTTTAACCTAAAAGAATCATATTCATATATTAACTTTTAGAACACCGCAAACATCAATTATACTGAGAAACCATAAAAGGCCACAGTTAGCTATATTGAATATATAGATATAAAGAATGATCTGTATAACCCCCCCAAAAAAATTGTTGAAAGAAAAATACACAATCAAAAACACAGCCTTAATTAATTAATGAATTGTTGTGGGGATGCATATTTTGAAGAAAGCCATCGACACCAAATACGATTAAATTTGGATTCAGTCTTACGAGTTATATATAAATATCTCTCATGCTGCACTGTAGCATTAACCAAAGAAGTCCAGGCCTTAAAGTCAGGTCCCGAGGAAGCCATCCAGAGTCTGGCTAGGAAGACTTTAGCCAACGTACATAGATTAATTGCATACTGCCTAGTATGTTTATCCAGGACATCATCTCCAGACACCCCAAGGCATCAAAACTTAGGTGTTAGACTACTCTGGGGTATTCCTGTAACAGTCATAGCTTTGGTCACCTGATCCCAGAATGGTTTCACCATTGGGCAGTCCCACAATAAATGCCAAAAGGCTCCTGAGCTACCCTGACATTTAGGGCATACATCTGAAGTCCTCCCACCAAATTTTACCATTCTAGATGGAGTCAGATAAGTTCTATGCAAAATGAACAATTGAATTTGCTGAAATCTAACCGAAGCAGTAGATTCCCGAGGACAAGCAAGTGCCTCACTCCATTCGTCCCCAGACAACCTACCCACTTCCATTTCCCATTTCTGCTGTAGACTTGGTAAGTCAGTGGTGTGATCAGGGCCGGTGCAAGGCTTCTCAGCACCCTAGGCAAAACTTCAAGCTACTCCCCCCCCCCCTCATTTTTTTTAGATCATGTGGTCATCCAATCCCCATGACCCCCCCCCCGGAAGGTGGCCAAGTTCCCTGCTTTTCCTCTGCACCCTCCCCTTTGCCACCCACAATAGAGTACAAGGAGGAGGGGGCAGCAATGTAGGAAGTATGACTCAAGGGAAAGTATGGAGGTGAGGTCTTAGAGGTTCCACAGCAGCCACCTGCATTAAGTACAACAAGGATCCTCTAAGACATCCTTAATTTTTTGATTTGCATACTTGGTGGCGCCCCCCAGATCCTGGCACCCTAGGCAGCTGCCTAAAGCTGCCTAGTGGTAGAGCCGGCCCTGGGTGTGATGATATGTTAGAAGGAAGGAGTACATGCTTGAGAGAGAATGTTTAGAGCCTAATTTTAAAAGGAATGTTTTGAGTGGAGAGTGTCGAATAACTGGTGGACCCGGAGGGAATTGTAAGGACAAGGCTTGTCGTAGCTGTAGGTACCTAAAGAAATATGTAGATGGAATTCCAAAATCACTAACCAACTGCGTGAAAGATTTTAAAACTCCGTCATGATATAACTGACCCATAGATATCACTCCTCTACCACCCCACACCACTCTAGGCTTAAGCGAGGAAAGTTTAAATAACTTAAGAGAATTCCATAAGGGTGTGTCAGGATCAATGTCCCGAAATTTCAAAAATACATGTATTGCTCTACAAATTTTCAGAGCCTGAATTATAAGTGGCGGAGACTTACGAGAAAAGGTCTTACCTAACAGAGCTTGGAGTGGTGTATGTCCATTCGACATTTCAGAAATCAAAAGACTTGGAAGGGAGTCTGTAGTGCATTCCTGGAGCCACAGTCGCAAATGAGTCATCTGTGCCGCATAATAGTACAACCTAAAATTGGGCAGTGCCAGGCCACCAGACGCTTTAGATCTAGTAAGCACATCTAACTGTATACGAGGCCTTTTGTCCATCCAGATCAGAGAAGAAATCATGCTACAGGTTGAGTATCCCTTATCCAAAATGCTCGGGACCAGGAGAATTTTGGATAACGGATTATTCCGAATTTCGGAATATTTTAATATTTCAATGATGTATTTTGAAGTATCTTGCATTTATGCTGTATAAACACATAATATACACACAAATATATTTTATTACCACATAAAATACACACAAATATATTTTATTTGTTCAAAAAACAAGGTTTCAAAGCGTGAAACAAAATGTGTGTACTATCTCAGCACTGAATTTGAATGCCAAGCAATCATTGTCTTGCACATATATAGTGCCAGTTACATATCATGTCCTCAGTAGTGCTGTTACAAATATCCCCAGTGAGTTTTTAGCAAAAAAAAAATTTTTTTTTCACTTTCTGGAATGTCTGGTTTTCGGAATAATTCGGATAACGGATATTCGGATACGGGATACTCGACCTGTATTAAGTTTCTGGAAAATAGAATTTGGTAGATAAATTGGGGCCTGATGAAATATATACAGGAATTTAGGTTGGACTATCATTTTTATTAAATTTACTCTCCCACAAAGTATACATTTTAAATAGGAGGTGTCAAATCTAGGTCAAAGGTTGAACTTGATGGACTTTCGTCTTTTTTACACCCTCAACTACTATTTTAATTATTCATATTTTATGTATATTTTCTGATATATGCAAATAATGTAACAGTCAAAGTTTTTATTTTCTTGTGCAAGCATAAAAAAAACCCAGAAAATCTCCAGATGAAACAAACATTTGTAATATTCGTAAGTACATAATTCTTATATAACAAAAACAGAAGAAAAAAAGCAGATTGGATAATTTAACGTGAATAATTCCACTTTACCAAAACAGCTGCAAGAATCCATTGCTGCTCCCTGGTACTTGTCCGTCCAAGCGAGGCAAGGCATGACTGAGCAAATATTTAAAAAAAAAAACTTAATCGAACTACAGCCTTAAAACCTTTACACTTCCCAGGTCTTAATCGTCCCATCAGACTCCTATTCTTTTTATTTTTCCAACCCTAATGTTTGTGGAGAGAGATGCCCAGAAACAGCAGGAAACAGCATTAATAGAGAAATGTATAGCTTTAAACTTCACTTACGGGGCAGAGAAAGGAGGGGTCCCTATATTATTCTCTTGGCATCTTTGAACGTGCATTTC
The DNA here is from genome assembly GCF_055691185.1 of Crinia signifera. Taxonomy (NCBI): domain Eukaryota; kingdom Metazoa; phylum Chordata; class Amphibia; order Anura; family Myobatrachidae; genus Crinia; species Crinia signifera. Next base: position 18,393,149 of record NC_139228.1, on the reverse strand, counting down.
CCATATAATAAGTGAATAATAATATGGAGTGATTGGTAAGAGTGGCCTTTTCTCCCTTCTCCGCATTTAATAAAATCGCAAAATGGCTATCCCAACAGGTGGTCCCTTTCAAAGTCTTAAAACCACAAGAATCGGAACAAAAGAGGCATCCGTACCTAATGTTCAGTAGGATTTAGAAAGCTGTTCTTTCTTTTGTTAATTGTCAGATTCAGCCATGTTCATTGCTGTTGAACCACAAATTCAAGAAAATTTTAATGGACGGATTTTTTGTTCCTAAATAGACACTGACTAGCCAGCTCACTGTATTTGTAAGAGAAGGCCGGAAACGAGCGGTTAACAAGAAACATGGACATTTCCACTTCTAGACTGGCCAAGGGCCAGAAAAAAGGAATGAAAAGTAGAGCATAAAATAAAATTGTGAAAGTTTATAGTATTTTAATAAAGAAATATATATACAGTGGGGCAAAAAAGTATTTGGGCAGCCACCAATTGTGCAAGTTGACCCACTTAAAAAGATGAGTGGTCTGTAATTTCCATCACAAGTACAATTCTACTGTGAGACACAGAATGTGGGGTACTTGTTTAGTTTCACGGTGGCACTTCCCAGCAGATCGCATCGTAGGCAAATCATATGCAAATTTTGCATGCGATTTGCATGCTATTTGCATATGATTCGATCCGCAATGCGATTTAGCACACCCCGACTAGCCATGTCAGCCTGAAGCGTGGCGAGGGGATGCGGTAAGTGTCCTCCCGACCTGTTCATAACCCCACTATCCATGTCGGCGCGGAGTTGATTTTATAAAGTGTGGCGAGCGCAGCGAGCCACCGAGCCCGAAGTGTGGCGAGCGCAGTGAGCCCTGCGAGGGGACATGGATTACTTGACGTGTATTCCACGGCCCCTCGCCATGCTTCGGACTCGTTTTAAGCGGACCCTCGCCACGCTTCGGGCTCGGTGGCTCGCCACACTTTATAAAATCAACTCCACCCTGATGTGGATAGTGGGGGTATGAACAGGTCGGGAGTATGCGTACCGTGTCCCCACGCGGGCTTGCTGCGCTCGCCACGCTTCGGGCTGACGTGGATAGTGGGGGTGTGTTAAATCACACCGCAGATTGAATCATATGCAAATAGTATGCAAATCATATTCAAATATGCCACGCAATTTACATACGATCTGCTGAGAAGTGCTGCCATGAAACTAAACAAGTACCGAATGTGGAAAAACAAACAGGAAATCACATTGAGTGATTTTTAAACAATTGATTTGTATATTCTTGTGGAAAATTAAATATTTGGACACCTACCAATCAGAAAGATTCCAGGCTCTCATAGACCTGTTACTTCTTCTTTAAGAAGCTCTTCTTTCATCCACTTATTACCTATATTAATGGCACCTGTTTGAACTGGTTATCTGTATAAAGGACACCTGTCAACACCCTCAAACAGTCAGACTGCAACCTCTCCCCCATGGCCAAAACCAGAGAAATGTCTAAGGATGGCAGGGACAAAATTGTAGAGCTGCACAAGGCTGGGATGAGCTACTCAACAATATGCCAGCAGCTTGGTGAGAAGAGATCAACTGTCGGTGCAATTATAAAAAAAATGGAAGAAATACAAGATCACTGACAGCCTCCCTCGACCTGGGGCTCCATGCAAGATCTCACCTCGTGGGGTATCAATGATCTTGAGAACGGTGAAGAATTAGCTCAGAACTACATGGGGGAACCTGGTCAATGACCTCAAGAGAGCTGGGACCACAGTTACAAAGGTTACCATTAGTAACACACTACGTCCTCATGGATTCAAATCCTGCAGCGACCAAAAGGTCCCCCTGCTTAAGCCACCACATGTCTAGGCCCATCTAATGTTTGCCAGTGACCATCTGGATCATGGGTCATCAAACTATGGCCCTCCAGATGTTGTGAAACTACATGTTCCAACATACATTGCCACATCTTTTCCTATAAGAGCATGTCAAAACTGCCAGGGCATGCTGGGACATGTAGTTCCACAACATCTGGAGGGCCACAGTTTGAAGACCCATGATCTGGATGATCTAGAGGAGGATTGGGAGAATGTCATGTGGTCAGATGAGAACAAAATAGAACTTTTTGGTATAAACTTCACTCGCCGTGTTTGGAGGGAGAAGATAGATGAGTGGCATTCCAAATGCACCATACCCACTGTGAAGCATGGGTGTAGAAATATCATGCTTTGGGGCTGCTTTTCTGCAAAGGGGAAGGTCAACTGATCTACATTAAGGAGAGGATGAATGGGGCCATGTATCGTTAGGTCAAAAACCTCCTTCCCTCAGTAAGTGCATTGAAGATGGAACGTGGCTGGGTCTTCCAGCATGACAATGACCCCAAACACACTTCCCGGGCAACTAAGGCATGGCTCCGTAAGAAGCATTTGAAGGTCCTGGAGTGGCCTAGCCAGTATCCAGACCTCAACCCAATCGAAGATCTATGGAGGGAGTTGAAAGTCAGTGTTGCCCGGCGACATCCCCAAAACATGACCGATCTACAGAAGATCAACATGGAATAGTGGGCCAAAATACCTGCTACAGTGTGTGAAAACCTGGTCAAGAACTACAGGAAACGTTTGACCTCTGTAATTGCCAACCGAGGTTAGATTACAAAGTATTCAGTTTAACTTTTTGATTGTCCAAATATTTATATTCCGCTAGAATATACAAATAAATTGTTTACAAATCATACAATGCGATTTCCTTTTTTTTTTCTCTCCACACTCTGTCTCTCACAGTTGAAGTGTACCTATGATGGAAATGACGGACCTCTTTCATCTTTTTAAGTGGGTCAACTTGCACAATCGGTGCCGGTTTGAATACTTTTTTTGCCCTACTGTATATATATGTGTATACATATATACACTAGTAAGCCTGCTCAAGGCAAATGCTTTGAAAACTAGTTGCTAACTTGTGATTGCCTCTGTGTTTGTGCATTTGTGAGAAAGAGAAATAGTTTTACTTACTGCCAACAGATGGCAGTGTTTCGGATACACACAATAAGACACTAGATCAGGGCTGGGCAACACCGGCCCTCCAGATGTTGATGAACTACACATCCCAGCATGCCTTGCATCAGTTTCAGCATGGCCACATAGCAAAACTAATGCAAAGCATCCTGGGATGTGTAGTTCATTAACATCTGGAGGGCCGGTGTTGCCAAGCCCTGCACTAGACATATTTTGATGATATATACACTCCCTCTACACTGATTGTAGTCACAGATGCTGAAATGTACAAAATGACAATCAAAACACTTAAAAAAATGTGTGTCTAAATTTTTGTGTTGACAATTTCCACATAAACCTGTTGGCAGTCAACCTTTTGTACCTGCCAATCTTTTTTTACCGTCTACATATTCTGTCAACCTTTTGACACTGTTGACCAGTTGATACAGTTCAAAATTCAACTGCCATTCAGAACGGACTCACTGGAAGTTGGAATTTTTCCCCTATTTGAATTTTGAACTGTGCTGCAGCCGCTCCTCTGGAGCCACCACTGCTCTGGACCCAATGAATGTCAACCATATGTAGTCTATAACACACCAATTAAGAGTTCCTCACCAACTTCATCAATACTAGGACATGGTCAAAACTCAAACAGCAATCAACAAACTTGGTCTAATCCGAAACCTTATGTCAAATAAATAAAAAACACAATACTGTTTCATATCTACTATATACAGCTTTTCCAAAATACTGAGCTACAGTTATTTAGTGTGCTACACAAATAATGAATGGTCGAGTGGTGACAATGACACAGCTTGAACGCAGGAAACTACCGTCTTAAATCAATATATTTGTGCACGTATAATAGAGTTCAATGCTTTTTATAAATCTTTAATCCATCTTCAATGATCCTAAATTGCAAGAGCAATTTTCTATAATAAAAAATGTGATGGAAATGGACAACAGTCAATGAAGTGCCGTGTATATAATTATTCAAGTTATGTTTCACCCACCTGTCCAGTTCTATGTATTAGGATTGATTCCAATGACAGAATCACCAATGTTAGCCTGTTAGGTGGACTTCAGATGGATGTCACCTTGAGTAAGGACTGTCAGGTACTTACCATCTCATTCAGAGAACAACCAACGACAATGGACAGCCATTCTTATCATTCAGCGTCCAATGCTGAGTCGTTGTAACAGAAAAAACAGCCCTAGTATTTAAGTAAAGGTCAATAATTTAACTTAAGGGACAAAAAGTTATTAAAACCATTTAATACGAACACAATATAAAAACATTGCAATGGTATCTGTATTGATATATATGACAATGAACTTGAAGTAGCAAGGTAGGGGCAAAAACTTTCTTATTAGTCTGGTTCCTATTATGGCCTGGTGAAGAGGTGGAAATTGGAGTAGATGGTCCAAGTGGCACAGTCTCAACACTCACAATTATGGGAACCAATGTGAAGCAAATTACTTGCTAGAGAATACATGTCCATGGAGTGGAGAGTGGTAAGTAGATGTACCTTAATTATTCCCAAGGCCTGGTCCGGGTAGGCAAGATTCACGAATCACTGCTGAAATAGAACCGGGATTCCAATGTCGGTCTACTGATCGTAAGAATCCCGACTGTCGAAGACAGATGCCACACTCAAGGAAGGGAGGACACGGCTATAGTCAGCAACTGCCTAAGGCAGTGGTTCCCAAACGGTGTGCTGTGGATTGGTGGTCCAGGACCCATTAAAATTATTTTATGACCAATGTAATGGGCAAATTGTGGACAAATGGAAGTGAATCCTGTCCCCCATCACATAACTGACACTAAGGAATAGATATTAGTCATGGGCAAAGCGAATCATAAAAATTAGCTGAGACACAAGGCTCAGCTCAGTGAAGTGTGTTGAGTCACTGCCACTCACGACTCATTTGGTATTGCAGGTAGATAGAGACAGTGCAGGGCTCACAGCACACTCAGGGAGTTGCAGAGTCTCTGTCCCTCAGTGTGCTGCAGACAGGAAGTAAGACAATGGCTTGGCTCATGACTCATATAGTATTGCAGGCACAGAGAGACAGTGCAAGGCTCACGGCACATTTAGGGGGAGTTTCTCTAAGCGAAAAATGCGGTAAAAACCCAGTTATCGGGGTTTTTACCGCATTTTGGGATGCTGTAAGCATCCCCCGCCGAGTTACCGCGGCGGGGCGCATCGCCAGAAAAATCTGGCGATGCCCCATAGAAGCCAATGGGCTTCTACCGCAACCCCCCGCCGCCCCGCATCGTCCCCTCACCTGTGTCCGGGCAGTACAGAGCTGTGCTGCCCGGACCTGTGACCTCCTCCCTGCACTGATCCTCTTCCGGGTGCAGGGAGGAGGAGAGCCCGGCGCAGCAGCGCTGGGTGTGTGAGGGAGGGGGGAGCCGCCTGGACCTGCTGGGACCCGGCGACTCTCACCGCAAAGGACAGCTCTTAATGCAAAAGCTGTCCTTTGCTATAATTATCACATATGTTACAACATATGCGATAATTATAAATGCGATGGGCGGCGAAGATTCTTAGAGAATCTCCCCCTTAATGAGTTGCAGAGGCTCATTCCCTCAGTGTGCTGGCAGACAGGAAGTAAGACAGTGGCCGGGCTCATGACTCATATGGAATTGCACAGGCAGAGAGAGACAGTGCATGGCTCATGGCACCTTTAATGAGTTGCAGAGTCTCAGCCCCCATTGTACTGGTAGACAGGAAGTAAGACAGTGGCTGGGCTCATGACTCATATGGAATTGCACAGGCACAGAGACACAGTGCAGGGCTCACAGCACAGACTTGACTTGGACTCCACTGTTACTGCACTCTCCTTCCTCCTGCTGAGACTGACGACTCAGAGAGGAGGGGCTGAGCCTGCTATGCTATAATGCTGCTGCTGCTGCTGTCTCGACTCTTGCAACAGTGAGCGACTCGAATCATGCCTTCAGCTTAATGGGTCGAGTCACTGAGTCGAGACAGCGATTCACTAGCCATCTCTAATAGATATAAACTCAATTCACTTACTTTAATATTTATTTTCTCAATTAGAAATGTTTGGGTAGGTGTGCCGTGAAAAATTTTACGATACTTAAGGCCCCCATACACTAGGGCGACTTGTCCTTAGGACAAGTCGCCCCCGACTTCCCCCTGAGCTTCCCCGGCGAGCTTGATTAGACTGGCACTTGATGTGCCATTTTTTACATGTGATAAATCGTCTCGATTTATCACATGTAAAAAAAACCGGGGAGCAGGGGGGGGGGGGGCTGGGGACTCTGTGTCCCCCGCTGCTGGGGACGCTGCGGGGGACACGTCTGTGTCCCCCCAGCGTCTGTGCGGCGAGGCGGGAGCAGGGGGGCTGGGGACGCTGCGGGTGACACGTCTGTGTCCCCCCAGCGTCTGTGCGGCGAGGCGGTAGAGGGAGCGGGGGTGGCTGGGGACACAGGCGGCATAGAGCCGGGCAGGGGGAGCCGGCGGGAGCTGTCAATGGTAGAAAAAAAAAGCCTATACAATGAATGGGCTGCCTGTGATTGGCTGAGCGCTCTCTCAGCCAATTGCTGACTGGCTGAGAGAGCGCTCAGCCAATCACAGGCCGCCCATGCATTGTATGGGCTTTTTTTTTTTTATTCAATACTGACAGCTCCCGCCGTCTCCCCCTGCGCGGCTCTATGCCGCCTGTGTCCCCCGCAGCGTCCCCAGCCCCCCCTGCTCCCTCTACCGCCGCACTAGGTCCCAAGTCGGGTGGTCGGACGTGCAGCAGGTCCGACCACCCGACGCAGATCCAATGCGCACGGGACCGCGCATCGGATCTGAGGGGACATCCAAACTAGCCGATTTTGGTCCGATTTCTGCCAGAAATCTGACCAAAATCGGCTAGTGTATGGGGGCCTTTAGGGGTGCCGTGATTGAAAAAGGTTTGGGAACCACTGGCCTAAGGCATAGTCTTTGTGTGTTTGTGGTGGAAAATTAGATTGTACTGTATGCTCTACTGGGGCAGAGACTTGAATAAATAGATATTCCATTGTACAGTGCTGTGTAATACAGTGATGCTATATTATTTATCATTCGAAATACATTAATCAAAGTATACACTGTGCCACGTTGAACTGACTCATGATCCATAAACTCCAATAGAAAACCCCCATCGGTCATTGTGTAACAAAAAACAGTCACAGAACACTCAACGTAATGTCAAGTGATTTTGAACAGAAACTCTGATTCATGGGAATATACTTGTATTCCTCTAAATCTGTACATCCACTGAATGGCGAGATCTGAAACGTGAACTACAACTACAGCCTAACGCATAACAGCAATGCCTATAGCATTTCAGTAAAGATTTGGAAAACTATAATAAAGTTTATGTAGGTTATATTCTGTTCAATAGACTTTTGTATACATGTATTACATTAGTTAAATAATCTTGTTAATGTTAAGCTGGCTACATGGACAAAAACCATTGTTATGATAAATTTGTTAAATCAAACGGCTTTAACCAACTTGTCTGAAGACCATTGTCTGTTTTTCAGCGTTTAGGAGGAAATGGTTGATTTTCTCCCATACATTACCAGATTTTGTTCACATCAGACAGATTGGACAGATAAATCTTAAGGTGCTTACCCAGTTTTACTGTCCTTCACCATGAATAGCTACTGTTTGTCTATGTACATATGTGACTATGGGTATGTTTGGTGATCAGCACATGCTGCAATTGTTTAGGAGTGGTAAAGGGGCAGCGATGAGTGCATTTTCAAAAATGGGGTCATGCTGCCCAGGGGTTAAAGTGCGGTGGAACCGAGTTCCACCTCCTCTAATGGAGAAGTGGAACAAGGTCCACCCCTATCTTGGCCCTGCACAGTAATTCTAGCAGAAAGGCATTATAGTTTGCAGGGGAGGGGGGTGCCAAAAACCTCACCACTGGCCTTGGCTCTGCCTAATGGGGGGAGGGGGGTAATTAGGTGACAGAGTGAGATAAGTCCCACCTTTCTGATGCCCTGGTGCTGCCCATTTTTGAAGACCGATTGTCCATGTTCATGCAAGTGATCCCATGCTGCATCCTGGACGCAGCAGCGGACCACAGAAATAAATATAACGCATTTAATATAGCACAGAAGATAGGGAAGACTTTTTCATTTGTATTAATGTAAATGCACGAGTGCAGTGTGCTCTGTGCACATGGGCCCGAGTCCCAGGAAGGCCCATACCGCACCTATTTTTATTTTATTTTAATACTAATAACTGTAATACTTACACTCTGGAGTCCGGCGGCTGCACTGTCGAAATTGCAGTAAAAATGTCCACTGCATATTTCCAGCAATCTGCACATGCAGAGTCTGAGCGCTCTACTGGTGGCAGCAGAAGTGATGCAAAAGTTCCAGAAAAATGGTTGCCGCACCATTTTTCCGGAGATCTCCGCATGCGCAGTAGGGTTTGCATACTATACCGCACTGCTCGCGGCAGAGAGGAGGGGACCGGCTGGAGGAGGCTACACACTGGCCTCCTCCACGCTTAAACTACCCCCACGCAGATGTTTTTTTTTTTTTATTGTTGCTTCTAACTCCGTTGCAGCAGCTTGGGTAGTTTCTGGATGCTGCAGACAATAGGTACTTAACAGTGTCAGCTAATTAGTGATCATGTTTATAACCATAGCTAGGCTACAGGAGTGAATGGAATAGGAAATGACAAGTAAGATGTAGCTACAGTGCAAGTCTCTTGTAAGAATACAATGATCCTGCATACACGGTGGCTACAAACCATTAACATAGGAAAAGAAATCACGCTAGGATGACATCTGTTTTATTTTACATTTGCTACAGTAACGGACTTATCTTTATAAGCGAGAGAATACGGGAATGATCTCGTTATTTCAGAGCTGCTGGATAATACAGTGCTTACAGCATATTTCCAGCTTATAATTATCTCATTTCAACATCTATAAAATGAAAAGAGCATGGGAGCATGCGAACACTGATTTCCTTCCAATGTATATTGACGTTTGCACGCCTTGAATGAAGCCGGAGCCGCCAGTCTTTTGTGCGCTGTGCATGGATTTATTTGCAGTATTAAAACAAAACCATTTGTTTTGCTTTTTTCTATTCAAGTGAATGTAAACACTAATTGATTTGTGTGGTCGATACGAGAGGCGCAACGCTCGCTTCTCCCAGATGAGTAACTCCCGGGCTTAGGAGTAGCACACCTGGGGAAGCTTATCAAATAAGAGGCTCCGAGAGCTGGAAATATTTATACACGGAAGGTATTCTGCAGACAGAAAAATAAACTTGGGCTTCAGTTCCTTCGTTCGAATACACCATCTAGTTACCTGGAACTTGGGCTTCAGTTCCTTCGTTCAAATACACCATCTAATTACCTGGAACTTGGGCTTCAGCTCCTTCGTTCAAATACACCATCTAATTACCTGGAACTTGGGCTTCAGCTCCTTCGTTCAAATACACCATCTAATTACCTGGAACTTGGGCTTCAGTTCCTTCGTTCAAATACACCATCAAGTTACTTGGAACTTGGGCTTCAGTTCCTTCATTCAAATACACCATCTAGTTACCTGGAACTTGGGCTTCAGCTCCTTCATTCAAATATACCCCTCTAGTTACCTGGAATTTGGGCTTCAGCTCCATCGTTCAAATATACCATCTAGTTACCTGGAACTTGGGCTTCAGCTCCTTCGTTCAAATATACCCCTCTAGTTACCTGGAACTTGGGCTTCAGCTCCTTCGTTCAAATACACCATTTAGTTACCTGGAACTTGGGCTTCAGCTCCTTCATTTAAATATACCATCTAGTTACCTGGAACTTGGGCTTCAGCTCCTTCGTTCAAATATACCCCTCTAGTTACCTGGAACTTGGGCTTCAGTTCCTTCGTTCAAATATACCATCTAGTTGCCCGGAAACATGAGCCTGCTACGGGATACAGTAAATGTTAGTTGAAGAAACAGTAATTTTGTACTTAAACCCGTTTTTTCATTACATTGAGGTCACTGCAAATGGATATGGAGGATGGTCCAGGATTTAGGCACTTTGGAGCCCATATTCTGGGTGTATGGGTCGACCAATAGTAGATCAACATACATTGGGACAACCACTGAAGGTCGACAATGGTTAAGTCGACATAGATTTTTCACTGTTTTGTACCCCGTCCGCTCGCCATGCTTTGGGCGTGGTGCCTCACTACTCTATTCTCCATAGTGGATGGTAGGGCATGAAATACCGCTTTTCGGCACAAAAAAAAAAAAAAAAAAAAAAAAAGAAGGTGAAAAACCCTACTGCTTGCATCGACCTTCCATGTCACCCTTCAGTGGTCGACCCAACGACCATATAACAATTCTGGACCAACCTACAGTATATCCACGAGAGCCAACAGACAGCAGAACTTCAGATAGGTATCCTGGAGACGTAGTTAAATCTCCAGAGGCCACCCACTATCTGCCTTCCGATCACCCACCTGGTTGCCCCGTTTAGGAGAGGACAATTCTAATTTCGTCAGACAATAGCTTCAAAACTAAACTTTTGGCTTTGGTTGATACGCCATCATATTACATCTGGAAGCTTTTGGGGCCTCCCCGTGAAATGTTTGTATGCCACTACTGTGTCACCCCCCCCGTTATTATTCAGACCAGACTGAACAGCTGCAATTTTCGATGGCCATGCGATAATCGAATGACTGCGCATGCGAATTGATCACAGCACGAATGAGCGAGGCCATTGTACGATAAAATCCAGCAACTTAGTCTTACCGCTGGCCTACGCAAGTTGATTGACAGCAAGCCGGTGTTTGTGGGTGTAATCGGCCGTTTTATGGGAGGGTCAGGGCAAACGCAGGTGCGCCCAAGCGTTTTAAGGGAATGCCTATGACGTCAGCTGTGGGTAAGCCCCGGACTATGCAGACTGCACACACTGGAAAAATCAGTTGATTGTGCTCAACGCCGATCTGCATTATTTTCGCAAGCCCTGCACAATAATTTGCAGGCTTGCATGGGGCAGGTTACTTGATCGCAGGGCTCTGCAATTTAGCAGCCCAGCGATCAGGTTTGAATAACCCCCTTTGTCCAGCGTTTACAGCCTTGTGAGTATTAACACTGCACTAAAAGCCTGATTTAGAGAGGTTGGTGCGCAGAGGTCAGGGTCTGCATCTTCTGACGCAGCTCCACTGGCCCCAGCAGCATGAGAACAGAGGCCGTCCTGAGGAACCAGGATGGTTGTGCAGATAACCCGGTGCTCAGGCTCTTAGTTCCAGAATGTTGTTGGGGAGCCGGAACACATCCAGAGTCCCTGATATGATGCTTTAGAGACCCAGCTCCCCCAGTCCTGCCAATTTGCATCTGTAGTTACAATTGTCCAATCTTCAATGAAAAAAGGGTGCAGGTGCCTAAAAAATTCCTGCAACGATGAGTGCAGATACATCCGTACCATCATAATGAGCTTTATTTGACGAAAACAAGCGTCAAAAACAAACGAAGGTATTAGGACATATTTACAAACATGTGACTATGGTAGAATTGAGATACAAATTAATAAAACAAATATAAACATTAACATTTAAAAATACAAAAGAAACAAACAAAGCAACACAACACATTTGCATTTCTTAAAGAAAAAAATCCCCAAAAAGGAGACTTCTTTATAGCAGAGACAAAAGATCTCTTGAAAGGACTCCATGTTCAGCCCTAGAAATATCTAAGTATGGTTCTAGATCTGTTGCGCAGTTAATGCCCATTCTAGGATTCCTAAACCCTCTGCGCTACCTATTCTCATTATGTGCCTCTGTTGACAGAAAGGAAATGTTTCACTCAAACAGGGCTATTCAACAAGCACCCTTCCAACTCACACCTACCAGCACGCCCAGACGGTTCTGCTATTCGAGCATGCTAAACCGGTGGCATGCTGGCAAATGTAGTCTATTACAGCTGGTGCGCCGCATGTTGAACAGCCCTGGAATAAATCATCTTTTATACTGATGCAGTCTTGGAGAAGTACACCTCGCTCGCCCTATTGTGTAAAGAATAATGTTAGGATCGTTGTCATGACTATATTCAGCAAACACACGCACACTAGTGATTGGTTCTTGAACATGCCATAAACGAGGCAAGACGACCAGCCTTTCTGCACAGGAAATCATATGTAAGCCATTTGGGGAAGAAATATTTATAATTCTTTATATTTGCATCACAAAAAATGTAATTGTTTTCCCACCATAATGGTCTTATTGTAATTTTGGGAGGTAACTGATAATATTTCTGTTGCCTGCTTCTATAAAGGTTCCACTAATTCCCCTTAAAGAGCTTACCATAGAGTATGGACCATAGTATGAAGTTCCCCCCCCCCCCCCCCTATTACAGGTCTATCTGGTCCTTCTCAACAGAGGCTGTGGGTGTGGCTTAGCAGCAGGTGTGATGCGACTGAATTGTGGGAAACGATAAGTAGCCGTCACAAACATCAAACACATGGTGACATTCAGGCTAGTTCTTCATCTGCCCGGGAGATTTCCATCTTGCTTTTCTGTATCAGTCTCTGTCGGAGTGCATTCATTTTCTGATCAAGCTCTACCAGGGAGTAATTCTGTAAGAGGTGAAAAATAACAACCTGCTTCAGGTATGTAATTACAGTATGCCTTACAAATAAGAAAGTGCATGTTATGAATGAGCATTTGAATGATTGTATTATTTATATGTGACTTAGAGGCTTGGAACTTTTGAAAGCACCTTGTGTATAACATACTGTACAATCTAAGGTGGTATTCTGGGAAGGGAAGGTGCTAAATTCTATTAAGCACAAAACAGATGGCTGTAAGTTACATTTATGGTTCTTCGCCTCCCTGGCTAGGCCCAAGTTTATAATCGTTAATTCCTGGTAATAAGGGGCAGGTCTGTTGTGAACCCCGGTGGCTGACAATGGGGTATATTCAATGTGGGGGGGGGCCCAGCGGCTGACAACGAGCAGCACGCGGATAGCCCGCCGTCAGTATTCCACACCCCCCCCCCCTCACTCGCCATTTCCACCTCGCCTGCTGCCTGAAGCAAGGTCGTAATGCAGCAGTCAAAACGACGAGGCTATATGCAGTGGGCAAACCTCGTCGCTCACTGACAGCGAGGATTTCCGCAAAACATAGAATATGGCGAGCCGCCGGGACTGGACAGCGAGGATGGCTTTTCCTCACTACAAAAAAGCCATCCTCGCCGCACAGATACCCTCGCCAGCCGCTCGCCCCCAGCATTGAATATACCCCAACATATGGTCAACATGGTCAAAATGTTGACACCAGCAGTAAGTTGACATAGTAATAGTCAAAATGAGTTGGAGGAGCTGGAAGTGGATGATGTTAACAGAAGGTGTTGGAGGTAAAGAGAATGTGAGGGACCCATGCAGAAGAGTTATAAACGGATTGGGAGAACGAATAAAGGCAAAGACAGGGCAATTAAAAAGGCAAAGTAGTATGATGAAACAGGAAATGTAAATTAGACAAGGGAATGCAATAGGCAGAACAGAACTGAGATTACATGGATGAGAGGAGAATGTATTGTTGAAGCAACTATGTCAGAAAATAAAAGTAATGAGGGGCAAAGTGGGCCAGTACTAGCAGGACATTGGAAGAGGGTAAGCTAGAGCTGGCATGCTCAGCAATGGTACAGAAAATAGGGGCGGGAATGTCCAGGGGGTGAAGAACTGCTGGGAAGGCATGTAAGTAGTTATGAAGTGCAGATCCAGGAGAAAGGGGTAGGTAAGGACCAATCTGTACACACACACACACACACACACACACACAGTAACACATTTTATAGATGCACTCTACCTGTGATTCCTGGACTTTCCTTCTCTTATTGAAACCACCCTAAAATGAAAAGACCACAAAGACATGAATTCATGTGAACACAAATACAAAGCCGGACTATCTTCAAATCACAGTAGAAAAATAAATAAATGCCTGCTGGCAGAGCGACCCCATGTGTGTGCCAGAGGAACTCAATGCTTATACCGGCTATCATATGCAGGCAAACAGTAAAATATACACACTTGCACCAAGTCTGTATGTGGCCAGTTAGAAAGATCCTAGCTGGTGCACAGGTGCAGTCATCACTCACGGATGCAATTTAAAAGATTCACTTGTGATTCTGTGAGGAGACCTCACTGAAACTAACTGTCGAGGACTGGAGTTGGTTACCTATGCATTAAGAACCAAGTTTAAAGAAAAGTATACACTGATCGCAAATGAAATATTTCTGGAATTCATGGCACCCCCCTAACCCCGACCCACAACCCCCCTCCCTTCCCTCCCTGTCCACCCCAAAAAGCAAAACTTGGACCAAATCACACAAGTAAAGACATTTCCTTTCATTTTCCATACATGGAACAAAACTGTAGTTACAATTGTCCAATCCTAAATGGCTGAGCGACCATATCCCCATGTGTACAGGGTGCCGGTCACCCTGAAGAGATTGCTGGTCGCAGGAGCATACTCCTTACCCCGGCAGAGAGTCTCGTTTTCATCAGCGACCAATCGATCCGCATGTATGGAGCTTTAGTGATATCCATGCTTCAGCACAGGTGATTTAATTAGCACTTCTAATATTTTGATTTAACCACCTGTGCTGAAGCCTGAATGTCCCAAAAACCTGCACTGTTAAGGTACACACAAACTGGTCGATATATATTTATATATCTGTGAACGGCGTCATTCACAGATATATCGCGTCAGATGTGCAACATAGCCGATGCCCAATATATCGGAGCATCATGCTGTGCATAAAGGCGGCCGTGCCGTGAGCCGCCGGTGAATGGCAGTTCAGCGGGCGGGCGCATGCAAACATGCCGGCCCATTTGTGATGTCAGTCCCAATGGATCGGTCGGCGTGTATGTATTAGACGCTGCCCCGATCAGTCTGTAGATATCTCTAATGGTGTGTACCTTCAGGCCCGAGGTTGGGAATGCCGGCACTAGGTGCTGGGTACTACTAACAGGTGCTCCACCTCCACCGTTCAAAACCATACTAACCAATGAATTGCGGGCATTGAGCCATCAGTATAAAACTAGGAGTCTTGTTAAAACATTGGCACTAAATAAAACGGATGAGAAAAACCTTCATATGGACGACTTATGTTACATAAATAGAGGAGGCTTAATATCTTTGTTCTACCAACAATTCATAGCGGACAGTTTGTTCCGGGGAAAGTGAATGCTTCATACAGATGGGCGATAGACAATAACTTCTAAGTGGCAAGACAGAATAAAAGGCATTGGGAAATAAAAGCGTACATTAATTCTCAAAGGGTATGTGTAGTTATTGGTTAAAGGCATTAAATAATGGACTGCACTTCTCTCATAGGAAATAATCCACATTGGTAAATTAATAATCGTACTGACGGATTCAGGCGGCAGGAGTTGCTTTATATTTGAGCAGCGCAATTAAAATGTACTTCTGGTACAACGTGTATATAATAATATATTGTCCTTCGCGATATATACGGCTGTTTGGACATGCCGGGTACCGATAGGCATTTCATTTCAAAGACAGAAACTATGGAACAAATGCGTTCCGTGGAGCCGAGGCAAACAGAGGCTAATACAGTATTACAAAACAAAGCGTATTAAAATAATGTAAATCCCCATTGCTGGAGATGTAGGCCTGTCTGTCTACAATGTGATAACAAGGCAGATGATTATAGGACTCCAACTAATAGCATGCTACAGCAACTAACAATCTATCGTGTAAAGCTTGCCTGCCATCAGCAGCAGGAGTCAGAACATCACGTCCCAGCGGCACACAGTTATGTGGAATCAATTTGTCGCTGGAAATGATTGCAGTTTTACGGATAATACACTGGAAACTTTACTTTGTCAGATAAGAATTGTTGCCGAGTGCAAGGCTGCAACAGAAATAATATCGTGATTGCCAATGCCAGGCCGAAAGAATTTGAACCCGTGCTACAAGTAATTAAAGTACAGTTAGAGTCTCCGGATACGGAGATCTCTTATCCGAAATATTCCAATACACGTGTTTTTTTTTGAATATTTCATCCCCCCCCTTTTTTCATACTTATCAAGTCCTCCAACATCCACGGCGGCATTCAGGATATTCTTCAGCGGTCCCAGGAGCGCATTGCGCAGGCGCACCTTTGACGACACCGGCGCGCCTGCAAACTCACGCAATGCTCCCCTCGGACCGCTGAAGAAGATCTTGAAGGCCGCTGTGGAACCAGGTAAGTATGTTTAAAAAAAAAAAAAAATAATAATGGTCCAGAGCATTTCGGATAAGGGATACTTAACCTGTATAACAAACCCTAAGATCAGAAAGGTCTTTAACTACTGAAGTCTTGATGCATCACAAACCCAGGGTTAACAATCATTCATCCTAATGGCTAATAGATTATCAGAGGATTAGAAATATCCAGCAAGTGTCTCTCTGTTATATCCATTTCAGACAGAAGACCAGGGAAACACACGGGTGCTACCCAGGTAGGGGCGTTTTAAGAGAGGAAGCTGATCCAGCCAGGTAGTAGAGTAAGCAATAAAGCGCTCATTGTACATATGCAAATGAGAAAATGGTGAGGCGGCCATTTTCTGATAGTTTTCCTACCGCTGTTGCTGCCAGTTGTAGCGCAGTGTAATGAAGTCCGAGCACTAGAGTGCATGTGGAGATTCCCAGAAAAATGGCCCGCCGCACCATTTCTCCAACGATTTTCTCAGTGCTCCTGTCGCTGGACTAGAGAGGGTATTAGAAATTCTACACTGCACCCATTATACACACGCACTGGACCCTGGTCTATCAACCTGGGAATTTCTACGATTCGGAGACCACCATTCACGCTATACAAAAAACATGGGAATTTCTGAGTCGGACATGTCCACACTACACCAGTGTCTGCCCCGGATAGGAAACACTCATGTATTTAATTCAGCCTTTGATATTTGTTATTGGCAAATGTGTGGTTTATTGTTCTTACCAAGATGTTCCTACTCACATTCACCCTCCACACACGCAGCTCGTGTGGTTTGAGGATAGCTGTGCTTCCTGATGAGACCAGAAACCTTGACCTGACTTGCCCAGGCAAAAGTGCCCCCCATCCTGTAACGCTTGCGTCTGTTGTAACCACTACATAGTGTGGGCTTGACAAGGACAATGTTCTGGCCTCTTCTCCACCAATACAGGGGATTCTTTTATGGACTGACAGTTTTGATGTTCTAATGGTACTTGATTTTTAGTGTATTGCAGAAGATGCCACTGCAATGACCTCATATGCCTCCTGGCCCAAGGAATGACCTCTACCGTCGATGCCATCATCCCTAGTAAACTCATCGCTATTCTGAGCAACACTCTTCCATCTTCTTGTACCTTGCAAACCAGCTGCTGAATCCTCTCACATCTTTGCTCCGTTAGAGAAATCTGGAATCTTATTGGATTCTTTGTGTGGGAACCAGATCGCTCTTTTCCCCAATTGACCAACCAGTCATGGTCTTGGAGAAACCGAATAACAACCTCTGTTGTGGCGACAGCTTCGTCTGCACTCTTGGTGAGGACGGGAGTCCAAATGGAAGCCAGGTGAATTGAAAATGGCTTCTTCCCATGCAAAACCTTAAGTACTTTCTATCTTGTACTCCAATAGGGACATGGAAATAAGCGTCTTTTAGGTCTATGGAAATGATAATCGTTCCTTCTTAGGCCCATCAGAATGAACTTGGTTGTCTCTATGTGAAACTTGAACCTGTCGTTCAGATACCTTAAATCTAGGATGTTCTGAGTCCTCCAGAACTTTTCCTTATGACAAAAAGACGTGAATAGAAGCCTAGACCTCTCTCTGCTTCTGGAACCCCTTGACTGTTCCTGAGTCTTCTTTATGCTCAACTTTAAAGCTTCCCTCTCTACCCTTGAAACTAAAAAATGTTCCCTTCTGGGTTTTGAAAGAAATTCCAACCGATATCCATTTGAGACCTTCTCCAACACCCATTTGTCCCGAATAGTTTGCTTCCACTTTTGAGCAAACTTCAGCAGCCTCCCTGCTACTGGGACCTTCTCCACGGGATATAGATTGTCACTGTCTTGGGGTGCCACGTTTAACAGATTGGTGAAAAAAATGCTCTGGATGTGCCAGATGTGTATCTCTCCCTATATGACCTAGCTTGTCTAAAGCTTTGCCTCTGGAAATAATTTGTCGCTCTTCCTCTTCCATCTTGTGGCAGTCTTACAGATTTGCCCCCAGACATTCTCTGTATCATCTGGTCCATTTTACTCCCAAAGAGGAAATCCCCTTCAAATGGGAAAGTGGCAAGTTTGTTCTTGGAGTTGGAGTCTGCTGCCCAGGACTTGAGCCATAGGGCTCTCCTTGCCACCACCCCTGAAGTCAAAGACTTAGCTGAACAATCCAGCAGGTCTAGTGAGGCCTCGCAGATATAATCTACTGCCAATTGTATCTGCTCCAAATTTTAACTTATCTGCTCTCTGGCCACTTTCTTTTGTAGGTCTTCCTACAGGGAGGAGCACTAAATTCTAAGTGCTCTAGCTGAGGAAGCAATAGCAACCCCTGATTTCATGGAAACCGAGCTGGAGATTTGTAGTCTCTTCAGCGCACACTCCATCCGCTTATCCATGGCCGTTTTAATGAGGCGCCATCTTCCAAGGGAATGGTCGTCCTGGTGGTGACCTCTGATACTGCTGCATCAATTCTTTAGTCAAAATCTCCTTCACCACTTTATGGACAGGGAAACATCTCCCCTTCTTAGACCTATCTTCAAATAGGGCGTCATACTCAGATTTTACCGGTTGCTTGTAATTCAAGGTTTTATAAAGAGCTTTAAGAACAACTTCCACGAGCTCCAAATTAAAGAGATGCTCTACCTCAACCAGTTCACCTGACTCCACACTAGAAACATAGGAGCCTTCCTCATCAGAGCCGACCTCCTTGGCATCAAAATCCACATCATACTCCAAACTTCTGTGACCTAGACTGAAACTCTTCCTTGTGACAAAATTCCCCTTCATCCATGCCATAAGTTCAGTCAGTTGTGATGAAGTGCCAGCAGTAGTAGTGGACTCTTAACACAATCTTGACAAAGGGATTCTTCTCCCACAAAAGGATTTATCACAGGCCAGACATGTTTTATTTGTCTTTTTCTTGGATTTCTTCTTAGTAGCAGAAGGCACACTACAATAAACAAGAGAACTATCTGAGCTAAATATTAATGAAACTAATAAGCAGCCCTCCACTGAGGACTTACCTGGGCAGCGATACTGCTGCTTTTTTGAGAGGTATCCTCCATAGCCACCAGCAATAGGAACCAACCACTTCTGTTTAACACAGACCAGTACTGCCAGCACCTGTAACACCGGCCAAGCGCATTATATAGGGCACTTCCGCCCTTTGGAACACCCACCGCTGGAACACACAGCGCACCCACCTCTGCAACAGAAAGAATGAACGGCCCGTCATAGCCGCGCGCCCCCGCCCATCTTCCAGCACCCGGAACAGCATGTGTCTGAATAGACACACGCTGATCAGACACACACACACACACACACACAAACAAACAAACCCCTACCCCCCGCGCGCCATGCTGCCGCACAGACGCCACCGCTGGACACCCGGCCATGCGGGAAGGGGACACCATGGCCTGGAACTAGGTTAACTCCATATCTATGCCACCGGCAAGGACTTCCATCAGGGATATAGGCACCGCCATCCCTCAATGCCCAGGACCAGCAGTATAGCACCTACTGGTAAGGAGAAAAATAACAAACCTACACTACCTATCTTACAAGGAGACAGGAAAAATACTAGTGTCAAAGGGGAGGACCTGGCTCATATAGGGGAGTGAGAAGAGAGTGCGTGTCCTAGGGAAAAACTACCTGTCTACTATACAAGGGAGAGAGGGACGAACCCATTGTGTGGCTGCCATGAAGTAGGAAGAAGAAACAGGATTTTTCTGTAGGTCTTAAAGCAGGCATGTCAAAACTATGACCCTCCAGCTGTTGTGAAACTACAAGTCCCATCATGCCTTGCCACAATTTTGCTATTAGGGAATGCTAAAACTGTGGCAAGGCATGCTGGGATGTGTATTTTCACAACAGCTGGAGGGCCACAGTTTGGACAGACCTGTCTTAAAGGGTTAATAAAGAGAGGTTAGTACTGTCCGGTATAAATAGTTTAAGAACCAAATCATATGAAGATCAATTAGCAGCATAATGAGGTACAGTATATGATTTTAGGTATATATCTATACCAGGGCTGGGCAACACCGGCCCTCCAGATGTTGATGAACTACACATCCCAGCATGCCTTGCATCAGTTTCAGCATGGCCACATAGCAAAACTAATGCAAAGCATCCTGGGATGTGTAGTTCATTAACATCTGGAGGGCCGGTGTTGCCCAGCCCTGATCTATACACATGTATATCTAATCTTAGCACAGATTGTTCGCCGGGTGCAGGCACCCAACATTGCAGCCGGTGGGTGGAGGGGTTGGCAGGCCGGGGGACTCGCCCATGGGAACACCCAGCGTTTCATGGGCGTTCCCATGAAAACACATTGGGCGGTATTCAATGAGGCTGATTCGCCAGGTTTTTATGGCGAATTTGTGTTTGGCAAATTTTTTACTAAAACGGTGAATTACCCTATTCAATGACCAGATGGCGAATACATTTGGAGGTTTTTTTCGCCATGATTCACAGAGTAGCAATCGCTATCTTTTTATGGTGAAGTGGATTGTGAACTTTTAAAATAAAGTGTTTTGTTTTTTACATTTAGTGTAAAAAAAAATCAGGAATTTTATTCTGAGGAGGGGCATGTTATTTTTATTCATGTGCTGTAAGCACATGAATATATATTTAATTTAAAAAAAAAAAATATATATATATATTTTTTTTTACACAGCAGCCAGCAGGGGGCGCCGGAGCTGAGCCGCTCATTAGATATTCATATATTCACTGCACCCGATCGTTACATATGCACGATCGGGTGTAGTGAATATACCCGGTCCCCTGCTGGCACCCCCGGGGGGCAGCCTGTGCTGCCTGGCACCCAGGGAGCCCACCTCCCCCCCACATACGCTCTGGGGCAGGCAGAGAGACTTCCATCTTCCTGCCACCGTCCTCAGGCTCCCTGCGGCGTTCGCCGCAGGAGCTCATATTCGCCGGTCATTGGCAGCGAGCCCCTGACTCGTTGAATACCGGAGCCGGCGAGGCTCCGGAATGTGGCGAATGTGCAGCGAATCCTAAACAGGATTCGCTGCACCTCGCCGGTATTCACATTGAATACCACCCTAAGTGTTCCCATGGAAATCGCCTGGTGACGTGGGCGGGTAGCTGACATCACTTCCTTCAGAATGTGCATGAACATCTAAGGTTGCTCTGAGCAAGCCTTGCGAACCAACCCTGAATAACCCCCAGTGTGCAACGTTGTGGGTTCCTAGCACAGTCCTAAAAAGCTGGTCAGGAAAAAATAGAGTCCTGCAATGACTGTGTAATGCAGGTAAAGGCGAGTGCAATAGATCCGAGCAGGGTGTGGCACAGGAGACGTTTTAGACCAGATCAGTTGAAAGCCAGACACCAGGTAATTTGTGTACTCATGGCAACATAGTAATTAAGGCTGAATAAAGACTTCTGTCCATGAAGTTCAATCTGTCATTTTTAAGATTTAACTTGGAGCCAAGTAGTAAATTAGTTGTCAACACCTTTATTCCCTTCATTAACCCGTAAGTTGAGGTTTATAACCCTGAATGTTATTATCCAATAAATACTTCTCCAACCTTATCGTAAATGTATTTAACACCACCTCCTCTGGTAGAGTTCCAATCCTTTACTGCCCTGACCGTAAAGACACCCAAAAATGAATTGACCATAGAGTGGAATTCTTCTCTAGTGGCCAGGATTAGGAAACATTGGTTTTAGGAGAATGTTGCTATGAACCTTTATGTAGAAATTAAAACCCTGTGGTCCATGCGCACAAGATCCTCAACATCTAAAAAGGACTTACCGCCGACTGGAAGTACTCAGGGGAAATGCCCTCCAACTCCAAGATCCGGTCTTCCAACTTTTTTATTCTCTGGTAAACGTCTTTCGGCACAGGTCCTCCTGGTTTGGTTACATATCAAAATCAACTAATGTGCATGCAGGTCTATTAATAAAAATGTATACTTGTAATTGTTATGTGTCATGCGGTTGCATATAATACAAGGATTCTTTCTATTTTAGGCTATTTAAATTTATTTATTAACGGTTTCTTATATAGCGCACACATGTTCTGCAGATCCGAGCAGGGTGTAGCACAGGAGACATTTTAAGAGATGCAGTCTTAAAATATTACCAAAGTTCCATACTGTGGTGGGACTCTCTCCTGGACTCCTGGGGGGGGGGAGACTAACCCTCTGGACTCCGCCCACTTCCCTAAGGGAAATGAACAACCGGAGGCTTGATAAAGCGGTTTGCTGTGAAGCTCATCTTTCTAACCCCTGCTCCTGAAGGACAATGCAACGATCTGCTCGGCACTGGGTGGGGCAACATTGCAACCCAATTGTTGCACTGCACACACCCCCCCCCCCCCCCAACTCCTCACGTGGTTTTCCGTTCAATGTGCATGTAGTTGTCATCTTTTAATTATAGACTAACAAAAGTCTCAACATGCTTTTAAAAGTAATATTTTCTGCATTATTGTTAACTTACAGCCATTTACAGAAAGTGGTGATTGTAATACAAGAAGTACAGTCAGTAGAAACACCTCTCCGATATTATACGAATACACAATGAACCTGTTCCGTACCTGGCTTTAGGGATAGGTGACATTCAATGTTCTGCAGTCTCTCTTCCACAGCCTGGTTTCCACAGTCAGATGGCAGAGAATGTGCCCTTGAGCTGGAAGTGGAGACAACGGTTCTAGTTTGAGGCCCATAAGTATTCATGACTCTGGAGACTGAAATCAGGGACATGGCTATTGTGACATTCTGTAAAAAACATTTTTCCTCTCTTCCGAAGATAATGCCAATGCAAACAAGGCAGTTCTTAAATACTAGATACCAGCACATCAACATAAAAGAACATCATAACAGTAACAACTGAATCCCCCCTATAGTGGTGAGGAGCATTATTGGCCTTTTATTATAGAAAATAAAGGAAACAATCTAGAGAGACTAGTGACCGTTTCTAAAGGTCATTTACAAGTGCAGTGTAAGCCCTACAAAGAGACAAATGATAAAACCAGTTTTCAGCATAGGAATCCATTGCCCGATTCTGGTTGACTCGGTCCAGTTTTTCATTTTAACTATGCTTGGCCACAGGTGACTTAATTAGCACCTCAGCCAATCTGATTCATCCATCTGTGCCTGGAGAACCTATAGGGTCTATTACTTGCTCCTCAGGACCACAAACAAAGTGCATGTTTCCCAGGTCTCCTCACAGAATCACAGGTGTAATAATTAGTTCCATCTGTGTCGCTGAGTAATGGGTGCACTGTTGCTCCTGCTGAGTGACCTGGGAACGGTGAACTGTTTGGAGGACTGAGGTCAGTTTGTGAACCACTGCACTAAGTAAGACAGAACGGTTGTACATAAGACATCAGAGCGGATGATTGTTAATACCTTTTATATGGCTCTTGAATCCAGGAAATGGAGTGAAAACAGCATCGGTCCTGGCACAACTATTTTCTGCAAGAAAGAAGCTTCCATTACCAAACGCTGCTAAAATACATGAATTCAAGTTTTAAACTGCTACAATGTTGATCCATATAACATGATGGCTGTAAATAGAAGTCTGTGTGAAGTGCAGTGTTAACTAGCATTAATGAAAACATCAGTCGTACTGTCTATCCAGTGTTATGCTGTTTTTATTGTACGCACTTTTTCTGTAACTTAATTTTGTATAACTATTATACCGCTTTCACACTGCCAAAACTTTTTAAAAACCGGTATTTTAAGACGGTATTTAAAACAGGTCTGAGCCTTCACATTGCAGTAGATTACCGTTTAAATACCATTCACATCAGTCAATCCGTTTAATCCCCTGAACAGGTTTCAAGGCAGAATGCAGGGGACAGCCTATCACAGGTCTGTAATCTGTTGTTTTTACTAAATATCGTTTCAGAGCCATTCTCACTGCATGAAAATCGTCTCTGAAACGTGTAGGACTCTGCTTTATAAAATACCGGTTATCTTTAACCGGTAAATCAACTCTGGCGCTTTCCCACTGCAGCCTTAAACGCTTTGAAGTGGGGAAAAAACGGCAATATACCGATTAACAAGTGCAGTGTGAAAGGGGTATTAGTGTTCACCTTTTTTGAATATTTACTATTTATAGACAGTTGATGAGAGGAGTGTGCCAACCCATATAACTGATATCCAAGAACTGCAGCACTCCAGCCAGTGGTAATAGTTATGAAAAATTAATTAGCAGCAACCTTTCAATACACTGATATGTATTTTCCTCAGGCTAATTTTCTATCAAACAACCATCAACCTTCATGCAACACGCCTAGCGTCAAACTGGCCACGGCGTGCACGCCCAGGCCGTCGGCGCTCATTAGTGACGTCATACACAGTGAGACATATCTGGCTACCCTTAGCTAAAACAGTGATAGTACCTGGTTGCCAAGGCAACCAACCACGCAATATCCGGACACCACATAAACTAATATACAACATACATTTATACACAAATGACTATAATTATATATAAAAAACAGTAATGACATACAAACCTCAGTTGCTGTTAACACAGAAAAAAATTAATTTCCAATTTTAAAGATCATAAACCTATCCAGAGTTATTATGATTAAGCAGAATAATTACACTCTTCAGAACACCAAGGAAATACATCAACTATTTAAATATCTATTTCAGTATGCAAAAGCCTCCAATCCGGATGCCTCATTCAAGCCATGTGGTGATATTGGATTTAAACGCATTATCCAACCAGCTTCACACTGTAGTAGCATCCATCCCCTGTCACCACCTCTTATAGATGCTGTTACATGATCTATCATGTGGTACCTCACGCTTGTTAAAAAGAGTGACCTGCTGACACAAAATGCCACGCTACCGGCTGTTGACTGGTGCCTGCCGATATTGCAGCTTTCATCGCCGATCGATGTGCCGACATCGATCGGCACACCGTTCGGTCTTTCCTATATAACTCAACCCGCACGGACAAATAATCTGGTATACCACGTATCGGGTGTTGCATGTTAAGGTGTGCCTGATCTTTGTTTCCCAGTATGGGGGTGATAAAAAGTGTCACCTGGGATAAGAAATCTACATGTTACACATGTACACATCACACAACCCATAACCCTCTTGCGTGTACTGCAGTGTATATGTTTTTACCAACATGTCTCTCAAACTGCGGGATTATTTGTAACATGGTAACAAACGGGTATTGTCAAGTTTTAATTCAGGGTCCGTCTTAACCAACGGCCAGTGCTTTTTAACTCTCTTGGTAACAGCTGGGCTAGTATCAGTGTAAGTGGTTACCCAAGGTAAATATTCTTCATTATCAGCGGTTTCGACCTTAGGTGACAGCAAGCTATTTCTATCCATTGCCGCTACCTGTTCTTTAGCCATTAACAACTGATCTCTCTATCCATCTATTTATTTAATTTTTTTAGTCAAAAGCTATGCAAAGACCTTGGGTCCCAATTGCTTGGGTCCCAATATACAGAAAGGGTCTAGTTAGACAGTCAATAGGTCTAATGGTTAGCATTACTGCCTCACAGCACTGAGGTCATAGGTTTGATTCCCACCATGGCCCTAACTGTGCGGAGTTTGTATATTCTCCCCGTGCTTGCGTGGGTTTCCTCCGGGTACTCCGGTTTCCTCCCACAATCCAAAGTTATACTGGTAGGTTAATTGGCTCCCAACAAAATTAACCCTAGAATGTCTGTGTGCGTGTACATGTGGTAGGGAATATAGATTGTAAGCGCCACTAGGACAGGGACTGATGCGAACGTTCAAATATTCTCCGTAAAGCGCTGCGGAATCTGTGTGTGCTATATAAATAACTGGTAATAAATAAAATAAATAAAAATGTACCATCCCCACATGGAATATGATTGAGAGCCCGTTAGGATCAAATTCTGCACCACATTCTGTGAAATGGACACGTTTTGGCCCAAAAAAAAGGGTCAACATTTTTTGTGTCGATCATTTCCAGATTGACGTTTTGCACCGATCAACCTGAGACTGTTGACTTTTTGGCACTATCGACAT
Source organism: Crinia signifera (assembly GCF_055691185.1). Taxonomy (NCBI): domain Eukaryota; kingdom Metazoa; phylum Chordata; class Amphibia; order Anura; family Myobatrachidae; genus Crinia; species Crinia signifera. Next base: position 18,366,966 of record NC_139228.1, on the reverse strand, counting down.
ACCGGCTGTCTATTATGTGTAGCTTTATTACAACAGACCCCTACATCAAAACACACCAGAAAACAAAACAAAATTAATTCCTTTAGGTTTTTCCAAAACAGTATATTCTATAAAAACTGGATTTTTGTTTGGTTAGATTTAGGGGGCATTCATCTATGCTGGATTATTGGACAGATTTCCCCTATTCAATCTCGGGCACGGGCGAAAACCACGTGTATTGTCGAATTTGCCGCATATCCAGCATTGGAGAATTTGCGGCCGTTTCAGCCCGTTTTTATGTCCGTGTTCTCCCTTGCGATTCGCCCCAAAATCGGGAAACCGCATGGGCAAAAACGTACAAAAAAATGGGCGAACACACCCATGATTGAATATTGATTGGCGAATCGTTGCCCCCTTTTTTTTTTTTGAATGGTGTAAAAAAAAAAAAAAAAAAAAAAAAGCAATGATTGAAAACCCCCCTCAGTATATAAATAAAAGGTTATATTCAATAATAAAAATAAGACAAATAATGGACACGTGCTTTAAGTTTCCTGCTTTTCTTTTATATGCCACCGAAATGGAAAGGAAGTTTGTGTGCACGGCAATTTCCTCTACCTAACTGTTCTTTGCTAGATGCATTAAAGTGAACTGCTCGCGGTACAAAGCCATGAAGCCGACTGAGAGCACATTTGGCATCATATCTCTAGCAGAGATCACTGGGAACTGGAGTGAGTGTAGAAGCATTTACCTTGATTACAATCAATAACGTTGCAGAACTCCCGGACGTTGTTTTCATTGATCTCGGCTTGCTTTCTCTCGATGAATGCCAATATCCTTCTGTCGATCTACAGGGAGTGAGCACGACAAAAGAGATGGAGTGAGGGGGGGGGGAGCAGGAATCAGCGGCGTTAAAAACCCAAACACAGCATGCGTGCGGACATCTACTTCAGAAACTTAGCTTTGATTTCGGACACTCAAAAATGAAATTCTGAAAGCAACAGTAGAGAAGAGCGGTGAAGAGCTTGGAAGAGATAGCAAAGTCGGGCATTCAAGGCAGACGCTCGTTAAAGGGGAAATACTAAAGTCAGTTCTTAGCAGAAAAGCACAGAAAGGTCCCAAGATCTTAACACAAATTCAATATTTAATTTTCAGCCAATAAGGTTCCTGCTTTCATTTTGTAGAATGTAATAAATGATAGCTAAAATCTGCTTGGTTGCTATGGGCAACTTCTCCACTTTTCTTCTTTTGAAGTACACTAAGGGGGTTATTCTGACTCATTCGGAAAGGCACAATAACTCTCTAATGTTTAAAACCATATGCACTGCAGGTGGGGCATATGTAACATGTGCAGAGAGAGAGTTAGATTTGGGTACGGTTTGTACTTCAAACTGATATCTATATTGCAGTGTAAAACTAAAGCGGCAGTTTTTACCCTGCACTAGTGTTCATTCTAGCACCCTCCACCTTTGAAAACCCATGCAGTTCCTCTTCCCTGCCTGGGGTGTGCTTCAACAACAGTGTGGTCTGTATATCAGCACCGATATGCAAACCAGACCTGTGCTAGAAACACCACAGCAGACAGTGACACCCCAGGCAGGGAAGAGGAACTGCATGGCTTTTAAAAGATGGCGGTTGCTAGAATGAACACTAGTGCAGGGTAAATACTGGCTGCTTTATTTTTACACTGCAATATAGATATCAGTTTGAAGTACAAACCGCACCCAAATCTAACTCTCTCTCTGCACGTTACATATGCCCCACCTGCAGTGCATATGGTTTTAAACATTAGAGAGTTATTGTGCCTTTCCGAATGAGTCAGAATAACCCCCTAAAAAGGAGGAACTATTTTTACCCCAATAATTTTTCAGAGGCAAAAAATGAAAAAAAAAAAAACTTTCGCATTAATTTAGCTTTGGGCATTTTTTTTGCACATTTTAATAGGAAAAAAAAAAGAAACACATAGGGGTAGATTCTATTTTTCTTGTGCACAGCTACCACATGGTGGCACAAAATGAAGCAATTCAATTGCTGCTCCATCTTGCCACCTCCTGAGGTACAAGAAGAAATGTGTGCAAACTTGGTACTTTACAAAGAGGCCCCCTGTGGGCTCACCACACTGTGAGCACAGTGACTTGCTTTGCTAACCACAAGGTTCTATCCCCCTTCTATGGGGGTTGTAGACCCCCGCAAGGGAGAATAGACACTGTACCCGGGATTCCGGCTGGCAGTAATGTCAGCAGTCGGGATTTCAGCATCTGGATTGTGACAGCCAGAATCCCGAATGTCGGCATATTAACTACATACCTCCAACACAATTGAATCGGTCCCACAGAATCTGTGATAAGCTCATAGACCTATGCGTTTGAGAACTCCTGCTCTATTGGATAGGCAAAGTATGTCTGAACAACATACAACAACATTCTCTTAACTTTATTTTAAAATGATAAATGCATGATACCAATGTATTTGCAAATATATGTAACAAAATATCTCCGAATCCTTCTACCATGTGGTTTTAAAATCTCGTTGCCGATACAATTCATTGCACTGGGAGAAGCCATTTGTTTTTTCTTATATAGGGGGGTATTCAATGGCAGCCGCTATTTCCGACAGGGGAAATAGCAGCTGCCACCTATTCAATGCTGCCGTTACCAACCGCATTGAAAGCGGATTACCACACAAAAGATCTGGATCTGTTTTGTTGGAAACTGATGCGGATTGTCGAATTCACGGCTGTTTCTCGACAATCCTCAACAATCCATGTCACGGACTGGGATTACAACTGTCGGAATGTTCTGACGTTCGGAATCCTGGATTAACCACTTGAGTGGTATACCCGGAAATTTTCCGGGCTCAGCTGCACTGCCGCAGTGGCCTGTCCTGGGAAATTTCTGGGCATACCACTAAATTAGAATAGGTGCGCACCAGTGGTGTCCAGGTGTGCACCACCTCTAGAGCATCATCCTCCCCCCGTCACCCCCCCTCTACGGCGATCGTACGCCGGAGCTCCCCTGGGATGTTTGGGGCGGCTCGGGGGGACTCGGCGTTCAGGCGCCTGAGTCCTCCAGAGCTGCCACGAACATCCCCGAGCCTGCCGTCTGTGTGGCGAATGATGAATGACTGGCGGCTGGGGCAGCGGCGGCAGGATAGCTCCGGCATACTAACGCCGGAGCGGAGGTGAGGGGGGAGGGCCTTCCTATGATCTGTGGTGGGTTTTGCTGGGGCAGGACAAACCTGCCCTGGTAGGTTTATCCTGCCCCAGCAAAACCCACCACTCAAGGGGTTAAATTCCGCCCTCAGTCTTATCCTCCCTCTCACGCACCTGAGTGACATCACAAAACTGATGTAGCATTAATGATTTACATACTGGCAGATACTCAAAGTTTGCTGCCCAATGGTAATTAGCTTTGGTTGAAAGATGTGATCAGTCATAATTTGAACATTATATTAATGGATTCCCATTTCTCCAGCTGACATAAGAACCAATGCAATATATAAAACTGGTCAACTACTTCCTTTTTTTTCTGTTCATACACCAGTGGTTCTCAAGCTGTTTTGAATCACAGAACCCTAGAGGCAGGGCTGCCATTAGGGGGGTGCTGTGGGTACAGCTGTCCAGGCTCGGCCTCTCTGAGATGGAAGGGCCCATGTAGCTCAATTCACCCACAGGAACAGTGGGGCAGATGTATTAAGCCTTAACAAGAGATAAATGCAAGGGTGATAAGGAGAGATAATCACCCAGCCAATCAGCTCCTTACTGACTTTTTTCAAATGCAGGCTGTAACATGGCAGTTAACAGGGGATTGGCTGGATGTTTATCTCTCCTTATCACCCTTGGATTTATCTCTTGTTAAAGCTTAATACATCTGCCCCAGTGTTCTCTGTAAGAACACTGGAATGGAAACCGGCGATTATAGATGTATCCTTCATGCTGGACATTAATCACCATGGCGATAACAACGCGTGGGGACTCGCATCGTTATACCCCTACACCCACAGCGATGTTGGGGCATTTTTAAGATCGCTTAGAAAATGCCCAGGGATCGCTACATGTGTAGGCCCCATTACCTGGTTGTAGACTAGACAGGTTTGCAATTCTACTTTTCCACATATTATAGGATGACGTGGTGCTGGCAACTGCCAATCATACGGACCAAAAATAATTTCTGGAGATCCAGGTTTGCTCCTGTTGTGGAGAGAATATTCCAAAGGAGACTGATATAAGAAAGACTGGATTATAGACAAGCCTGAAATAGAGTTTGATAAGAGCCTATCTGCACTGTGGAATCATCATTAGAGGGATCGATAGTAAATAGGTTAATCCCACTTAGTCCAGATACAAGATGTTGACACGGTTAAAAGGATCACATGTAAAAGAGGTACTTGTTTCCTAGCACGGCGCCCCCGATTTCCATCTTATGACATCTTATGCCATCGCATCGCATGACATATAGCCGCATACGATGCATGGCAATATGATTTTTCATTGTGCAAGCACCCTAATGGGTGCTTACAATGTTAAATGCACCCCCAACCCGAAGCGTGGCGAGCGCAGCGGTACGCATCCTCCAACCTTTTCATACCTCCACTATCCACGTCGGCGTGGAGTTGATTTTAGATAGTGTGGCGAGCGGAGCGAGCCCGAAGCGTGGCGAGCGGCCGCGTATTACTTTACATGTATTCCGCGTGCGCTCGCCACGCTTCGGGCTCGGTGCGCTATAATCAACTCAACGCCGACATGGATAGTGGGGGTATGAAAAGGTCAGAGGACGCGTACCGCCGCCGCTCGCCACGCGTCGTGTTGGCGTTGATCCTGGGGGTGGCGTTGACAATGGGGGGGGCATTTACCAAGGACCCATCAGGGTGGTTGTACAATAAAAAATCGTATACCATTACATTGTATGGCATACGATACGATTTTTTATTGTACAATGTCGCGTCGCATCGCATATTTAGTCTTATGGTATACGATGCGATGGGCGCCGTGCTAGGAAACAAGTACCGTAAAAGATAAACACCTAAAAAGGTCAAACGGCACAAAAGTTCAACATGGAAATTGTTGACGCAAAAATGGTCAACAACTTGTGGGAGGTTTTCTGAGTGCCATTTACCAATTTAAAAACCACGTGACCCCCAATAATTGTACCGCATCTGCTCGCCATCCTTGGGGCAAGGTGCCTCGCTCTGCTACGCTTGGCACAGGTTATTTTTAACAATTGTAGTCAACGTGGCTGGTAAATGATCAAAAAGTACATTAATAAAAGTAAGTCAACCATTTGAACAAGTCGACTTTGGCATGGCCTACCTTTAGCATGTCAACTTTTTGACCAAGTCAACCACATGAATGAGTGATAAAATTTGATGCATATGATGAATGGTGCTCCTGAAAATCAGCTCCCAAGAATAATTTTTGAAACACATGATGCCGATTGGCTGGTGCACAATTTAGCATATTCAATGTTTTTCACTCATTGATAAATGAATCCCAGTCTTTAAGGTGAAGCTGATTGGCTAGTGCCTGATCTATCTCCAAGCTTTGATAAATACCCCATCATTTAGTGGGTGTGAACAAAACATACACGATGTGTGTACCCAGCGATATTGGTGGCAGTGGTGACCGAGCATCTGAGTGTGTACAAACTGGCTGGTGGTGAGGAGCGACAGAAGGGGGATGATGGAGGGCATCCTTGATGATATTTAGTATACACACTAAGCAATATTTTAAACAATATGGTTTATAAGAGGAAAAATGAGGGATGATATTTAAAATACGGCTTAGTGTGCATCGAGCTTTCATTTGGGCCTTGGTAAAAGGAGGGGGGGGGGGTGTTCCCATCCATTGGGTGTCTGGGATATGGGTAAGGAGATACCTCTCCATGAGGTCCGGGCAGTTACATTATTTACTACGTACCCGGACAAGGAGGCTATAATCTTTCCCACCCCGTCTCCAGGTGTCAAGTGCCACAATCCCCCCCCCCCCCCCCTCTCATTCTGGGGTCTGGTTCCAGCTCTTGCCAAGTTCCAAAATAAAGTGCATTCTAAAGCCCTGTACACACTATAGGTCCATACACACTGAGTGTTTTTGAACAGCGTGTAAGGTGAGGTGATGCGGTCAATATGCCGGCGGTTGGAATCTCGGCGGTCAAAATACCGACGCTGGAATCCCAACCGCCGTAATGCTGGAACTTTGTCCCTCTATGGGCGTCCACCAATAGAGGGAGAATAAAAGAGTGTGCCGAGCGTAGTGGAAGACTTTCCATCGCAGGACGCTATGGAAAGCGGTACACTACTCTGCTCATCTGTGGTAATACCAGCAGATGAGCGGCGGAACAAGCGATTATGTGGAAGTGCGCATCAGCCCTCACCGCTGCCCCGTACACACTGGGCAGCACTCAAGCTTAAAGTAACTCAAATGAGAAAACTGAGCTGCTTCCAGCTCAAAGTTATCCAGTCTGTATGTGCCTATTGCAGAATTTTACATATCAGAGGGTCGACACAAATATTAGGTTGACCATAGGAAGGTTGACAGGAGTTTTTCAAGTTTTTGTCCCGCATGTATACATGGACACCGTATCAGCGTACTGCTGCGCAAGCCATGCTTCAGGACCGCTATTATATTCGGCCTACCGACCTTATCCATGTTCACATATTTCATGTGTCGACCTTTAGTGGTCGACCTAATGTATGTCGACATAGCAACCGTAACCCCTTTTTATATGATGACAGATTCACATCAGTACTGCAGAATGCTGCATATAATACAGTATGGGCGATGGCTGACAGTGCTACACCCCGCAGACTGCGACACACGGGACAAGGCTGCACGAGTCTCTACACGCTGCACACCGCAGCTACACATCACGGGAGGACTTACCTCCGACTTGCTGGCCTGTATCTGCACCACGGCGGGATCGGACGCACACTGCGGCAAGTTATTAGCAGCCATGGTTTCAGCGACCGACTTCCCCGGGTGCTCCATAGCGGCTAATAATGCACCATAGCATTGAGAACAGTGATCTGCCCTACTCAGTCCCCGGCCATTCCGGACAATACGTCGCGCTACGATGACGTTCTGTGTACGATGCAACGTCACAAGCCGTGCGACAGGGTCTCAGGCGGTGTCAGCGTTGAGGGGAGGAGCGCGAGTTGGCTGGTGGTGACTGAGCAGAGGGTGTGTTAAGTCAAACTCAAGTGTATTGTCTGTATCCATCCGCATACTGTGCATCTGCAGCAAATAGTGCGCCAATGCTGCTGCCAGTGTACAGACAGCAAGTACTGGCTGGCTCTACACAGATGGATACTATATCATTCTGTGCCCAGACAGCAGGCGGGGCAGTGTCTATGCCAACTCTTAAAAACGTATGTGTCCTTATATTGGCCACTCTTAATGCAAATGCGATATGGCCAATTTTCACACGATTTTGACCCATTGGGCCGATTAATTGTGTGAAAAGTGCCATATCATGTGTGACTTTCCTCCAATCCAATCCACGGTCCCGTACGCATCGGATCCGGAGATCATCATGGCTGCTAAAAAGATCCGTCATATCCCGCAGCAATGACTGGGGGTCACATATGATACATTGTATGCAAAAGGACCGCATGTGATGCATCATATGCGATCCTAGCCATCGGTGATGACTTATGTTGGGTACACACAAGAATGATCTGGGCTCAATTCCCCCAATTTTGACACATATTACGACCAATTATATGTAAAAGACCATAATTGTACATGTTTTAAATGCGATTCCGATCCGATGCACATCCCCGTCGGTCGTTAGGTCACTTAGGAGATTTTACCCCCGCTAACATATCCCTTCGCATGGGGCTGAACAGTTGAGAAATCATTAAAAGTCTCACGTCATGTGACATTAGCCACCTGATCTGAGCAGCCATTGCAATGCCTGTATTTATAGGGAAATGTTTTTATGAGGATGCCCATAAAACTCTGGCCATTCCCCAGCTGCCACCCCATGACTGCCCCTAGCCCTCCCTTCCTGGAGCATAATTGTGCATGCACAAGCCCTGAACATTGGGGACAGGGACAAATTTGGACTCAAACGAATGGGTCTGAATCAGCCTCTAAGTTGTTTCTTTTAGGTTTTTCTATCAGTGTGTGAAAATGGACATCCTGGCTTAATTAATGCATGCTTCCCAACATCTGTGTCTTGCTAATGGGGACACTCGTGCGCCAGAAAAGGTCTATGGAAAGGGTGTGTGGCCTCACAGGATGTCGTGTCGCCAGGCCCCCGTTTTTCGCCCCTCTGCATCGCTATATAGAGATCTATTCCCTTCAGGCTGGGGGGACTCCCAACTGCCCACCCCCCCTGCTGCGGAACTTTGGCGGCCCTGGGCAGGACGTGGAAACGACACGAAAAACCGGGACGTTGGGAGGTATGTTAATGAAAGCTTCGATATCTGAGGAGTATGTTCCTATCGGTGTCTTTACAATAAGCCAGCGTAAGAAGTTGATTATTGTAACATGAGGTCTTCAAATCCAAATATTCAATGTCAGTATAACTGATTTTATAGGAAAAATTTATCTTGTTGGTTAATTTGATCTGTGTATAAACCAAACTCTTTCTCACTGGTCTAAAAGGTAATTAGATCATAAATGTAGCACTATTATAACAACATTTTACTAAACAGACACCTCTGGTCTGCTGATAAACAACATTTGTTTAGTATAAACATGTTTGTAGATGTTGGCACTACATTTGAACCAATGGGATATCTGGATGTTTGGATATAATCACCAATAAATTAATAATAATTCATGTGTAATGTGTCAGATGACAACAATTCAGGGCATTTATAGTGTGGATTATTGGTTATAAATTTCTCAATCACCAATAAGCCCTCAGCATGAGGTATTGAAATATACAGACAATGTAAATCAAGGGTATAAAGGAGCATATGTTCTGGTAATACTGGAAATTGCTGGAGTTCTAATAACAATGCAGATTTTCCCTGTAGTATTTTTCATGTAGGATGCATGCACCCATTACCAGAACATGGAAAGTACAGAGAACACCGGAGTACGGGTTGCTGTAGGGGCACTACTGCCCCGCTACTGGTAGGGTTGCCAGCTCTCCCAGATTTGGTGGCAACCCAATAGGAGGCTTTTTCAGTCACCCGGATTCCAGGATTCAGCTGGAATATGGGAGACTGGAAAAGCCTGGACAGCCTCCCACAGCACACTGCTGCTGCCGGTCTACAGGAACATGGCCATCGGTCTCCTCCTACACTGAAGAACATGTCTAGTAGGGTTTTTACAGAGGGCAGGGTGTAGAAGGGGAGGGGCTAGATACCAGGAAGCAGCCTGTGCCAATCACACCCTACTTCTGGGCTGTGTGTTCCACCTTACTTCCTGCTAGTGCTGCAGCCTCAGTACCGTCAAGATCAGGTAATGGCATCTGTACAGGTGGGAGCAGTCTGTGGATACCACATACAGGGGGAGCAGCCTGTGATGTCCTGTTATTATACAGGAGGAGCAGCCTGTGGTGTCCTGTTCTTTTTATTATACAGGGGAAGCAGCCTGTGGTGTCCTATTATTATTATTATTATACAGGAGGAGCAGCCTGTGGTGTCCTGTTATTATTATACAGGGAAAGCAGCCTGTGGTGTCCAGTTATTATTATTGTTATACAGAGGGAGCAGCCTACGGTGTCCAGTTATTATTATTATTATTATTATTATTATTATTATTATTATACAGGGGGAGCAGCCTCTGGTGTCCTGTTCTTTTTATTATACAGGGGAAGCAGCCTGTGGTGTCCTATTATTATTATTATTATACAGGAGGAGCAGCCTGTGGTGTCCTGTTATTATTATACAGGGAAAGCAGCCTGTGGTGTCCAGTTATTATTATTGTTATACAGAGGGAGCAGCCTACGGTGTCCAGTTATTATTATTATTATTATTATTATTATTATTATTATACAGGGGGAGCAGCCTCTGGTGTCCTGTTATTATTAACATTATAGAGGGGAGCAGCCTGTGGTATCCTATTATTAATATACAGGGGGATCAGCCTGTGGTGTCCTGTTATAATTATTATTACAGAGGGGGAGCAGCCTGTGGTGTCCTGTTATTATTATTATAGAGGGGGAGAAGCCTGTGGTGTCCTGTTATTATTATTATTATACATCACCTCTGATGAAGCAAATGGTTTAAGTTTAAGGTTTTTTTGTCTGATCGCTGGTTGCGATCGTAGCTCCACCCTCTTACTGAATCAATCATTTGAGGTAATGTTTTATTTTTTTTCAGAGGGGGGAGTGGATCTCCAGGAATCGATGATGAATGAGGTGACAACCCTAGCTACTGGCTGCATACCTGCTGCATACACCCTGCAGGCCAGAAGCGTGGGCAAGGGGGGGGTGTGACAGCCCGCCCACAGAGCCTCTGCTCTCCATGCACCCCACTGTTCACCCACACCTAGTTACGCCAATGTAGACTGCACTCAAAGGGCCAGATGCACAATCTTCACATGTGTGTGTTAAAATAGAGAGTGACAAACAGCCAGCCAATCAGCTCCTACCTGCCATTTTTCAAACACAATCTGTGACATGGGAGGTAGGAGCTGATTGGCTGGCTGTTTATCACTCTCCATTTTATCACTTTTGAAGCTTAGTGCATCTGGCCCAATATCTGAAACATTTCTTGATTGATTTAATAATTTATTTTATAAAAAAAATAGTCCAACTCTGCTGGCACTCAAACAAATAACATAAAGCAGGCCCTGGTGCCCCAGGTACAAAACAAATAATGGCACTCCAGAGGCATCAATCAATGTTCAAATATGGGATAGTATTGGCATGCTCAAGCTTTCGGGGTTTGACCCCCTTTATCAGGATACAGTATATGTATATTTTTGTATTTAGATAGATAAATAGACAGACAGTACAGTAGATACAGTATATGTGGATACACACAGATAGATAGATAGATAGATAGATAGATAGATAGATAGATAGATAGATAGATATAGTATATGTTTATACACACACACATTTTAACATGTAAAATTTCATAAAACAATATTTTTAAGTCTTCAATTTCCAAAATACATCATTTTGGAATCCTAACTTACTGCTAATATTGTGTCTGTATAATGTATCTTTGGTTGATTAATTGGTTTTGGGATGAGCTATGTATCCTCTGCCTTTGTCACATATGTGTGCTACTTGCAGAATAATCTGCATCCGTTCTACAAGACAAATGCTGTCAATCTCACATAAGCTGCTCCTTTCCCAGGTATCGCCAGCCTATTTTTTATTCTCTATGAATAGGAAATGGCTTAAAGGGCACCTGGTTCCTACAGGTCCCAGGGGCAGCTGTCTGGCCAGTGAATGCCCGATTATTTCTTAACATGCCTTTGGCAGAATCTGTTTTCTTCATTTGCCTTTTCAGCAACATTTTCATTGACAGACTCTGGATATCCAGTTATAGAAATGTTGTCCATCCAAATTGTGAACGAGAACAATTGAGTATTTTCTGTGGCACATGACTGTGGGAAATTCTTCTTTAGCTATTCAGGCAATTTTCCTGGCGTTGTTCTGAAGAGCAGACATTGAAGAAAGCAAAAAAGTACAATTAAGGAACTGCTATGCCACTATTGAGAGTGTTAGTGCAGTCAGCTTTTCTTATGGCGTTTTTTAAATTCGGGAATTAAAATGGGGACCTCAGAGCTTTAAAGGTCTATGAAAAAAAAAAACGAACAAAAAAAATTGCTTAAATCCACATTTTTTTGTAACTTCGGCTGAAGAAGAAAAAAAAAATCGATAACACTGTGAGCCCTGAATATTTTATGACATAATTCCCACAAAAGGGATTTGACCTAAAAGTTGTTGAGCACGGATGGGATAATTATATCTGCATGTTGTGTGACATGTTTGTATCAGCCTCTTGTAATAAGAGGCTTGACAAGATGAGCGGTTCTTCTTTCCCGGAGATGCAGCTAGCGAATAGATTTTAATCTTCTAATCAGTTGCATGGGGAATAAAGCGCTGCCAAAAATATCTGTCTTTTAGGAAACAAAAAAAGATTTTTGTTTCAACTTCACTGTCTTTATCCAGCCGGAGCAGTTTAGCATTGACTTGTGTAGAGAAGATGGGGGTATTGTTGTTCTGCTCTTTTCAAATGATAGCAACTGGCAAAACATGGTTTATTTCAATTAATTTGTTGCTTAAAGCCAATTAGACATTACAGAAAGAAAGAATCAGTCAAAACTGGATATGTACGATGTGGACTGCGTTTATAGATTAGCTACTGGGAATGTGATGATCTTATTTTCAATGCTAACAAAAGGGAATCGTAAGAAAATATACTAGATATATTTATCTATAGTAGGACTGGTTGAAAGCCCATCGAAATGACGGCATTTTGCAATGAGCTGCGACAGTTTTTACATTCACTTTGAACTATTACAGTTTTTAGCCCAAAAACTCTCCACCTGCCCCCAGTCCCTATCTGTCCCTACCTCCAATATCTGTCCTCACAGCTCCCTTTTCCATGGGCCAGATTCTCTAAGCTTCAAAAGTGATAAAATGGAGAGTGATAAACAGCCAGCCAATCATCTCCTGTCTGAGATTTTTCAAACACAGTCTGTGACATGGCAGGTAGGAGCTGATTGGCTGGCTGTTTATCACTCTCCATTTTATCACTTTGGAACTTAGAGAATCTGGCCCCATATCAGGCAAGTTTGAAACAGATCAGTGTCCCTGCAAAAAATGTTTTAAATTTCTGTTATGCCATATTTTAACACACAAAGGAGTTATTTGGTCCATCGAGTGGCCTCTAGTGGTGACTCGCGGTACTTCACCTCATAGAGGTGAGGAGTAGTTAGCCTTTTATTTATATATAGATATTTCAAACCTAGCAAACGAAAGACAGATTCTAATTGGTTTTTATTGGCAACATTCCCATTTTGTAATTTTAGAAGGATAATTAATTCACCCCTAAGCCTAGATGTTTCTTGACTGATTTTTTGGCTGCTGGTTTTGGAGATTTAGCAACTGGGTCTAATTTGGAAAATGATTTTGGAGAGAGAGAGAGAGAGAGAGAGAGAGAGAAAACACATCTGCTCCTTTATAATAGAAGTAGGTATTGGGGTAAATAGAATTTTGTTGCCTCCTTTGCTATAAGTCTCTTATAGTGGGAACACTCAATCCCCCCCCCCCCCCCTCACTTAAAGCTGGGTACACACTTTGACAATATTGACATGTGCAGCACGGCTAATCGGAATATACCATGTGCAATCCGATGCAGTGTATGGACAGACCGAGATTCTCCATCATTCTTTACATTGCTAAGTGTGTACAAGCAATCTGTCTGGGAAAGGAGAATCGACCCAACTATCATCCCGAGTACTAGTCATCCTTGTGTGTACCCAGCCTTATGAGCTGCTGGATGCCTTATATGCTCTACTCTCCTACATGGTGCTCTGCCCTTCATTTCCTGCTCACAAAGTAATGGGGCACCAGCAAACATCCCACCTGTCTTTATTACAGTGGGACAGTCCTGCTATTTGGAGACTTTCCCACTTGTAGCTGGCCATGTCCCTCGGGCGGGCAGGGAGGGAGCCAGAGATCACCGCTGCTCTGCTCTGAAGGGGGTTACATGGTCTGAGTGCATTAGCGCTCCCAGAATCCACACTTTCAGATAGCGCTAAGTGTGATGCCTTCCCCTGACAGATGCTAGAGGTCTAGTACGACCTCTAGCATCTGTCTCCTAGAGCTCATTTTTCTGAAGCCTTTTTTGCAGGTTCCATTCTTTTTTCAGAAAACCGGTTCCCCCCACTGAGCTGTGCCCACCCAGGATCCAGCGCTCCAGGCTGCAGCCTAATCAGCCTATTGATTGATCAGGCCTTGCCCTCAGTATACTTCTACCTCATGCCTGGTTCTCTATTCTAACCAGCTGGTCTGTACTATGGCTGCAGTAGAAGCTGTTCAGAGGGTTGTTTGCCTCCTGCTCGTGTCATAGACCGTGCAGACCTTAGCTCAGGCATGTCCAAACTGTGGCCCTCCAGCTGCTGTGAACCTACACTTCCCAGCATGCCTTGCCATAGTTTTAGCATTCCCTAACAACAAAACTGTGGCAAGGCATGATGGGACTTGTCGTTTTACAACAGCTGGAGGGCCATAGTCCTATTGCCTATTCTGTTTTGAGGTCTGGTTACATATTTAAGTTCTACGTATGTCACAGCATCATTCCTCCTCTGAAAATACCAGATACGCCTCAATGGCTGTCACGGTCTGTAAAGGACATCATGGCTGATTATTGCTTAGTAAATATAGCATGGCTCTGGCTGGTTTGAGTTCTCTTGCAGTCACATAGATCTCTCATACCCCAGTGCCCTCTAGTTCTTACCTTTCAATTAAATCATCGCAGGAAAAATGTCAGCATTATAATTTTCATTTTACGGGCAGGATGAGTTTAACAGCCCACACGCCGAACCTTGGAGAGATTGGAAAGAAGCAGATTTCTTTCACATAAAACAAAATGTAATTTGGAAATATTTGGCTTGAAAGCTAAATTGCATGCTGGTGAGCTCCCAAGGTTAGATTTGATTGAATGGGTGATAAGGAATAAAAGAAAACCGATTTCTGCTCAGCTCTGTAAAAGCCCTGAGTGGAATTTGTAAAACAAATGTTTATGAACACCAGAATAGCGATTCGACAATAGTAATTATGTCACAGTGACAAAATAAAGTTCATCTAATCACTGCATTCAGGTCCCTGTTATAATAAGATGAATAATTCTTTATTTATAAGGCGCTTTGCAATCATTAAGAGGTTATACATTATAATTACCCAATTACAATTAGCACTGCATTTATCTGCCTCAGCAGGGTGAATGGCTGGCTCAGTTGGATAAAAACTTAACCAGTGATCACAGTGTGATATAAGGTGCGCCTTGTGTAACACTTAGGGTGTTTCGTTAAAGGGGAACTCCATCCTAATGTTTTTCCTTAGCCCTCTACCCTGAGTCAAACCTTCACCTTTTATCATATGAGCTTAGGGCAAACAGCTCTTTGCAGAGTTGTTAGCTGGATTCTAATTGGATGAACTTGAACAGGAGGCTAATAAACAAGAAACTGTAATTTCAATAAAAAGGAAATTTGGGATTATTTTAGTGATGAAAGAATAAAGAATCAAGAATAATTCCAATAAGCCTGGGTCACCCTGCTATGGAAGCCTAAGAGATTGCAATGTGGCCATACTAAAGGCCATATTGCACACTGGGCCGCTCAAAACAGCATGTTTGAGCGGTTCTCAGCTCAAAGCCACCCAGTGTGTATGCCCAGCCGATGAGCCGCATCATCGCCAGGAAAGCCGTTCATCTGCTGGTATTACCAGCAGATGAGCAGCTTTGAGAACGACTTTGCATAGCTCTGCGCTATGCACTGCCGTCCTCTCCCCGCTATTGGCACCGGGCAGGGAGAAAGCTGCTCAGTGAGTATGCACTGAGCAGATTTCCCCCCGGCGATGAACGCAATCATCGCTGTCCATACACGCTGGGCCAGTGTGTATAGACCTTAAAGCTGGCCATACACCTAAAGATTTATCTTCAGATCTGGCTGGTTGGAACAAAAACATGGTTATGGATGAGAGCAAATGACAGTTGACCATCTGCTTGGAAATGCTGGAAAACTGACAAACTATCAGTCAGAAATGACCAGATTTTTGTTCCAACCAGCCAGATCTGAAGATACATCTGCAGGTGTATGGCCACCTTTAGTCTTGTGTCCTTTTTTGAAGAACTACATTTCTCTTGCTTTTTGATTGGAAATCCATTTCTTCCTTATCTCTTCAACTCCACACCAGGAGGGAAGGTGCAGGGAAGTTATCTCTGTCTTCTCTTTTCAACTCCACTACACATGCAGGGCAATGCACATCATCAAAGCTTCATTCTTCACACTTAAGGTGCGTACACGGATAGATTTGGCAAAAGATCTGGGCGTTCCCGACTGATTGAAAGGACCAATCGCTCAGATCGTTTCCTGTGTATGAATGATATATATGACGATGTGCATATCCGCCGGTCGTTGGTAGAGGCTGATGATCTTTCCTGCATGCAGAAAGATCATAGACCAATCGTTACGATGTGTACCAATCGTTTTATGTGTATGCACGATGAACGATTTGGTAAAGCTGATTGGCTGGCTCCAACTCCCCTCGACCATCGTTAAAGATCAATCATTCATGTGTAATCGTTTGCTCAATCGTTCATAATTTGACACCAAATCGTTTGTGCAGGAGTTCAGAGGAAATTGTTAAAGACCAGTGTTCGCGAAAACCACCCAAAAAAGTGAGTCCCGGGGACCCTTCACTTCTAAAAATTGGGGTCCTACCGGACCTTTTCTGGGTCCTAACGGAATAAAGCCTCCTCTCCCCTTCTCCCCAGCATGGCACATGTGGGTTGGGGGGGTAAGTATCAATTGGCCCACTTGCATAAAGGTACATGTATACTAGAAACTATATAAACCTGAAAACAGGGACAGTGCGCGCCGAAGGCGCGCGCAAAAAATTTAGGGCATTTTTTTGGGGGGAAGTGGTGTGGTCACATAGTAGTACACATTATAGCACACACTGTTATGTTCAGTACACATTATAGCACACACCGTAATGCCCAGTACACATTATAGCACACACCGTTGGTCCACTCTTATAAAGAAACATGTATACTAGAAACTATATAAACCCGAAAACAGGGACAGTGCGCGCCGAAGGCGCGCGCTAAAATTTTAGGGCATGTTTTTATTGGGGAAGTGGTGTGGTCACATAGTAGTACACATTATAGCACACACCGTAATGCCCAGTACACATTATAGCACACACCGTAATGCCCAGTACACATTATAGTACACACCGTTATGCCCAGTACACATTAAAGCACACACCGTAATGCCCAGTACACATTATAGCACACACAGTTATGCCCAGTACACATTACAGCACACACCGATATGCCCAGTATGTATTATAGCACACAATGTAATGCCCAGAATGTATTATAGCAAATAAGTGCTGCTTACCTACATGCTTGTTGCCAGGGGTTACATGCTCCTTGCAGGGGTTACATGCTGCTTGCAGGGGTTACATGCTGCTTGCAGGGGTTACATTCTGGTTGGCGCAGGGGGGGGGGTTATTCTGATTGCCACAGGGGTGGGGGCGCATTTGTTGCTCGCTGCCCCGGGGGGGCTGGTAAAGCTGATACAAGCTGATGAAAGAGTAGGTGAGCGGGCAGTCTGCAAGGCGGGGGGACTGGATGTGGCTGGAAGAGCTGAAACGCTGCTTTGAGTTGAGCAGCGTGTCAGCTCTTCCAGCCACATCCAGTCCCCCACTGGGCTGACAGCCCGCTCACCTCTTATGCTGAGAGTGGCTGTCAGTTGTTACAGCCATATCGCATCCCGTCCCCCGCTCTCAGCAGCAGAATGGACGGGGGGCGGCAGAAGGATGCAGAGCCGCACAGACACGTGAACCTGCTCTCACAAATGGCAGGGCGCGCGGCTTTAGTAACTGCAGGGCACGCACTAGCAATGATTGGCTGCCGGGCGGCCACTGTGTAATGATTGGGTCCCGGCGCTGCCGCTGCTGTGATTGGCTAACGGCGGCTCACAGGCGCAGCTCAGCGCGTCCTCGGGGACCCCTTCAGTTTGCAAAACTGAGTCCCGGTGGCCGTTTTAGGGTAAAATACGCGCTATAGCGCGTATTTGCGAACCCTGAAGACATTGAATCATTTGCCAAATCGCTCTGTGTGTACGCACCTTTACCCCCCTTTGATGCACTGCTGCAAAGTGTGGCAATATAAAGAAGGAGCAAGGAAAATTGAAATCCTCATACACAAGGGGTGATTTCTGGCTAGCCTACATGCTGAATGATGTAGACTAGTCAATTCCCCTTCAGCTTCCCGGTTACTAGATCGCCCATACACACGTAGCGATCTGTGCTAACCCCGTATTCTTTATGCACATGCAGGTAATCGATTTAGATCTTGACTGCATGTGCTGAAGATGTGAGCTGGAGGCGGGCAAGGGGAGTTCGCATGCCAACATCCTGCATTTCCTGGGTGTACCCACCATAACGCTGGGTGCAACCAGGAAATCACTGGGCATCCCTATGCAAACACAGACCTTCCGGCGGTAGGGGCTGACATCACAGGATGCCAGGCGCCCGCCCAAATCTCAGACCTGGAGGCCGCAAGTCTAAGTCAGCCCAGCTTGGATTTGCAAGCAGGGTAGAAATGATTAGATGGTCGGCAACCCTCAAATTTTTGCTATTTAGCTGCATGCGCATTCGGCTTGGAATCAGGAGATGCGTTCCACTTTCACAGATGTGCATGAATTATTGGGTCTTCTGTATGTTCCTGGGAGAATATACAGATATGTAGAAAGATGTACCCTAGCACTCCCTACTGGATGAGTGCTATGAGACCAGAGCTAAATACCCTATAATAGCATTTAAGGAGAATACAGCTAAAAAAAAAGTATGGAGGGGGGCACAGTACAAGTCTAGTTCTCACAATCAGGGCCGTCGAGAGCTGATAAAGGCCTGGGTACTGGGGATAAGAGGGAGGGAGCGGGTGTAGGCAAAAATAAGAAGTGTGGTGTGCCCCTAAAAAGAATTTGAGAAAAAAAGTCCCCCTCAGCAGCTGATCAGGGCCCCTCCAATAAGCCCTGGCCCGGATAAGCAGTACCCATGTATCTCCTCCTTTCTTGGAGACCCTGTTCACATTGTTTCTTTGTCTCCATCTTAGAACATTATTCATTCAAGTACTACATGGTGCTGTGATACAGATACTGCTCTGCCTTGTGACATATGGTCTGACACAGACGGCCACTAAGAAAGTGGTTTTCCTAAACTGGAGAGAATCCAGAAGATGAATCCTGGCTCTGATGAACTGGGATTTCACTACAAATGTAATTACTGTGAAGTGTCGCATACATGGATGCCAAATGTAGCAGTTCAAAGGTGCAACGTTAGCTGTTATTGGTGGCCTATGGCTTGTCACGCGGAAGAGGAACAGACATTATACATATTTTTTAACCCTTTTGAGTGCCAAAATCTCTGTGAGAGATGTGCAAAATATCTGCCAACAATACCGGCGTCTCTCACATTTGTTATATAAATTCAAATAAAAATGTAATGTTAAAAAAAATATTTCCTGTATAAAGGTAACATTACAAGTCATTATGATGAATTAAATTGTTTGCTTTTCAATTTTCACAGCTATTTTGACAAATTCACTTGGCACTCAAAGTGTTAAATACAGTGTTGCCTACCCTCCCGGAATGTCTAGAAATCGTGTCAACCTCCCGGAATCCAGGCAGCATCCCGCGACACCCCCCCTCCCTGGCAGTGGGGGGACCATGAGAGCACATGACCTGAATCGCTTCACTATAGCCCCGTCACCCTGTCCCCTGCTGGACGTATTCCCACCTACTCACCCTGTCACTTGTCGGCCCTGTCACCACTCACCCTGTTGCCCACCAAACCTAGAACCGGCAAGTATAGGCAATGTGTTTGTTTTTTGTTTCCTATCAGGGCCAATGTGTCTGTTTTTCCTGTAGGGGCCAATGGGGCCAGTGTGTTTAATGTTATGTTGTAAGGTACAATGTGTGTTACTAAATATAATCAATATGCCATTGGTACAGCATTCCCTATGAGACCACGCCCCTTGTTACAATGCCACCCCCACTTTCCCAGAAGTGCATAGACCATACTCCCCGCCTTCCCCAAATATGGTGCCCCATGGTCATTTTGTTCTGGAACCGCCCTTGTGGAGATGTCTGGGAATATTACAGTTGCAATGAGAAATTCCAGCTATACGCCTTTGCTACTGCATTGTTAATGTGTGTGTGTGCTTATGGTTTTTAGCCACGATGCACACATGGTACAAATACTAAATATCACATAGATTGAGTTGGGTTGTCAGGCTAAGCCGAGAGGTTGTTTTGAGTAGGCTTATATCATCCATAAACCTTTTAGTCATGGAACAGTTAGCAGCTTCTGTCACGTTAATGAATAGGAGACTCCAGGCTGCAGGTTAAATAGCAATCAGGGTGCTTAATCAGGCATAGCTGGGCTAATGGTAAAGTACACAGTATGTTACTGATACAAATGAGCTTTATAATATATAGTGCTATTTATTATCTGAACCTCAACAACTCAATCATAGAATACACCACAATTTATTTCCTTTTAAGCTGGCCATACATTTACAGATTGATTGTCAGATTGGGCTGGTTGGAACTAAATCCTGGTAATGGATGAGAGCAAATGACAGTTGACCGTTTACTTTGAAATGCTGGAAAACTGCCAAGTCAGATATTACCAGGTTTTTGTTCCAACCAGCCAGATCTGACAATCAATCTGTAGATGTATGGCCAGCTTTAGACATTCATTCAAATACCAGGCTCTATGTTCCTGCCGTCAGTTTAGAATAACAGATAAAGTTGGCAGAGAGCCGCGTAGGACCTTCCCGCGTGGTCCTTTGACATGTGATGTATCGCATGCAACTCTATTCCCTGCCACTGGGAGGGGATCTGGGACAGTGGCTCCCCGGCCAAGATAAGCCCAGGTATTGCATGCGAGGCTGCATGCGATACCTCGGCGATGTGTATAGGGGCCTTTAGCTTTGGGTAGCCGTACTTATAAATACCAGAATAGCTTCAGGCTGTTGGGTATAGTTTGATCTTAAGGTATCGTATAATTGTATGGGGACTATAAGATTGTACGGGACTGTGGCTTGAGGCTGCCAGCGCTGCTGCCCAGAGTGGGACAGGTACAGTGGCAGCAGCAGATAGAGAGCTCCTGTCTGCACTAAGAAGCAGCGGCGAGCGGCCCCTCTGCCGCTCTGTAAAAGTCAGTGTCAGACTGAAAAACTGAATGACAGCAGATGCCTGGCGGCTGCCGCCCTTGGCAGGTGCCGCCCCTAGGCCCGTGCCTCACGGGCCTAGTGACAAATCCGGCCCTGCATGGGGCCGGATGCACTAAGCTTGAAAAGTGATAAACTGGAGAGTGATAAACCACCAGCCAATCAGCTCCTAACTGCAACATCACAGGCTGTGTTTTAAAAAAATAACAGGTAGGAGTTGATTGGTGGTTTATCACTCTCCATAGTATCACTTGTCAATGCTTAGTACATCTCGCCAATTATGAGCTCCATCCCTACTGGGCTTCTGGTCAGCTAGGGGAAAACTGTACATTACTGAGAGGTAGATTTATTATTCCTGTTTTATTAATCCTTACCAGCCCCGTTCCGCTTCACCAATTTATCGTGGTTAAGCGGCACCACACATTGGGCGGTATTCAATGAGCCTGATTCGCCATGTTTTTATGGCGAATTTGTGCTGTTTGGCGAATTTCTGACTAAAACGGTGAATCGCCCTATTCAATGACCACATGGCGAATACATTTCAAGGTTTTTTTCACCATGTTTCACCGAGTAGCAATCGCTATCTTTTTATGGAGAAGTGGAATGTGAACTTTTAAAATAAAGTGTTTTGTTTTTTACATTTGGTGTCAAAAAATCTGGAATTTTATTCTGAGGAGGGGCATGCTATTTTTATTCATGTGCTGTAAGCACATGAATATATATTTAATAAAAAAAATTTTTTTTTTTTTTTTTTTTTTACACAGCAGCCAGCAGGGGGCGCCGGAGCCGAGCCGCTCATTACATATTCATATATTCACTGCACCCGATCGTAACGATCGTGTGTAGTGAATATACGCGGTCCCCTGCTGGCACCCCCGGGGGGCAGCCTGTGCTGCCTGGCACCCGGAAAGCCCACCTAACCCCCACAAACGTTCTGGGGCAGGCAGAGAGACTTCCATCTCTCTGCCTGGCACCCTCCTCAGGCTCCCTGCGGCATTCGCCGCAGGAGCTCATATTCGCCTGTCAGGGGCAGCGAGCCCCTGACACGTTGAATACCGGAGCCCGCCGGCTCCGGAACGTGGCGAATGTGCAGCGAATCCTAAAAAGGATTCGCTGCACCTCGCAGGTATTCACATGGAATACCGCCCATTGCCTGAATGTACTAATGTTGAAGTCTTCATTATGGGAATGCGTTATGCCCACCCGTCATGGATACGCTTCTTCCCATAACGACTGTGCACTTCTCCCCGTGTCATAGTACTGCGCATGTGCCAGGTTGCGTGCCTCACGCTGTGTCCTCGGCGCATGCGCAGTTGTTTTAAACAATCAGTGCCACTTGCTGGTCTCCGGCATGTTCAAATTAAAACTGCGCATGTGCGGGGTAATATTCGCCAGGAATGATGTTTACAAGGCGCATGTGCAGTTTTAATTTGAACATGCCGGAGACCAGCAAGCGGCACTGACCATTAGAAGCAGGAGACTCGCAGCGCCAGAAAAAGGTGGCGATCCGGGACGGGGCTCTATAAAGAAGGAAGCGCCACATTGCCGGATAATACATCAGGTAAGGTTCAGGCGCTCTTTTTAAAATATTGTCGCTGCGCTAAGCCTCCTGCCCCGCCGCATGTTAAACAGTCATAGATCAGGGGAAGCGCTATCCCCTGCCATAAAGCACGGGGATAGCGCATATTAACTTGATCGACGGATAATAAATCTGCCCCTCAATGCTCTTTACATTTCCACCAATGGAAATAAGAAAATATATTGTTATAGATTGCAAATTCAATTCGATAGCGTATTTACCATGGGTTTATGGTTTATGCATCAGTGGGACCCTCTGCTGACCCCTACAGTTATTGGTCTAACTTACATATAAAGTATTCATGTGTGGGGTACAAGAGGGCAGGATAGTTCCGGCGGTGCGATATGTGGTTTGAGGTGCACGCTCCCGCGGCACCTCACACAGTACAAAAATTATGTGCTGCACATACTTTTTGTACTTGCTTTTCATCGCATTGCATCGCATTGCATGCACAATCCCTGCACAAGGCATGCGATGCATGCTATTTAAGCTCAAAACACACGCCGACATCGAGACGTGTATGGGCACCTATAGAGCTCCATTATAATGTACTAGTTAAAATCCTGTCAAAGTGACGGCTTCTGCAATGTACTTTCACTTTGAGCTGTGACCGTTTTAGCCCACAAACAAACAGTCCACCTCATAGCCTTTTATATAGCTTATATTTTTTAAGGTGGACACAGCCTATAGATATCTTACTGTTAGCCATGGCAGAAATTCTCACTTTGTAGATCTCTTCCTGTCATGTTTTTAAACTGCAATTTTTTTTTTTCACTCTCCAGGAACAAATTGCTTCTTGATTAGTTCTTAATTATTCCTTGATTGTTAGCTGCTGCCTGAGACTCTACACTCGACTCCAGATTCGCCCTTTTGTGGTAAGACCCTTTCTCAAGTCTGTCTTCAGTTAAATTAAATGAATGCATAAATAAATAATATAACAATCAATTTAGGCTACAACATAAATAATTTTAATGACCACATACTAAACTAGCAGTGCAGATGTTTTATTGTTTTATACATATATTGCGACATTTATTAAATGAGCAAATGCATACTTTAAATATGTAAGTAACTATCAATAGACATGCATTGGCCTGTGTTTTCTGTGCACATAGAATTGTTCCTTTTAACAATGACATACTCTGAACGCAGTATAATAAAAAGTACATATTTCAAATAAAATAGAAACATTGTAACAATACATAACTGACTTATATTAACCCCTTGAGTGGTGGGTTTTGCTGGGGCAGGACAAACCTGCCTAGACCTGCCCCAGCAAAACCCACCACAGAACGTAGGTGCCCCCTCTCACCTCTGCTCCGGCGTCCCCTGCCGCTGCCCCAGCCGCCGCTGCCCCAGCAGTCAGTCACAGCAGTGACCACAGGCGGCAGGCTCAGGCAAGTTTGTGGCGGCTCAGGAGGACTCGGGTGCCTGAACTCCTGAGCACTCCCGAGTCCCCCCGAGCCATCCCGAACATCCTGAGCCTGCCGCCTTCGTCACTGCTGTGAATGGCGGCTGGTGAAGTGGCAGGGGAGGAGCTCCAGGTACTATCGCAGGAGCGGAGGTGATGGGGGGTACGACCGGAGGGGGCAGAGCGACGGGGGGGGGGGGGGGGGGAGGGCTTGGCACTAGAAGTGGTGCGCCAGTGGTGCACACCTGGACACCACTGGCGCGCACCTACTGCATATTAGTGGTTTGCCCAGAAATGTTCCGGGACAGCCCACTGCGGCAGCGCAGCTGAGCCCGGAAAGTTTCCAAGCATACCACCCAAGGGGTTAAAGTCTAGTATGGTGACCAAAGATAAAAAAATAAAATCATCTTTGTACAAAATAAGGTACAGCTTGGATGTTCAATAAACGATTCCTCGTTTTGTCACAAACCATATACATTTTTTAAATTGCATTTACATTATTTTGGTTTTGGAATATTTGCACTGCAGTGATCCCAGCAATGTTAAAAAAATTATGTGGCTAAATGCTCAGTGTTTGTAATCACTATGTACTTCATTGTTGTGTAATGTAAATCACTGTTTTCTTGTTTGCTCATTTGTTGATGTACTTTGTTAGGTACTGCGGAACCCTTGTGGCACCATATAAATAAGGATAATAATAAGGATGTCACAATTCCTCTCTCTGTTTATAATGTAAACATGGCAGCAGGCCACCACAATGTTTCCATTTAAATTTTATCAGCGAGCTATTTTTAGAAAACAATCATATTCTATCTATTAATTTCTAGAATGTGCTACATAAATAAGAACTAGAATCTAATTGGTTGCTATGGGCAACATTCCATCTTCAATAGAACTCCCATCTTGTAATGTTTTCCCAACCTTTGCTTGATTTACTATCCATGTGGGTCAAATCTTGTATGTCTGGTAAAATGTAACCATCATTCATAGAGACTATGGCCCTCATTCTGTTCGCCGGGTGCACGCACCCTACACAGGGGGTGGAGAAGGGCGGGGGGGGGGGGGGTATGTGCCGGGCAGCCCAATTAGCATATGGGAATGACCAGCATTTCATGGGCGTTTCCATGCGAATGCTGGGCGTTCTCATGCTAACGGGCGAGCGTCCGAAGGACTCGCAAGGCTGCGAATTTCGCAGCCTTGTGAGTCCATCAGAATAAGGTCCTATATCCTTGCAGACTCAGATCACTCGTCTCACTTTGGGCAAGATGGCTTTGCTCCGCTACCGCTTCACTCGCCACGGTTACTAATTTCATAGTCCACGTGGATAGAAAATCAAGCAATGGGGCAGATGTATTAAGGCTTAAGAAGAGATAAATGCAAGGGTGATCAGGAGAGATAAATGTCCAGCCAATCACCTGCTAACTGCCATGTTACAGCCTGTGTTTAAAAAAAGTCAGTAAGGAGCTGATTGGCTGGACGTTTATCTCTCTCTGTATCACCCTTGCATTTATCTCTTTTTAAGGCTGAATACATCTACCCCATTATCTGTATCACATGTAAGGCTTGAATTAATTGAAGAACTTTTGATCTCCAGTTAAAAATTCCTAAAAAAAAATTCCAACCGATTCATTTTGGTTCAGAAGAACCTGACTAGTCCTTGACTCGAGTGGTCACCAAAAAAAAAACTTCCTGACCCATAAGTGTTACTTTGAAGCTGCTCTGCCAAAATATATGGTGGACTGAGATCTATTACCCTATGAACTGTGATGTATCTTCCTGTAAATAAATACCAGTGATGAGAATAGCATGACTTTTACCATTAGCAGTCCCTTTGCCTTCAATGAGTAGTTTATACCTGTATTTAGTTACCCACAGGACGTCTGCACTTACTAGAATAATCTGATGGTAAGCGATGCAGGGTACAAGACCTAAAGAACCTCAAGGAACCAGCAGGAAAATGGAAAATATAATTAGGTTATTCCATCATCATCATCATCCCAAAATTATTTTGAGAAAAACTTCAACAGTGTCCCCTGCTGCATAATGAATAAAGCAGGGAAAAGCCATTTTGCCATGAGCCAATGAAAAGCCGTATCCCACGCTAATCAGAATCAACTTTATTGGCCATGTATACTTGCGCACACTAGGATTTTTTTGTGGATTTACAGTGCAGCATCAAGCAGGGATGAAGGGGGGGGAGGTATTACATACATTACATTAAGACATTACATGTGGGGAACACATGCCCACCGAGTTGCACAGCGCCTAGGCAGCCATCAGCGGCACCACTGGTCACTGCTACAGCCAGGTAGGTAACATTAAGCAGAGACAGTACAATTATCACACAGGGAACACATACCCAGCAAGCCGAACAGTGCCTAGGCAGCCATCAGCGGCGCCACTGGTCGCTGAAACAGCCAGGTAGGTAACAATGTCATTGTCACGGATACACAATGCTTTAATCCCACATCAATGGAGACTAACTGATCATTATTAATCAATACTGTTGTTCCCAAGTCCGATCCGGCAATGCAATGTGAAAGCGATGTATGTGTCCAAAATCATTAAAAATACATGTTACAGTATAGCCATAATAATAATAATAATAATAATAATAATAATAATAATCATACTAATATAAGGGGCTTCACTTCATATACACACAAGTTGATAGATGACTGATAGGCCCAATGATTTCATCTGATTTGCTCTGTATTACATGTTAATAGGTTCGAATGTGTGATGGACAACTGTTCCTAGCTTATGCATTGTACAGGCTATGAATGAACAGTTCAGTTCTTATTCTTCACATATTTCTTTAAGTCCGTATCTCTTTTTTTCCAGAGACATATGACAGTTGTCTAACAGTTTCTTGCTGGAGGATGTGCTCCGGAATTGAGCCAGTAAAACATGCACACTTGTGGTTGACCCAGATCCAGACCATGTAAAGTCTCACACTGAGCTTTTCTTCCGCCCTCATTTTGCCAGTCAGAGCTTAATTTGCTACAGTATTGGAAGAGGTAGCATTGCTGTCACTTAATGACACAGTGCTGGCCACTTTCCAGTCTTACTGGTGAATCCATTGCTACAAAGAATGCCCTTTTGTATTTGAATTTGCATACAGTAAGAGTGGAATAAACACCTAATTCTCTAACTGACCTCTACTCCTTTGTATGATTTGCATGTTTCCTTCACAGACTGAATGGGAGGCGTAATCCATTAAACACATTTGGGCACATATTTCCATACAATTTAAAAATGGTTCCCAAGACTTCTAACATGCACAGACGCGAAAATCTAAGTACCTAAAACAGACCTCCCAACATTTGAAGCCCTGAAATAGAGACCTGTGCACCGAAGGCACGGCTGGCCTGAAAGGAGGGCGGAGCTACTGGATGGATGAGCATGGCTTCAGGAAAGTGGGTGTGGCTTAGCACCACAACGTCATTTTTGAGGGCGTTCCCAGGGCTCCCCTACAGCTGAGCAGCCCCCAGGCTCCCACCCTTCCTCCCTGCACTAAAGAGTCTCTTCAGTGACAAAATGAAAGCTAACTAAAGGAACCTTACAGGAACTGACAACGAAAACTGACGACTACTCGCCGTAACTACACAAAAGTGTACAAGTTGCACTAGCAACCTTGTCGCAAAACCACAAGTGACCGAGTCGCACACAGAGAAAAATAACACCACGTAATAACATACGACACAAAAATACAAACAAGATGGCACTGTGCTATGCCATTAAGGGGTAACAACCCCAAAGGTACCCGGATAATGAAGGGCATGCTACTGCAGGTAATACTGCCAAGACAGTTAAGCATAAACAAAAGCGTACTGACCATACCAGCAAAAATATGATGATGCAAGGAAATAAAGATAAACCGGGCTTACAGCAACGGAACAAGATCTGCATTGTTAGGAAAATCACACCAGGAACCAACCAGCAGAAGCCAGGAGAAAAGAAGCAGGAAGGCAGGCAGATAGCTCCAACTGACGCTATCACCGGCAGGGCTGTGCAGGGCCAACTCCCTTAAAAGGACCAGAATGACCAATCCCCACAGGGGAATCCTGCCCAGCGATCCAGCCTAAATTATTTCTGCTGCATGGAAGCGCTGGCCTGGTGTCCTCTGCCTTGCCCGTCAACCGCCGAGCAGAGGAAGTGACAGCCATTGGTTACCAGGCAACCACAGGAGCCTCCAGCGGAAGCGGAGCCCCGACCGGGTTGTACCCCAGCGTCCCTGGTTGCCGAGCATCTGGCCCAGAAGATTCCGGCACAGGGGGAGCAAGATGTCTAGAGCTGCTACAGCCCCTGAACCCATTGTGCACGGCCCCTGCATGCAATACTGGCCTCCTGTCTAATAAGAGGTTAACCGCATGCCATCTGTATATTTGTATAGCAAGTTGTATGAACTTTATTTCATATAGAGGTGTGTTTGAGCCTCAATCTTTCAACATAATTACTATACCATTACCCCTCAATTCCCGGTTCCTGCGCTCCCTGTTCTTTCTACTGTATTTGTATATACATGCAGGTGTCCATGCACCTCCTTATATCAGGGTATCAGTCCTGTCAAATGCAGCCCTATCCTCCCTTATTTTACTACATTATCATTGGGCTCATTCCTTAAAACATTCATTGCTGGTGTGAAAATTAATAATGGGGACATTACAAATAGGCAATAAATATATTTGTATAATGAGGCCTTACCTAAAAGCAACTTTATTAGTGAGCTTATGTTCTAATAAATTCCTTTAAGCTTAACTCATGCAAAATCCAAAACTATACAGTATGTAAAGGAGTTTCTAAGTCTATATCAAGTTTTGTGTAATTGGGTGAATGTGGACCCCATCGCTGTTCCACAATGCCTAATGTTTAACTGACATATATATGTTCACTTATCACATTGTACAAAAAATGCAATTGAGTCCAGCATACATTTATCCTGGTCAATTATCAGGATCCATTGTTAAACAAAATGAACAATTTAGTCACAAATGGTGTGGGATACATGCATGCATAGAAGTGCTATCAATCTACATACTGTACATTGCTGCTACTTTTGTGTGCTGGGAACTGCTTTCAGTAACTTACTAACATTTATGCTTTCAACCTGGTGCAGGGTGCACCTTACCAAAACATAAAAGAAGGTACACCACCTTCTAGAATCTCAACAATGCAAACAAATAATGTTTCAGTTGAGCGCAACCCTCTTAAATAGATGTTCAATAACCAATCAATTTAATGATAAATGATTTATTGTGAAAAGCATATATAAAAGAAGAAAAATAAAAACATTACTTCCAACAAGATGGTAAATGGACTGCTTATTTTTCCATAGATTAAGCACAGGATAACATGAAGACTTTATCTCACCATATGTTTGGGTTGCGGTGGGCTAAACTTCAAATGAAGGTCTGTGGCACCACCGCAGATGGCTTGATATGGTATGCGTCCTCAGGTATAAAGTGCTAGTGCGTCCATAAAGTGTCCAGTGGCTTTTCCAAAGTGCAAAGTGTGAAGTGCACAGGCAGAAAGAATATGTATCCAAAAGTAGCTGCAACGCGTTTCCTTTTTCACTCAGCTTGAAATCTTCAACATGCTAGAATGTGGACATATCATCCCTGGTGGCCCATTGGTGGCTTATCATCAGAATCACAATTAGCTTTATTTGGCTAGGTATACTTGCATATACTAGGAATTAGTTTTGGATTGCTGTGCAACAGCCAGAATAGGAACAAGTGGATTGCTGTGCAACAGCCAGAATAGGAACAAGTAAAACATTGACAGTACAGATATATATCACACGTATAGATATGCGTGTCCTGATGAGGGACACGGACATTATTTATTATTTATTTATTAAGTTTCTTATATAGCGCAGCATATTCCGTTGCGCTTTACATAGGGGACATAGGGAACACATCTTTGCTGAGCTGCACAGCACCCAGGCAGCCATTCAGTGGTACCACTAAGTTGTTGACAGCTAGGTAAACAGTACAGATATGGAACACTACAGGGGAGACACAGGGTACATATTTTAGGCTGGGTGGCAAAGGTCCTAGCCAGCCATCAGCGGCGCCATCTTGACTTCACCACTCACAGGGCCGGAGTGAGGGCTCAAATAGACCAGCATGGATGGGTCCAGAGGCTGTCTTCTGTGGGGCTGGGCCAGCGTGTCAGGGGCCCTGGCTGGAGCTGCGGCTGGAGGAAGAGTCAGGGTGGGGGTCAGAGCCAGTGAGGCGAGGGGGGGGGGGGGAGGGGGAGTCAGCTAGGCCTGCAGATTCAGACTCACACACATTTACATAATTGCCTTGTATATGTACAGAGTGGTCATGGAACATACATATCCCTGTCTTGTAGAAGTCAGCATCTTGTACCTTCAACACCTTCAATGATGTCATCATTCAAGAATGCTTGGTGGCTCAACTACAACTCCAGCACGGGACTCCGGAATGGTGAGTATTAACGAATGGGTGCAGTGTGTGCTGTGTGGCCCTCCCTGCCCTAGGGACACATGGCACCACACACATTGTACCCATTATAGAAAGGCTTGTTCCTCTCTGAAATTTGATTTATGTGACATTTCATTTGCACGTCCACTCCCTAGTGGTTGTTATGGGCTACAGCATTAATGTAAATGCGTATATTTATTCATAAACAATTTCATCATATAATCTTTTTACATTGGTGATAAAACTTTACCCTACACCCCCAAGAATTATTGCAGTCCCATATCTTTATATCAGGGACTACTTTTTAAGTCTCCTCTGTGGGAGAAGCCCGGAGAGGAGATTTCGGGGGGAAGGGCCTATGTAGATGTCATCAAGCCCCGCCCCCCAGTACGGCAAAACCCTTAATTAACTGGTCTTCGAGGAGGGGCTAAATGAAGCGATTTGCATCTTTAGCCCCTCCCCCGAAAAGACGCAAATCCCGGGAGATTAACGCTGCCGCAGGGGAGATGCGGGGTGTGTGTGTGTGTTTCACCGGTATCCAGGAGGGTTTTCCCACCTTTCCCGGGGGCCGGGAGGGGTACTGATTCTCATGAGCCTCTCGCCCATTCCTGGAGGGTTTATACACATGAGCATCAATTACTTTCTGCTAATAAAGAATGTAATGGCAATGGGTATGGGTCATAAGGTCAACACAATTAAGGTCGACAGTCAATAGGTCAACCACTATTGGTCGACAGGCACTACGTCGACATATGAATAAGGTCAACATAGCCGAGGTCGACATGGTCAAAAGGTTGACACAAGCAATAGGTTCGACATGGTAAAGGTCGAAATTGTCCATGTTGACCTAAGCTATATCGACTTTTGGCATGTGTCGACCTATGGCTTGTCAACCAATAGTGGTCGACCGACTGACAGTTGATCTTAATTTTGGCATCCTTCCAACTGCATCCCTATGGAAGCCACCTCTCAGAAAAACCTGTGCAAGTATACTGTAAATGTGTATTTTTAACAATACAACGCTCACAATTATCATCACTGCAAGATGGATGTCTATGGAAAAATAGATGTGACATGTACGGGCATGTTTAGAGATTTGCAAATCACCAAGGCGCCTGGAATTGTTCTAAGGTGTTACCGTGTATCGCCCGGTGTCTTCATAACAACAGTAGGCATGAAAGGCTGTTTCCGTATGTCATTTTGACCGGAAAATGTGCTGTCTGGCAGTATGTTCTTTCCCTAACAATCCACATCAGGTATAGGAACTGCTTTGTTACATTTGACACCACTACAAGTAGCAAATGCAGCAGTATGTCAAAACACAAATTTCCTCTGTGCTAATACATGTCCCCTGCTGGGCTCTGTTAATCCCTTTCTTGCCTCGGGACATTGCAAAGTCTTGTGAGATCCTCCACCAGTAGCTGCTGAGTCGATCCGCTCAATGGGTTGCTAAACTAGGAAATTATAGTTCAGCGGCGTCTTTTGTGGCGTGGTGGACTCCATGTTGTTAGAGGCATAACCTTGACACTGTCAGTCACTTTTAACATATACATCTTTGTTGTGTTGTTTAATGCGCCTGTTTCCAATTTCTTCAGTCATTATCTCCTTTCATACTGTGGAACAGAGAAATACCTCCTTATAGCTACACTCCTACCCTTTGGAAAGAGAATGACTATAATACACCTTATGGAGTTGAAATAAAAATCAGTGGTAAATGCAGCGGAGGAAATAATACTTTTCATTAAGAACAAATTGTTTTACTCGATTGCTTTCGAAAAAAAAGGTATTTGCTCAGGATTCCTTAAAGTGTCTTAGAAGAAAGGGTTAATTGAGTTGTTTAGGTGTCCCTGGGGGACCTGCAAGGGTGCGGAAGGGAAATGAATCGTACTCCTAGCTCACTGAAGTGATTCTGCTGTCAATGTGCGGCAGCATGCAAGTACGAGAGGAACCATATAAATGCAAATTATTATGACATTGTTATTCTAATTAAGAGGACATCCATCCATTCACTCAGGGTTGATTAAATTATCATCTCACGGAGAGCTGTGTGGCACAGGAGTACTACGGCTATAGTCCTCTCTACTTAAACCTATGTTTTATCTTAACAGAGAAAATCTTATTCCAGTTCTATTTTTGATAGGAATAAATGTAAGAGAATTATACCGAATCCAATATAAAAACGTTGACTAATATATAAGGCCATCAACAACTTTACTCACAATGGCCCTTATTCTGGTTAACTCGCAATGGCAAATTCCTTCTCAAATGGACAAAACCATGTGCACTGCAGGTGGGGCAGATGTAACATGTACCTTTGCGAGTGAACCAAAATGAGGGCCAATGTCTCCAAGCTTGCAGCCTCTGCCACAGGCAGTTTTCATCCACATATAATATTTGTCTCCATTCCTGATTGTAGGAATGCCTTCCCTTGAACAACAAGACTTTCCACCAGCCTGCTACCAGGTAAGAGGTTAGTGTTCCCTTAAGACCTACCTGTTAAGCAAGCTTATAAAATTCCTGAACCACTGTAAGATATTCTAGCCAATCCTGGGTTTCTTGGAGTCCTTGGCACAACTTTAGCTTACCGGATCCTCCAAATACCATCTTCACACATGAATTGTGTAATATAATCAAACTAATGTTTAGGTCACGGCGGTCGAGCTTGCTCGACCGCCGTGACCCTGTCCCATTCTCGGTCAGCTCTCAGGAGCGAGAAGGGGGCGTGGCCGCGAGTTGCTGCCGGGAAGAGGCGAGCTGCAGCCGGCAGCTCGTCACTTCCTGGCCGTTCTCGGCATAACGAGCCCGACAGCTAGTGAAGTCGGGCTCGTTCTGCCGAGAAACCCTGCTCAATGCTGTCAGGGAAGACAAAATTGAATAGGGCCTGGCGACCATCTCGCCAGGCCCTATGGTCGCTGGCGATTGAATACCCCCCTAAGTCTTAATTGCTGCTAACTGCTGAGGCTGTAATCCAGATACATAGATGTCTGGTGCAAAATGCTGTACTGGCTCCTCTGCTGGTACACAAAACTTCCAGATGGATGCGAGACTAAAGCTGTATACACACTACACATTTTTTTAAATATATCACTCCAGCGCATCGTTACCAGACACCGACCTCCATGTTCAGCGACTGCGGGTGACGTCACTGAACGATATCGGTAACTAATATCATTCTCTGTGTACGCACTATCTAGTTTGACCAACTGTATGTCATCTAGTGTGTATGCGGCTTCAAGGTTAGAACAAAGAGATGCTCAACTACAGGGTGATAATGACGGGCAACAGAAAGAAGAGACTAAACGGTCAAGGCAATTCTGCACATGCGTGACTTGGTGTGTGTCTTCTAGGTGCATAATCATTCAATGAAGTTTTAAAAAAAATGGAAATAATGTTAACTTTGTGTGTACGTGTGTGTGTGTGTGTATACATTATGTATACTTCATAAATAAACCCCTTAGATGTAGGAACTTTTCCTTAATCAAATGTTGCCACCATCACTTGATCATGAGCATTTATGAAAAACAATTGCATAACATTTTTTAAGGCTAAGTGACCTATTAGATTAGGTTCTACACCCCGGTGTGTCACTTTGTTTTTTCCTTTGTGCCTTATGAGCTACATGGTAAAATATGCAATAAATGCAAACTCTGGGGATTAATATGTTAGAAAGCCCGGAAGTGCAGCATTAATATGGAATCTAAGGGTTACCACTGGGAAAAAATGCAGAATAATTGAATAACCCTGACCATTAACTCCCTAGCTTTCCGTGCCCAGTAAACTCCACAGCTACTTGTGTATGTTGTTTAGAATGCCAATATTTCTAGATATGTAATTCATTAAGCGGGAGATGTATTAAACCTTCCACATATAAAGTGGATAAGTTGCCTTTAGCAGCCAATCGACATTTTGCTAGCATTTTTCAAGTAGACGCTATAAAAAGATAGGTAGAAGCTGATTGGTTGGTATGGGCAATTTGTCCACTTCTCCACTCTTTAGAAGACTTAACACATTTTCCCCATAATGGTTAAGAGTTTATTTTTTCTGTGTGGCACTTTGCATTGAGTGCTTCTACACTGGGGTATTACATTGAACACACCCTTTCTCCCTGTCTAGTAGTGGGAAAGAGGATGAATATATTCTTTAACATTGACTGGAACGGGCCTTGTGTGGTGGTAAGCTGCGTCCTGCTAGCTCTGCCAATGTAATAAGTGTTGGGATGTATATGGTGTAACACAGTGCCTAAAAGGGGGGTTGGAGTACCCAAAACTCTTTCACCAGACCTATTTAGCACATTGGTAGCATTAGACATTACCAGTATCGAAAGTTAACTCCAGTTGCCCGGAGGCAAGTTAAATATTGGTGCCCCCCCACGCACACACACACACACACACACACCATCTTATATAAATATATCTATGCATATGTATGTATGTTTAATACAGGGAATGACACTTGCAAAAATGATGTTAACAATAATGAGTGTTGTGTCTATGGCACTGCTGATGGGGGGGGGGGGGGGATAAGCCAAAGAAGCGATATGACGGCGTTCAATTACCTGATTCAAACTCGCTGGGGAAGACAGGTGCCCCCTTGGAGGCAGGAGCCCTGCGGCAGATGACTCCATTGCCTCTCAGAGTTACGCCTCTGGACAGTACTGTTCCTTTAAGATCATTTGCGTTCGATGCAAAGAAAAGGGTTAAATGTGTGCAAGGCAAAAGGCCAGTGTATTCCTCTACCTATGGCCATCACTAAGTCTTTAGTCATCCTGCCAAACAGATTCCTGCTAGGGGACAAATGTGCTCGATTAAGTGGGTTATTGTATGATGAACTTGGAATAACACCAGCGAGGAAAACATCTGACACGGTAATAGTCATCCGAGTTAACTATATATGCTGCACCTCTCTGCAGCTTGTGCTTTTTCCCACTGCTACGCTTCTGTGTTTGCTTGGAATGAATTCATTTGTGAACAATTAGACAGCGGATTGGTAATTGCTTGCGATCTTTGGGCATAGTTCATATGACTCTTTGGCTCCCTCGGCCCCCCCTTTCCTGACCTCCCCTTGTGCTTTAAAACATTGCTGAAATCTCATTCACTCCTCTCCCATTCCCCTTGTGGTCTCATCATGGCTTTCCTAGTGCTGCACCTGTCACCTGTGTGTTAGTATTCTTCGAAAAGATCGATTTACATAACCTCATTTAATGGTTCATAAATCATGCCCATTAAGCACCGCCAGCAGGAACTGAGGGTTCTAATTTATGCTGCTTTTCATAGCAGAAAATTGGGAGGCTCTTGCCCTTGGGATAAAGAGGCCAGGTCCTGCCTCTGATTGGTGATTGTCATGGAGAATGTCTAGTTGATGAGGACAGATTTTCACGTTATTGATTCTCTGCCAAAGCTCAGCGTGCGGCATTGTGAGGTGGGGGATCTGCTGCCAGCCTTGCTGATAGTAGAACAAGTTTAGCATCACCTCCCCCCATCCAACACATACACACTTGTACCAAGACAACATCAGGATAAGGGGCCAGGGGATTGAACAATGGTACAATACTCCATTTTTCTGGATCACCAAAATGATGTAGGAGCACTTTGTAAACCCTTTCACTTCTCCGTTACACCCCGGTAGCCAGGCCTTTGTAACCGAATGGGTTAATGCCCAGAGGTTTTCGGGGGGGGGGCATTAAACTAAACTTTTGGGCTGTATTGTGGTGACAGCTACACCGGTAATTATTAGTCCAGCATCATTAATAAATGTTTTTTGAAGTTACTTGAGCTCTGGAACACAAATATATTTCAAAACCCTTGTAGTGTAATGATTTCCTTCAATCAGACAATACCCTAATTAAATTAAGCTGCCTGAACATCAGGTGTCTAATCCAGAGTTAAACGATTAATTGCTCATTTAGGAGGTTTTGATGATTTTTTTAGCAGGAAATGCAAATGAACGTAAAATAACACAAAAAGTTTTTTTTTTTTTTTTTCGGGTTCTACGGTCGGGTAATTTAATTGGATTCATCGCATACAGTCTCATTGAGTTTTCTTAAACAATCTCATCATCGCAAAGGCTGAAAATAGCATGTGCGTTCGTAGACTGGTTTATGAAAGTTGTTGACGGTGAAAGCAATTAAATTACATATTTTTATGAGTTCACGGTTAACCTACAGTGACTAGTAATGCAAAATCATATCCAGTCACTGCATTACGAAGGACAATTGCAGGCATCAATGAAGATAGAAATCTGTTTATTGTGACATTGTTCTTGTAGCAATTTGTAATAAAAGGGCAATTAGCCCAGTTTTACATGGGTCCTAAAGGAAGGAGATAAAGACTGTGAATATTATATATAATACAATTAGTAACAGTTACACATTCTAATGGATACGAGAAGTGGCAAGTTTAACCTTGTTATACTTTATCTGTTAAAGATTAATTCGCCCAATTGAGCATCAGCTTCTATTACAGTTAATTGCACTAGACATTACTGTAATAGGTCTGCAAGAATACAAGTAAAAGGTTTTGTGAACAAATGCAGAATGCAGACTGATTAACAACACACAAACAAAGCGTAAAACATGTTGTCGGTATTTTACAACATAATCTTCAGTGAAAAGAACATTTTACTGGAGTCCTGCTTTGGTGTGGAATACTTGGGAATTATAACATAGCTATAATATAAATTTAGCAATCAAATAAAGCTGATCATCGTAGCCGCACCGTATCGACGCATCCAGGAAAAGAACTCAAGGGCGAAAAGTAAATTTTTTACTTCGATTTAAAAACAAAACAAAAACAATACAATGTGCAATTCTACATTAACAATTTGTCAGAAGGGGAGAACTTAATGTTTAAAATGGTACCTCATTTAGCGATTTTGGTTAAGTATGAACCAAATATCAAAAAATCACCTGCTAGAAATAATATATATATGGCAGCGGAAACTTTTGATGCTAATTTTACACATATAGTATACTGTATAGTGTATTAAATGTGTTGTTTGTTCTTTTTTTTGTTGCGTTCAGAAACGTCCTGCAGCGAACGAAAACACAGATATTTTTAAGGCTCAAAAAAGTGTGCTAATTATGAAAATTATAAATAAAACCATTTTTCACACCCAAAAAATTATCGGCAACTGAACGCACCCATTAATGTTTGTATGCAAACCTGCCTCTCTCTAGAAATTATCCTCATTGACTACTTTTGGTCTTCTTTTTCTGTGCACCAGCGTGAAAATACAATGGAGTTTATTTACTAAAATGGGATGTTGCTATGGGCAACCAATCAGATTCAATCTATTATCTTCTAGAAGGTACTAAATAATTAAAAGTAGCAACAACCTATCTGAAATAGAACTCCCATCTTAAAAATAAACCCCAGTGAACAATATGAAGGAAAGTATTAGCTATGAGAACCTTATGCTACTTATACAAAGGACATTTTTTTTACTGAACCAATGTTCATGAGAATTTTTGATTTGCTAGTTGCTACAGAACTGATAGGCTGGAATATCTCACTTATGACATCAGCTTACAAAATGGCTGCCTCTATTATGTGCAGACCACAGTTGTACTTGAGGGCCATTCATCCGGTGCGTAGAACATACTTTATGACATGGGTTGTGATGAACTGGCCACTGGGTGACACTCTTGAATCTATGTTCATGAATATTTCTATTTACTTTGGTAGCGGGGCAATATAACACTTTCAATTAATACATATCTACAAATAAGAAAGATAATATAACATTACCTTTTTGCTATGATTTGATATTTACATAGCAAGTGTAATAATAATGCCAAGTTCTATATAGTTAATACATGAAATGTATTATATACCATCATGCTAGGTCTAGTAGTGTCAATTCGGTACTTGTGGACAATCACGGCTCCCACGATGTCCATCGCATAGTAAAAAATCGCATTGCATCGCATGCGATTTGATCGCATGCGATTTGATCGCATGCGATCGCATGCGATTTTTAACAGAAATGCATCCAAATGCATTGAAATTAGTATCAAACATGTTCAATGGCCCCCAAATGTAATTTTTCAGGATGTACCACCCCCACTATGAACGCGAACCCGAAGCGTGACGAGCGCAGCGAGCCCGCGAGGGGCGGCGGTACGCGTCCTACGACCTTTTCATTCCCCCACTATCCACGTTGGCGTGGAGTTGAGAACAGAAAGTGTGGCGAGCGCAGCGAGCCACAGGTATACGCGTCCCCTCGCGGGGCTCGCTGAGCTCGCCACGCTTCGGGCTCAGTGGCTCGCTGCGCTCGCCACACTTTCTATTCTCAACTCCACGCCGACGTGGATAGTGGGGGTATGAAAAGGTCGTAGGACGCGTACCGCCACCCCCCCGCGGGCTCGCTGCGCTCGCCACGCTTCGGGTTTGCGTTGATAGTGGGGATGGTACAGCCTGAAAACTGACATTTGGGGGCCATTGAACATGTTTGATACAAATTACATGCGATCGCATGCGATTGTTAAAAATGCATAAAACCGGCAAAAATCGCATGTCATCGCATGCCACTACATATGAAATGCGATGGGAGCTGTGAAAGTCCACAAGTACCGTCAATTCTTATTGCATTACATTTACATTTTCATACATTATCTATCTATCTATCTATTCATCTATCCTGTGGAAGCCATATGAATGCATGAACTTCTTGACAATATTTGGTGCAAGAAACAGTAAAGTTTTGGTTTACCGATCCTTTTAGTTGCAAAGGGTGCGAGTTGCCCGAGTTTGCTCAAAATTGCCTTACAGGACAGTGAGCACTTTTTCCGCGCATTCCGGCTGCCGTAAAGCGTGGTCACTACCACAATGATCTGCAAATAATTGGTATATATATATATATATATATATATATATATATATAGATAGATAGATAGATAGATAGATGTGCGAAATACAAGAAATAAGATAAGGGTTTGTGTATATTATGTTATTTTTGGTTGTAGGGTGTCTGAGGATGGGACTAAAGGTGCCCATACACGTTACAATTATTGTATACAATATTGTATACAATATCGCATCTCATCCGATCTCGGTTTTGCGATGAGATCAGATGAGATGAGATCTAGTACAAAAAGTTTGTGCAGCACATACTTTTTGTACTAGATCTCATCTCATCTGATCTCATCGCAAAACCGATATGCAATGAGATGTGATATTGTATACAATATTGTATACAATAATTATAACGTGTATGGGCACCTTAAGGTCCTGAAAACGTTAACGCCCAATACAGATATGTAAATCTGTTTTGCATTATACCAGCCTCCGAGTGCCCTTTTATTTTGCACTATTGAGGTGACTCTGGTTCAATCGCAAAGGCAATTCCTTCTCAAATGGACAAAACCATGTGCATTGCAGGTGGGGCAGATGTAACTTGTGCAGAGAGAAACTTGTTTAGAAAAAAAACTGTGTTTTTTTTCAAGGCAACTGCGTTTTGGGCTGCTGCCCTTCTTCAGGGTGTGCCCTGAAGATGGGCGGCAGCCCTAAATGCCATTGACATGAAATAAGACACAGCTTTTTTCATTACTAAGTCCCGGATTGACGTTCTCTATAGCATACACATATATAAAGAAAACATACATGTGGCACTAACATACAGAGCGCTTGCCTGCCAATAACTAGCTTATCTGCTGATGTCCACCACAAGACGGTACCCCTTCATTGCCATGGCCAGTGGTGGCAGGCTTTGAGATGGGAGTTGGTAGGATGTGTAATGCAGGAAGTAGGTATCTGTCCATCCCATGGTGCTTAGAACCATGCAGAGCAGGAAGCTGCAGGAGCCAGCGAGAGACAAGCAAAAATATGATGAAAGAGTGAGAGGGGAGACCTGAAGGTTACAGAAAGAGGAGAAATATCTAAGCAATGGTAGGTATAAAAATGTATGTGACTGTATATTTATTAATAATTATTTA
Organism: Crinia signifera; assembly: GCF_055691185.1. NCBI lineage: Eukaryota > Metazoa > Chordata > Amphibia > Anura > Myobatrachidae > Crinia > Crinia signifera. The sequence goes on along the minus strand of NC_139228.1, from coordinate 18,326,731 downwards.
TAAAACACACACATATTATGCAGCGCTTTGAATGAGTATATTTGGACATTCACATCAGCTGACATGTTGACAGAAGACAACCCTAACACAAATAACAAATGCTGATAGGCTCTGTGAATCCATCGACCATATAGGTGAGTGATGACATCACACATTTCCCTGCTCTCCAATATGTCCTAGGCAAAACTTTTTGATGTGGGTGGACACGAACATCACACTGAATTATCCCTCCCCCTTCCCCGTAGAATAGGAAACTGTTATACAACATTTCATTCAGTCAATGTCATTATATCGTACCATTTCTTCCACCTAGAGTTGAAAGGATAAATAACGAGTGACAATTATACTATTATTGTTGGAAATCTGTATAAAATTGGATTTGTAGAAATGGCATTGACCAACATGACATAAGCGGAAATATATTGAGAAGATTTTACAAAGATTGGTGGCCTTGGTTAACAAACAAGACTTTGTAAGTAGTCTCATTGCAGACTTTATGTCCCTACGTTAGAAAAATAGGTTACAGAGCATTTCGCTTTGGTTCTGCACATTTTTGTGTCAACCTTCCGCGGATATTGTTTTCTTTATGGTTTCACAATAATTGCTTCCCAGTGTTTCCTGCATTACTTAATTATATCACGCGCTTCCATACAAACAGAGGTCAAAGGTCACCTGTAATTTATATCAAGCACCTGTGCCATGATAAAGACATCACAAAGCAAGAAAGCCGTCATAGTGCAGCCGGTAACATTGAGTATATTAATACTGTGAAAAATCTATAATGGATTCTATTAAGTCACATTCCCAAGTATTCTATGCGGCCATCTTTAATGTTTCCATCTTGTGCATAGCGTAATGAATGCAATCTTATAACTGCAAAATAGGCATATGCAGAAGGATAAAATGAACACAAATATAAAACTATAGAGATAGATTTCATTTACAAAACAATATAAGTTGAAATAGAACAATAACACATATAGGGGGTGATTCAGGCCAGCTCGCTGCTGGCCAAATTTGTTTACCCGGTTCCTTGTTTTGGGTTTGAGCAGAGCGAATATGCGCATGTGAAACCCCCCCTGAGTTTCACACTCGCCGAGGCATTTGTTCATTGAGGCATGGGGGCCCCTCAATGATCACCCAGCATTTTATGGGTGAACCTACGGAAACGTTGGGCATGCTCTTGCTTACGCAGGCATGTTGGGAAGCATGTGCTAGGAAAGTCAGTTCAGGCTGACTTTTCTTTACGCACAATTCAAAAATCATTCGATAGTGAGCGACCTTCGAATTATTTTTCTGCCGGGCAGCCGCATGTGAGCGGATGTGTACGCGAATGCAACAGCTCGCATGCTAGTGAGCGGGTTCGGGCGGTGGGGGCGTTCGGCGGGGCTACGGGCGGAGCTTACCCGCAGCCTAGCAAACAGGTCTGAATCAGGCCCATAGTGCAAACTCAATTAGCACTCATGCACAAATATATGGATGTGCTGTACACAATCAAATTTAAAGAATCAATCATGTTTGTTGGGTTATTCAAAGTTCCGCTGAAGTTAAAAGAGAGAATAATTTCCTAGATCTCCTGACCCTTGTCGCCAACGTAAGGAGAGCAGGGTAGCTGGGACAGAGAGCGAGCAACTTCCTCTATGAATGGTAAAAAGAGAGAAGGAAAGAAAGTAAAAAGGGTGGTGGAGGGGGGGAGGGGGGGGGGGGGGCGGAGTGGACCAATGTGTGTCTGCCTAATATTACAAAAAGATTGGAAGATCTCCAGATATCTAATTTTCATAATACCACTGAGTTTGTTTGTTAGTTTCAGTGATATATGGATGCTACATCTTTGATCTAGGGTCAGGGTGGTATTATAGCTTTCCCACATCTCCAAATATGTGGGTGTTTTTCTCTCCTTTTCCAGTGTGGTCTCTATCTAATGTATATTAAAGACGTGGAAAAGTTTCTGCTGAAATAGTTGTGTCGTAGGTGGTGTAGCATCAACCCAATTTGCAAGATCGATCTTTGAGCCACTGCACGTATGATTAGCAGTTGTCTCTTACAGCCCTGACCCTCTGGTAAGACTCCAAATAGTGCCCATAGATCAGTAAATGGAATGGAATCCACCAAATGATCTTATAAGAGGACACTTCCAAAAAGTAGTGATACAGGTCCGCTATTGGGAAGTGAAAAGGACAAGAGGCCGAAGAGGACATCCCTGCCAAACATTGGTGATGCAGAGAAAAGCATGTCTTTATGAAAAATATATTTAAAAACATTTCTAGGTATTGAATAGCCAGAAGTAAATTCTAGTGCAAGAGTCCTTTCAAAAGAATGTTGCATGATCGTGTTGGAATAATTCACACTCATCTACTCATCCCTGTAAGTACCTCCTCATGTTTCATTCGTTGTCTTAAGAAGTTATAATGCAATGATATTGCTTTTTTTAAGATCCTATTCCCTAATGGAGACAAATGTAATCGGGTATGAGAATCAGAAAGTCAGAGATTATTCAGATTTTTTTTAAAGCGGCAATCAATTACATGGCAAAATCTACCTGCTTTTTCAGTGTAAATGATTGCTGCTTTAAAAAAAAAAGTGAAATCTCTCCCAAAATCTCTCACGTTCTGATTCTCACACCTTATTACATTTGGCCCATAGTGTCTAGAGTATTTTCCCAATCTTTTTCCAAAAACCACTTAATCACAGTGGTAAAATAGTGGGGTATATTCAATCACTGTCGAAACTGCCGTCTTGCCGAAAAGACGTCAATTATCGACATGAATAGATCAGAAGAGGTTCCGAACTATTCAGTGCTGGCTGTTTTTTTTTTTGGCAGTTCGAAATGTTCCGATCTGCTAAAAATCAGGTGGATTGACGGAACAGCATCTAATCCACCTGCTTTTGATGGGAAAAAACAGAAGGTTTTGGCCATATTTCCGGCAATCTCAATCTGACATGAAAACATGCCGGATTTAGTCAGGGAGGATGGCGTCGGGTGAGCAGCAGCAGCTTACATGACACCATACTCCTGTCCGCCGCTGCCCGCACCCACCCGCCTCCTACTGTATTCTCCGGCCGCCTCCCGTCGCTGCCCGTACCCGGCCCGCCGCACTCACCTGTCCCGCTGCCGGGCTGGGTGAGGGCAGCTCACCCGGCCCCATTCAGCCTCCCACCGCCTCCTGCTGCTGCAATCACCTGGCCAGGTGAGCATCAATCAGCAGGCGAATCCTTACACGCTTCTGGATAAAATCTCTTTGCTATTCAGAAGCATCCTAGAAATTTCTCTCTTTTGCGCAATTACCCATTTCCTGATATGCAAGCTAAACACTGGGGTGTATTCAATTGATGTCGGATCCATTCTGACATTCTTTTGTCGGAATGGATCCGGCATCCATTATTCAATCAGTGGTCAAATCCTGATGTCGGATCCATTCCGGCAAAAGAATGTCGTAATGGATCTGGCATCAATTGAATATACTCCAGTGTTTAGCTTGCATATCAGGAAATGGGTGATTGCGCAAAAGAGAGAAATTTCTAGGATCTTCTGAATAGGAAAGAGATTTTATCGAGAAGAGCCCACCCTGAAACTCTGGGTTCCCTAAAAATTACATTAAGATCGATTTATAAGCCTTAAGGTCATGTCTGAGCCTGAGTATAAACCACAACCATCTTGTAGACCATAAGACCATGTGTAAACCATAAGAGAGGATTATAGCGTATATGTTCTGGGATGTCATTATTATTATTATTATTATTATTATAGGCAAAAATCCTGAAAGGCTACAACTCCCTAAAAATTTTTGTTCAATTGAGGTATTAGTGTATTAGGATCTTGCAGCCAATCTCATTGAAACCGTAAAATGGCCACATGGTTATAATTCAACAAATGTGGAAAATTTATATCTCCGTTAGCATTTATTTGTTGGAGTTTTATCAATCCTATGTGTGGTTGCTTAGCTCCCCAAATACATTTTCTAAAATAAGAGTTTTATAGCTGCAGTGCTCTTTGAGAGTAAAAATGGTAGAGCCTGGAGTAACTACAATTATCTAGTTACAATTATTAGACTAGCTCTACCCATATTTAATAAAGGAAGATGGCTCCAGCCCTCCAGCTCTGAGGATGTCCAATATAGTTTTCGAAAGTTGTTTTCCCAGATACTCAATGGAGGATTTGGGCCAATTCATCTGGAGTTGATGGCCTATGTGTTATTTTTGAATTAGCTATGTAAAGTAAAACTTCATCTGTGAAAGCAGATTCATTTCTGCTTTCCCTATCCATGTATTTTGAAAAACTGGCCTTGATTGGAGAATCCGATACAGTGGGTCTATTATACATAATTTGAATAAAAATGGTGAGTGAGGGGACATGACTGATGTGTTCCTCTATACATATACATCAGCTCACCCTGTGTCCTATTTACTATTAAAGTTTTGGGTGGCTTGGTATTAAATTATTGTATTAGTTTAATAATAAAATTAGTAAAAATCTCTCCCCTTGATTATAGCAAAAAAAGTAGGCCAAGCCACCGTATTGAAGGCCTTGTTTGTCCACCGGCCAAGGTCACTGCAATGGCCATGCGAATCACCTTAACTGAGTGTCTTCCCCGTACAAAGCTAGTTTGATGTGGAGTAAGTAGATCTGGCAGGATATATGGACAATATTTTAAAATCTGAATCTAAGAGGGATATCGGACGGTATGATTCTGCCAGCAAAGAGTCTTTACCTTTTGGTATAAGTGTCATATACGCTTCTGTAAAAAACAGCAATGCAAGATGGTCTTTTAATAGTTTATTGTATCTTTTCTAAAAGGGTGGTCATTATTTTTTTTCCCAGTAATTTGTAATAAGAGCCAGAGAATTCATCAGGTCGGGGAGATTTATGTGAGAATAGTGAAGTAATTACATTATTCATTTCTTTCTCCGAGATATTCTTTGACGGCAAATCTTGTTGTTTTTAATTAAAATTAATTTTAAAAATAGTGTATTTATTTGTGCATTTTAAAACTTCCGTCACCTTCAAAGTACTCTACACATTAATCAATACATTTGTTCAAAAAATGTACCATTGTTCATTGTCATTGATGCCTTGTAGTAATTTTGTCGTATTCAATATTAGCAAAACATTTTCCTTTAAGAGGTAATAAAAACAAAATCTGGTGAATACAGTGTGCGAGGCAAAAGAGTAATTTCATTTTTGGTTAAAAATGTTTAACACTCAGCAACAGTGGCAGAGGAGGGGCTGCAGCACAGTACAAAATACAAATAGGGTAGCCCCACCAACTGCTGTTCCAAACTGACTCACTGGGGGTGGACGTGGCTTCCCTATTGGAATGTTGGACTGTGCTGCAGCCTCCTCTGGAGGCGCTACGGCTCAGCACTGTGTGGGCAGTTATGTTGTCATCATGATGTTTGCCACGAATTAAAATCCTAACCTTTTAAAAACTTTAAAATAAAAACTTTGGTTGACTGTATACGCTGAGGTACAATTTCTGAGTGCACAATCCCTGTCACAACAAGGAACCAAATGAGCATTGTTTGTACATCCAGTCATCAAGCCCATACTCCCCGCCCTCTAGAATGCAATTCTGGTTTCCTTTGGGTACATCCGTGTGTGTGTGTGTGTATGCATATCTATATATATATATATATATATATACACACACACATATACACACACACACACACATACATACACACACAGGGGTACCTAAAACAAACTGGAATTGCATTATAGAGGGCGGGGAGTATGGGTTTCCACCACTAGGTGAATGTTTGCGGAACCTTTCGGAATCAGCATTCCCAACGACATTGCGGGGGAATGTAGCTTTTCACACAATACTATACAATCCCCCTGGTTGCTCTACTTCGCTAAGATCTCTGTCAGAACGGGCCCATAAACAAAAATATCAACAACAGTGAAATTGGCACCATGGATACAGATATACAATTGTCCCTAACCGTGAATGTCACCCCTGATGAAGTCTCTAAGAGACGAAACGTGCCGGGTTCACCTTTCCAATGTTATGTACAGTTTGAATATCAATTTTGGACCTGAGAATCTCAGGCAAACATCCTACTGAATATATGAATTTTTTTATTAAGTTGAATAAATATATTATCTGTACAACATCATCTGGGTATTTCCTTACATCTGCAGTTGGGGATTAATGTGTCTTTGTATCCATTGTCGCCAATTTCACTGTTTATATATATATAAAATGATTGCAATAAAATATTTACAGTTCATGTATTATGGGCGGCATTAAGGATTAATTGCTGGTCACGTGTTATAAAAAATGTTAATATATATGTGTGTGTGTATATATATATATGTCCCGTTATAAAAAAAAGTATTTGCAGGCAGCCAAATCATCCACAAGAGCTGCAGTATACACAGAAGCTGCGTTCACCACAGCACAGAACAATGTTCTCATTTAATGTGCGATGAACGCCAAGGGGGAGAAATCGAACAACAAATAAACACTAAGAAAAGGCATAAAACAAGCAAATTATTATTTTCATCTTTTTTCTCCCTCTCCAGTAATTGACCGTTCATTACAATATGAAAAGACCTTAGCGGACGGTTTGATGAAGAAGAGAAAAAAAAAACCCTGACTGTATATTATTTAGATTCTCTAATGTTGGGCTATTGTCCTGGTGATGAATAATTGTCAGTGCATACGATGAGTCAAGGACACTGAAATGCCACTCAGTAAGAATCGAATTTGGCATGATAGCCCTCGTCACAAGAAGAATCAATTCAGGACTGCCACTTGCCAGCTCTAAACTTCTCACTTGTAGGTGCTAGAGACCTTGTTGTGCGGCTTTTTAAGTCAACAAGACCCGTCTCCCATGGAATGCGTTGGTGACTGTCACATATGTTTTTTAAAAGTGTACTCGAAGGAGACAGGCAAGATTATTTTGGCTTGTTGAACCAAACATGAAAGGGAAAAGTGTAAAGGTAGAAAAGGTCGGTGAATCTCTTCAGCATCAGCTCCCAAGATCTTGAGAGTATTTTAGATCATAAAGTCCTTGTTGAAGAGAGTACATATTATAGCATCATAACGCAATAAGTATGTGCTTTGTCTTCGTGGGGGGGGGGCAGCTAAGACACCCATCAACACAGAGTCAGCTCTCGGGAAAGATTACAGCATCACAACGTTTGCTCGGGAAGTCCGCTAAGGAGGGTGAGAAGCTTAGAATTTTTAGTATTTTTCATTTTTGGTTGTCTCGCTAAAAGATAATTTATGTGAAAAGTTGCTGCTTGAAAATGCTATAGCAACTGTCACCCAGCAATCTGTGCCTGCATTCTACTAGGTAGGTCAGGATAGCTGTCTGCGGAGGAGTGGGGAATGGCAGCTAGCACTAACAGAGAAATCCGCAGGCTACCGAAATACACATTTAGTGTTCTCTTTGTGCACTTAAATGGGAGCACTTGTGAAAAAATGTACACTGCTGAGCTTCATCTGAAATACAGGTGCTAGCCTTTTATTTGTGGTGTAGAATATATATATATATATATATATATATATATATGGCAGTGATCATGATTTTATTAACCGGGTAGGTAAGATGCTACAATAGCCATATAAACATCTGCTCAAACCAATAAGCTGTTTGATAAATAAACACACTACAGTACTATAGGATAAAATAACATATGCATTTGTCATGACCAAAAGAAAGCCGTGGTACACAGTACAGAAACCTAAGATACATTAAACATTTATATTGGTGTATGATATAAAACAGTTCATTGTTATTGACATGTCTCTCTCTTTTTATATCTTGCTGTCTATCTCTCCCTCCCTCTCTCTGTCTTGTTATATTTTGCTGTCCCTGCTCTATCTCAAAATATATAGGGGGAACTTTACTAAGATATGTATTTCACTTCACATGTGATGTTGCTGCGGGCAACCAATCAGATCCTGTCTACTATCTTCTAGAGGGGGCTAAATAAATAAGTAGATTCTGATTGGTTGTCCATAAAACATCACATGTGAAGTAGAATACCCATCTTAGTAAATTTCCCCCATATTGTTTTATTTATTTATCTTTCTATCTATCTATTCAGAAAGGATAAATATCTTGCCCTATTACATGGTCATAGTAGAGTACTTTATAAATGAAGTAATTCACTATATTATTCATGTTCTAAATAAGTTAGCTCAATATAATATAAACTCCCTATAATGTAAGAAAGATACAATACCAATAAAAGTTATAAAGTGTATACAATAGGAAAACTGAATCAGCACGCCTGTAACTTATGTGTTGTGCAAATTGAAAGAACAGAACACAAATAGTATAATATATACTTACTGTCGATCACCTGACAAACCTGAAGGGGGTGCTGGGAAATTAATATTTTAGGTTAATTTAATTACTTTTGAGGGCTAGTTGCGTCCCTATATTTTTTTCTCCTGGTTGATACCACATAGTTTAATGATAAAATGGAAAACTTACCATTTGTTTTTAGAAACACACAATTGTATTCCAGCAAAAAAGAAACATACTTTTTACCTAAATTATTTGGGACTATGGCAGCGCTCTTGTATTATGTTTTCTGGAACACAAAATATCACATGTTATGGGCTAATTGCGCGATACAGGCCTCTAGAATACAATATCCTGAGGTAAATTTACTAAGATGGGAGTTCAATCTATTGTCTTCTAGAAGGTGCTACATGAATATGAAGTTGATTCTGATTGGTTTCCCATAGCAACCTCCCATCTTCAATAAAACTCCTATCTTTGTAAATAAAGGCCAAGGAGTGTATTATCACCCTAACACGGGTCTTAATACCACTTGGAGTGGGTTCCCACAGTCCGTTTTAATTATTACGTTTTTGCACTCAACCATTTACTCAATAATTCCCATGCATTTTGTATCACTGTATGAAAATAACTTAATTTGGCATGGATGATGGAATACACAGAGAAAGCTAAGCTCTTTATATAGATTACATTTGATCGCAAACAATTAATATATTGTTGTTGCAGTTGGGATTCATTAGCTTGAACCAATGGTCTTGTGGGTAAGAAAATGAGAAGCGAAAAACATCTTATAAATAACGGGTTAAACAATTATCAGTGAAAAGAGAATCTGGCTGATTGAAAAGACCATAAACATACCTTCGACAATCCACCATTGTAAAAAAATGTTTTTAAAAAAAAAAAAAAAACCAACGAGCGTGCCAAAACTTTTCCCTGCCAAAACGCTATGGAAACCGTAATTGCAATTTGAAATAAATAAAGATAATGTAATTATCTTGCACGGATGTGCATAGAATTATAATTTCTGTATTTTATCTTGTTACCTATTGATTCTGACTTTACAATAGTTCCATTAACACCATTATATCACTGAGTAAATCAATTACCTTAATCCTCGGTTCTGTTGTTATTTAAGAGAGATTTTTTTTTCTCCCCTCGGCTGCAATGACAGCTACAAAAAAATATTGAACGCGGTTCTTTGAGGTAAGGTATGTTTCTGTATATGCTGTTGGTAGGGTCAATACAGTGGGATTTTTAAATAATTCAAAATCTAAGAAAATTTCTAATTTAATTTTAGATTTATTATAAAATCGGTTCGAATTTCTAATTACAATACATATGCTCATGATTATTTTGCACATTTTCCTGTATTTTTTATTTTGAAGGTGTTGTCTAATTGTTTAGGTCATTTATTAAGTATGGGCACATGCACTTACACACATGTTCTCTTTGCATGCCATTGTTATTTGTACGTGTGTACTTGTATGCGTGCATTTATGCTAGCACCAGGTCTGCAACTGCAGCCGGATTTACAGACAGACAGAAATGAGCCGTCTTTCCTCCGTGTGATTGCCAGACCCAGCCATTTCTTGCCTTGGCCGTCATGCTGTTAAATTAGCTCTAATGAACGAGTAATTGCCTTAGATATAGTCAAGCATTTCAAAGAAAACAAAGATTCTAATTGATTTGCAATTTGTTTGGCATGTAGCATTGTCCAGGAGCTAAGGATTGGTCTTCTGGATTTCACACTGCATGTATTAGCCTTTATTAGTGGAATAACAGTGCTGATTACCTGCCTTCTGGGCTTAATGTACCGATTAATGTAAACTTTGTTCTTGTGGCATGTCCATGACAAGGAAGGAATAATGGGCAAGTGGGTGGTCCTAGAACTGACCAAGTCTCCTGCTGCTAAGGTCTCAGTGCTTTAAGACATGATGATAAAGCAGATCAAGTGAATAGGTTACAATAGCAGGACTTGAGTCTTAAGTCCTGATTGAGGCAAGTTGCAGGTTCAAGAACCATGCCAACCAGCCACCATCTCTTTCTATGCACCTACAGTGAAAGCCAAGAGCTGTCATTTAATTTTTGCCTTTAGTGCCCGTGGCATCTTTTCGTTTTTTAAATCTGTCATCAAGCTGAGGTTTGGCTTATTTTGCTTATTTGACTCAAGCTGTGCTGAAGTTTGGAGTAAGATCTCGATGGTTTTTCATGTGAACATTTTTTTTTAAATACAAATTCAAAACTGACAGATCTTTATTTAATTGGTTCAATTGGATATAATAAATTAACTATTTCCAATAGCCCTGGCTTTGATGGACCCACTGGCTTTAGGGAGAATATATTATAGCAGTACATAGATGCCAGTAACTCAGCAGGGTGCCAAACTAATCGATTGTGGTGGTTCCATGCATCCTAGTATTATAGTTGTACTATGTAGCCATAGAGCTAGAGTCATACAGACAGGGCTGCCAAGAGGGGGGGGGGTACTAATTACCCAGGCCCAGGCTTGCCGTGGTCCGACCACCCCACCTCCCGCTCCATCCCTCCTAGGCAGCAACAGCACACATGTACAGCACGTGCTGTGCTGACACCAGGCTCAGCATGAGCATACAGACCTTGCCATACCGAAGGAGGGAATCCCGGCAATGGTCAGGTAAGTATACTTACCTACCCCCTAACCCTCCCTTCTAGTAGCCTAACCCTAACCATCCATCCCACAACCTGACCCTAACTCTCCCTGCTAATACCTAACCATAAGCTCTGCACTCCGCCACCACCCTGCAACCTAACCCAATTCTCCTTCTCTGCAGGCTATCCATAACCTCCCCCCCTGCAGCCTAACCCTACGCCCAAAACCAACAAGCGTAAAGCAGCGCTAATAAAAATACTAATATACGATTGGATAGTCTACATATTTAATAAATAAAACTTTGCATATTAAATAAAAACAATATGGATATTGCACTTATTATATTCTAGGGCTGGGAGAGCCTGGAAAGTCCATTCCTATGAACACCCTTCTATGACACAAGCTGTTATTAGGAGTTTATATTTACCAACTCAGGATGAAAGTTGGTGAAGTTACTGTCCCAATATTTGTCCTCACATGGTCGGTATTGCAGCCAATGCAACCGATTTTCCACTGGAGAGTAGGCTGGTGGGAATAGTGCCTAAGTCTAAATTTCCAAGCAAGGGCAGGCGACTGCTGGTGGTGTTTGGTAGGTGAGGCCTCCGCTTATCCAGCAAGAAATCAAGTACAGTTTTTGGAGTTGATCCGGACTGGATTTCAGGTTGGGTTGGGTTAGGCTACAGGAAGAGAGGGTTAGGTTTATGCATAGGGAAATGGATTAAAGTTTTGCAACACTGCTGGAAGCGCTGCTGGTTCCACCATTGCTTGGGTGCTTGGCCCAGAAGTCATCATTAGAACCACGAGACCCACTGAACAAGGTAAGCCATCAACAGACCAACAGGTCAGATGTTTTTTCAGCACTCTAGCCATGTTCATTTGCACCCAGGTGGTTTGCGGTGTATCACAGTTGACATTCCATGGTTGGTGAAGTCATGGACAGAAACCTCCCGTGGTGCAGAAGGCGGAGTGGTTCACTCCATATGGTCAAAATATACAATGTTGACATAGACAAAATTTCGACTTTGCAATTATTGCCACATGAAAAGGTCGACATGAATTTTTTGGGAATTGTTTTCTTTTTTTGGACTTCTTCATACTATACCATCTATGTGAACTTCAATTGGGAACAATTTAGAGTCCACTTGAATACATCTACAAATTTAAAAACTCATGTCAACCATTACCATGTTGCTTCATTGACCTTTTGTCTGTTGACCTTGTGTTCTGCATGTCCATCATATGGTGTCAATCTATTGACACCACATGATGCAGCTCTATTGAGCAGCTCTTGATAGTGAACCTCAACCCTTTATACCATAACCACACAGTGAGATACCACCATATAAGTGTACCCATATTAGTCCCATAACACTAGATTGAATCTTTCTTTACATTCATGTAACTGCAGTCAGAAGATTTCTGCTGTCGTACTCTTTATGTTGTCCTCTTTCTGCTGCACTAATGGGCCCCGTTCTAAAGAAACTAATCTTATATCATCTTGCCACTGACAATCAGTGATTGGACTGTGATTGTACAGTGGTCAGCGGTATTAGCCATAGTGTCCCAACCGTCAGGAGCTGCCACTGTTAGTTTGGTGACCACTCATTGTTAGCAGCTCCATGATGACTTGTTGCAAGACCTTCAGGATGTTTTCCTGGACCTCATCATTTGGATTGCTGTCACATTCTGACCCTCTTTACCTGCACTCTGCTTATGGATTACTGCCCGCATTAACCCTCTCCTGCTAGTAGACTTTGCAATTGCATCCCTGCCTGGATTAGTCTGTTTGCCTGGGTATTGGGCTCTGCTGTTTGGTCTGACCAGTGAGTCTTATCATGACGTTTATCAACATCTCTGAATGGATCACTAGCAGAGCTGTGGTGCTGTCTCTCTAGTCTGCACCAAATGTCAATATTCACATGGCTAAGCGATTATTTTCAACTCTGCATTCATGAACATTTCTGAAAATAACCACTGTGCATGCATTACACAAAGGTGCCTTGTGACCGGTCAATAGTGATCATTATTGTAGTGGAAACGTGATGGGCGTCCCTTGGCAATGTCTACAAATGCACCATCTGTCCAGTAGGTGTATTATGGGAGTATCACGTGTGAGAGAATTCTCAGATGCACAACCGCAGGTGTAAGTCGCCATAGTCAGGTTGAGAAACTGCACCTGCTATAGGCCTGGTGAAGGAATCTTAGCCAGGGCCTGCTCTACCATTAGGCAACTTAAGGCAGCTGCCTAGGGCACCGGGATGCCTATCAAAAAATCAAGGATGTCTATGAGGATCCTTGTTACAATTAATGCAGATGGCTGCTGTGGAACTTCTAAGACCTTACCTCCATACCTTCCCTTGAGGCATACTTCCATTCTTTTTTTTTTTTTTGGGGGGGGGGGGGGGGGGTTGCAAAGGGAGGCCTCCAGGGAGAGCAGGGGACTTGCCCACCTTCCCGGGGTAGGACTGGGAGGACCAACTGATTTTTGGGAGCCTCCCTACCATTCCGGAATGTTAGCCAAGTATGCCTTAAGGGGTTGGAAAGGGGTATTGGTGGCAGTATGGGTGGGGGAGGGGGTGCAGTAAGTTGAAGTTTTTTTAAGGGTGCGGAGAAGCCTTACACCGGCCCTGATCTTAGCACATTCACATTCACTGCTCAGAACCAGGTACTTATGGCCTGATTCAGAGTGGGATGCAGGTACGATTATTGGGACTCTTCGACTGCACAACGTCTGTTCTGTGTATGAGAAGAAAAGGAAAGAAAGATAGCGCTAGGAACAGATACATTAAAATTAAAATCCAGTCGATAAGAAGTATATTCAATAAAATATTTATATTAATTAATTAAACCAATATACATAGCAATAGCAATACATTTATTAAGTACAATAGTATGTAAAGGCCGATACAGCAAAAACATTTTTTTTTAAATGAGTAAGATTAAAATGAAAAAAGGGGGAGGGGGTAAAAATACAAAAACTATAAAAAATTCAAAGATACTTTTCTGGCTACAAAAGCCTGATTAGTGATCCACTGATAATCAGTCAGTTAGTAGATGGTAAACCATTAGTAATTGTTAATTTAGTACACAGATATTAAATTAAATTAGGATTTGATACAGTCAATGATGGTAACAATGAAGCAGACAATAATCTGTTAGGGTTACCAGTCCTTACCAGTTACCAGGGTTACCAGTGGCCGAATCACACAGTCAGGGCAGGTGAAACTTGAATAATAGCTGCAGCAAGCTAGATTAATGCCAGAGTACCTGGATAGTTGAAGACCATACCCTGGTGTTTAGTCCAGACTCCCGTTTGCCGGCCGGTGTTTGTTGGATGGCAAGAAAATTAAGACTGACACGTTTCCTCTCCTACATCTGTCGGCGACCTTCTCAAAGGTAAAGTGTCTCCATCTCTTGTCAGCCCTCGTTTAAATAGGCTGCTGGGTTTCTCGTCTGTGTACAATTCCGGTCATGTGACCGGGAGTTCTTCTGTCAGCTTGTCAAGCCTCTCTTGTGTTAGTATCGCTGAATGGAGCTGGTATCAGGATATCACTTAGCCTCAATTTCACCTGTATCTCTGCTTGCAGCCCATACGAGTAAGTCACAGAGGGGCAGATTTATTAAGCTCGATGAAGTGATAAACTGTCTGTTTTTTATCACCGGCCAATCCGCTCCTACCTGTGAAGTTACAGGCTTGGTTTGAAAAATGACAGGAAGGAGCGGATTGGCCGATGATAAAAACCAGACACTTTCTCACTTCACCGAGCTTAATAAATCTACCCCTCAGTCCTGCTAGGCATTCATATGGTAATCAGGATGCCTTCACAGAGTGAGGTCACTAGAACCTCTTCGACTGCACAGGGGCCTTATTCAGATCTGATCGCAGTACAAATTTGTTCTCAAAATGGGCTAAACCATGTGGACTGCAGGTGGGGCAGATGTAACATGTATAGAGAGAGTTAAATTTGTGTGAGTTATTTTGTTTCTGTGAAGGGTAAATACTGGCTGCATTGTTTTTACAGTGCAATTTAGATTTCAGTTTCAACAAACCCCACCCAAATGTAACTCTCTCTGCTCATGTTACATCTGCCCCACCTGCAGTGCACATGGTTTTGTCCATTTTGAGAACAAATTTGTGCTGCGATCAGATCTGAATAAAGGCCAAGGTCTGTTCTGTTTATGAGCAGATCGGCTCTTGCAGCAGCGTTGAGGGGGTGGATGTTGAGCTGCTTTTTGTAGAAATTGGAGCATGTTATCCCCATTTTCTAGGAGGGGAGAGCCAGGAGTCATGGCCTCGCAGCTCCCAAATCCATTGATCAACTGTGCAAGCTGAGGCTTACTCAGCTGGCCTCCTGCAAGGAACATCAGGATCGATGGTCGCAATGTTGAAGACAAAGGTTGCAGCATAGGTTACAGTGCTGGGATCGCAGTCACATGCAGGAGGCAGGAGATGTCTCTTGCATAGCCCTCCATACGATCAGACAGAAATGTAATACTGCCTGCATGCACCAATAAACTGTCAATCTCTGAATCAATTTTCTAGAGACCTGGGTTTGCTAGTTAAATGCCTCAACAAGACATGGTTCTAACAATATACCTAGCATGCAGATACATGGCACCAACTTAAGAACATTTGGGGATGATTCTGATTGACTAACGCCACCCTCCGAACATGCGAATTTACACCCCCTGCCACCATCTGAACATCCCTGCTGCTTTGTGAATGGACGTTTTGCATAAACAGCCATTCGCAGGGTAGTGTACAGGGTCTAATTCATATGATGGTCGCTGACCATGGAATGACTTTTCCCCTGTTCGCAAATCTAAGTCAGTCTTGACTGACCTAGACTTGCGGTGCCTGTGACCGAGAACGGGGTGGACGGCTGTCATACTGTAACATCAGCTACCTGCTCCTGGAAGGCAGGTGCCCACCTGTGTTCCCATGGGGATGCCAAGCTTTTTCCTGTGCACACCCACTGTTTTTGTTCATGCAAATGCCCCCTACCCACCTCCATCCCATGCGCCTCCCCCCCCCCCCCCCCGTGTGAGTTCCACAGCAACTATGCAAGTCGCCGAAGGCACCCGCAGAGCAGCCCTGCACATGCGCATTCAGGGCAGCCGAGAGGTATGCCGGGCCCCGATAAAATTTTGGGGGCATGGCCTAAGTGCGGGAGGTGTGGCCTCCTCCCACGCTTAGGCCACACTCCCAAAATGTTTAGAGGGGGGTGAAAAAAACACTCTAAAGTCGAGGTGGGAGGGGTGTTATTGTCCCCTCTCCCCTCAGCAGCATCAGCACACACCTACAGCATGTGCTGTGCTGACAGCAGGCTAAGCATGAGCTCTCACGCTGTCAGTGAGATTCTCATGCTGAGCCTGCTGCCAGCACAGCACATGCTGTAGAGGTGTGTGCTGCTGCTGCCTGGGAGGGAAGGGGGGGGGGTCAGACCAGGGCCCCCTCCGGGTCCCTCTAGCAAGCCCGGTCCCAGGTAATTAGTACCCGCTCCCCCCCCCCCTCTTGGCGGCCCTGAGCGCATATGCAAATATTAGAATCAGGCCCATTTGAAACAAGTTCTTCAGACTTTTAGAGGTCATCTTGTTTCTTTTTCAACCAAAGTGCATATTCATTTTTGTAATTTGGAATTCTAGCATAAAGTGACTTTTTAAATATTTAACAATCTGTATGTAAAACCCCTTTTAGACTTTATACCAGATATGCAATGATTTAATGACTTTAGTGCCATTGAAATCACACAATGAAAGGAGCAATTCAGCATTTGAAAGTGCGGTATGAATAAAGTGGCTCTCTGGAGCGAAAGTTGAAGTGTCAATACATTTGCTATCTCAAGTACAAATTGTATATCTTAGTTTTTAATTCAAATTAAGGACAGCAGCTTTTCAAAAACAGACACTTCCCAAAATTATGGCATTGCAAAAAAGACATTTAACTAAATGTATTTGCTTAAAATATTTAATAGCTATCTATTATATTCTTCTATTCATCTTATAATAAGATTGCCTGTTTGTTTGTTTGTTATTTGCTTGTAATAAACGGCAACCACTGAAACCACTGAAGCAATCGCGTTATCTTTTCCACAATTGTGTAGGTCATTTTCCCAGGCAAGTAAAATCATGGTTGGTTGTCTTAGGTTTGTGGGCGGGGCTCCATTGGGAGGGGCCATAGCAACCAATCAGAATCTACTTCTTATTTTTATAGCACCTTTTAGAAGATAAAAGGCAGAATCTGTTTGCTTGCCCATATCAACATCCCATCTTCTTGCTGTGTATTGTGTATATTTATTTTAGACTCTTTTTGTCTTGCTTTTTTTTTAAATTGGTTCTAATTACACACACACACACACACACACACACAACACCTCAATATACCGCAATATTTTTTATCTTTGATCTTCAATTATTTATTGAGCTGCTGAACATTGTGACTTTGGCACTTGGGCCGATAAATCGGGTGAAATCGGCCCAAAATGGCCTGTGTGTGACTTTTGATGCAATCCGATACGCGGTCCCCTTTGCATAGGACCTGATTAGGAGGTCAGATGTGCAGCATGTACGATGACGTCTGACCTCTGGCAGCAGGCGGGCAGCGGCGTCTATTAGAATGTTAAAATAATGTGTCAAATGTCCGGTGCCGGTAAGGAGCAGTGGTGCGGGCGGCGGGTACAGTGGTGATGATCAGTGCAGCGTTAGAATTTTGAAATAATGTGTCAAATGACTGGCTGGCTGGCTGGCTCGCTGCACTCGCCATGCTTCGGGCTCGGTGCCTCGCTACCCTCGGCACACTATTATATTCTCCCTCCACGCCCTAGTGGATGGTAGGCATGAAATACCGCCTGTTGGCACATGTCGGCTCAAAAACCCCCTGAAAAACCCCTTTTGACTGTCTATCTTTTCACCCCGTCAGCTTTAGGCATGTCAACCTTTTTCATGTATTGAACTTCAGAGGTAGACGCTTTGTATGTTGACCCTAATCGTGTCGACCTAACAACTGTATATTGTGTATGCACCTAAAGTATTGCTGCAGAATCTCTCCCTAGCCCCCTCCCCTTACCCAATCTCCTAGTTTTAGGCTGCTCAGAAGGTGCTGATGCAAAGCAATGATGTCATTAGGGGTGGGGGCCATGATTGGGTGTGAGTACTGCACTGTAACCGCACATGGAGCAACTGGGTCCTGTCACTGTGTAGGCTCTGTAGCCAACACAGTCAACAGGGGCAGCCGCAACTCCCTGACCGCAAGAGTGATAATCCAGGGTTCGGGAAGTGAAGCCACACCCCTCCCATAAAAACACACCCCTTATATGAAGCCACTCTTTGTTAACATCCGCACCAGGGAACTTATTCTAATTGATTCGGTCCTCCGTGCGTTCGCAGGGTGCGTGCCGTGCACCCACGCCGAACATTTTGTTCGCCGGGTGCATTCACCCTACACAGCGGGCAGGGGGTGCCGGGCAGCCAAATTACATATGGGAATGCCCAGTGTTTCATGGGCATTCCCATGAGAACGCTGGGTATTGTCATGCTAAAGAGGCCATACCGCGGGTGCGGGGCGCCTGCAGTTTAGAGACACCATATAGGAAATCATCCATTCGCAGGTGTGCATCCATTCGCAGATTTTGATGGACTCGCAAGACTGCGAATTTTGCAGCCTTGCGAGTCCATCAGAATGAGGTCACAGGTGTCATAAAGGAAAGTGATGCCCCTTTGCAAAGCTATCCTATACTTTAAAGGTAAATACATATCATGTCGTTAATCACATGTATATGCCTACAAATATTAGTGAAAAACAAATGCCCGGTCAGAGATCACTTTGTGAGGTTAATCCAAAAAATGTCAACATAATATTTCATTCTTTCAGTCCGCACTCTTCACGTTAATAAATTATGAATCTATGAATCCATATTAGATAGCTCAGCATTAGTCTGGAGTTGACTTTCTTTGATGTAAAATGTACTTAAACCCTACCCATGGTTGGCTGGCTGCCTCTTGGTCTGTTCAAATCAGTAATGTCGTCTGGAGGAGCTGAGAAGTGCTCTGGCTGGAGACAGATCCAGTCCTCAAGTGACTCAGTGCAGGAACAATGTTTATCTTTCAAGTTCAAAAAAATGGAGGAATAGTTGTAAATGACACAGAGAAAAACGTTGTACACGGAAAAAAAAAAAGCTTCTATTATTCCCATAACGAGTTTTCAAAATAGTGAACACACATAAGAACGAAAGTGAGTCCAACGTCAGCGCAGGTCACCTGAGAGATCCCGTACACTGTACACAGTTGAAAAGTTCAATCGGAACGTCACTCAGGGTGAAAAGAATGGACTAATGCACAATATCTTGTTGGAACAGAGCCCGGAGTCTAAATGAGGAAGAGCTGGACAAGAAGTATTATTGTTTTA
The DNA here is from genome assembly GCF_055691185.1 of Crinia signifera. Lineage (NCBI taxonomy): Eukaryota > Metazoa > Chordata > Amphibia > Anura > Myobatrachidae > Crinia > Crinia signifera. The sequence goes on along the minus strand of NC_139228.1, from coordinate 18,307,436 downwards.
GTAAGCTGAAGCCCACTTTTATTAGTGCGAGAGTATGAACAGGGTGACCGCTCATAGATCAGTTTATGATGATATTGGGCGAGAGATATACAAAGCCTTGAAAAGTGATAAAATGGAGAGCGATAAACCACCAACCAGTCAGCTCCTAACTATCATTTTTCAAACACAGGGCCAGATGTATCAAGCTTCAAAAAGTGATAAAGTGGAGAGTGATAAACAACCAGCCAATTAGCTCCAACCTGTCATTGTTCAAACCCAGCCTGTAACGCATGGGTCCTCAAACTGCGGCCCTCCAGATGTTGTGAAACTACAAATCCCAGCATGCCTTGCCACAGTTTTGCTATAAGGGAGTGTTAAAACTGTGCCAAGGCATGCTGGGATTTGTAGTTTCACAACATCTGGAGGGCCGCAGTTTGAGGACCCATGCTGTAACATGACAGTTACGAGCTGATTGGCTAGCTGTTTGTCACTCTCCACTTTATCACTGTTTGAAGCTTCAACTGCCATGTTAAGATCTGATTGGCTGGCACTTTATCACTCTCCACTTTATCACTTCTCAAGCGTAGTACATCTGGCCCATAGTGCGATTGGTACAGTTAGTTAGTGATCACCCATAAACCTCATACTTGCGTGTTTTCTGCTACTCCCCTCTGGGAGTGTAGGGCCAAGTCGGAGATGTTATTAAAGTGGCTTTGTACATTGCATAATCACAGCCACGGTTTGTGCATAATCACAGCCACGGTTTGAAATGCCAAAAACCAGATCATTATGCTGCAGGGGATGGGCCCACAATGACCTAATTCACCGTGAATCGCCAGCAAATCACCGGAATGCCCACATCCCAAAAGACTACCTGGGAGTGGGGTCTACTCTCCTGGGATTCTGTAATCAACATAGGCTCTGTGGGGTGAGTTTACTAAAGGTTCAAAAAAATTTAAAATAAAGTGATGTTGCCAAAAGCAACCAATCAGAACCTGTCTATTTTTTATCTATTGCATTCTAGAGAATGATTGGTTGCTAAGGGCAAAATCGCCTCATTTCATTTTTTGAGGCTTTAGTAAATTTACCCCTGTGTGTCCAGCAAATGAACAGATACTAGTCTTGGAGTACTTACGCTGTGTGACAACAAACCTCTCTTCATGACCACAAGAGTATTTCCAAACAATCCAGCCTTAGATATAATAACACCATCTAGCACCACCAGGGGGCCCTTTAACAGAGAAGCACGGTGCACAGCCTCCTCTGCTGGGAGCAACATCCACTGCCTATCGCAGGAGAGTCAGAGCACTGGAGCGCTCAGACTCTACTGCGAATGTGCAAACCGCCATGGTGGCTATTTTTTCATCAATTCACGCAGTGCTTCTGCCTTCATCATGGGACTTCAGAGGGAAAGTATTAAAGTGCAGTGTGTGGTTTGGGCCCCCCTGGGACTCAGGGGCCAGTGTGCACCACGTACATTGCACCCATTAAATACGCCACTGAGCACCATGATACAATCAACCACCGTTTCAGTAAGCTAACAATTAAAAAATAATTAGCAAAAAATAAAAAACCTTCAAGACGTCCTTATTTGCAAATAGTATTTAAACGTTAATGATATTTAGCAAGAGTATGTAGCAAGCTTGTTTGCGCTTATCTTATTCACTGACATATTAAATAATCCTTTGTTAATCCTTTGTAAATGTATTGTTAAGATTTTTTTTAATGTAGTGTTTTTAGCATAATCTTTTGTCCATATTTGCAAATTCATCTGGTGGTATCTGGCAATTGGATATTGTTTCAGCAGATCACACAAAACATTTGGCAGTGATAATGATGATGATGTCACAATAGTCTCCCAGACTCCCCTCTCTACTCTTAAACCTCTCCTTCCCATGCATGGTCAGGCACATGTAACAACATTGTCTAATGAATAGAGAAAATAATCATTTACCCTCTCCTTTATTGCTCCAATCAATGGTCATCATAAAGGCCCATATACACTGGGTGATTTGAGCTGAAAGCATCTCAGTTTTCATTATTTGATTCAGCTTAAAAGCCGGCCAGTGTGTACGGGGCAGCGAGGAATCATCGCCAGCAGGTACTACCAGCAGGTGAGCGACGGGGGTGGACAGCTTTCCATAGCATCCTGCTATGGAATGTCATCCACCCCCTGTGAAAATGGCTGGCCGAGGGAAATATCGCTCAGTGTGTATGCAGTGAGCGAGTTTCAGCCCAGCGAATTCCCCATCATCATTGTCCATACATGCTGGGCAAAATCCTGGACCTTAAGGAACTACTGAAAATTGTATTGGTATCTATTGATTGAAGATCCAAATCGGAATGGGTTTCTTCATGAAAAATCCATGATTATTATTAGCTATGCGAATGATCTTAAAAAAATAAAATCGATTGGTTAGGAAGAGTGAATTCCCAGAATAGATCTACAAACATAAAATCAGCTGATTTCCGAAATGAAAAAATATACTGTATGAACTGAAAGGACTGAAACCAAATGGTCTTAGGACAAGGGATTAGAAAAGAGAGTGGCCACTTGTGTCATCACAAACCGGTTTCACATTATTAGAACAAGATATTAAGGCCACACAGAGGAAATGTAATGGTAGTTGCCAATGAAAAAGTGTGTGCATTCCGACGTGAAGGTTGCAACCAATGAGTTGAGGTCAAGGGGCGTCGTCTGCTTTTTGATTTTTGGTTTCCAAGTACTTGGATAACAGATAAAATACCAATATGCCCGAGTCCGGCCAGATCTCTATTTTATATTTTGAGTTTGAGGTATGTTAAAATATGTGCAATATAAAAGGCTAGAGAATTCTGCGTAAGAAGACCATAAGCTTCTGTGGGAGACATGACCTACTGGGAAGAATATTCGGAAAGTTTTGCTTTGCATATAGGGAAAACCTCTGAAAATGGAACTTCTAAGGTTTAACTGCATTTTTTATTTTACTGCATCCCCCCCAGGGTATGCAAGTCTATGGGGAACACTGGTCTTGTCTTACCAAAGTGATTCCGCTGTCCCAATAGTCAGTACTATTTTTCTGGAAAAATATGTTCAGGAACCCCAGGTCTGGGGGTGGATCAATTAAATAAAAAAAAACATATATAATAGAGAGAGGGGGGGGGGGGAAGATAGATGTATGTATTGTATTTAGAAACAAAGGCACTCACAGGTGACTTTAAAATAAAACTTATTTTATGAAAAGTACATTTTCAGTTCCTGATGATGTCATATTTAATTAGAGGTTCAGGACCTGAGTTCCTGCTGGTTCCTGCTGAAAAATAGCACTGCCAATAGTGCAACCAATGCTTTAAATAGGTAGGCATGTCTTGGTAATGTTAAAAATGTCATGAATTGTACAGGACAAGTGATTGTTTATTGATATAATTTGTTCTTCTTTACTCCTCTACAGCAGGTGGCCTTTTAGAAGAAAAACATTTCTCCAAGCAGTCTGAGGTTTAGAGACCCATTTCCGACTTGTACTGGCTGATGTAGTGGCTGATGTAGTGGCTGATGTAGTGGCTGATGTAGTGGCTGATGTAATGGCTGATGTACTACTGGCTGATGTACTGGCTGATGTACTGGCTGATGTCCTGACTGATGTACTGGCTGATGTACTGGATAATGTATTGACTGATTAGACCTGCAGGATATCCTTTGAAGTTAGTATCCTCATAATGAGGAGAAGCACATTAGTGATCTTCAGGTTCTAGGTAACATCAGAAAGGGAAGGAAAACAAATACAGTGGAATAGTGAAGTATTGTTAATATCCAGTTTATCGAAATAATCTTCAAATGTTAAAGCGTTAGGACTCGTACCCAAGGCATTAGTCTAGTGTTTAAGGTAGACTGATATCGCACAGGGAGGGGCACATCCGTCACCACAGGATAAAACAACCACCTTCTTTCACTCAGTATATGAAACAGAGGAGATGGATCATGGTGTAGCACAATTTTAATTTCACATTATAAAATAAGAAAAGACAGGGGTATCAGGCGATACAGGACTCTCACCCAGAGTGATGGTCCACAATAAATTGCAGACAAAAAAGCACAATGTAAATTCAACAGGCGTCCCTGGTGGGCTTTGCTTCCCTCACACTGCGTCCAGAGTCCTTCTGTCCTGGTATTACCCCTTGTAACCGACCGGTTTCGATATATGGTATATCTTTATCCAGGTGTACATAATGTACACCGGGATGAAGGGGCGTTTGTAGCCTCCACTGGTTTCTGTACCCCAACATATATATATATATATATATATATATATATATATATATATATATATATATATATATATATATATATATAGATGTAAAAAGATTGTGGCGACTAATTACTGTAGATGAGATAAATTCGATTAAAAATAGAATATTTAATGGGATGTCAATAAAAGGGTATGACAGCGGTAAAAAACAGATGTATACAGATGGACATAGATTGCATGGTAAAATAGTTTAAAAAAAGGAAAGAGCAAATGGTGAAAGTAAAAAAAGAGAAATGTATATAAAAAAATATACATCGCGTTTCGTCGATGTGAATTCATCAAGACCCCTTGATGAAGTCACATCGACGAAACGCGTTGGTTTACCTACCTCCAACCACCTCATAAGATAAGCACCTTATTTATATCAGCAACATAGTCTTGATATTTATTGTATATATATTTTTTATATATATTTTTTTATATATACATTTCTCTTTTTTTACTTTCACCATTTGCTCTTTCCTTTTTTTTAACTATTTTACTGTGCAATCTATGTCCATCTGTATACATCTGTTTTTTACCACTGTCATACCCTTTTATTGTCATCCCATTAAATATTCTATTTTTAATCGAATTTATCTCATCTACAATAATTAGTCGCTGCTCTCTTTTTACATCGCTATCTATAAACCCCTAGTAACGTACCATTACTTTTACTAAAAGATAGGCTGACACCTTTATAACTAAAGGGAATATTATTGTTATATACCACCAATATAGCACAAGTGGCCCCTCTCATCCAAAACAAACATATATATATATATATGTATATTTCTCCAGGTTTTTAGGCTCACAAAAAACTCTCCGCAAATACTAAAAAATCAACTGCCGGGGTGTCAGCTCAGATGTCCCAGAATCCCAGTTCATCCAACAAATCGAGGACACTCCACCAGTCTTGTGTTTGAGAAAATCTTTTATGGGATCACTCCACCATAACAGTCAGATATAAAGTACTCAGTGCACGACAGTGGGCCAAGGGCCAACATTTCAGTCTGCCTACAGACCTTCCTCAAGGCCCCCACTATCGCCTCCTAAGTGGGGATATTCAATCACCGGCGACCATCTCCTGAGGCCATCTTCCCCGACAGCATTGAACAGGGGAGCTCGGCAGAATGAGCCTGACTTCACAAGCAGTGAAGCGGCCGGGAAGTGACGAGCTCTCGGCTGCAGCTCGCCTCTTCCAGTCTGCAACTCATGGCCACGCCCCCTTCTCATCCCACTGCAGGCTGGACATTGAATCCCGTCTGCGTGTTCTCAGTGGAGCAGACTGAGAACGGGACATTCTGGATGAGCTTGACAGCTGTGACCCCCAGATTGAATACTACCAAAATGGGCTAAAAATGAACATAAAAACTGTCACAGCTCAAAGTGAAAGTACATTGCAGAAGCCGTCATTTTGACAGGCTTTTAACCTATAAGTTATTACAATTCTTCACACATATACTTGTACAGAACACTATTTCATTCTTCAAAATGTAAAAATAAGTTATTCTTTTATGTTATGCTATATTATGAAATATAAGAAATATGACTTTTAAGGATCTTAGCTGGACATTTTTTTTTAAAGTCAAATATAAAGGACATTTCTATTCTATACAAAATAAAGTCCAGCCTGAGCTTTCCCTATGACCGTTCCTGGTCCAAGCTGTGGCTTGTCTGCGCTGTTTGGGGAACAATATAGATTTAAAGGACACCAATAGGGGTTAAAAGAGAAATTGTAGAAAAATACACATAATAATAACTGTCCGGGAGCAATTACCCCTGATAAGAAGATACAAGGATTATGCATAGTAAACTGCAGCATGCGAGATGAGAATTGCATGTTAGGTAATTGTTAATTTTAGCAAACGCAGTGCCTAATTGCTGTGAGACACACTGACTATTAACAGGATGCCCCAGCACCTGCCATCGGCAGCCAGTAAAGCATGCGAGTGGCCGGCGCAGGAACCATATGTGTAATTAGTGACCATCAGTTTGGTAGTTTTTCTACTGATTCCTTTGTGTGCTCTGAATAAAGCGTAATGACATATTTTATTAGAGGGCAAATGACTGTTTGGTAATGGGGGTTGCTTAGAAAAATACTAGTCCAGGAGGCAGGAGGAGGGGGACGGGCGGGGGACTCGCCTTTCCCCTTCTACATGAATTGAAAGAACCAGGGTTCCTTTTTATCTATCCTTTATAGGGAGCACAGAAATGTAATCTAAATGGTGGATAATGATATATACAAACATTGCATGCTGTAATTGGAAGGACGAGGAAGTTGGCCCACTGTCAGTGTCTGAGAAATCATTGGCTATCCTCTTTCAATCATCTACACAAATTCTACCATTTTGCAGACTTATTTCCCAGTAACGCATTTTTTTTCTTAATCCCAAATAAAGGTTATATGGTAGTAATGGATCTTAAGGAAAAGTAAATAAAATAACTGATTACAGAAGCAGATCCTGATCGTGAGAGTGCTGTGGGTGCAGAGGTGTATCTCTGTGAGGCAACGGAGTCATCTACCGCTGGGTTCCTGCTCCCAAGGGGGCACCTCTCCTCCCCTGCAAGTTTGAATCATTCATTGAAAGCCGTTGACATCGCTTCTGTGGTTGACTCTGCCTCTTAACATAATTTTTTCAGTGTGTCGCACTCTGTATTAGAACTCATGACCTGTCTAACTGGAAGCAGACACCTTACTGATCGGGCGATTTGCTTGGCATCCTACCGCATTTGGACGGCGTGAGCGATCTATACGATAGGCGGTGTTAAGAACATTCGGTGCCTGTCTGAAATACGCAACCGTCCAAATCAATCGGAATAAACGCATCAATTTGTAAAAGTCATACCTCCCAACCATCCCGATTTCAGCTAGACAGTCCTGCTAATTTACACTGTCCTACATGCGGGCTGCAGTGTCCCACAGGTAGGGCAACAGTTGGGAGAGACTTTGATCACCTGCTGCTGCTTTTCAAAGCACATGTAAACGGTGTCCATGTCGACATATGTTGACATTAGGCAAAAAACTCCTGTCAACCATTATTCTTGCCTACCAGGGCTGCCACTAGGAATTTTGGGGCCCGGGACTGATTTTCAGTCCGGGCCCCTTTGCCGACCCATCTCCCCCCCTCCCTTCAATTACCGCCCGATTCCTGCTCCCTCATTCCCTGCTGCTGAATGCTGCAGGCTTCTTCAATGCAGGATGCCGGCGGCTAATTAAAACGCAGCACTGGCTGGTGAGCCAATCAGAGCTCGGGTACCGGCAGCCGCTCAGATTGGCTAATGGTACAGGAGCTCTGATTGGCTCAAAAGCCAGTGCAGCATTTTAATTGGCCGCCGGCGTCCTCCATTGAAGAAGCCTGTGCTTTGTTCAGTGCACAGAGCACAGCGCAGGCAGCACAGCGGAGGGTTGCAGTGGGGAAAATGAGCTCCCTGGGCCCTCCCAGAGGCCAGGGCCAGGGAAAGCTGTACCCACAGCACCCCCCTGTCGGCGGCCCTGTTGCCGACCATGTCTATGTCGACCATAAGCTTGTGTCAACCTTGGATTTGTCGACCATTTCAAGGTGTAGACCCAGTCACTGTCGACCATTTATACCGTAACCATCAAAATCAGGCCCCGTGATCTTCATCATATGCAACCAACTGCTGTTACTTACCCCTAATATTGCCTTAAGAGCAAAAAAGGTATGTGCTAATGCAGATGCATGGGTACTTGTTTCCTAGCACGGCCACAATCGCGGGCATCGGGTGTCATTTTTAGTGGTATATGACGCGACTGACGGGATGCCCCCGATTTTCCCATTGAAATGCATTGAAAACAGTCAAAATCGGGTCGGTCGCGTCGTATGCGGCTAAAAAAGGCTTAAATGGTCCAGACGCGATGCCCGCGATTTCCCCATAGGGAACAATGTTAAATGCCTCAATTTAGCCGCGATGCCCCCGATTTCCCATAGGAAACAATGTTAAATGGGTCAATTTACCCAAATCATCATAGGGAACAATGGTAAATGGGCCAGAAACCCCCCAAAACACCCCTGAACAGTGAAATGTGCCCCCAAAAGTATTTTACGCCACCCCACGATCAACGTGAACCCGAAGCGTGGCGAGCGCAGCGAGCCTGCGAGGGGAGGCGGTACGCGTCCTCCGACCTTTTCATACCCCCACTATCCACGTCGGCTTGGAGTTGAGAATAGAATAGTGTGGCGAGCGCAGCGAGCCACCGTGCCCGAAGCGTGGCGAGCGCAGCGCGCCCCGCGAGGGGACGCCGATACCTTCACAGGTAAACGCTTCCCTTCGCGGGCTTCACAGGTATCCGCGTCCCCTCGCGAGGCTCGCTGCGCTCGCCGCGCTTCGGGCTCGGTGGCTCGCTGCGCTCGCCACACTATTCTGTTCTCAACTCCACGCCGACGTGGATAGTGGGGGTATGAAAAGGTCAGAGGACGCGTACCGCCGCCCCTCGCGGGCTCGCTGTGCTCGCCACGCTTCAGGTTCACGTTGATTGTGGGGTGGCGTAAAATACTTTTGGGGGGACATTTCACTGTTCAGGGGTGTTTTGGGGGGTTTCTGGGCCATTTACCAGTGTTCCCTATGATGATTTGGGTAAATTGACCCATTTAACATTGTTTCCTATGGGGAAATCGCGGGCATCGCGTCGCGGCCATCGCTCCCGATTTTTTAGTGCATGCGATGGCCGCGATGCCCCCGATTTTTCCTCACGATGCCCACGATCATGATCTTTGTGGCCGTGCTAGGAAACAAGTACCGATGCATGTATACAGGTATTTCCAAACCTAGAGTAGAATCATTGACTGCTCATTTCCCCTTATTACCGCCAGCTCTGCACCACAAACGGTGTCCTAGGACATAGACAAGTTAGTGTATTCATGTTCCCCGCTTGCTTCATTAAAGTGGTATTGTACCACATTATGTGTGTTTTCCCAGTCTGGCCGCACATAGAATACGGCTCATTTTCCGCAAGTTTGAATACATTTATTCAGTTGACTGAATCCCTTGTTCGGCTCAGCCGACTCACTAGGTAGCCATAGTCCTGTAATTAGCCCATTAAATAAAAAATCTGGACTGACGATTTCCATGCAGTAGCTAATCAGCAGAATATGCTTCTAATTCCCCCAAGCGCACAGCAGCAATTCGTGGAAATGAAACCAAGCGGAATAAAGTTTTTTAAAAAATATCACTTTTTTTTACGACTCTGACCGGGACATCACATGTCGAACTAGATTCATCATCACATATCAATATAGAGTCCGTGCAAAGAGCCTAATTCAATAACGCTACGCGAATACGGCCCCGTTCTGATGTTTGGGGGTCTACGCACGCGCAAGTGGCTTCGAATGGTTTTGGCGAGATAGACACTCGCTGAATCGTACATTCCCATGGGAACGCAGGCGCCCTGATGCCTGCCGGGGACGGACAGCTGATATTCAATTTCGAAAGTCAATTTGCGGAAGAAATAAAAGTCAGTTTGTACTGACCTTTTTTTTCTAAATCATTTGATGGTCAACTTACCGTGCGGTGTTGAATCACCCCCAAAATGCATTAAAGATTGCTGGAAAAAATCCATTGTGCAAAAAGAATATTTATTTATAGTCAAATATTATTGTTTTATTGTTTTTTTTTTTCTTTCCATGCACTTGCAACCCATCTGTCCAATAAGCAGTTCATATTAGAAATTATTAACTGTGGATCAGTCTTCGTGGATATCTTCCCTTTAGGTCACTTTATTTGGGGTTCTAATTCTCAGAACAATGTTCATTAATTTCCATTCTACCACTGTGATAAAATAAGCATACTGTAGTTGCCTAACCTCCTGCATTCTGCAGGAGACTCCCTGAAATAGCAGCAATCTCCCTCTCTCCCTCATTAGTCTAGCAATCTCCCTCATTTCACATCGCCCACATTACACTGTTACATTTTTGGAGAAAAAAGGAATGAGAGACAGATACATTTACATTGAATCATCAGCGCCATTTCCCAGCACTTTACCAAGTATAGGAGCTCTTACTAACTGCTTTGGGGCTCATCTACATTTGGATATAAGTCCATTTAAATTATACACCGACGCTTCTAGGTGCCACGTTCACAAGATCTTTTCACAATCTCTCCATATATGGAATTAGACACTCCCTTTGGGTGGAGCATGACACGCCCCCTCAATGGGGTGCCGTGCAAAAGCAACTATAATCTCCCTGCAGCTAGTTTTCAAAAGTAGGCAATTTTGAAAATAAGACCTACTGTATTTATACTGCATGTGTTGGCTACAGCTATAGAAAAATCATATTATACAATGCTATTGTGGTAACGATAAGCTGTTAAGGCCCCCATACACTATCCGATTTTGGTCCGATTTCAGCCAGATCAGTCGGATCTGGCCGAAATCGGACCAAAATCGGCTAGTTTTGATGTCCCCTCAGATCCGATGCGCGGTCCCGTGCGCATCGGATCTGCGTCGTCGGGTGGTCGGACCTGCTGCACGTCCGACCACCCGACTTGGGACCTAGTGGGGCGGCGCGGCGGTGGAGGGAGCGGGGGGGGGCTGGGGACGCTGCGGGGGACACAGGCGGCATAGAGCCGGGCAGGGGGAGCCGGCCGGGAGCTGTCAGTAATGAATAAAAAAAAAAAGCCCATACAATGAATGGGCGGCCTGTGATTGGCTGAGCGCTCTCTCAGCCAGTCAGCAATTGGCTGAGAGAGCGCTCAGCATCCAATCACAGGCTGCCCATTCATTGTATGGGCTTTTTTTTTTTATTCATTACTGACAGCTCCCGGCCGGCTCCCCCTGCCCGGCTCTATGCCGCCTGTGTCCCCCGCAGCGTCCCCAGCCCCCCCTGCACCCACCAGCAGCCCTGCTCGGTAGCCCCCCCCCCCCCCCCCTGCTCCCCGGGTTTTTTACATGTGATAAATCGTGACGATTTATCACATGTAAAAAATGGCACATCAAGTGCCAATCTAATCAAGCTCCCCCAGGGAGCAGCCGGGGAAGCTCAGGGGGAAGTCGGGGGCGACTTGTCCTAAGGACAAGTCGCCCTAGTGTATGGGGGCCTTTAGCTGTGTTTCAAGATAACTGACCCCCCTCCCCCTGCATTTGCCAATGCTAATGATTTGAAAGAGCCCAAACTCCTTTTTTTCCCTTAATTCTGGATCAGCCATGAAGAGGACTTGCAGATAGTAAATAATGGAATTTTGCTAACTTATATCAACAACCTGAAACCTATATGACGTGTCCACCTGTTATGTTTACATCATAAACAAATTATACATAGATCTTATTAAAATTGGATTTAACTCACAAATGTAAAAACAGCAAATGTAGATATCAGTACAAAACTATTAATTCTCATAAACAGCTCATTTTCTTGCAACAATAACATATTTTTTTAAAATCATAATGCAGCCTCTTTACATGATGCTACAAGATAGCATTAATTCTGACAATTACATCAAGGGCACATTAGTGGCTGTTATCATTGCAATAACCTATTCCACAATAAATGATCTTTGTATTTAACACAGTAAATGAAACAAGGTTAGAAAGCATAATTATTAAAGAGTACTAGACTGGTGGCATCTTGTTTTGTGGAGTGGAAATCTGATTGGAATCAAAGTGTCAGCTTTTCACACCGTAGAATGAAATATATGCTATATTGTGTGACTACCCAGCCTGCTATATAGTGTGTCTATCCCAGCCTTCTATATAGTGTGACTATCCCAGCCTGCTATATTGTGTGACTATCCCAGCCTGCTATCTATATAGTGTGACTATCCCAGCCTTCTATATAGTGTGACTATCCCAGCCTGCTATCTATATAGTGTGACTATCCCAGCCTGTTATATTGTGTGACTATCCCAGCCTGCTATATAGTGTGACTATCCCAGCCTTCTATATAGTGTGACTATCCCAGCCTGCTATATTGTGTGACTATCCCAGCCTGCTATAAAGTGTGACTATCCCAGCCTTCTATATAGTGTGACTATCCCCGCCTGCTATATAGTGTGACTATCCCAGCCTGCTATCTATATAGTGTGACTATCCCAGCCTGCTATATTGTGTGACTATCCCAGCCTGCTATATTGTGTGACTACCCAGCCTGCTATATAGTGTGTCTATCCCAGCCTGCTATATATTGTGACTATCCCAGCCTGCTATATTGTGTGACTATCCCAGCCTGCTATATAGTGTGACTATCCCAGCCTTCTATATAGTGTGACTATCCCCGCCTGCTATATAGTGTGACTATCCCAGCCTGCTATCTATATAGTGTGACTATCCCAGCCTGCAATATTGTGTGACTATCCCAGCCTGCTATCTATATAGTGTGACTATCCCAGCCTGCTATATTGTGTGACTATCCCAGCCTGCTATATAGTGTGACTATCCCAGCCTTCTATATAGTGTGACTATCCCCGCCTGCTATATAGTGTGACTATCCCAGCCTGCTATCTATATAGTGTGACTATCCCAGCCTGCTATATTGTGTGACTATCCCAGCCTGCTATATAGTGTGACTATCCCAGCCTGCTATATAGTGTGACTATCCCTTCCTGCTATATAGTGTGACTATCCCAGCCTGCTATCTATATAGTGTGACTATCCCAGCCTGCTATATAGTGTGACTATCCCAGCCTTCTATATAGTGTGACTATCCCCGCCTGCTATATAGTGTGACTATCCCAGCCTGCTATCTATATAGTGTGACTATCCCAGCCTGCTATTGTGTGACTATCCCAGCCTGCTATATAGTGTGACTATCCCAGCCTTCTAGATAGTGTGACTATCCCTGCCTGCTATATAGTGTGACTATCCCTGCCTGCTATATAGTGTGACTATCCCAGCCTGCTATATAGTGTGACTATCCCAGCCTGCTATATAGTGTTACTATCCCAGCCTGCTATATAGTCTGTGACTATCCCAGCCTGCTATATAGTGTGACTATCCCAGCCTGCTATATAGTGTGACTATCCCAGCCTGCTATATTGTGTGACTATCCCAGCCTGCTATATAGTGTGACTATCCCAGCCTGCTATATAGTGTGACTATCCCTTCCTGCTATATAGTGTGACTATCCCAGCCTGCTATCTATATAGTGTGACTATCCCAGCCTGCTATATAGTGTGACTATCCCAGCCTTCTATATAGTGTGACTATCCCCGCCTGCTATATAGTGTGACTATCCCAGCCTGCTATCTATATAGTGTGACTATCCCAGCCTGCTATTGTGTGACTATCCCAGCCTGCTATATAGTGTGACTATCCCCGCCTGCTATATAGTGTGACTATCCCAGCCTGCTATCTATATAGTGTGACTATCCCAGCCTGCTATTGTGTGACTATCCCTGCCTGCTATATAGTGTGACTATCCCTGCCTGCTATATAGTGTGACTATCCCAGCCTGCTATATAGTGTGACTATCCCAGCCTGCTATATAGTGTGACTATCCCAGCCTGCTATATAGTCTGTGACTATCCCAGCCTGCTATATACAGAGCCAGATTAAGGTCTAAATGGGCCTGTAACTGAATGATCAAGGGCCTATTATGCGCAATAATAGGGGTTGTGGCCAGCACCTAATAATGTGGGTGGCGTGACCTGTGTTCTGGTTGGGTGGTCTGCTCATGGGTGTGTCTCTATTTGTGTAAATACTTTCAACTAATTATATATGCCTGTAAAAGGCAGGGGGCTGGCATAGGAAAAATGCAGGGAGATATATTTGCGGGTGCACTCCAAAGGTGCACTCGCAGGATGCCGATGTCCTAAGATACGGGGTGAGGCGGCACTCCAGTCATAAAAAAATACTGAAAGCCGAAACTTGGTAGTCAACATTTCAGCACCTTTTATGGGGTCACCTAAGTTTACCACACAATATGCCCATTATACAAATCATGCAACACAATAGCAACCCCCTTATACTGTACTTGCCTCTTACACATTATGGGCCTTATTCTGGTTGGAGCGGCCGGGCCGTACGCGGACGTCCCGGGATTTTTTATGATCTGCGCATGCGTACATTCGCTAATGCGCAGGCGCGAACACTCACCAACGCTTACTGACGGGTCTCTACGTGCGAAAAAACCTGTACGCGAGAGTACGGGCATTGGGGGCGGCATAGGGGCGTGAAGAGGGGAGCGGCCGAAATAATGAGGGAAAATGGGCGTAAATATGGGCGTACACGGGGGTGTGCACCAAAAATGAGCGGTGCTACTACCGCACGATCGACTAAAGCACCGTTCATTTCGGACACAAAACAGGCGGCCGCCAACCGCCATCTCAAACCACCCCTACAGATACCGCATGCCAGCGTGCGCCTGGGTTTGCTAATTTACGCGGATTACTACTCAAACACATACACCTGAATGTAATAAGCAATGCTGCAGTCTATTAAGTCAAAACCATGAATTCACTACCTGCAAGCCACACACAGCACTCTAACACATTGGAAGGTTATCTTTCTATACTTCTCTACATTTAAAGGTTTGTTTAATTTAAGGTAAGAATCTTTGTAAGACCTGCTTATATATGCTAAGGTAGGTATTTGTTAAACAGGTCGACACATTCACTACGTGCTTTCATAGACTTTACACAGTAGCACACTCAATCTACACAAGTCGACATGTGTCAACGTGTTCACTCTAATACAAACATAGGTTTTGTATTTATGATACAATAACATAAACCACATCTAACACCTACAAAGGATGTTTCAGCAATGTTTTAAGCCCATGGCCACTATTTTGCACATTAATTAATTCAATCAATTAATTAATTTTCATAATTATAGTTGAAAGGCAACATTTGCAGGTCCATATATATGAAGGGTATGTCAGCGTACACGGACGTACGCTCACTCTCACGAGCGGTGACATAAGCTGACTTTTCTATTGAAAACAATAGGGACCCGTCCGTGCAAGCTGGCGTACGCTCAGATAGCCGCAAGAAGTCTGTGGGAAGACGGCCGAGAGACGTCCGTAAACGGTGGTGTACGTTCAATTGTACGCCAGTTGTCGGAGTGTAAGGGCTGGTCCGTCCGCGTACGTTGCCGTACGCTTATTTGTACGCCACTCCCCTTCTACGTTGTTTCTGCCCGTACGTATGCGGCTGAGTTGTGGGTGGACTTAACCCCAACGGCCGCGTGCGGCTAGCGTACGTTAATAGCGAACGTACGCACGTTTGGCCGCTACGATCAGAATAACCCCCTATGTCACATGGAATGAGCCAAAATTCACACTGAGTGAGCCAAAATTCACACTATGGCACACAGATTGAGTCACAATTCACATTATGCCACACAGATTAAGGCAAAATTCACATTGTGCTACATGGATTGAGCCAAAATACACACTACACCAGGTATATCTAAACAGTGGCCCTCCAGCTGTTGTGGAACTACACATCCCAGCATGCCTTGACATAAATTTAGCATTCCCTAATAGCAAAACTGTGGCAATGCATGATGGGACTTGTAGTTTCACAACAGCTGGAGGGCCATAGTTTGGACATGCCTGCACTATACCAAACAGATTGAGCAATAATGCACAATATGCTTCATAAATAGGGGCATTGGCGCGCATTAAAAATTTACACCATAATGCCCATTACATGTTAAGACACACACCATAATCTCCATTACGTATTATGCCAAACACCATAATGCCTATTAAAATTTATGCTACATAAGTGTTGCTTACCTACATGTTCATTGCCAGGGGTTCCATGTTCGTTGCCAGGGGTTCCATGCTCATTGCCAGGGGTTCCATGCTCGTTGCCATGTGGGATTACATGCTCATTGCCAAGGGGGAATACATGCTCGTGGTGACTGGGGGACAGCCGCCGCCAGGCAGAAATGACAGAGAGCAGGGGGCTGCCCAGCTGTATTATTTTAAATAATACCCCTTTCACATCAGAAAATGCAGGGACTTACCCGGGAATATGGTCCCAGGATCATGAAGGGACATTCCCGGACTGGTCCCTTTTACACCAGCCTAGTCCCTGCATTTTCTGGTGTGAGGGGGAGAGAAAACCACCCCAGCCCCCCTTTAAACAACCAGATATATCTTCGGAACCAACTGACCCATTTACATGTAGGCTTTGAATGATTTTGGTCCCGTGAAACTGGGCCATTTGGTTCCAGAGAAATCTGTCCCCAAACAACATGAACAGCCATGAAATTACATTTCAGAAATGAAAAAAAAAATTGGTTTACCCGCAATATCTCTAGAACCAATGAACCCATATGGACCAGGTATCAGATTGAAGGCCCAGCAATTTGAGTTCTACTGAGATCAACCTCAAGCTTCTGTGATGCCGGAGGGGGAACTGGCAGCCGTTGGAACCGGGTGGAGGTCGGAATTAGCGGGTCCCATGTTATCCTATGGGGAAAACGTTCCAGGTTTGCCTGGCGGTATCTCCGGTTCCCGGGGTGCTAGCGACACAGGGCTGGGCTCGTTCGAAAGCCCTGGCCATCAGCTACAAAATGAGCCTATTTGGAGAGTGGGCCTGGAGCTGTAGCTCCATCAGGCTCATTGTTAATCCGGCCCTGGCTATATAGTGTGACTATCCCAGCCTGCTATAGTGTGACTATCCCAGCCTGCTATATAGTGTGACTATCCCAGCCTGCTATAGTGTGACTATCCCAGCCTGCTATATAGTGTGACTATGCCAACCTGCTATATAGTGTGACTATCCTAGCCTGCTATATAGTGTGACTATGCCAACCTGCTATATAGTGTGACTATCCCAGCCTGCTATATAGTGTGACTATCCCAGCCTGCTATATAGTGTGACTATCCCAGCCTGCTATATAGTGTGACTATCCCAGCCTGCTATATAGTGTGACTATCCCAGCCTGCTATATAGTGTGACTATCCCAGCCTGCTATATAGTGTGACTATCCCAGTCTGCTATATAGTGTGACTATCCCAGCCTGCTATATAGTGTGATTATCCCAGCCTGCTATATAGTGTGACTATCCCAGCCTGCTATATAGTGTGACTATCCCAGCCTGCTATAGTGTGACTATCCCAGCCTGCTATATAGTGTGACTATCCCAGCCTGCTATATAGTGTGACTATCCCAGCCTGCTATAGTGTGACTATCCCAGCCTGCTATATAGTGTGACTATCCCAATTATTATTATTACAGTGATGCATCATTGATGCAGACACTGTACCATTACTCCTGTCACATTGCTTACAGGGCTGATGCAGAGCTGCATGCAAGGAAATAAGTGTAAATGCAATTACTGCTGTCTTGCTTACACAACCCCTATCAGAAAGCGTGTTTAAGTATCCATAATTACCATCAGTGCGCTTACCTTATACCCATGATTGTCTACTTGAAACCCCTTCTCCACTCTATAGTACTCTGTAGTTGTAAGTGGCCAAGGGGGGGGGGGGGTGGTTGCGGGGGGCTGTGAGGAAAAACTTGATACTTGCCCACCTTTCCAGGGGGAGTTGGGAGTACCACGCATTTTTTTTGAGCCTCCCATTTATTCCGGGGTGGTAGGGCAAGTGTGCTTATACCTGGTGCAACTAGTGATCCATCCAAAATCACACTGGTCTCTGTGTACACTGAACACTACATAGCCGGCAATTCTGCGCATATGCCCACGATATGCCCGCGGAGAACGTAGTATTTGTGTCAGTGCTTCATAGCTGCCCAGTGACAGCCACTCAGCTTCATGTGGAGATGAGAGTTGGGTATGATTTGAAGTCACCTCCGGTATCTCATGATTGCACAGGGCTGTAAATTGCAAGAGCTATCCACAAAGCAGCTCGGAAACCCGAATCAGACCCAGTCTGGTATGGTCTGTGCAACTCAAACTCATATTAGCAGATCAGTTGCAATTGGTGGCTGTAGGGTTCACGCCTACATTTGAGTTCCAATATTTCTGCCTACTTTAACAAGATCCTTAATTGTGAAGGTCATAAAAAGTGTTCACTAAAGCTTTCATTTCCCCTTAACAATGAATCCCAAATGAATGCAAGGTACAACTTTCTTACTCATAAAACGTGTTTCTTTTTCCTGTATCCAAGGAACCAACAGGTACTATTGTAGTGGGATTACCTTTACAATAGACAGAATCAGCAAAAGGACAGGGACCACGCTGTTGCAGTTCAGAAGAAGCTGGCACCCACGCCCCAGTTCTAAACGCTGTGTTGCTGTAATCGCCATTTGAAATCAAGGTAATTTGCAGGTCCATGAAGAAAGTCTGATTTAGCAATAAAAACCCCCCTCACCCCGTTGCCTTTATTCCACCAAATGCCATCTAATCGTGACTGCGCCCATTATCCGGAATCATTTTCGCTTAGTTAAAAAAGATAACACACAGGGAAGGGAGGGGGGGAATCAAGAACATTTTTCTGGTTTTGTTCAGTCCTCATTCACTCTCCATTCAATGGTTTGCGTTTCACAGATGCAATTATTATGCTGGGAGGTCAAGTATTACCGAGCGTCTTGTATTACGGTGTGCATGCTAAGTAATTCACTCTGCAAATTGACCCTTCTGTGTGCTGCATAATGCTGTAAAATCCCAGCTAAAACGCAGGACAATTAGCAATACTTTCACTCTGCGCCAACAATGGCAGCAGCCGTGCAAGGTGATTGCAGCTACAGTGGCGCTTTTCTTAATCAAATGGTCCCATCCTTGCTTCGCCTGAATACTGCGCAGCATTTATAAACAGCAGCCATTACTATATTTCCAAAGCTTAATTATGAAGGAATTCAGTGGGAGAACTATGAAGTGCCAATTAGGATGATATTCTGTAATATAAAAAAGAGCTATTGCATCAATTTCTAGGCTGTTGGTTAGGAGGGTACAAAGCCTGGTTTGCTGTTTTGCACGTTTATGTATCACATTTGCTGCCATATTGTTGCCCCTTTATCATATAATATTTGCGGCTAATTCCTCCATAACTCCAGTTTCCGGGGGTTAGCCGCCAATATTAAATGTCTCCAGAATGTACCTCCGTTCCCTGCTGTGATCCCTCCTGCCCCTCTCGCAGACGCATCCCCCATAGGTTACTATGGGGAATGCGAAACTGCCTGATAATAAATAGGCCCCTATAGAACAAAATGGATATGGAGCGACAATTGGTGTGTGTGGAAAGATCTTTAAATGAGCGGCTGGTTTGGATCCAAATAGGGCACAGTGAGTTGTTCAGTAGGTGTCCAGAGTCCCTGCCACGTTTCGCTGTAGCCAGGTACAGCTTTATCAATCCATAGCATTGATAAAGCTGTACCTGGCTACAGTGAAACGCGTCAGTCAGGGACTCTGGGCACCTACTCAGCCCCTCACTGTACCCTATTTGGATCCGGACCAGTCCCTCATTTAAAGATCTTTCCACGCACCAATTGTTGCTCCATATCCATTTCATCCTGTGCAACACCACCAATATGGAGGATACTGCTGTTGTGCATTTTAAACTGGAATAATTCCCCAAGTGGATGAACTGTGGTAACTATATCTACCCGCCTATAGAGAGACTGTTATACCAGATGTGTGGACTATATTTTTAGTGGCATACATAGGAACGGATCTTACTAATGCATTTAATATCAGAGGTGTTTCATGCTGGTCAGTTGATTTTAAGTGATTTTTACTATTTAATAATTTCTTTTAATATCTTATTTGGTGGTATAGTGCTACTTTTTTGGTACTTGTGTATTTGCACGGCGCCCACTAAGCTATTTGTTTAGTGGGCTATTCTGCGCAGTGAAATCGCATCGCAACGCATCCCAACGCATTTCCGTGCCATGCGATGCGATCTCACTAGTTAATTTATTCACTGCACCCTGGCTACGGATCGGATGCGATCGCATCGCACGTAAAATCACATGCGATTTAGCACAACACCCCCACTATCCACATCACCCTGAAGCGTGGCGAGCGCAGCGGTTACGCGTCCTCCCGACCCCTTCCGTCGGCGTGGAGTTGATTTTATAAAGTGTGGCGAGTGTAGATTTTGGCAGATCCTGGAAGGTACAGTCATGTTTTTATGTAATTTTATTTTATTAAGAAATGTGACTCATTCATTTAAACAAAGTTATCTTTGTGTGAAAGACAATTCATTACATTATTATATTGTGTACAAATAGGGTAATACTGCTATTATTACTAACACACACAAGTAGGTGTTCAGAACCGGATGTAATGCCGTGGTTAACGCATTTCCCTGCCTATGGTTGCTTTCAGCGGCTTCCTCAGAACCAGTGGATTTATTTATTAACAATAAGATATTTATCTTATGTTGCACAGCAAGTTCATTTGCACTTTACAATTGGAAACAGTCAGGGGTCTATAGAAGGGGTTGGGTATGTTGAGGGCTGGGATCCCTCTTCATAGGGTCTGATTCTGCATTGGACACAGTTGCAGTCATTCTTGTGTCTTTTTCTGCTGTTGTGTGTGCGACTTTATGCTAATTCCACTACAATGTCCATCCCTGGTGCCATGGGCAGATTGGGAATTGAAAGTGTCCATGGAAAAAATTCAAAAAAGTAGTAGGGCTATTTCACACACTCTGGCTCCTGTCGGGCTGCGAAAACCCGTATGGCCAGGAAGCCGTGCAGCACACAGCAGTTTAGAAAGGTGGGGATGGCCACAGCCCGGCAGCCATCCCTTTCAGTGGTGGGATACGGCTGCTACCGGACGGCCGGGCCGTGGCCGTCCCGTGGCCGTCCCGTGTGAATGGACACAAAAGTGTCCATTAACAACTACTGTGCTTTTGGCCCTGCGGGATTTCACCGCCCGGCTGGAGCCAGAGCGTGTGAAATAGCCCTTACACACCCACACCACCAGTCTATCAACCTCTACCCTCTCGCAGCCACACAGGTGCACCAGCCCACCGGGAATCTTCCCTGTGGCTTTTATTACCAATCCACCACTGGAACAAGTGATAAAAAAAAAAACAGTTTTTGTGAAGTTACAAACAGTCGAAATAGTAGAAAGGCCCTGCTCGCTAGCTTACAATCTAAAGGGAAATAGGGACCGATACACAAGGATATGTGTTATCTATTGCATAGTGGTCCACCAGATTGCAATGGTTCTTGGTAGGCTGCATGATCCAGTGACCAAGCAATGGAAGCCAGGGGCAGTCGTATAAGTTTGTCACAGTTGCTCGGAGACAAGAAAAATATTGGTGCCCCCCCCCTGCCGCCAGACAAACACCCCCTCTTATAAATATATGTATGCATGTGTGTATGTATGTATGTATATATGTATTATGATGAGTAGAGACAGGATTATATGGTGCATATTTTAGGCCCCACCCCCTTTCCACCCGTGAGTCACAGCACTGCTTTGCCCTGCTGCTGCTGGCCAGGTAGTGGTAGAGTATGCAGGCTGGGGCAATATGTGCGCAGAGTGGAGAACCTTGGATGTACGCTATGTCTGACACTGCTCTAAGCTGCCAATCCATGTTGATAAAAGTCAGTCGGGCGGATGCCATTACGAAGCTCCTGAACCTTTGCCTGCCCCTGGCCTGGGACTTTACACCAAGAGACAGACTTCTGCAGCAGAGGAGGCGGGCAGAAGGGTTGTGACATCATGCAGCGCGGAGGAAATGCTGTGTCACAGTGAGTATGTGGCGCAGGGAGGAAGCCTTCACCTCACACGCTATGCTGACATTTGATCCATCAGCGCTGGAGATGAGGGTCCGTGTAGTTGATGCAAGAAGAGCTTTGGACGCTGCAGTATGATGTAGCAGCCAGGAAGAAAAAAAATCCTGTGTACAGCACTAGACATTTGCAGATGCTGTGGGCTTATTTGTATGCTGAAATAAATAAATAAATAAGTTAAAAAATACTTTTTTTATTATTTAATGTAGCATATTTTAACACTTTTCATGCATATTTTAAGTATTTTTCATGCATATTTGCATGCATATTTCAAGCTTTTTATGTTGCATATAATCCTGAAATGATGAGTGTATGATGAGTGTCCTGGATGGGCGTCAGCCACAGAAGCGATATCAACTTCTCTCAATTAATTTGTTGGGGAAGCAGGAGCCCGGCAACAGCTGAATCCATTTCCTCCCAGACTTAAGGCCCCCTTACACTTGTTCAACTTATTGATCAACAAATTGAACCTGATTGACTCGAGATTTATGTGCAGGAGGAGCAATCTCTTACAATCTCTTGGTTATACCCAATGGCACGGGATTGTGGATTGTGTCCTACACATCAGGCACATAAGATTTTGTCAGGCAGGCACATCAGATTTTGTCAGATAAATTGACTCAATCCACCTGAATTGGATCAAATCTCACAAAATCTCACAAGTGTAAGGGGCCCTTTACACCTCTGGCCAGGGGTCAGGAAGATGAAAAGGTAAGAAAGAAAAAATAAGTGAGGATATGTGTAGAGTGTACAGTGGGATGTAAATGGATAGGAAAGGTTTATGAAGGTTAAGTGGGTGGGTTAGGGTTACCACCACCCGTCTGGGATTACTCCGGACAGTCCAGAAATTAAGACCGGAGTCTGGAGGAGCGGCGCTCACAAGCTATGCAATGTCCGGGAGTAGACTCTTATTGGGCGTGAGAGAACATTCCCCAGAGAAGAAAGTGCTGCAATCCTGAATAGGAGCCAATAAGTCATTTGGATGAGACGGTTACCATTCAACGTAATGATGCAGTGAGAATATATAGCTAATGTACTGTAGGGACTTGGAGAAAGTCGGAGTCCCTTGACATGGGCAGCAAACTTGAATGTTCTGATCAATATATGACAAAACCCTCTATTTTGTTTGCTACATACACACAGATTGCAATATCAAACGTCTTCCTGTTTTGTATGCATATATGGCATTTATATTGCCATGCAGCAGGTACCATGTAGAATATGGCAGGGTTGCCGACCCTTCCGGAATTTCCGGGAGTCTCCCGAAAATCGGGGCCCCCTCCCGGCCCCCTGGAAGGGTGGGCAACCCTCCCGGATTCAGGGGGGACCCCCATTGACCCCCGGATCGCGGCATTAAAATGCCGCAATCCTCGGGTCTCAGAGGAAGGGGCGGAGCTAAAATGACTCAATCGCGTCATTTTAGCTCCGCCCCCTCCACTGAGATCCCTGAATTTGCTGGTTTAACAGCATGGGCGGGGCTTAGTGATGTCACGCTTAATCCCCGCCCCCTGAGCGGCTACTGAATCTCTCCTCTCCGGGCTTCTCCCGGAGAGGAGAATAAGAAAGTCGGCAACCCTGGAATATGGGTATAATTGAGCAAGGACATATTTCTTTTCCATTAGTTCATTCCTCGCTTACAAAGAAAAGCTATAAGATACATCATATTACTTTGTTATTTAACTGTAGAAACATATCTTGTATACAATCATTTCTATGAACATTTGTAATCACCATTCAATTTCTGAATGTGCACTTACAACCTTTTAAGAAATACAAATAAACTATACTCTTTTTATATACAACAACGAGTCTGATTAGAATGGCCCAGATTCTGCACTTTGTGCATTATATTTATATTTATTGCCTGAACTTAGGCAGCACAGAACTCCCTCCCACACAAACAGATAGCAGCCCTAACAAAGATCAGACCAGGCATCAAAACTACTCTGTATAAATCTTTGTTAGTTAATTATATACAAAACACAGAGCAGATAAAAAAAAAAAATGTTGTTGTAAATGTATGTACTGGATCAATACAGGTATTATAAAGGGCAGAGTGAATGCATAAGGAACAGAAGATGAGGATGCATCAATAGAGGTGCAGAGAGAATAAATAGGGGGTGGAAAAATCCCAAATCAGGCAGCAGGTGAATTGTGCTGCTATCGTCTACTTGTCCTTGCAGCGGTGTCTATCTATTGATAGTGTCTTGCTGTTTGGATACAAAAAAAACTATATATTTAATGACATTTATTATTATTATTAATAATAATAATAATAATAATAATAATAATAATAATAATAATAACAACAATAAAACAGCAAATCTCAAGATAAAGGAATATGTGCATTGGTGTATATGATCCGTTAGGTGGATCAATAACCTGCACTGAACCGAGGCAGTAGTCCCAAGTGTTGGAGTCCAGAGGTGATATTAATCCTGGGTCCTGAGTCCTGATATTGTAGATGGTGGATTACCATAGCCAGGAACCTCAGCTGGGATGCGATATAATTTATCTAGGTAAAGCAAGACTTCCAAAATTAATGGGACGTGGTGGTCAGAAGCAGGTATGTTGAATCCAAATCCAGAGGTGCAGGTCAGGGTTAAGGGCCCCATACATCAGCAATTAATTGTGACAATTTTCAGATATGGAGATGATTGCCACAATTAATTTTAGATGTGTGGGCTCCCCCTTTTGGCAATCCCAATCAAAATCGCCAATCGATTGCTTAATCAGGTTTTTAAACATGTTTAATAATCTGCTATTATCTGCAGAACTTTTTTTATATGTGTGGGCATTCCCAATTCGTCTTCTTCATCTATTTACATTATGAACAGCAATCGATTGGGCAATTTCCAGATATGAAGATGCAATCTTTAGATGGAAAAATCTGCCGATCAGTCAGATAGATTGTAAAATCCATTTATCTGGCCAAAAAATCCCTGGATCTGGAAATCCATAAATTGAGATTGCTGATGTATGGGGCCCATTACACCGACGCGTTTTGCTGAGAAACTAGTGGCTTTATCAAGCACTCCAAAACCAACCGTGTGTAGTTTTCCTTCCTTCTTGCTGTTTGGATCACTGCTAAAAAATTTGGGCCCTGTTTTGAAAAGCAACAGTTAATATTCACCTCCTGAAATAACAAACAACAATACTCTTGGCCAGCATCCTCCAATCAGAGTCAAGATTAAACCAAGCAAGAAGTCGGTGGAGAATTCCTGTGCATACATAAGTGAAATTAGGTGAAATATGCTAAAGAATATATTTTTAAATATGCAAATTTATTAAGCTAATATTATTAATATGAAAATGAATGTGAAATTATATGAATTCATATATCAATTGAACACATATAGACATTATATAGTCAAATAATCTAGAACATAAGAGTTTAAATCAAAACTACCTATATCGGTACTTGTTTCCTAGCACGGCGTTAAGGCATGCGATGGACGCGATGGACCCCATTTTCTGTCTTTAACTGGCTCAGTTGCCGGTAAAAGTTAAAATCGCGTTGATCGCGTCCATCGCTGCCCCTAATAAGGGGCCGCGATGCGACCAACGCGTTCAACGCGATTTCCCCATAGGGAACAATGTTAAAGTGAAAATCAGGTTGATCGCGTCCGTCGCGGGCCATTATAATGGCCCGCGATGCGATCAACCCGATTTCACATAGGTGACAATGTGAAATGGGAAAGAGGGGGGGACTGGACTGCACACCATATTTTTAAACATAATGAGAGGTGCTACCAAGTTAAGGCTTCTAGTACCATAAAGGAAAAAAGAACAATACTGATGCACACTCTTGGTGCTAAGAACACTGATAGTAAAAATAATTTTGATAACTCTTACAATTAACATGGAGTATAATTGAAGTTCTTAGCACACATTTGCGCAAATATGTGGGCCCATCCACCGCGTCCAGGTGAACTTCATTAGATGGGTCCCTAACATTTCTAATACTAACACATTATATAAATTTATCTAGGTCTTACCTTATATAATGTGTTAGTATTAGAAATGTTAGGGACCCATCTAATGAAGTTCACCTGGACGCGGTGGATGGGCCCCCATATTTGCGCAAATGTGTGCTAAGAACTTCAATTATACTCCATGTTAATTGTAAGAGTTATCAAAATTATTTTTACTATCAGTGTTCTTAGCACCTAGAGTGTGCATCAGTATTGTTCTTTTTTCCTGTATGATACTAGAAGCCTTAACTTGTTAGCACCTCTCATTATGTTTAAAAATATGGTGTGCAGTCCAGTCCCCCCCTCTTTCCCAAATATTTGTGTATATATTGTACACTGAAGGTAAGGCTCCTTCATTCTGGCACTGGCACCCCTCCCATCTACCCTCAGGTGTTTTAATTAGCACAGGTTCCTACATTGCTGACTGCATGTTAATATGGGCTCTATTTGAAGGTAAGACCTAGATAAATTTATATAATGTGTTAGTATTAGAAATGTTAGGGACCCATCTAATGAAGTTCACCTGGACGCGGTGGATGGGCCCACATATTTGCGCAAATGTGTGCTAAGAACTTCAATTATACTCCATGTTAATTGTAAGAGTTATCAAAATTATTTTTACTATCAGTGTTCTTAGCACCTAGAGTGTGCATCAGTATTGTTCTTTTTTCCTGTATGGTACTAGAAGCCTTAACTTGGTAGCACCTCTCATTATGTTTAAAAATATGGTGTGCAGTCCAGTCCCCCCCTCTTTCCCAAATATTTGTATATATATTGTACACTGAAGGTAAGGCTCCTTCATTCTGGCACTGGCACCCCTCCCATCTACCCTCAGGTGTTTTAATTAGCACAGGTTCCTACATTGCTGACTGCATGTTAATATGGGCTCTATTTGAAGGTAAGACCTAGATAAATTTATATAATGTGTTAGTATTAGAAATGTTAGGGACCCATCTAATGAAGTTCACCTGGACGCGGTGGATGGGCCCACATATTTGCACAAATGTGTGCTAAAAACTTCAATTATACTCCATGTTAATTGTAAGAGTTATCAAAATTAATTTTACTATCAGTGTTCTTAGCACCTAGAGTGGGCATCAGTATTGTTCTTTTTTCCTGTATGGTACTAGAAGCCTTAACTTGGTAGCACCTCTCATTATGTTTAAAAATATGGTGTGCAGTCCAGTCCCCCCCCTCTTTCCCAAATATTTGTGTATATATTGTACACTGAAGGTAAGGCTCCTTTATTCTGGCACCCCTCCCATCTACCCTCAGGTGTTTTAATTAGCACAGGTTCCTATATTGCTGACTGCATGTTAATATGGGCTCTATTTGAAGGTAAGACCTAGATAAATTTATATAATGTGTTAGTATTAGAAATGTTAGGGACCCATCTAATGAAGTTCACCTGGACGCGGTGGATGGGCCCACATATTTGCGCAAATGTGTGCTAAGAACTTCAATTATACTCCATGTTAATTGTAAGAGTTATCAAAATTATTTTTACTATCAGTGTTCTTAGCACCAAGAGTGTGCATCAGTATTGTTCTTTTTTTCCTGTATGGTACTAGAAGCCTTAACTTGTTAGCACCTCTCATTATGTTTAAAAATATGGTGTGCAGTCCAGTCCCCCCCCTCTTTCCCAAATATTTGTATATATATTGTACACTGAAGGTAAGGCTCCTTCATTCTGGCACTGGCACCCCTCCCATCTACCCTCAGGTGTTTTAATTAGCACAGGTTCCTACATTGCTGACTGCATGTTAATATGGGCTCTATTTGAAGGTAAGACCTAGATAAATTTATATAATGTGTTAGTATTAGAAATGTTAGGGACCCATCTAATGAAGTTCACCTGGACGCGGTGGATGGGCCCACATATTTGCGCAAATGTGTGCTAAGAACTTCAATTATACTCCATGTTAATTGTAAGAGTTATCAAAATTATTTTTACTATCAGTGTTCTTAGCACCTAGAGTGTGCATCAGTATTGTTCTTTTTTCCTGTATGATACTAGAAGCCTTAACTTGTTAGCACCTCTCATTATGTTTAAAAATATGGTGTGCAGTCCAATCCCCCCCTCTTTCCCAAATATTTGTGTATATATTGTACACTGAAGGTAAGGCTCCTTCATTCTGGCACTGGCACCCCTCCCATCTACCCTCAGGTGTTTTAATTAGCACAGGTTCCTACATTGCTGACTGCATGTTAATATGGGCTCTATTTGAAGGTAAGACCTAGATAAATTTATATAATGTGTTAGTATTAGAAATGTTAGGGACCCATCTAATGAAGTTCACCTGGACGCGGTGGATGGGCCCACATATTTGCGCAAATGTGTGCTAAGAACTTCAATTATACTCCATGTTAATTGTAAGAGTTATCAAAATTATTTTTACTATCAGTGTTCTTAGCACCTAGAGTGTGCATCAGTATTGTTCTTTTTTCCTGTATGGTACTAGAAGCCTTAACTTGGTAGCACCTCTCATTATGTTTAAAAATATGGTGTGCAGTCCAGTCCCCCCCTCTTTCCCAAATATTTGTATATATATTGTACACTGAAGGTAAGGCTCCTTCATTCTGGCACTGGCACCCCTCCCATCTACCCTCAGGTGTTTTAATTAGCACAGGTTCCTACATTGCTGACTGCATGTTAATATGGGCTCTATTTGAAGGTAAGACCTAGATAAATTTATATAATGTGTTAGTATTAGAAATGTTAGGGACCCATCTAATGAAGTTCACCTGGACGCGGTGGATGGGCCCACATATTTGCACAAATGTGTGCTAAGAACTTCAATTATACTCCATGTTAATTGTAAGAGTTATCAAAATTAATTTTACTATCAGTGTTCTTAGCACCTAGAGTGTGCATCAGTATTGTTCTTTTTTCCTGTATGGTACTAGAAGCCTTAACTTGGTAGCACCTCTCATTATGTTTAAAAATATGGTGTGCAGTCCAGTCCCCCCCCTCTTTCCCAAATATTTGTATATATATTGTACACTGAAGGTAAGGCTCCTTCATTCTGGCACTGGCACCCCTCCCATCTACCCTCAGGTGTTTTAATTAGCACAGGTTCCTACATTGCTGACTGCATGTTAATATGGGCTCTATTTGAAGGTAAGACCTAGATAAATTTATATAATGTGTTAGTATTAGAAATGTTAGGGACCCATCTAATGAAGTTCACCTGGACGCGGTGGATGGGCCCACATATTTGCGCAAATGTGTGCTAAGAACTTCAATTATACTCCATGTTAATTGTAAGAGTTATCAAAATTATTTTTACTATCAGTGTTCTTAGCACCTAGAGTGTGCATCAGTATTGTTCTTTTTTCCTGTATGATACTAGAAGCCTTAACTTGTTAGCACCTCTCATTATGTTTAAAAATATGGTGTGCAGTCCAGTCCCCCCCTCTTTCCCAAATATTTGTGTATATATTGTACACTGAAGGTAAGGCTCCTTCATTCTGGCACTGGCACCCCTCCCATCTACCCTCAGGTGTTTTAATTAGCACAGGTTCCTACATTGCTGACTGCATGTTAATATGGGCTCTATTTGAAGGTAAGACCTAGATACATTTATATAATGTGTTAGTATTAGAAATGTTAGGGACCCATCTAATGAAGTTCACCTGGACGCGGTGGATGGGCCCACATATTTGCGCAAATGTGTGCTAAGAACTTCAATTATACTCCATGTTAATTGTAAGAGTTATCAAAATTATTTTTACTATCAGTGTTCTTAGCACCTAGAGTGTGCATCAGTATTGTTCTTTTTTCCTGTATGGTACTAGAAGCCTTAACTTGGTAGCACCTCTCATTATGTTTAAAAATATGGTGTGCAGTCCAGTCCCCCCCTCTTTCCCAAATATTTGTATATATATTGTACACTGAAGGTAAGGCTCCTTCATTCTGGCACTGGCACCCCTCCCATCTACCCTCAGGTGTTTTAATTAGCACAGGTTCCTACATTGCTGACTGCATGTTAATATGGGCTCTATTTGAAGGTAAGACCTAGATAAATTTATATAATGTGTTAGTATTAGAAATGTTAGGGACCCATCTA
The DNA here is from genome assembly GCF_055691185.1 of Crinia signifera. NCBI lineage: Eukaryota > Metazoa > Chordata > Amphibia > Anura > Myobatrachidae > Crinia > Crinia signifera. The sequence goes on along the minus strand of NC_139228.1, from coordinate 18,277,523 downwards.
ATGAAGTTCACCTGGACGCGGTGGATGGGCCCACATATTTGCACAAATGTGTGCTAAGAACTTCAATTATACTCCATGTTAATTGTAAGAGTTATCAAAATTAATTTTACTATCAGTGTTCTTAGCACCTAGAGTGTGCATCAGTATTGTTCTTTTTTCCTGTATGGTACTAGAAGCCTTAACTTGGTAGCACCTCTCATTATGTTTAAAAATATGGTGTGCAGTCCAGTCCCCCCCCTCTTTCCCAAATATTTGTGTATATATTGTACACTGAAGGTAAGGCTCCTTTATTCTGGCACCCCTCCCATCTACCCTCAGGTGTTTTAATTAGCACAGGTTCCTATATTGCTGACTGCATGTTAATATGGGCTCTATTTGAAGGTAAGACCTAGATAAATTTATATAATGTGTTAGTATTAGAAATGTTAGGGACCCATCTAATGAAGTTCACCTGGACGCGGTGGATGGGCCCACATATTTGCACAAATGTGTGCTAAGAACTTCAATTATACTCCATGTTAATTGTAAGAGTTATCAAAATTAATTTTACTATCAGTGTTCTTAGCACCTAGAGTGTGCATCAGTATTGTTCTTTTTTCCTGTATGGTACTAGAAGCCTTAACTTGGTAGCACCTCTCATTATGTTTAAAAATATGGTGTGCAGTCCAGTCCCCCCCCTCTTTCCCAAATATTTGTATATATATTGTACACTGAAGGTAAGGCTCCTTCATTCTGGCACTGGCACCCCTCCCATCTACCCTCAGGTGTTTTAATTAGCACAGGTTCCTACATTGCTGACTGCATGTTAATATGGGCTCTATTTGAAGGTAAGACCTAGATAAATTTATATAATGTGTTAGTATTAGAAATGTTAGGGACCCATCTAATGAAGTTCACCTGGACGCGGTGGATGGGCCCACATATTTGCGCAAATGTGTGCTAAGAACTTCAATTATACTCCATGTTAATTGTAAGAGTTATCAAAATTATTTTTACTATCAGTGTTCTTAGCACCTAGAGTGTGCATCAGTATTGTTCTTTTTTCCTGTATGATACTAGAAGCCTTAACTTGTTAGCACCTCTCATTATGTTTAAAAATATGGTGTGCAGTCCAATCCCCCCCTCTTTCCCAAATATTTGTGTATATATTGTACACTGAAGGTAAGGCTCCTTCATTCTGGCACTGGCACCCCTCCCATCTACCCTCAGGTGTTTTAATTAGCACAGGTTCCTACATTGCTGACTGCATGTTAATATGGGCTCTATTTGAAGGTAAGACCTAGATAAATTTATATAATGTGTTAGTATTAGAAATGTTAGGGACCCATCTAATGAAGTTCACCTGGACGCGGTGGATGGGCCCACATATTTGCGCAAATGTGTGCTAAGAACTTCAATTATACTCCATGTTAATTGTAAGAGTTATCAAAATTATTTTTACTATCAGTGTTCTTAGCACCTAGAGTGTGCATCAGTATTGTTCTTTTTTCCTGTATGGTACTAGAAGCCTTAACTTGGTAGCACCTCTCATTATGTTTAAAAATATGGTGTGCAGTCCAGTCCCCCCCTCTTTCCCAAATATTTGTATATATATTGTACACTGAAGGTAAGGCTCCTTCATTCTGGCACTGGCACCCCTCCCATCTACCCTCAGGTGTTTTAATTAGCACAGGTTCCTACATTGCTGACTGCATGTTAATATGGGCTCTATTTGAAGGTAAGACCTAGATAAATTTATATAATGTGTTAGTATTAGAAATGTTAGGGACCCATCTAATGAAGTTCACCTGGACGCGGTGGATGGGCCCACATATTTGCACAAATGTGTGCTAAGAACTTCAATTATACTCCATGTTAATTGTAAGAGTTATCAAAATTAATTTTACTATCAGTGTTCTTAGCACCTAGAGTGTGCATCAGTATTGTTCTTTTTTCCTGTATGGTACTAGAAGCCTTAACTTGGTAGCACCTCTCATTATGTTTAAAAATATGGTGTGCAGTCCAGTCCCCCCCCTCTTTCCCAAATATTTGTATATATATTGTACACTGAAGGTAAGGCTCCTTCATTCTGGCACTGGCACCCCTCCCATCTACCCTCAGGTGTTTTAATTAGCACAGGTTCCTACATTGCTGACTGCATGTTAATATGGGCTCTATTTGAAGGTAAGACCTAGATAAATTTATATAATGTGTTAGTATTAGAAATGTTAGGGACCCATCTAATGAAGTTCACCTGGACGCGGTGGATGGGCCCACATATTTGCGCAAATGTGTGCTAAGAACTTCAATTATACTCCATGTTAATTGTAAGAGTTATCAAAATTATTTTTACTATCAGTGTTCTTAGCACCTAGAGTGTGCATCAGTATTGTTCTTTTTTCCTGTATGATACTAGAAGCCTTAACTTGTTAGCACCTCTCATTATGTTTAAAAATATGGTGTGCAGTCCAGTCCCCCCCTCTTTCCCAAATATTTGTGTATATATTGTACACTGAAGGTAAGGCTCCTTCATTCTGGCACTGGCACCCCTCCCATCTACCCTCAGGTGTTTTAATTAGCACAGGTTCCTACATTGCTGACTGCATGTTAATATGGGCTCTATTTGAAGGTAAGACCTAGATAAATTTATATAATGTGTTAGTATTAGAAATGTTAGGGACCCATCTAATGAAGTTCACCTGGACGCGGTGGATGGGCCCACATATTTGCGCAAATGTGTGCTAAGAACTTCAATTATACTCCATGTTAATTGTAAGAGTTATCAAAATTATTTTTACTATCAGTGTTCTTAGCACCTAGAGTGTGCATCAGTATTGTTCTTTTTTCCTGTATGGTACTAGAAGCCTTAACTTGGTAGCACCTCTCATTATGTTTAAAAATATGGTGTGCAGTCCAGTCCCCCCCTCTTTCCCAAATATTTGTATATATATTATACACTGAAGGTAAGGCTCCTTCATTCTGGCACTGGCACCCCTCCCATCTACCCTCAGGTGTTTTAATTAGCACAGGTTCCTACATTGCTGACTGCATGTTAATATGGGCTCTATTTGAAGGTAAGACCTAGATAAATTTATATAATGTGTTAGTATTAGAAATGTTAGGGACCCATCTAATGAAGTTCACCTGGACGCGGTGGATGGGCCCACATATTTGCACAAATGTGTGCTAAGAACTTCAATTATACTCCATGTTAATTGTAAGAGTTATCAAAATTAATTTTACTATCAGTGTTCTTAGCACCTAGAGTGTGCATCAGTATTGTTCTTTTTTCCTGTATGGTACTAGAAGCCTTAACTTGGTAGCACCTCTCATTATGTTTAAAAATATGGTGTGCAGTCCAGTCCCCCCCCTCTTTCCCAAATATTTGTGTATATATTGTACACTGAAGGTAAGGCTCCTTTATTCTGGCACCCCTCCCATCTACCCTCAGGTGTTTTAATTAGCACAGGTTCCTATATTGCTGACTGCATGTTAATATGGGCTCTATTTGAAGGTAAGACCTAGATAAATTTATATAATGTGTTAGTATTAGAAATGTTAGGGACCCATCTAATGAAGTTCACCTGGATGCGGTGGATGGGCCCACATATTTGCGCAAATGTGTGCTAAGAACTTCAATTATACTCCATGTTAATTGTAAGAGTTATCAAAATTATTTTTACTATCAGTGTTCTTAGCACCAAGAGTGTGCATCAGTATTGTTCTTTTTTTCCTGTATGGTACTAGAAGCCTTAACTTGGTAGCACCTCTCATTATGTTTAAAAATATGGTGTGCAGTCCAGTCCCCCCCCTCTTTCCCAAATATTTGTATATATATTGTACACTGAAGGTAAGGCTCCTTCATTCTGGCACTGGCACCCCTCCCATCTACCCTCAGGTGTTTTAATTAGCACAGGTTCCTACATTGCTGACTGCATGTTAATATGGGCTCTATTTGAAGGTAAGACCTAGATAAATTTATATAATGTGTTAGTATTAGAAATGTTAGGGACCCATCTATTGAAGTTCACCTGGACGCGGTGGATGGGCCCACATATTTGCGCAAATGTGTGCTAAGAACTTCAATTATACTCCATGTTAATTGTAAGAGTTATCAAAATTATTTTTACTATCAGTGTTCTTAGCACCTAGAGTGTGCATCAGTATTGTTCTTTTTTCCTGTATGGTACTAGAAGCCTTAACTTGGTAGCACCTCTCATTATGTTTAAAAATATGGTGTGCAGTCCAGTCCTCCCCTCTTTCCCAAATATTTGTATATATATTGTACACTGAAGGTAAGGCTCCTTCATTCTGGCACTGGCACCCCTCCCATCTACCCTCAGGTGTTTTAATTAGCACATGTTCCTACATTGCTGACTGCATGTTAATATGGGCTCTATTTGAAGGTAAGACCTAGATACATTTTTATAATGTGTTAGTATTAGAAATGTTAGGGACCCATCTAATGAAGTTCACCTGGACGCAGTGGATGGGCCCACATATTTACGCAAATGTGTGCTAAGAACTTTAATTATACTCCATGTTAATTGTAAGAGTTATCAAAATTATTTTTACTATCAGTGTTCTTAGCACCTAGAGTGTGCATCAGTATTGTTCTGTTGACAATGTGAAATGTGCCAATATGTGAAAAAAGCATGTTTAATGTCCCCCCCAATTTTAAACGCCACCCCGCTATTGACGCCAACCCGAAGCGTGGCGAGCGCAGCGAGCCCGCGAGGGGCGGCGGTAACCAGCAGATGACAGGCATTGTGGACGGCTTTGCATAGCGCTGCGCTAAGCAAAGCCGTTTGCACCCCCACTGACAACGCCGGGCATGGGGAAAGCGTCTCAGTGTGTATGCAGTGCACCTGTGCACCCGCTGGGTGACCTGAGACATTTTTCAGGGCCAGATGCACTAAGCTTCAAAAAGTGATAAAATGGAGAGTGATAAACAACCTGCCAATGAGCTCCTAACTGTTATTTTTCAAACCCAGCCTGTAACATGGCAGGTAGGAGCTGATTGGCTGGTTGTTTATAACTCTCAACCTGACCTGAGAAATGTGTCAGTAAGTAATGAGTACACTTTTGCACCTGCTAGGTGACCTGAGAAATGTGTCAGTAAGTAATGAGTACACCTGTGCACCTGCTAGGTGACCTGAGAAATGTGTCAGTAAGTAATGAGTACACCTGTTCATCTCCTCTAGCCTCCAAACTTTCAAGCATTCCCTGAAAACTCACCTCTTCAGGCCAGCTTTCTAATTGCATCCCATCAGGACTGTCTTGTAATCTGGTGTGACTGCCATGCTATGGAATCCTATCCTTATGTATCCCTCCTATTATCCCTATAGTTCCTTGATGGCTAACCTTGACACTCCAGCTGTTGTTGAACTACACATCCCAGCATGCTCTGCTTCAGTTTTGCTATTTGGCCATGCTGGGTCCTGCAGATAATGTCACAGTGCATAACCTGGCTCAATGTCAATGTGGAGGAGCTGGCATTTTGGTTTAACCCTTCCGGAGGTGACACCAGGATGCAGTCTTGTCCTCCTATAATGACACCTGTGGGTATGGATGACATTTTCAAAATGTATATATTAACTTTTCAGGATACATTAACTCTGTAGACTGGAATTTGTTCTCCTAGAGGGTGACGTAAAATATAATAAACAATAAAGACATGAATGCCTCTATAGGGGATTGCAACTGCCATCTAGTATCCAGCAAAAAAGGGGTGTGGTATAACACACAAAAGTCGGGATTCCGACAGTCATTACTCACAGCGGGGGGAGCGCAATGAAGCCACCTATTTTATTCTCGCTGTGCTCACCACCTATTTTATTCTCCCTCTATGGGGAGCAGTCGGGATTCCGATGTCGGAGTAATGACTGTCGGAATCCCGACTGTTGGGGAGCCATCCGGCACCCCAAAGAAGACCATGTCATAGGACTTGAGGATACAATCTTCCATTACTTATTGTTAAGGTATAGATACAACATAAAGGATTCGATTATGTGCACTAACAAATTGACTAAGGTGGGCGCTCTATTGAAGATTGGATATTGCTCCCCCCTACCACCACCCCCCACAAAGAAAAACCCCTCAAAAAACATGTTGCAATCTTGTAGCTCATTGGCTATGGCTACCCCTGCTCTGATAAAGGAGTTGTCTATTTCTGAAATGTCTGATAGATGTTAATGTCTCATGATTGCCCCCTAAGGGCTGATATCTGTTACAACATCTGATTTATTTTGGGCTTAATATTTTGGCAAACCGGGGCCATATATATTGCATAGTGCATGGAGTTCCTCTGTAGACTTTGGATCTAATACATAAGCCTCGTACACACGGGAAGACCCGGCTCTTTTGCTGAGCGACGTGCTTAAGCATGATCGCTCAGCACACATCCCAGTACACCCGCGATGCACACCGCATTGCTGGCATGGCAAAAAAACCCGCAAATTCGATAAAATCACGTAAATTTGCGGCAATTTCGCAAATACATGGTTACACATGGTACATACGTGGTTTTCGCCAATGCTGGATTTTTCATCCAGTCAAAGAAATCAAAGAGATCAGCACTGGGATTGAATAGGGCCAATCGAATTCACCCCAAAAATGGGTTAAAACTGCAGATTTTTTTCGCCTGGCAAAAATGTATTCCGGGATTGAATAAGGCCCAAAATGTGTAAAATCCCTTTTAGTTAAATTTATACTATAGGAATAAACTACAACAATAGCGGCCAATTCATTCAGCTTAGAGAGGGGGAGAGGGTAAGACTGGAAATACTGAATCCAACTGCCTGCCACAAAATATCAGGATCAGATGAAGAATAAGGCTACTATCACAGTTTTGAAAGTTTGCTCCTTTTTACTGGTCGCCAAATGCACACTTTCCTCATTTCCCATCATTTTAGGAGCTCTTCCAGACTCTGGGAGAGTAGACCAGATTCCCTGGATTCAAACCACTTCCAAATTGCGGCATTGTACATAAAGGATGGAGCAGCAATGGCATTCACTTTGCCCTGCCCCCTGAATTCCTCCACTCTCTTCCTTCATGTGGGCCTTTCTATTTAGGATCCCTTGGAGGAGGTCAGGGAACAGTCAGAAAGTATGGGCAATGGAACTTGTAACCAGTGGAGGCTCCAGAGGGGGAGGGGGGGGGTTGCTGCAGCACAGTTTTAATTCAAATAGGGGAGCCATGCCCACTGCCAGTAAATCGGTTTAAAATGGCAGTTGGTGTTTCGGTACTTGTGTATTATCACAGCGCCCCCGATTTCCATTGCAGGGCATTGTACAACCACAAAATCGCGTCGCATCGCATGCCATGCCATATGATCGCATGCGATGCGATGAGACGCAATTATACCCGATTCTTAATTGTACAGGCACCCAGATGCCTGATTCCTATGTTAAATGCCCCCCCAGACCCGATTTTACATTGTACACACACCCTGATGGGTAATGACTATGTTCAAATGCCCCCCCCCCCCCATTGTTAACTGCACCCCACTATCAACGCCAACCTAAAGCGTGGCGAGCGCAGCTAGCCCGCGCGGGCTGGCGGTACGCGTCCTCCGACCTTTTCATACCCCCACTCAGGGCCGTTTCTAGACAATTTAGCTCCCAGGGCAAAGACATAAAAATGCGCTCCCCCCCCCTGCCCCCTCCCGGCCCAAATGTATAGAAGAAACTGCGCGTGCCGCAGGCGCACGTGGCGAAATAGGGGGCGTGGTTTATTTTAAAAGGGGGTGTGGCTTACTATAAGGGCGTGGTCTTGCAGGAAAACAATTACCTTACATCTTACTTTCGCAACCTGTCCAGACATTGGTTACCGCAGTAATTGTCACTGTCCTCCCACACTTAAGTTGGCGGGCTGAAGGCCACACAGTGACATAAAAATATAAAGGCCCACACAGTGACCTAGTACGCCTCACAGATCAAGGCCAAACAATGACAGACTACTTAAATCATTATACACTATTTATCCGTGATGACAATTACACATTACGCCGCACGCACACTGTGATGACAGACACATTATGCCGCTAACTGTGATGACAATTACATATTACGCCGCACACCATGATGACAATTACACATTATGTTGCACACCGTGATGACAATTACACATTAAGTCCCACACAATGATGCCCATTAGACCCCACACTGTGATGGCAATTACACATTATGTCCCACACAATGATGCCCAATGGGGTCTCCACACTGTGATGGCAATTACACAATACTCCCCACACCGTAATGCCTATTACACATTATGCCCCACGCGCCGCTGCCGTACAACTGATGCCGTTTACTAATATGCCCCCACAGTGCCATACATATATGCCCCCACAGTGGCAGATATGCCCCCACAGTGCCACACATATGCCCCACAGTGCCACACATATGCCCCCACAGTGCCACATATATGCCCCCACAGTGCCAAACATATGGCCTCCACAGTGCCAAACATATGCCCCCACAGTGCCACAGATATGCCCCCACAGTGCCACAGATATGCCCCCACAGTGCCAAACATATGGCCCCCACAGTGCCAAACATATGCCCCCACAGTGCCAGATATGCCCCCACAGTGCCACAGATATGTCCCACAGTGCCACAGATATGCCTCCACAGAGCCAAACATATGCCCCCACAGTGCCAAACATATGCCCCCACAGTGCCACAGATATGCCCCCACAGTGCCAAACATATGGCCCCCACAGTGCCAAACATATGCCCCCACAGTGCCAGATATGCCCCAACAGTGCCACAGATATGCCCCCACAGTGCCACAGATATGCCCCCACAGTGCCAAACATATGCCCCCACAGTGCCACATATATGCCCCCACAGTGCCACATATATGCCCCCACAGTGCCAAACATATGCCCCCACAGTGCGCGTAATACTTGTGAAGTAATGCGCGTCCCCTCGCGGGGCTCGGTGCGCTCGCCACGCTTCGGGCTCGCCACACTATATAGTATCAACTCCCCGCCGACGTGGATAGTGGGGGTATGAAAAGGTCGGAGGACGCGTACCGCCGCCCCTCGCGGACTCGCTGCGCTCGCCGGCGTTGATAGTGGAGTGGTGTTAACAAAGGGGGGGGGGGGGGGGGGGCATTTAACATTGTCATTACCCATCAGGGTGGGGATACAATTAAAAATCGGGTCTGGGTGGGCATTTAACATTGAAATCGCGTCGCATCGCATTCCATTATAATGGCATGCGATGTGACGAGATATTAAAATTGTACACTCATCTCGGGAAAAGCCTCAAATCGGGTCCATCGCATGCCATCGCATACCTTAATTAGTGGTATGCGACGCGACGGGCGCCGTGATAATACACAAGTACCGGTGTTTCTCCCCTATTTGTTTTTTGATCTGCACCACTGTCGCACCTCTGCAGCCACCACTGTTGTAACCATCATTTAATTCAGAGACCAGAAGAAATCAAGATTTTGAGCACATTATTAAAAGGCAAAATCCAGCATTTTCATCATTATAAACTATATAGGCTTACATACTATTCCCTATAAAGCGGGACACACATGTGGCTGGTTTGCATTTCACCTGATTTTAATCAGTCACAGCAGCTGTGTAATCCATGAGAGTCCCCGGGGCAGGATTAAGGGAGGGGCAACATGGGTGGCCATCTCTTGGCCCCCACACATTAGGGCCCCCAACATACTACTGTTTTAATGTCCTCTGGCAGCTCAGCTGTTTGCACGGAATAGCCGGCATGGGTGGCTCAGAGTCAATGTCTCATGGGATTTTACTACAGGTCACTTTTACTTATGGGGGCCCCACACAAGTTGTTACTCCTGGGCCCTCACCAGCCTTAAACCGGCCCTGAGCGTCCCAGTTTAAAGGGATATTATGGTAAGCATACAGGCCATACACTTGCGCAGTCCATCGATAATCACTCGGCCCGTGAATTCACAGTAGTGCAATCAGGTCTGAATTAGGCCCCACATTTTGAATATTATTAGGTAAATAGGTTTGCAATGTAGATAGTGTTACTTACATTTGTACAAAAGTATAATGAATACTTACTAAGGGCCTGAGGTATCAGGCTTCAAAAAGTGATAATGTGGAGCGTGATAAACAGCCAGCCAATAAGCTACTACCTATCATTTTTCAAACTCAGCCTGTAATAAGGCAGTCAGGAGCTGATTGGCTGGCTGTTTATCACTCTCCATTTTATCACTTTTTGACGCTTAATACATCTGGCCCTAAAACTAGTAAATATTTGTATATATAGTACTAATTATTTAAAAATAAACTAAAGACTCTATTATGAGTTTTTTGTGCTTATTATCCAGTTGCCACTGTTTTTCTGAGTGACGTTATATTCATTTGTTATTTAGTACTGGTCATTTATATAGTGCACACATATTCTGCAGCGTTTTACAGAGTATAGTTGAACAGTCACATCAGTCCCTGCCCCAGTGGAGCTTACAATCTATATTCCCTACCACATGTACACGCACACACAGACATTCTGGGTAAAAAAAAATTGCGAGCCAATTAGCCTACCAGTGTATTTTTGGATTGTGGGAGGAAACCGGAGCACCCTGAGGAAACCCACGCAAGCACGGGGAGAATATGCAAACTCCGCACAGTTAGGGTCATGGCCTCAGCGCTGTGAGGCAGTAACGCTAACCATTACACTGTCTGTGCTGCTGTTTGTTAGTTGTGCTTCCTACATGACTGATATATAACAGCTATATAATAGCACCACAAGGCTTCTAATTTAGCTTTCTAAAAGATCTGAAATGTTCTCTGTTGACCTCATTAAGAAGCAGAATGAAATATTTGTCAATATCATTTTTGAATCAATATTCATTGCTAATGCATGCTGCAATGAATATTTCACCATTAATGTTTTCCCCCTGCAAGTTCCAGCGGGCACAAAACAGCAGAATCTGTTTTAGCGATATAAATGCACATCCCTCCCAGTGTTTTGGGGATGAGAAGCCTGGCAAGCTGTTTATGAGGCTCTGTGGCAAACGGCAGGGAACGGGCTCAGGCTGCGATAATGGCACTTATGTGTCGTTTCTGTAAGCTCCCTGTCTGTGAGTGCATTGTGATGCATTATTGCAGAAGGTTCTACAGCACAGAGTGAACCAGGCAATCACTGAACCATTTCGTTCTCCACTACAGACAGTTACAAAATCCCATCAGTTGAATGCCCAGGAGTTGTTGTCTCTGGGGGTGGATGGTGTGACAACTCATTGCTTGCTGAAGAAAGTTGGAAGAAAGTCCATGGGGGGGGGGGGATTCATTCAACCCCGTTTCAAATATTGCGGGACAGCGCTTGTGCAGTCCTCCGCTGTGAGCGCCTTCGGCAAAATTCTAATTCACCTGGGAGCACTCGCTGTCTGAATATTGGAGCGGGCACCACACGTTCCATGGGCGTGCCCAGGAAAAACAGTGGCCAATAGAAACCCATGGTCCTTGATGGCTAACCTTGACACTCCAGCTGTTTTTGAACTACACATCCCAGCATGCTCTGCTTCAGTTTGCTAGTTGGCCATGCTAAATCTCATGCAGAGCATGCTGGGATGTGTAGTTCAGCAACAGCTGGAGTGTCAAGGTTAGCCATCAAGGCCGTAGGCGGAGCCCAGTGAATGCAGGCATGCGCTTACCTGCTCGGGGCAGGTGGATGACGTAAATTTGCCAAAGGCCGAGGGGATTCAGGCGGTGGTGCGGGTAGTGCGCTCAGGTGGCGTTAACCTACTCGAATGCTGTGAATATGCGCAGCCTAGTGAGCAGGGCCCTCAGTTTACTAGGCTGAGAGTGAAATTAAATTGTTACGTGCTTATTTGATGTGTATTTCTCATACATTTACCTTTTTAAACTGTTATTTGTGAACACAGACTAATGTTATTTATATGGTAGAATTATCTTTATTATCTGGAAATACAGAACTTTTCTTGTTTTTTGCTCAGCTTGTGCGGGATGCACCAAGCACTTGCAGTCATTCTCGCCACCCATTGCGACGATGCTAATATATGCAATCAGCAATACAAAGGGCAGGTCCTCCAAAAAGAGGTGCCTTTGCTGTAGCTCCTGGTCCCTGGACTTTCAGGTCTAAGATCCAGAGTCCTTCTGCGCAAGCAAACTAAAAAATTACAGTTTGAGTTGCAAATATGTTAATCATAAATGTGACAATGAAACAAAGATTGCAAAGAAAATGCTTGTGTTAATAGCCGCGCAGCAACAAAGAAACCTTAACAATCACTTGTAATAACATAACAGGCTGGCATGTAGAGTGCTTCACATTCCACAAATGCACTATTTGTCCACCCACTGCATTCTGCAAATCAGTATATGGCTATTTTTACAGTATTGTGAATCCTACTGTGAACGCGTGTCGATAGGTTCATTCATCCATGCTTCGCTGCTTTTTGAGTCTCCTCTCCAGGTGAAGCCTGCAGCACTACCGGGAGGTAGGGGCAGAGCTTGGTGTCTTTAAGGCCCCCCCCATCACAGTACACCGCGTTATTTGCGGCTCTTCGTGGAGTCGGAGAGGCTAAATGGTGCAATTTACATCATTTTAACCCCGGCCCCTCCCTGAAAAGCCGCAAATGTTGGTATTTTACTGGAAGCGGAGGGGGTTGTGGGGAAGGGGTTAAGCGATGGCCAGGAATGCGGGAGGCTTGTCTACCCTTCAATGGGGCCAGGAGGGGGACCCGATTTTTGGGACCCTCCTGGCCATTCCAGGAGGGTAGGTAAGTACGGGTTCATTAGTAAGCCCACTTGAAACAAATGTTTCGAAAACTAATCTGTTAGCTTGTCATTGCCTATGTGTTTGTGCATGTGTGAGAGAGAAAGAGATGTAGTTTCATTTGCTGACAACAGATGGTAGTGTTTTCTAGACACACAAGCAGACACTAGACATATATATTAGGGCGGAGTGAAAAAGATGAAATTGAGATATTCAAAATCGGCTAGTGTGGAAAAGTTGTGACTTTTTCTCTAAAAATTAGATTTATTTGTTTATTACAGCAGAATGCACTTTAACATATTTAAGTGTTATGGTGTGTGCACACAGTGAGATTCCCTTGCTATTCGACTTGAGTGCTATGCAATCTTTGCTAACTCTGTACTATTTACATACAATTCATACAATCTGCATTAGATGTGCACTATATAGTCATTGCTGCCCTGTCTATCTGGGTTTCGATTTGTGCTGTCACTGGAGCATGCAAGGTAAAAAAAACTGTGCGATCTGCATACGATTTTCACTATATAGTAAAAATCTATTGTCAAATCTCACCGTGTGTACACCGCATTAATATATTGGCTAAACTTTTGCATAATTATATGCTCTAAATCAGACCAATCACGTGCCCAGCATAGGGGATGTAAAAATGTTTTTCAGACAAATTCATGTTTAAAATAAACTGCCGCAAGACAATAAACAGAAGTGTATAAAATACTGCACCTAAAGAACAGAGGGTAATGCATTGTTTACTGAACTTACTGAAGACCATCCTCTCCAAAAAAAAAAACACTTTCGGGTGAAAACACACAATATTCACAATTGTGACCATGAAATCGGTTCAGTTATCAGGGATTTTTTCTCCCGCCAAAGTCAGTATCTTTGCACTAGGACAAGCTCATACTCTTTTTGTACTATGCTAAAGTATATTATTGAACCACTTTAAGACGTCCTGACATAATTTTAACTAGAATGGAGCTTCTTCATATATTTTGTTATTTTCATCAAACTTTAGATCTCTTGCCGGAACAGAAGATATTGACTTAGAGCGAAAGGCTTTTGCACGTTTCTTATTCAGGTCAAGTCACAACTTTTCCACACTAGCCGATTTTGAATATCTCAATTTCAACTTTTTCACTCCGCCCTAATTTATATATACAGTATATAGATGATCCCACTAACACTGTAGGTCCAGGGCTTTATTCATTTAACTTTGCTGTTTTCCCTTCAAATACTATGTTTCGTCCCATTTAGGACTGAGATCATGAGGATGAGGATCTGCCTTTATTGTCTTAGCTTTGCGTGTTTGTTTTGCCTAGATGCTGCAAATAGCCTTATGTTTGCTTTCCACTTTCTCCAAGAACTTGTAAAGTTCATGTCCATTTGCACAGAGAGAAATGCTCCCTGTCTGCCTCACACATAGGAATCTCTCCCCTAAAAGCCCATTATTCACCCGTTGTGCCCAATGTAAATAAGCCCATCATACAAGTCCGCAATTTAGCATACGACATGGCCAAAGAATGGCACTAATTCGTCCACATCTATCTGAAGTTTATCATTTCCGTGAGTCCAGTTTCCAACGTCAGTTTCCGTTCAGTGCTGGTATATTCAGCAAGATGTGCAGGATGCCGGTCGAACTCAGTTTTTTTTCCATTAAAGTGGCAGTCATTTACAAAACAAAACAATGCTTGGTAAATCATTACCACTTTAAAAAAAATGTCAGAGTTCCGCTGGTATCCTGCAGCTTTGGTGAACTGATTCTAGAGATGCTCAGGCTCTGATTTACTCTGATTTACTCTGATTTCAAAGCAGGATCTTTTTGGCTATCAACTGTCAACAACTGTCATGTGATTTGGGATAGCCAATAAGATCCTGCTTTGAAATCAGAGTAAATTAGAACCTGCACATCTCTGATTCAGACCTGTTTGCGAACATACGCAGCCTGGCGAACGAAAGCCCAAACCCCCAATCCGCTGCACGTATCCCCACACTAGCATGCAAGGGGCTGTGTATGCTTGCACATCCCCTCACATGCGTCTGCACAAAAAAGCATTCGATGGTCGTTGACCATCGAATGATTTTTTTTCCCCATTCACAGATAAAAGTCAGTCTAGACAGACTTTTATCTTGGCCGAAGATGGCCATGGTCATGTGACATCAGCGACTCACCCTAAGCAGCCATTGACACTCGCCAAGCATTTTTTTTATGAGGACGCACATGCACATATTCAAGCCTGATTGCTGATCAAGCATTTTTTTTATGATTTGCACATGCACATATTCAAGCCTGTGTGAGAGTAAACCTCGACCATCGGAGACGGGGACAAATTCAGCCCTTTACAAACGTGTCTGAATTGGCCCCTATACTGTATCCCACGGGTGTCAAACACAAGGCCCGCGGGCCAAATCTGGCCCGCCAGACCTCGTCATGTGGCCCGCGCAGCCGCCGCCACCCACCCCCGCCTGGCGCCGATTACATTACTGCGGGAAGCCATCACAGTGTGAGTGTCACATCACATTCAGTGACACTCACATGACGACTCGAAACTGAGACATACCTAACAACGTGAGGAAGCCGGGTGACAAAGTCACTCCACCGCGGCGCTCGCTGGGAGGAGGAGGGAGGCAGGACAGTGGACAGAGCCTTGTTAGTGTCACTGTGTGACGTGCCCGACTCCTCCCCGGCTCCTCCTGCAGGCAGCAGCTACGGCGCTGCCATGTGTGACACACGCCCGCCTGACAGCAGTGCCAGTGACACCATGACGTGCATGCTGCTGCGGCTGCCTGTCGGACTTGGACGCCGGCCCGGCGGTGAGCTGCCTCCTGCCTGTGGTGTCGCGCTGCGCAGCAGTGGCATCAGTTGGTTCAGTATATTTACTGTAAGTTCGGCAGTGGGGTGGGCACAGTTGTGTTGTCTCGTTGTCCAGACCAGTCTGTCCAGTCCAGAGTCCGTGGCCGGGCAGGCAGAGAGCCAGGCCATCAGCACACAGCCGCAGCCTGAGCCCACAAATCTGCAGTGCGGCTGCCTGTGTCCAGGGTCATTATCATTATCTGTCCCACTGTCACCACCAGTCCAGAACTCTAGCAAGAGTCCTGCGAACCCAGAGGCCCAGGTCACCTGCTGGGCGATCTGACGTCACGTCACTGTGCCCTGTCCCAGGCCCCCAGCCAATCTCCCTGCTAGTTATTACTTACATTATTACAAAAAACAGTAATAATTGAATGCAGTGACAATAATTTATGATAATAAAGAGTGGACACATAGTCCTACAGATACAACCGGCCCTTTCAGGGTGACCAAACTGCTGATGCGGCCCCCGATGAATTTGAGTTTGACACCCCTGCTGTATCCTGACGAATAATGGAAATTTAATTTTTAAAATTGCTATTGCAAACACTATTTGCATGAGTGTGTACGGTAGTTAGTGGTTCAGGTGGAAAGTGTGTGTGGTGGGAGGGGAGGGACTGACGGGTTCTAGACAGGACGGGACCTGGGACTGAAGTCTAAAATTATACTTTGTCATAAACAAACACATTTCCCTTGTAGAGTAACAGGATCAGTGCTGCAGACACCGGAGGTCTGACCAAATACCCAGGGGGTTCAAGAAGGGACAAGGGGCCCTGCGTATTTTGTCAGTCCCAGGCCCCACAACTTCTGATGGCAGCCCTGCCCACAGGGACCTTGTTTTAGAAGCTGTTATAATGCCAGTACTGTTTTGTTCTTCTGGAGGCTTGTACCTAACAGCAGCTTTGGGCTCGGGTCACAGGCATCCTGAGTCTCTGACAGCAGGCAGGGGAGTGGCCTCTCCCCATCACTCACCTGCTAGCACTCACAGTGGTGCTGTCCCTGGTTGTACACAGGTCACACACACACACACACACACACACCTACACACCTACACACACACACACACACACACACACACACAAGCAGCTAGGTCAATTTTCCTGCTGCACCAATAGTATTCCCACCCGCCCTCTGCTCTAGCCACTTCGAACTTAGTCTTTCAAAAATATTGTCATCATTTTCTCTCTAGTCAATGGAAGCTGCTTATTTATATCTCCATAAGCATAGATTATACAAAAAAATATCCTACCCTTCACCACTTAAAATCACTGCCACGTGTAATTCTAGACTCATACCTGTCCTTTGTTCCCCACAAATCCAAATCTTATCACATAATTACTAAAAGCTTTCCAGAATATGTGAATATACAGCCGCATCTCATCTTCCCCCACCTGCCTTCATATGGACTGCTTCAAAGCAGTTCCCAGTGAGGCATCTGGAGTCCAATCCTAGGAATCCCAGGAATTTTCCAATCGCAAATCCTAGGATTGAAAAAATGGTTTGGATTTGCCACTCTAATTTCCTCCTTGCTGGTCTTCTCTCAATCAGACTTTTATAATTACAAACTATTTGGAATACAGCAGCTAGACTAAATTTTCTGGAAAAATGTTTTTCTATGCTGGTCTGCTATGTTAGCCCTACATTGATTGGTTGGATGCAGTTTATGCAATCAAATATGATATGTTTTATCTAAAGTACAAAGCCAATAAAATAAAGGGACCATGTACATCTACTATATCTCAAAATGTCTTCCAATTCGATCCCTCCAATGTACCCAAGATCTGTCCCTAAAATACACGCTCAAACAGTTCTTTCTACTTGCCTCCAAACTTTCAATAACTTAATTAGCATAACTAATTCTTGTCTTCTTGACCGGAGCTGACACAGGGGTCAAATTTATTTAGAATCAGTCATCTATGGGTTCCATGGTGAAGAGTCTATGAATTGTGTTGCAGTGTGGCAATTTGTAGGACTATTACATTTTTAGCTTTATGCTTTATTTTTTGCATATTTTTTTACTTGGTTCTTTTTAAATACTTATCTTTTGTTTCCAATTGCTAATACTAGAAACTGTGGCTTCAATTGTAACACCCTTTAGTGTCATGAACCCCGGTTCTCGCACTGCTCGCATGCGCCCCTTACCGGCACGCTGGGGTAGTGTCCTCCGTAGGTCGGCTGCCGGCACAGTCGGCAATCCCTGGCGTGATGTCTTTTGCTTCCAAGTCACCCCTGCGTCACTGTAAGCTCCAGGTGTATTCCCTGATCAAGCTGCGGGTCACATGATCCAGGTAAGCTCCATCTTACTTCCTGGTCTGTGTGCTGCTGCTGCGGCTAATTCCATCACCTGCGTCTGATTCCCTAATCACCTGGAGGGATAAATACCCAGCTCACAGTCTCCTCCTTGTCTTGAACAACTCGTCAGTTTACCTGTGAGTTCTCCAGCGTCAAGCTCCTGTCAAGACTCCCCACGTGCTCCAGAGGTCCGGTTTCCTGAGTCCGCTGTCACCTGTGTTACTCTCAGCGTCCTGGTCATTCCACTCCTGCCAGAAGTCTCCACGTGTTTCCACCTGCCGTGTGATCCTGTCTTCTCGTGCAGCCCAGGTTACTTGCTCAGTGTCCGGTTATCCGTGGGTTCCGTGCCCGTCTCCTCTCGGCTCTCAGGCCGCTCCAGTGGTCCCCAGTATCGGCTCCCTAGCCGCCCCAGTGATTTCCAGCGATCCCCAGTGATCTCAAGTACCGGCTCCTTAGCCGCTCCAGTGATCCCCAGTGATCTCAAGTACCGGCTCCTTAGCCGCTCCAGCGATCCCCAGTGATCTCAAGTACCGGCTCCCTAGCCGCTCCAGCGATCCCCAGTGATCTCAAGTATCGGCTCCCTAGCCGCTCCAGTATTTCTCATTGTCTCCAGTGTCCCCCTGTGTTACCTTCACGTCATCCCCGGCTTCCAGGCCGCATCCCACTACTTTCAAATACCCTCCGTGTTGCTGTATAGCATTCAGTGCCATCGATCACCATCGATGGTTTTCGTACCCCATTAAAGACTCTTGTTGTCCAAACACTGCCAAAGTCACAGGGGAACCTGGGCAGAGGGCCGCGACCTGGTCGGCAGTTGCAGCTAAGTCCATATCCCCTTGCGGGGGTCCCTGGTGAATACCACTGTCGGCTTAGACCCCGCGCCTCTGCTTTAGGTCTCAGCCAATCCTCTGTGTCCCCGGCAGTTCAGCTCTCTCCTGTCTCCGTGCATGAGCTCCAGCTATCTCAAGCCTCCTCGCTTCCAGTTCCCTGCGCCCTCCACTGGCGCACCCAGGTCAGTGCCGGGAACACAGACAGTCCAGGCCGTGACAGATTGTTCAAGACCGATGGACTCGGCACGCGACCATAGTGTGGGGCCAGCGGCGCTTCAAGATGTCACCTCGCGTATAGAGACGCAAGAAGCGACGCAGCAGCAGGTGATTACATACCTCCAGGATGTGTCCACTCGTCTGGATTCCCTCCAGCAGTCCCTCCGGCCACCTCCGCCACCAGTATCTAATCAGCCTGCCACTCATGCTTCCTCATATTTCCCTCGTCTTCAGCTGCCTACTCCTAATAAATATGATGGCAATCCCAAGGCCTGTAGAGGCTTTCTAAACCAATGTGACATTCACTTTGAACTTTTACCACAGAACTTTCCGACTGCCAGAACCAAGATAGCATATATTGTCTCCTTGCTGTCAGGTTCTGCCCTAGATTGGATATCACCCCTCTGGGAAAGATCTGATCCAATTCTCACCGATTATGATAGATTCGTCTCTACCTTCCGACGGATATTCGATGAGCCAGGAAGGCCTGTGTCAGCCTCTACAGAAATTCTCCGTATCAAACAGGGCTCTCGTTCCATGGGTCAATTCGTGGTTCAGTTTCAGACCCTTGCCTCCGAGCTCAAATGGAACAATGAGGCGCTAACAGCCGCCTTCTGGTTGGGCGTCTCAGAACGCATCAAAGACGAACTTGCCACCCGAGATCTCCCCGAGCAGCTGGAAGACTTAATCTCCTTGTGTGTCAAAATAGACCTGCGCCTAAGAGAGCGAGGTTTAGAAAAATTAAAGAAAGTAGTTCCCCGAGTCCCGCCTCCGTCTCAGCACCGTCCTGCGACAACCTCCACAGAAGAACCTATGCAAATAGGTAGATCTAGGTTATCTACAGACGAACGGTCCAGGAGACAAAAAGAAAAATTATGTATCTACTGTGCCGCCCCCGGTCACTTCATTGGGTCCTGTCCCGAGCGTCCGGGAAACGCCAAGTCCTAACCTGCAGTGGGGGAGTCAGGTTAGGTTGTCTCAGTAAAGCTCCTCCCACCACTGACTTAATTCTACCTGTTGCCCTTGTGTCCCCTGTGGGTACCCTGAAAGTCTCAGCCCTGGCAGACTCCGGGGCTGCAGGGAACTTTATCTCAGCCGAGCTGGTAAAGAAGTGCAAAATCCCAATTCTGCCTCTTCCCCAGCCTCACTACCTTACAGCGGTGGATGGAAGCAGGATCCGCGGAAGTGATATTTTGCATCGGACAGTCCCTGTCTCATTCCACGTAGGGGTACTTCATCAAGAATGTATGGACTTCCTGGTCATTCCTAAATCTTCTTATGATCTTGTGTTAGGATTACCATGGCTACAACTCCACAACCCCCGTATCGATTGGAGATCTCTCCAAATTGTGGAATGGAGCGAATATTGCCAGAAACATTGCTTGACTGAAGTAACTCTAGTCCGATCTTCCACAGTCAAAAGCCTTCCAGGTCTTCCATCAGCATATCATTCTTTCAGTGATGTCTTCAGTGAACAAGCCGCTGATGTTCTGCCTCCACACCGCCGATGGGATTGTCCCATCGATCTCCTCCCTGGGAAGTCCCCTCCTAAGGGGCGTACCTACCCCCTGTCAATCCCTGAGACCAAAGCGATGTCTGAATACATTCGAGAAAATCTCCAGAAAGGGTTCATCCGACCCTCTACCTCCCCTGCTGGTGCAGGATTCTTTTTCGTGAAAAAGAAAGATGGAGGGTTACGCCCATGCATAGATTATAGAGGCCTCAATGAGATAACCATCAAGAATAGTTATCCTCTTCCCTTGATCACTGAACTATTTGATCGTATCAAAGGGGCAAAAAATTTTACCAAGCTTGACCTCCGAGGGGCGTATAACCTAATCAGAATTCGCCAAGGCGACGAATGGAAGACTGCCTTCAACACTAGAGATGGGCATTACGAGTATCTAGTGATGCCCTTCGGTCTCAGTAATGCACCTGCCATCTTTCAAGAATTCGTCAATGAAATTTTTAGAGATGTCCTATACAAATACCTTGTTGTATATCTCGATGATATTTTAATTTTTTCTTCAGATCTCCAGTCTCATCGGTCTCAAGTCAAAGAAGTGCTGTCCCGTTTACGTGCTAATAAATTGTACTGTAAACTCTCCAAGTGCACATTCGAAGTTCCCCAGATACCCTTCCTAGGGTATATCGTGTCCGGCTCAGAGTTGCGAATGGATCCCGCAAAACTTGAAGCCATCAACAGTTGGTCCCAACCAACCACTCTCAAAGCAGTCCAGCGTTTTATTGGCTTTGCCAACTACTACAGAAAATTTGTCAAAGGATTCTCCACCCTCATCGCCCCCATCACAGCCCTCACCCAAAAAGGTGCCAATCCAGCTGTCTGGTCCGAAGAAGCCTTGTCCGCATTCCACCTGCTAAAACAAGCCTTCATTTCTGCCCCCATTCTCCGGCAGCCAGATACAGACAAACCTTTCCTCTTGGAAGTCGACGCCTCAAATGTGGGTGTTGGGGCTGTGCTCTCTCAAGTCACAGACGATGGCAAACAGCACCCCTGTGGGTTTTTCTCCCGGAAATTCCTCCCTGCCGAGAAAAACTATTCCATTGGCGATCAGGAGTTGTTGGCAATTAAACTTGCACTGGAAGAATGGCGATATCTGTTAGAAGGGGCCAAGTTTCCCGTGTCCATCTTCACAGATCACAAGAACTTACTGTACGTCCAGACCGCCCAGTGTCTTAATTCCCGCCAAGCTCGCTGGTCCTTATTCTTCTCACGATTTAGTTTTAAAATTTTCTATCGTCCTGGGTCCCAGAATGTAAAAGCCGATGCACTGTCCCGCTCTATGGAAGATGACACAGTGCTGCAAGAACAACGTCCCATCATCAGTCCTACGGCTTTTGCGGCCACCCATGTGTCACCTGTGCCACTTCGAGGAAAGATGCTAGTTTTACCTGAGCTCCAGCCCAAAATCTTGTCTTGGGCTCACGCCTCGCCCTTCTCCGGTCACCCAGGTGTTCACAAAACCCTGGAAATTCTTCGCCGGTCCTATTGGTGGCCTCACATGAAAAAGGATGTCCAGGATTTCGTGGCCTCATGTCCTATCTGTGCCCAACATAAAGTCCATCGTCAGTCCCCTGCAGGTACTCTCCTTCCATTGCCCATTCCCACGCGTCCCTGGACGCACATTTCCATGGACTTTATTTCTGAACTCCCAAAGTCTCAAGAATGTAATACCATCTGGGTGGTGGTAGACCGGTTCTCCAAAATGACACATTTCATTCCCTTGACTGGCCTGCCCTCTGCTCCCAAGCTCGCCCAGATCTTCATTCAACACATCTTTCGAATTCATGGACTTCCCGCAGATATTGTCTCCGATCGTGGAGTGCAATTTGTAGCCCGCTTTTGGAGAGCTCTCTGTTCTGCCCTGAAAGTGAAATTGAACTTTTCCACAGCGTACCATCCGCAGTCTAATGGGCAAACAGAGAGAGTTAACCAAGACCTGGAAGCATTCCTGCGCCTGTATGTGTCCTCGTCACAAGACAACTGGGTCAACTGGCTGCCTTGGGCTGAATTTGCCCACAACTTCAGATACCACACAGCTACTGGCTACTCTCCTTTCTACGTAGTCTACGGTCACCACCCTCGACCACCGATCTTTGAGCCTTTACCAGTTTTGGAAGTGCCTGCCGCATCTTCCACCCTCAAGCATTTTTCACAAGTTTGGAAAAATGTACATGTTTCTCTCAAGAAAGCCTCAAAGAGATACAAATTCTTTGCTGACCGTAAAAGAAGAGCAGTTCCTCAGTTAAAGCCTGGCGACAAGGTATGGCTTTCCACTCGAAATCTCCGCCTCCGAGTCCCGTCCATGAAGTTCGCCCCCCGATTCATTGGGCCATTCCCTGTGATCCAAAGGATCAACCCCATAGCTTATAAGCTGAAGCTACCACCATACCTGAAGATTCCAAATTCCTTCCACATATCCTTACTGCGACCTCTTGTTCTCAACCGGTTCCAAAGTACTACTCCTGAGCTCCCCAGAGTTTATACCCATCGAGGGGTTGAATTCGAGGTCGATAAGGTGGTGGATTCTCGCAAAAGATATGG
This sequence comes from Crinia signifera, assembly GCF_055691185.1. Taxonomy (NCBI): domain Eukaryota; kingdom Metazoa; phylum Chordata; class Amphibia; order Anura; family Myobatrachidae; genus Crinia; species Crinia signifera. The sequence goes on along the minus strand of NC_139228.1, from coordinate 18,254,560 downwards.
AAACATCCAATACCTCATCGATTGGAAGGGCTATGGCCCGGAAGAAAGAAGCTGGATCAATGCTGCAGATGTGCATGCTCCCCGTTTGATTGCAGCTTTTCATAAAGACAATCCGAGTAAGCCCAAAGGGTGTTCGGTGCCCACCCTTAAAGGGGGGGGTACTGTCATGAACCCCGGTTCTCGCACTGCTCGCATGCGCCCCTTACCGGCACGCTGGGGTAGTGTCCTCCGTAGGTCGGCTGCCGGCACAGTCGGCAATCCCTGGCGTGATGTCTTTTGCTTCCAAGTCACCCCTGCGTCACTGTAAGCTCCAGGTGTATTCCCTGATCAAGCTGCGGGTCACATGATCCAGGTAAGCTCCATCTTACTTCCTGGTCTGTGTGCTGCTGCTGCGGCTAATTCCATCACCTGCGTCTGATTCCCTAATCACCTGGAGGGATAAATACCCAGCTCACAGTCTCCTCCTTGTCTTGAACAACTCGTCAGTTTACCTGTGAGTTCTCCAGCGTCAAGCTCCTGTCAAGACTCCCCACGTGCTCCAGAGGTCCGGTTTCCTGAGTCCGCTGTCACCTGTGTTACTCTCAGCGTCCTGGTCATTCCACTCCTGCCAGAAGTCTCCACGTGTTTCCACCTGCCGTGTGATCCTGTCTTCTCGTGCAGCCCAGGTTACTTGCTCAGTGTCCGGTTATCCGTGGGTTCCGTGCCCGTCTCCTCTCGGCTCTCAGGCCGCTCCAGTGGTCCCCAGTATCGGCTCCCTAGCCGCCCCAGTGATTTCCAGCGATCCCCAGTGATCTCAAGTACCGGCTCCTTAGCCGCTCCAGTGATCCCCAGTGATCTCAAGTACCGGCTCCTTAGCCGCTCCAGCGATCCCCAGTGATCTCAAGTACCGGCTCCCTAGCCGCTCCAGCGATCCCCAGTGATCTCAAGTATCGGCTCCCTAGCCGCTCCAGTATTTCTCATTGTCTACAGTGTCCCCCTGTGTTACCTTCACGTCATCCCCGGCTTCCAGGCCGCATCCCACTACTTTCAAATACCCTCCGTGTTGCTGTATAGCATTCAGTGCCATCGATCACCATCGATGGTTTTCGTACCCCATTAAAGACTCTTGTTGTCCAAACACTGCCAAAGTCACAGGGGAACCTGGGCAGAGGGCCGCGACCTGGTCGGCAGTTGCAGCTAAGTCCATATCCCCTTGCGGGGGTCCCTGGTGAATACCACTGTCGGCTTAGACCCCGCGCCTCTGCTTTAGGTCTCAGCCAATCCTCTGTGTCCCCGGCAGTTCAGCTCTCTCCTGTCTCCGTGCATGAGCTCCAGCTATCTCAAGCCTCCTCGCTTCCAGTTCCCTGCGCCCTCCACTGGCGCACCCAGGTCAGTGCCGGGAACACAGACAGTCCAGGCCGTGACACTTTAGATATTAATTATTTATGCATCTGCAATAGGATTTACAATAACTCTAAGTTCTATGTTTTTATTGTATTTAAGTTAAACCACTAATATTTCAAGTGAATTTGAAATGGCAGTACAGATGATGTAATGGATAGCATTACTGCCTCACAGCTCTGAGGTCATGAGTTCGATTCCCAGCATGGCTCTAACTGTGCAGAGTAGAGATGTGCGGCGGCCACTTTTTCGGGTTTTGGTTTTGGTTTTGGATCTCCCTTCGTGTTTTGGATCTGGATCGGTTTTGGCAAAACCACCCTTGTGGGTTTTGGTTTTGGTTTGGTTTTGGATCTGGATTTTCAAGGCATCGGTGCTTTCACCAAACTGAAGACTTTAACATTTGGTCCCCTATGCTTAACAAATTAATAACTTCATAAAGAAAGGGCAAAGAACAACGATGGTAATAAACATTAATTAAATATAATAATAATAAGAATTTGTTTGTTTTGACTGCAGATTTGCATAACATTTTTTAAATAAAAGTATGAAACCAAAATCTGTAAATAACTTAAGAAAAGTGAATTGGCCTCTTCTGTCCTGGGTAGATAGCCACATTACAAATGGCAGAATATAACCATTTGCCAAGAGTGGTCACATGTTCCTTTGAATTTCCACACCCATCTTCAATTGTATTATTTTGGCATATACTTAGTACTGTTAGTAAATTCAAACAATCATTAGTAAAAATGTTTTTAATACTGACTTTTGACACACAGCATCAAGAATGGATAACCCATATATTAACTCCAGAAGCTCATAATTAATTTGCACAATAAACATTGTATACAGTGATGATGTACCCTCACCATTCACAAATTATAGAAAAGTAAAGAAGTCATATTACTAATTAAAATAAAATGTGTATAACATGTGTATAGATTTATTTAATTGTATTCTTAAAACCTCCATATTGAAAGCCTGGTTGTTAAACTTTAAAAATAAACCCACCTGTATTAGGGCAGGTATAGCCAGTCATCCAAATCTTAAAATAGAACACCTGTCAATTTTAAAATAGTTTATTCTAAAACTCTGTCTACAGTATAAAGTTATTACCTAGCTTTCTTTGTAATAGTGAATATAAAAGTTTAACTTCAAAGTTTAGCTTAAAAAAATAAACTTATATTTTGTCCACAGTTTGTAACACGAAGGCAGGTATTCAATGCTGTGGGCGAGTGGTGACAGTGAGCAGAGCTTTCTGCTCGCTGTCACCACTCACCCTGTCAGTATTCAATGCAGCCCCCTCATACGCCAATTCCACCTTGCTCCATTTTTTGAGCGAGGGGAAATCGGCGTATGCGGCTCCTGAACCAGCGAGACTCGCGGCTAAATACAGCGAGTTTCCTGCATTAGCCGAGGGTCTCGCTGTTTTGGGGAATTCTCGCCGTCCTGTGACGGCGAGGATTTCCCCGTAACATTGAATAGAGCGAGCGGCCGGTGCGGGGGTTAAACAGCGAGGATCGCTGGTTTTCTGCAATCCTCGCTGTTTAACCCCCCTCGCTGGCCGCTCGCTGCGGCATTGAATACACCCCACTGTATAAAGTCAGCAGTGAGAAAATAGTGAACAATGCACATGTAACAATTACTACCGAAATATCAAAACAACTATTCCAATATTCTCTAACTATTCCTGTCGCAGTAAATATCACACAAGTATAAATAAGTTTTATAGATAAACCTGTTACTAGTGAGAAAAAAATATTCCAATTTGTATAATGCAAATAAAACAACAAATGTATTTACTATAATATATAGACTATAAAGCTGGCCATACATCTATATAGATCGATTGTCAGATTCGGCTGGCTGGAACAAAATCCTGGTATTGGAGGAGAGCAAATTACAGCTGACCATTTGCTTTGAAATGCTGGAAAATTGCCAAAAACTGTCATTCAGATATTACCAGGTTTTTGTTCCAACCAGCCCAATCTGACAATCGATCTGTAGATGTATGGCCTGCTTAAGGACTAAAATATGTGTTAAGAACTGTGTAAACTGATATGCAGTATACAAAATAAGGTGGGTGTATGAAATTAAATTGTTTAACCCTTTGAGTGACAACATATCTGTGAGACGCAAAATATCTGTTAAATTGCCAGCGTCGCTCATATTTGTTATAAAAATTCAAATAAAATTGTTGTGATAGAAAAGATTATGGGGGAAATTTACTAAGATGGGTATTCTACTTCACATGTGATGTTGCTATGGGCAACCAATCAGAATCTACTTCTTATTTATATAGCACCCTCTAGAAGATAGTAGACAGGATCTGATTGGTTGTCTATAGTGAAGTAGAATACACATCTTAATAAATTTCCCCCTATATTTCCTATATAAGGTAAACACTACAAGTCATTATGATAAATAATATGTTTTCATGGTAATTTTCACACTTATTTTGACAAATTCGCTTGGCACTCAAAGGGTTAATAGACTTATGGTGGCCACACAAGGTGCAATTCTCAGATGCGTTTTGAACTTTTCAGTTCAAACGCATTGCTAGTAGTTCAAATAACACCGTGTTTCTTTTGGCTTGCGATGCGTCCTCCCGCGTAGTTCATATTGCAAGCCAAAAAAGGATGTGTAGGGAGTATTTTTTATACTAGATTGCATGGCATCTAGATCAAATTGCATGCTGTTGTAGTGTATCGCATGCGATTTGAATTTGATGCGATGCGATCTAGTACATATTGCACCCAGCTCACATCACATATTTACTAAACTGAAATGAAGACATATTTCTTCTCTTCATGCAACACAAAGGAGTGTTTAACTGGTTATAAGCTGTTATGTCTATATACTTTATCTTTGTTATAAAATCAGAGGCTGGCCTGGGTTGCTAAATTATTCAATTAACCCAAAATAAGTTGTATTTACACTAATTTAGCACACACATTTTTTCTCCCTGACACAGATTATCTAAACATTATTCAAGAGTAGAAACATTATTAGTTCATGAAAACATTTTCTTTAGATACCGTATTTCAAATTAGAAAAACTTGCCAACAAAAACAAATTGACATAAAAGTTTTCATTTGTTTATTTAGTTTTAATATATTTAACTTTAAAATAAAATAATTGTAATCTGAAAACACAGTGTTCTTTGCAAGAATTTTATTTTTATAAAACTTCAGAAATAAATCTATGTATTTTTTTTTTTATATTGTATTTTGGGATGGAGTACAATAAAAACCTGGTCTAAGACTAAGTTTTTGAAAGTTTTTGTGTCACGATAATAGATTTCTTCTTTATATAAAAATAACTTAGCAACCAGGCGGTGAAATCTTGTGGAATCCGTAGAGAAAATATTGGTTGAAGGATTAAACTTTTAATGAGTCCAATACATGTTTACTGAATTAGATTGTATGTGTAAAGAAACTAAAATTGCTATAGGAACCCAGTGCTGAAATGCTTGAGACTGGAAAACAAAACAAAAAAAGAGAAAGTGATTTTTCTTTAAGGCTTTTTCTTGATTTAATTGGAGTAAACAAGGAAGCTGAATTGTAACACAGTGGTCATTGCAGTGAGATTAAGCGCTAATTGAGTACAGAGGCTCAGGTGGATTCTCTAGTTAAAGCTTACAGGACCAACTGAATCTTTTTGGAAGGGGGGCCAGAGAGAACCGAGAAGAGTATACACACTTCCTAACAAGTCATTTCTAACAGTTACAAGCTTGCCACAAAGACCACACAGGGAGCTTAACAGATGCAAATGGGATCCATACACGCTCTACAAAACCATGTAACAAAGATATTCGAAAGCCTAATAGAAAAGAAATCACTCGCTATTAGAAAACTTTACAGCTCAGATCTGTGTAACTAATTAACCCCCATAGTGCTGCAGTAGCGGCAGTGCATTGGTCTTGTAACACTGACAGCTCATCTGACAACTATGAGCATTAAAAATAATTTACTTTGCAAAACTAAATGTTATTAAAAAAAATTCTAATATAACAATATTACTATCATGTATAATTTTCCCTTATGTAAACTTTGACTTATTACCATGCATTTGGTGATTAATCAAAAATTAAGCCAAATTGATGTGAAATGTACAGGGCAAATGCAAGGATATTTTTGTAATAGGATAACGATGTGCATAGTAACAGTTACATTGTGATGATTATTATGTTTATTCCTTATTATAATGTTGTTTCTGGTGTTGCTCGGCACCCCGGACAAATTGATCAACTACCGTGGTGCCCTTAATAATGCAATATAGTCCAAAGTTTTGTGGTATCTCCAAGGGATCCCAGTAGAACAGAGAGCGGCACTCAATGGATTTAGGAAACAAATTTAATGATCAAGGTGGTACAGGTGGCATCACATGGGCATCATCGACGTTTCAAGGCGTTTCATCAGGATGCGCTCAAAGTGCATATAGTGCTTATTATAATGCTAGCTTTTGTTGTCTTGAATTTGCATATAGAAACAAGTAACTGTAAATTTACTAGGGGGGGGGGGGGGGTATTCAATCCCCCCTTAGTAAATTTCCCCAGCGGAAATAGTGGCCGCCACCTATTCAATGCTGCCGTTTCCGACAGCATTGAAGGCGGAGTCCGATAAAACAGATCCCACTTTAAAACAACTCGGATCTCTTTTGTCGGAAACGGCAGCGGATTGTCAATTCACAGCCGTTTTTCCTCAATCCGTGGACATTTTCACCAACACGCAAACTTTTTCAGATCAGATTCTCTATATCATTTTCTAGGAAGGAAGAGAGACATTCTAGACATAACCTAATTGGTTGCTATGGGCAACATTACCTCTTTTCAGTTTTAGAAGCTTAATTAAATTTACCCCTGAGAGACAAATTTCATTTGATCTTCTGCCATCTGAATGGTGAGGAGAATGGACACATGATGGTAACTGAAGTCAGTTTGGGAGAGCAACTCCATAAAATGAGTAACAATCATTCGATGTGTAGATGATTTTGAAAGAACAAGGGGCAACAAAATCAGTGCAAATGAAAAAACAAAATGCATAAAAAGTAACATTTTGATGTCACATGCACCAGATAAAATCTAAAAATGAAATGATAAATTAGTAAATTACGAATGTCAAACCTCCCACCCTAAATGCTCTAGATTATACTCATAATGTTTTGAATAGTTACACAAAATAACCTCCCATCTGTAAATCCAGTTTGATTTTCTTTATCACTCATAATCCATTCACTGGCTCTTCAATAAAAACTATGACTGAAAGAGCAGCCTCTTGACCCACACACCGGGGTGTTCCCTCTGCCTGCTGTGCCATTTCAATGGAGGAAAAGATTTTTAGCTTTCCTTTTTCCTGCCAGGCAACCACATGGCAGTGACATGCCAGACAAGGAAGACAGGTGACGGCTAACACATGGGTTTCCCTTTCATATCCTTCTGACTTTCAGCAACCCACTGAGCACTTCTTCTTTTCACTATCCCTTCTCTTTGCTGGAACTTGGTTTGGCTTCCTGGCGTCTGATTGGTGGGTACTATTGACAGTTGAATTCAACTCTACCAATTGTTAAAATAAAATGGTGTTGACCTAGTAGTATTTTAATTAAGTAGCTTAATAGTAGCTTATGGCTTTTGTAGGTTTAAGCCTGTGGGTAAAGCAAGACCCTCAATAGACCACCCAAAAACTTGACAAAATATCTGTCTTGACTGCAAATTATTACGGCATTTTGTGCTTAAAATCTTTTTTTTTCTATTATTAGATAGCAGCATAGCCCTAATTAGTGCACTGACATTATAGGATTCACAATAGTCCTCATGTCACCCTTTATGGCTAAAGGTTAGGACATACAATAGCCCTAGGGCTACCATTTATGACTAAAGGTTAGGACCTTAAATAGTCTTCAGGTCACCATTAATGGTTAAAGGTAAGGTCCACTATTTGGTCAATTTCTTTGTTGATTGTTATCTAATTAAATTTCATAGAAAGGATAATAGCAAGCAGTCCTAATAATAGTTCCCTGTAATCTCACTATGAGGTAGATGGACTATGCATTAGAGAGTGATAACATGGAGAAAGCTAAAGTACAAGCCAATAAACTACCAAGGGCCATGCTACAGGGTGTCTTGAAAAGTGACAGGAGCTGATTTGTTAGTTGTTTATCTATCCATTGTATTACTCTCCAAGGCTTAGCATATCTGTTCCTATATAGCAAGATTTAACTAACTGTATATATCATTCACCTTCTTCCAGTGTGTCATTTTTATGCCAATACTTTGTACCAGTGGAACAAATGAGTCATTATAAAACTTTATGACAGGTATGACTGGTTGCCTCAAACAGCCAATTGAAAGCTAGACATTGATAAACACATGACAAACATCATATTGTCAAGGCTGGATCCTCTTTTCATTACCATAACTAATCCAAAGGATTAAACATAACCCGATTAAATTATGTCACCTTCTAGAGGAGCGCTCTAGTGCTAACATTTTGGGTTTGATTTTTCCTAGTATTTAAAAACAAAAATAAAACAATTATCTGGTAGGCTCAATTCCGTTGGAAAATTAGCCCCCTGAATGGGCCCCAGCTGTAGCTTGCTATGATGGGGGTACTGCAAATTATCTTAAGCTGCCCATGCACGATGGATTGGGGCAATTTAACAATTTTTAACTTGGCTGATGTATGGGCTTCTTCGACATGTTCAACATGTTCAACATGCAATGGAATTGACTTGCAATGTATGGAGGCGATCAGTCTTTTGTGTAATCATTTTGTCAATCATACAATTGTTCCACTGCTGACATTGATTGCTATAGAGATTGCAATTAGGTGAGTATTTTCAGATTTGAAGATCCAATGTAACGAGCAAAAAAATTTGCAAATCTATGGTAATTATCTGTAGTGTATGGGCGCAGATTGTTAGATTGGGAAATTGTACAATCGTGGAAGAAATTGCAAAATCTCTAAATCATGGATTGCAGATTGCTGGTGTATGGGGCCCTAAGGTTGTTGATGGTTTTGAGGGCTTTCCCACACTGTTTACAGTATCTGCAATAGTAGTAACTACCCAAAGTACAATAGCTGGTGCTCAGATAACCTTGGAGATAACCTCGGCAAAGGTTGAACTGAGTCCAGTGATACAGGAATCTATACTGGTTAGCTGGCAGGGTTGGTCCAGGAAAGGACACAGGTTACAGTGTAAATGGGTAACCTGGGATGATGCCACTTGGAACCCTTTAACAGCATTGGGAAAGCCAAAACTAGAAGATGATCTGATCTCCAAGCTCCGTGCTGCACCCTTATTCTAGTTCACTCTTTCTGACAAAATATTTCTTAGATGGACAAAACCATGTGCACTGCAGGTGAGGCAGGTGTTACTTGTGCAGAGATAATTAGATTTGGGTGGGGTTTTACACCTGCCTCACCTGCAGTGCACATGGTTTTGTCCATCTAAGAAATATTTTGTCAGAAAGAGTGAACTAGAATAAGGGCCTCAGTTCCTGCTGGAGCCTACTGAAAAATAGCCCTGTATATATATATATATATATATATATATATATATATATATATATATATATATACATACAGTCTTTTTTGATGTGTGGCACTCTGGACTTATTATAACAAAAGAATCAACACCTAGCGTTCTTACTTAGTTGACGTTTCAGCCATTGTGGCTTTTAGCAAAACAGCTTCATAATTTTGATAAAAGCCATAATAAATGGCTGAAATATCAACTAAGTAAGAAGGCTACGTGTTGATTCTTTTGTTACAAGTCCCGAGTGCCGCACATCAAAAAAGACTGTATATTTAAGTGTAGCTGGGGCACACTACAGTGAGGGCACCAGGTGTCTACAACCCGGCATCTCCGCACCATATATATATACAATATACACTGTTAAAAAGACCTCCAAGTGACACATTCTCTCTGCAACTATATATATATATATATATATATATATATATATACATATATAGGTGACAATTGTAAGATGGCGCCCTTTTTTATGACCTCAAAAATTGGGTCAATAGTGCCTTGTGTTCAAACGTTAAAACAAGTAAAGTCCAAAGTTTATAAACATTTATTAAAAAAGTACTTTTTTAATAAATGTTTATAAACTTTGGACTTTACTTGTTTTAACGTTTGAACACAAGGCACTATTGACCCAATTTTTGAGGTCATAAAAAAGGGCGCCATCTTACAATTGTCACCTATACTCTCCCTACTTATCCCTATCCAACAGGGGATCTTGTAAGTCAGGCAGCCCTAACATAGTAACCAAAAAAAAAAAAAACCCGTGGCGCGAAACAAGAGTCTGTTCTCTATATAAACATATATATATATATATATATATATTGGATGTGGGAATCATACAGCGACACTCAGAGAAACTTTTCAAAATTGTATTATAAAAAAAAACAAAAAAACAATTTTTCAGTGCTGGTACGTCTCTTTTTTACCTACACCTTGACAAAGAGGCGCGCCAGCCCTGTAACGGTACTTTTTTGCTATTTTTTTATAATACAATTTTGAAAAGTTCCTCTGAGTGCCGCTGTATGATTCCCACATCAAGACGCCCGGTGCCCTCACTGTAGTGTGCCTACATCCATTATCCATCGATTCCCGGAAGGCACCTGGGTTATTATCTATTTTTTGGGAGAGTGCCGGGCCGCAAAAGTCATATATATATATATATATATATATATATATATATATGTCTAGTGTCAGTGTATCTCCTAAACACTGCCACCTGTTAGCAGCGAGTGAAACGACATCTCTTTCTCTCTCACACATGCACAAACACAGAGGCAATCACAAGGTAGCAGACTAGCTTTCAAAGCATTTGCTTTGCGCGGACTTACTAGTGTATATATGTATATATATATATATATATATATATATATATAGATATAGATATAGATTACAGTGTATTTTACTCTAATAACAATGCAGCATTCTCTTTCTGTGTAGCCATGTTCAGAAAGATGACAGTAAGCATTTCTGGGTGTCCTGTGTACTGATTGGGTAAATGTGAGCTCATTGTTCCCATGCCACCTGATACTTACGCAGTATAATGCAGGGAGCATCGTTGCGCTAATCTAATTTGTAAAAGTTGTGTATTGTCGCTCTCTGTGATGATAAAGGAGGGTCGGATTGTTTTATTTACTTTCTCATAGCCAAGCTCTCTGTGATTAAGAGCAAATCTTAGTGACACTGAATACATTAGCGCCTCGCAGATGATTAACTAATTACAAGAGACATATACAGCTCTTCATTTGTTAAATCTGCAGCTAAGATTTAAAGGTAGAGTCCCCACTTGCGGCTGGGTGATACAAGCAGATTTCTCTCATTCTATCAATACATGAGACAATTAGCACAGAACTGCGAGAGAACAATTTTCCAATATATGAGTGAGGATAAAATTAATCAAGCTAATTAATTTTCCAGCATCACTTGTTTTTTTTTTTTGCTTTATTAGCACAGTTTATTGAATTCTTTATATTGCAGAGTTTTTGGTGTTTTTATCTTGTGTGTCCATTTCTCTTTTGTTTGTGACTCTGAGTTTTGTCCATGTAATACTCTAATTAAGCTATATGGAAAGTGATTCCTTGTTGCCGTTGAGTATGGTACACACTTGCCGATATATATTGTTCACATAGATGATTAATGATAAATCAGCTAGACCATCAGCTGGTATATACAGCTAATATTTCTGTTAATGACTTCATTCACACATATCATGTTGGCTGTAGAAATGGCCATTGACCATCGATGACTCATAGTCATTGATGGTTTTTGGTCGATGCAGAATACTTTTACCATTGATGGGGGAGAACTAGGTGGTTTCCCTACATTGATTTCACAGAATAATCAAATAGATTTTATTTTATTTCCCCCAAGCTTCCAGGGCACGGAGCAAAGCTCCTCCCCCAATACTCACGAAGCCCCGTTCCAAGTTCTGTTCATCTAAGAAAAGGGATGGCCATTGGTTGGTAAAACCATTGATGGTCATACACTTTATAGTAGATTTCCATTGATGGCCACTTGCACCATTGCCATTGATGTCAACCATCGATGACAACCACATTGATGACCATCCTTAGTTGGCTGTGCAAAATAGCAGATGCCGATATGTGTTACTGATGTACTGATATGCCAACCCAAGTGCCATCCACAGACACCTCCGTCAGTGGCGACACTACCAGTACCTGCGGTCAAGCATGTAATTAGGAATATTGGTAAGTGTGTATGCACAATTGACTTTTGCAGAACTCTTACCAAATAGTCGAATAGGTCTGCCTATTATACACCCAGAGAGTCCATTGTTAAAGTATGTTCCCTGCCTTAGAGCAGTCTGATTTTGTTGGTGCTGAGGGTCGGAAAATGTTTGAGGCTGGCCCTACCCGCTCCTAAGTGGCCCATATTTGCTTCAAATATTATTAACACAGATGCTGGACCATTATATTGAGTTCTGATGACTGAGGAAAGCACTGCATAAAGTGGAATTCACCGTCACATTTCTGGGAGTTTTCCAGGAATTTACCATATAATGACACATGGAGAATAATCATTGGATAAATTAACATTTAGTAATGGATACACTGTTACCATGAGGGATGTACCTGATTGACAATGATGTCTATATTTATCTTGTGGCCGCAAACATTGTTCTACTGAAATCAAGAAACACACTGTGTGTTGACTTATACCACGTTCAGACTGATAAACCTGAACAATCCGGCTTTTACCCGACATTTAAATGCCAGGTCATTTTTTTTGGGTGCAGTCCTACACCCATTCTCACTGCTTAGCAAATTACCAAGTCAAGCATTTCTACCTGGTAATTCGCCTTTTAACATTGGTCTTTTTCTAGTGTGAAACATTACCCGATCTCCAACCATGCTTTATACCCGGGTCGAACACCCGGGAATGTCAACTCGGGTTGACTCTTTTAAATTGTAAAGAACCCGTGTTGAAAGGCAAATTAAAGGGTAGAAATGCTGGTAATTTGCATGGCAGTGTGAACAGGGTTTAATTGAACACTCAAGTTCATTGACAGCACAGGTTTCCCGATAAACTATACACTGTAAATTAAAAGAGGACCTGTCACCAGGTACTCCAAACCATCTTGTTTAAAAAAAGAGAAAAAAAAGAAGGGAACTCAATTTCCCAGAAGACAACCATTAATTGTATTTGCTGTTTATACACTAAACTCTCTCTTGGGACTGCTGTAAATTGCACATCAGTAGAGCTATGAAGTATAAAGGAATCCAAGGGACTGTCTCTATTCTGTCCTGCTGACATCTGCTGATTGAATCTTTCAGACTGTATTATCCCAAGCCAGCTTTTTCTATAACTCCCACCCCTCCTGCTGTGTAGTCTGGAGGAAGTCAGCCCCGTACAGTGCATGGTGTATAAATAAACTACACATTAAATGATCTATCTTATAAGAATTACATCAGGTGTAAAGCCCCATTATTTTTTCTAACTACAAAACCACCATCAAATGTTTTGGTTCAGATTTGGTTTTGATTTGGATTTTTGATTGAAATGGATTGAAATCTAATTACAGAAATAAACTGCAATGTTGAATGCCAAGGATTACTGAAAAATGGTTCAAAGAGAACCCAAGAGCTGAAAACCAATTCAGCCAAATATTAGTGGCTGACCTGGTGAAAATACTGTTTTCGGCTATATATTCAACAAGCAAAGAGATGTTCCACTTATCCTTGATCTACAAGCTTGTAAACATTTCTGTACTAAATATGCTCTATAATTCTGTTATTTTTTTGTGGCGTAGTGTCCCTACGCTCTGTGGTGGGTTTTGCAGGGGCAGGACAAACCTGCCCCAGCAAAACCCACCACTCAAGGGATTAAATAATTATATGCTACAAGTCAAGCACCGAGTCCACTTGTTAGAGATTGAAGACCATCACCAATGTCCCCCCAAACATACAGCCCATAATGGAAATAAACCCTAACCCTAATGTTGTACATTATAAAGGATATGCACAGTTTCACAAACTAAGAGCAAACTAAGAGAAAATACTAAGAGCAAACTAAGAGAAAATATGCCTGTAACTAATACAGGCGTATTTGGCAGAAGCCTGCATGGATTAGTCAGATCCATGCAGGCTGCAGTGTAAAAAAAAAAGGTGAAAAAATAAATACTAAAAACAAAAAAACCCGATCTGGGGTCCCCCCCCCACATAACCAGCTACAGGCTCAAAGAGCCGGTCTTAGTTTAAAAAAAAAACAGGCAACAAACAAAATAGGGGTTCCCCGTATTTACCAGGCCCAAGAACGGGTCCTGGTTTTTAAAATATGGTGGACAAAATGATTAGGGGTTCCCCCATATTTTGTGAACGAGCACCAGGCCAAACCAGCCAGCAGGGTAATGCCACAGCTGGGGGAAGACTTTTTATACAAGTCCCCCTGGCCAAAGCATTAAAACACTGACAGTTCAGCCTGGGCAGGGATCTTGGGGAAGAATTTACCTGCCCAGTCTAAAGCCTGGGGCTGTCCCCGGTAGCCCTAGGCAGTGGCCACCACTGATTAAATGTGTAAAAAAAATAGATAAAACTATTGTGTATTGCTGTGGAACTATAAGTCGCAGCACGCCTGCACCGCATGCATGGACTTGGAGAACCACAAGTCCCAGCATGTGGGACATTAAAGGGCCCGCTTGGACTTGTAGTTCCACACACACACAGTATTAAAGTACAACTTTATTACACTCAGAGCCCATCCATACTGATACTTACCTACCTTGACACGTAGGTAGGTATCCCCTGTCCATCTGCTGGTCCTGAAGAGATCCAATGTGGGTACCTGTGGAAGGAATCCATACTTACCAGGGTCCTCCGGCGTAAATCGCGTCCTCTTCATTTCAAGTAGGCATCCCACGGTTTTAGCAAAACAAAAAAACAAGTGACCCGACAACAGTACGAACTCTGGAGAAGACGCAGGATGGGTGTTCACATCCTGCGGCTCCTCCCGTATACCGCTATCGGCCATCTAGTGGCCAATCAGGAGTCGATAGGTGGCCAATAGTGGTATTTGGGAGGAGGAGCCTACTTAGAACGCGATCTACGCCTGAGGACCCTGTAAGTATGGATTCCTTCCACAGGTACCCACATTGGATTTATTCAGGACCAGTGGATGGACGGAGACCTACCTGCGTAAGGTAGGTAAGTATCAGTATGGATGGGCTCTGAGTGTAACAAAGTTTTACTTTAATGCTGTGTGTGTGTTTATATTTAACTATTTGTACTGCTGTGGGACTACAAGTCCAAGCTGGCCCTTTAGTGCCCCAAATGCTGGGAATTGGGGTTCTCCAAGTCCCTGCATGAGGTGCAGATTTGCTGAAACTCATAGTTCCACAGCAAAACACAATAATTTTATCTATTCTTTACACATTTATTCAGCCCGGTGGCCACCGCCCAGGGCCACGGTGAACAGCCCCAGGCTTCAGCCTGGGCAGGTAAATTCTGGAGGGGGGGGTTCCTTCAATGGGAGGGTCCCCACTTCCCCAGGCTGACCAGTCAGGGGGTTAATGCTTTGACCGAGGGGACTTGTATAAAAAGTCTCCCCCGGCTGTGGCATTACCCTGCAGACTGGGAACCAGGACCAGACCTTGGCCTGGTGCTGGTTTTCAAAAATACAGGGAACCCCTATTCCGTTTGTTCCCTGATTTTTTAAAACCAGGACCGTTCTTTGAGCCGGGGGCTGGTTATGCCCGTGGGGGGGACCCTGCGCCGTTTTTTTTTTATTATTATTTATTTTTTTACACTGCAGCCTGCACGGATCTGCAGGCTGCCGACTAATATTTGTATTTAGTGGCCGTATATACGACTGCTAAATACGAATTTGTATCGGCCAGAATAGGCCATCGGCCAAATACAAATTTGTAAATAGGGCAGATTAGTAAATCTGCCCTAATTACAAATAGTATTTCGCCAAAACTACAGCCGTTGCCAGTCGTATTCATTCGTATTAAGAATATGAATACGACTGAGTCGCATTCTTAGTAAATTTCCCTCATTGTGTGTAACTTTATATAGTGCAAACATACAATAATCACCAATATTAATATGCCTGGTAAATGATTGAGGTACATTCTCATATGCATGGGACCTAATACTTGTGTCATCCTAATGGCCTATATCCCTTTTTAGAGGTCACTCAAGTAGTAATTTATGATTGCCTCATACCAATGGCTTCCTGTGCACCCACTATAGTTCCGCCCATGGAAAGAATCTTTGTAAATGACACATTAGTACATCTGCCCATAAAGGTCCTTTATAAGCCAGCAGACGCCGACTCACAGGTGGCTTTGCGGTCAGATCGGTACAGCAGGCTGCCCTGTAATCTGTATAGAGCAAACTCAGCACTCCAGTCCCACCTCTGACCCTGCACATGCTGCAGACATGTGACTCCTTCTGCCCATGTCCCTTTGTGACATCACAATGTGGGGGGCGTGGCCTGTGAGTGTTTATCTCCTGGTGACTGGGCCAGAGGGAGTCATTTGTTGCTTAGTCTTTGTACCGGCAACTGCGCGCTCATCATGGAGCATTCTCATGTGAGAAATTTCTTTAAGCGAGTGGCCCGTTGGATCCCAGTTCTCATCATCATACTGGGAGCGTGTTGGGGCTACTACACCTATGTGTTTGAGCTATGTATAGCTACAGTAACATCAGACACTGAAAGAGACATCTACTTCGGGGTGTTTCACCCCCTCGTTATAATGTTTCTGCTGTGCTATTGCACAATGATATTTTCAAGACCAGCAAAACCACCCAAAGAGTTTTGCTTATCGGAGACAGACAAGGAGCTGTACAAGGAGATGGGGACACAGGAAGACAAGCAGCGCGTTCTCAGGGAAGCTGCTAAACACCTGCCCATCAGCACCACCTCAGAGATCAGATACTGTGAGAGATGCCAGCTGCTGAAGCCCGATCGCTGCCATCATTGCTCAGCCTGCGATGTTTGTGTCCTGAAGATGGATCATCATTGCCCTGTCCTGAATAACTGCGTTGGATACACCAATTATAAGTCCTTCCTGCTGCTGATCATGTACTCCTTGCTGTCCTGCCTTTTCGTGTCAGGCACGACCCTCCGATACTTCATTCTATCGTGGACGGATGGATCCCAGGTCACTGAGACAACTAGGGACATCCGCCTCCTGTTCTATGCATCTACAGCATTCTCCATCGCATTGTTAATGTTCTTCATCTGTCAATGCTGTCAAATAGTGAGAAACAGGACGACGATAGAAAACCTCTATAAAGATGCCTCTTCTCCAGGAGAAGGCCGTCCCCTTTGGATCAAGAACTTCCTGGACATATTTGGACATCAAAAGAGGTACTGGCTACTACCTGTAGATACAAGCCTCGGAGACGGGTATTCTCCGCCATCACACCCTGAGGATCTGGAGAAATATGCAGGGTAGAGCCAGCCTCACCTCTCAGCAGCTGCTGCAACCGGTCTCTCCCTCCATAGAGAAGGACAACACCTATTTACAGAGAGCCGTACCGGCAGGACACCCGGTGGCAACCCTGCCCTTCCTGGATACTGGACGGTCCTCGGCAGCCTCAAGTTCCGCACCATCATCTTACCACAGTTATATGCAAGAGACCAGCACGGACTTGTAATGTGCCAGAGGTGGAGGATTGTATTACTATATGCATTCATTACATCTATTGCATTCACTCACAGAATAAATATTGAGTGTAATATACTGTTATTGCCTACGTGTATTATATCTAACATACAATGCTTTTTATACTATGTTGCCAATATATATTATGTCCTAGTATTTAATACTTTGTCATTCTAGTTTTATGATACTAAACTGATTTTAATATGAAAAAAGTCAGAGCCCACCTAAGTATTCATTTTGAATTATAGTACTTTTAATTTGTTATACAACATTATGAGGGCTCTAAAAAAACAGGAGTAAAACTTAAAGGTTCTGCGCCAAAAAGGTCGCTACAGAAAATAGGTATGGAAGGACAATCCCAAAATCCTTCAGGTATCACAATAGTTGCAAGAGAGGGTATACCAATTTCAAACAGCGCCCAAAAACCCAGGGTGAGTGGGTCTAATATAAAGTGCAGTAAGGGGAATCAAAGAAAGATACTTCCATATAATTGATGTTCCACCCGTATCCAGTAAAATTCCTCTGATGGGTGAGGTGCTTCAGTACATGTAAACAGAGAAGGGCTTATAATAGTGAAGCCTGTTTAATTGACATGTACACATAAAATCATGAAAAAACAATACAATACATAAACAATCATAAAATCCAGACTAGTAGGGAGGATGGGTACAAATTACCAAGAGGTGGATCAGAACTGGGTGTTAATCAGTTCACAAGCGTTCAATCAAATAATCACCAGTCCGATCCCGGGTAACAGCAGCGTCGTGTTTATTGAAGCATTAAAATTTTACATTGTATAACAGGTTCAATATAATCTCATCACGGGTACATTTCACATAGAAGACATGGGCATTTGGGTCTACACGGACCACAATATAAGACTACAGACAGTGATCGACAATATGGAATGTAATCATATGTATTTTTAAATGATGCTAGAAGGAAGGCACTCCAGTCTCGGAGACAGTCATATTGTACCAGGTGGACAAGTATACAGTCTTTCTGATAATGTCTCGTTCTGCGGCAGACAACGTAAGTACATAAGGAACTGCCACTTTTATGGCTAAGTGCTTGGTTTGTTTGGGCCCCCACAAACCAAGCTACCATAGTGCTTTATTCTGTTGCACTTCCATGGTAGCATCCTCATTTTCCATGACTAAAGCATTACCGTCACATACCTGCCAACAAAACCCATTCCAGGAGTGGCAATTGCAGAGATGGGACTGCACCACTGTCAAATAGAGGAGCCACACCTGCCATTGATTCCTTGACTGTAGAGCTTGTGGTGGCAGTTATTGCAGCTCCCCTATTTGAATTTTAGACTGTGCTACAGCCCTGCAACTCTGCAACTGCCACTGGTATCCAAGTCCAGACACAGAGCATCTTGTCCCTCCATGAATGGGTCATGCCGTCATTACATTTACTCCTACGAACCCTGATATTTGCACAGTGTTCGGAAATGTTTGGAGGATTCTGTAGGATAACAGTGTCAGAATCATAAATGTCAGACTCACACATAACATGGACACCCTTAGGGGGGTATTCAATCTCCCACAGTCACCTCCCGATGGAGGAGATGGCTGTGAGGCCCTTTTCAATGCTGTCTTCCCCGACAGCATTGAACAGGGGATCTCAGCAGAATGAGCCTGACTTCACAAGCAGTCGGGCTCCTTCTGCTGAGAACGGCAGAACGAGATCCCGGGCAGCAGCTTCCCCCTTCCCAGCCGCAGCTTGCAGCCACGACCCCTTCTCGTCCCGCTGCAGGCGGGCCATTGAATCCCACCTGCAAATTCTCGGTTGAGCAGACCAAGAACGGAACAGGGTCACGGCTGTCGGGCCAGCTCAACAGCCATGACCCAAGATTGAATACCCCCTTAGACTCTCCTCAGGAATATGTGAAATTTATTAACACACAGTTTGTTCACATCTAGGTGTTGCATGTGAGGTTGCAGAAGATGCCTGGTCCTGTCTTTATTAAATCCCACCTTAAGTTTTTATTGCATGAAACAGCAGAAGCAGGTAACATGGGTCTTCAAACTGTGGCCCTCCAGATGTTGTGAAACTACAAATCCCAGCATGCCTTGCCACAGTTTTAACACTCCCTTATAGCAAAACTGTGGCAAGGCATGCTGGGACTTGTAGTTTCACAACATCTGGAGGGCCATAGTTTGAAGACCCATGAGCAGGAACATTACTCAAAAAGAAAGGCCATAGCCTGAGCCTTTCCTATGTTCTGCTTCTAGTAGACAGATAGGCAGTATGTATCAGGAAGGCCAGGTACCCAAGTATGTATTATGTAACACAACCAAGGTAATATGATGCACACTGTAACACTTGTTTTTAGTTTTAACAGCAGCATTGGTCAACTTCAAAAATAATTAAAAAAAATATTTTCTAGTAAGTTGTGCACTGTGTGCGGCTGTTAATTGTGAAGCATTTTAATTACATTTTCTTCTAACTGTTGCAGTAGTCGTCAAAGTAATTTGCTACTTGGATGTAGACAAGGGAAGGAATTTGGAATTGGAGAAGGACACAGGAAGGAATTTCCATGCACTCCATGCACTCATTGGGGTAGCTTTACTAAGGTGGGAGTTCTACTGAAGACCAGCACCAATCAGATTTTACTTCCTATTATTTAGCACCTTCTACAAAATAATAGATAGAGGGGAAAATTTACTAAGATATGTGTATTCTACGTCACATGTGATGTTGCTGTGGGCAACCAATCAGAATCTACTTCTTATTTAATTAGCAGCCTCTAGAAAATAGTAGACAGGATCTGATTGGTCGCCCAAAGCAACATCACATGTGAAGTAGAATACACATCTTAGTAAATTTCCCCAAGAATCTGATTGGTTGCTATGGGCAACATGCCATCTTCAATAAAACTCCCTTCTTTGTAAAATTACATTTAGATGGGCAATCATCAATGCAAGCAATTTCATGCTGCTCAAAACCAGGACCATAATCATCTCAATAGGATATATATTTATATATTATATATATATTTATTTGCTTTAGGCAGCTGCCTAGGGCACTGGAATCTAGGGGGGGGGGGGAGGGCGCTATCAAAAAATCAAGGATGTCTATGAGGATCCTTGTTGTACTTAATGCAGGAGGCGGCTGTGGAGCTCCTAAGACCTCACCTCCATACTCTCCCTTGAGGCATACTTCCGTATTTTGCTGCCCCTTCCTGAGGTCCTCCAGGGAAAGCAGGGGACGTGCCCACCTTCCCAGGGGACTGGGAAGACTCCCCCAATTGTTTGGAGCCTCCAGAATGTTAGGCAAGTATGCCTTAAGGGGTTGGAAAGTGGGTATTGGCAGCAGAAGGGGGGGGGGGGGCGCAGTAGGTTGATGTCTTGCATAGGGTGCTGAGAAGCCTTATACCAGCCCTGGATATATTTGTGGTCCAAGATTATTTTGGTGAAGCAATACATCCATTTGGAGTACACATATACATTCATCTAGGCAAATTAAGGCTAACGTTTGTGCCGCACATTAATTAGAATTTTAAAAATCAATACAATTCTCTATGATGAACAGAAGCAGTAGAAAAGACAGAGGGAAGCGGTTGAGGGCATTCCGGTAGTCACCTCAATTAAATTTCTTGTTAGCGGTGGCAGGGTTGAAGCAGTACAGATCGTCGCAGAATTCAGATATTTTGCCACTTAAAAGTTTAAATTTAATTAAACAGGAAAATTAATGTTTAATCTATCTATATTGTTTTTAACTTCTATACCATTTTCCCCAGTGTTTCCTCTGTAATATTTGACTTCTTGATGTGCGGAAACATCAACCCAGTCAAGGAACGTGCAAAACCTGTGATTCAGACAAATTGGCTAAATAATGGTTTTAAACAATTTGTAAATTGCCGGAAATGGTCAATTGTTATTGCTCTCGTCCATTATTAGATTTCATTCCAACCAGCCAGATCTGCCAGATAATTGTATAGTGTATGCCCAGCTTTAAGATGTGCATCACAGTGCAATGTTGCGGCCGCAGATATTGATTCAATATTGGTGGTCGCCGGGACCCGGCAGGGCGAGCAGGGCCATGCTGCATTGAGCATAGCCATCTGGCCGTCACCTTAAGAACTTTACCCCCCCCACACCCACAGTACATTGGAACCAGTGCCAGATTAAGCCTTTGGGGGGCCCGGGGCACTTTAGACAGGGGGGCCCCCTTGCACTTGTCATTACTGGCCACAAACTGCATGGGGGAATATTACACTGTCAAAACACAGAGTAAAGGCAGTATAAACTTGGTCAATGGGTAACTTCAGGGGGGATATATATATAAATATATATATATATGTGGAAGAAATGGGCACTCACCAAGGACTTAATCAGCAACAAGGATTTATTGTAGATACAAGAGGTACATCCGACGTAACGTGACGTTTCGGTCTAGTATAGACCATCATCAGGAATATGTACAGCAAGTATAATCAATCTCATGATCAGAACAGGCAACCTGGTATCCATCCTCCAAAGAGGATATATATATATATATATATATATATATATACACTCCAATGGGCAGCACACCTGGTAAATGACATAAGCTGGTACTGGTGCCCTCCAAAAGAACCCAGTTGGGTCAATATGTAGTAAGTGGCGCACTGCGGCACTCAGTAAATAAATGAATAACACAACGCAGGTAAATGTCCAAACGTTTTTGATGTATTAGAATCACATCTTCATCAGGAACAACAGTAAGAGCAAAGAAATATATATATATATATATATATATATATATACACACACACACACACACACACACACACACACACACACACACACACACACACACACATACATACATACATACATACATACATACATACATACCACATGAAAAGCATGTGTTTGTCCCTCTGCCCATTACTCTGTAGGAGACCTCAAAGTGCTGCCTCTGATTAAAAACCCTCCCATGACTAGGCTGCTGCTGCTGTTATCCATGGGCCTAAGAAGCATGTAATGAGCTCCACCAACCAGAGCTCAGCACAAACGTCTCAGCCTCTGCCCTCTGGTGCAAAGTGTCATGGGACTTTGTCAACTCCCAGTAATGCACTGCACACTTGGCTCCCAATGCTCAGCACCATTAATCATTGTCACATTGGCAGATAGGTGAAGCTGCAGCACTACCCCACTCCCATGCACAAAACCTTTAGCTAAAAAAAATAAAAACATTTTTGAAAAATACATGCCAACCACAGGGGGCCCCTAGCTAGAGGGGGACCCAGGGGCACTGACCTCTTGTTCCCCCATTATCATCCGGCCCTGATTGGAACTGGTGATAGCTACAAGCATGGAATGAATTAGGCCTTCATTTTATTATTTGGCTGTCATCTAGAAGGCAAAATACCCCCTCCCCCCCAAGTCCTGGTGCCCTAGGCTGCAGTCTAATCAGCCTATTTGCTAATGAGGCCCTGATTCCAACTAGCCATGTGCTGTGTTAATAGTAGGGCATTTTTCAACTGCAATATATAAAGTAAAAGCAAATATCTGACTGCTATGTCTTACAGTACAACTATGATGTTATTATTCATTAGGTTTTCAGTAGATGCACACAAAAAAAGATTTATCTTCACAGGCCCCAGTGTATTTGAGGCTGTCCTGATTTAATTGCTCAGTGTTGCTGTTACAAATTAACACATTTATCCCATTGGTCCGGAAATTAGGAGGTATGCTCTCCATTCAATGCTACTCTGCACTACCGGAAACTTGTAGTATTGGGAAACCTAATACTTCAAAAAGAAGTGTGATCACACCTCCAACCATAGGAATGCAAATCGTCACTACCCCTCCTGGGACATAGACTACTCACTTGGACAGTGATTAGTGCTAATATCCCAAGGAAAGAGGCAGCCTCATTTTGAATCCAAAATGGCCAATGTGAAACTGCGCTATTCGGATAAAGCATTTTCATATCGGCCATCTTGGATTTAAAAAAAGACGCTGCCGCTTCCGTTAGAGCCGGCTGAGATGTTGGACAGGAGATATTTTAGGTAGGCATTGACGCTGTATAAGGGGTATGGCTAGATTGGAAATTTGCCAGTGTTCATTTACATAATGGCAAGCACCTTATAGAACAGCGGTTCCCAACCACTGTGCCGCCTAGCTTCACCAATAATTGTGTGCTGGTTTGAATACACGCACAATCATTTCTAGCACTGACAGATATTTCGTGTAACACAGACATTTGAATGTATCATTTTATACATTTAAACTGTGCTATTTTCACAGTATGATTTTTGTAGAATAAATTTAAACAATCATTCATGCTTGCTAATGCTAATTAGGAAATGAAAACCACACAGAAGTCTGGTTTTGATTAAATTGAACACAACAGGCAGGCACCTTAACACAATTTGTCAAACATCACTTCAGCGACACACTGTGCATTATATGCTAGAAATCATTGAAATCCTTTTGATACTTGCAATTACTGTTTGCTTCATTATTTTTAATGCACAAAGTTTAGCTAATCCTCTTGATTAGTGTCTGATTTAACTATGATTTTCTAAAAAACAATGTTTCATTTAAAACGGAAGTGATGTCACAATCATAACATTTTCTATATATCTACCAACAGTGACAAGACGAGCGTCAGGCCAAATGACATCAAGGCTTGCTATTAAGATGTTTATGTTTATTATTAAGTTGCGCCTCATGTGGTCTTTGTATATTTTCACACTGCTGTTGTGTACAAAGACGCAGGGGCATTTGTGTCCACCTCTTAATCAGACCCAATGGGGGTAATTTACTAAGATGTGAGTTCTATTCTGATTGGGCAACCAATCAGAATCTACTTCTTATTTATTTATTTATTTAGCACCTTATAGAACAGCGGTTCCCAACCACTGTGCCGCCGGCATTAGAGTACAGAGCTTGGGTAGTGCTTGCACTCCTCCGTGGCCCGGCCTGTCACATCGCCTGCTGAGGTAGCATAACTCCTATGTCATGGATTACAGGTCGCTTTCCTGTCCGCGTGCCAGCAGAAGCGCCAGACTTCAAGTGAATCCTATAAAGGTATCCTTTTTTGCCACCCATGTAGGAAATCCACAAAAATGGAATAGGTATGAAAAAACTTAAGACATTTTTTTAATAAAAATACAAGTGGATATAGGGCAGTGTCCTGAGGGCACACAGGTATTCAGATTTGATCCGGACAAAAGCTGAAGTTATGTGACACAAGTTGAATGCTGTCACTAGTACTTGCACTACTTTTTCATATATGTTTACCCTGATCCTCAATAGGTAGAGGCATGGATGAAGCTAGGCTTCTGTTGTGGGTAAATACTCTTCCCTTAGCACCACCAATAGACAGGGCCGGTGCAAGGCACCGGAGCGCCCCAGGCAAGTCGCGGAGGCAGCGGGGATCCCTGCAGTCCATTAGAAATCACGAGCGCTATCCGCCGGGCTATGCGGAAGCGCTTCTAGTGTGAAAACACTGGCAGCACGCTGATTGGCTGAGATCAGCGTGCACCGTGCTGCCAGAGTTTTCACACTAGAAGCGCTTCCGCATAGCCCGGCGGATAGCGCTCGTGATTTCTAATGGACTGCAGGGACCCCCGCTGCCTCCGCCGCCAGATTTAAATACACAGCGCCGTAGGACAGGTACCCGGGCGGCACAAAATGCCGCCCTCCAGTGGCCGGCGCCCTAGGCAAATGCCTAGATTTGCCAAGTGGTGGCGCCGGCCCTGCCAATAGATAGTAATCACTCTCTGACTTTATGACTGTCAAACAATGCAGAGAACATCACAGTGGCCACCATATAATACATCAGTGGTGCTATATAATGCTGATCTCACCAGTGACTACCATACAGTACAGAGTCCATCAATGACTCCCGTGTAATACAAAAGACTGTGATGACCATACAAAACATCTTCCTTTTCAATTCAGTGGTTAAACGCAAATAAAATAATATTGGAGTTTTCCCCACTACCACTACTGTATTCCCACAGCAAATGCACAAGCAATGTACTCTGAGAACCAGGTTGGATTTGCAATAAGCCATAGAACAGGTTTTTGTTTTGAGGTTCTTTTATTGTGTTCTTCAATGCCAATACTCCATTTACCTGGGTGTTATAGCTGCTGTTTATGTGTTGAACTCAGATATTGAAGCACGCACAACAAAAATGCCACTTTCATATAGGGCAAAAAGAGATGTTACACACAGAGTACAAGTAAAAAAAGTAGCAAAAAAGTAAACACACAAGAAAGGAAAAAAGTAGTGACATGCAGTTATTGCTTAGATTTTTAACAAATTGATGTAGGCTGCCCGACCTACACAATCCCCCTTTGGAAAGGGGATAACAGAAACATGTAAAACATTTGTAGGGTGGTACCTTGTGCTATGGTCTTATCATTAGACTCTTTACAGCCTTAAATGCTGATTCCAAGAAATATAAATTGGAAGTCTATAATATATATGGTACTTGTTTCCTATCTGGGCGCCCATCGCGGGCATCGCGGGTACATCTCATGTCATTATAATGACATGCGATGCGACCGACGCGATTACCGCGATTTTACATAGGGACCAATGTTAAATGTCCCAATTGACCCGCGATGACCGCGATTTACCATAGGAAACAATGTTAAATGGATCAATTTCCCCAAATTATCATAGGGAACAATGGGAAATGGGGCAAAAACACCCCTGAACATAGAAATGTCCCCCCAAAAGTAGTTGACGCCACCCCGCCATCAACGTGAACCCGAAGCGTGGCGAGCGCAGCGAGCCCGCGAGGGGCGGCGGTACGCGTCCTCCGACCTTTTCATGCCCTACTATCCACTAGGGCGGAGTGAGAATAGAATAGTGTGGCGAGCGCAGCGAGCCACCGAGCCCGAAGCGTGGCGAGCGCAGCGAGCCCCGCGAGGGGACGCGGATACCTTCACAGTTATACGCGTCCCCTCGCGGGCTTCCCAGGTGTCCATGGCGACGCGGACACCTGGGAAGCCCGCGAAGGGACGCGGACACCTGTGACGCGTTTTCTATTCTCACTCCACGCCCTAGTGGATAGTAGGGCATGAAAAGGTCAGAGGACGCGTACCGCCGCCCCTCGCGGGCTCGCTGCGCTCGCCACGCTTCGGGTTCACGTTGATGGCGGGGTGGCGTCAACTACTTTTGGGGGGACATTTCAATGTTCAGGGGTGTTTTTGGCCCTTTTACTATTGTTCCTATGCTGATTTGGGTAAATTGATCCATTTAACATTGTTTCCTATGGTAAATCGTGGTCATCGCGGGTAAATTGAGGCATTTAACATTGTTCTCTATGGGAAAATCGCGGGCATCGCGTCTGGCCCATCGCACCCGATTTTTTATCGGCCGCGATGCCCGCGATGGCCCCGATTTTACCCCCGATGCCCGCGATTAAAATCGTGGGCGCCCAGATAGGAAACAAGTACCATATATATATATATATATATATATATATATATATAAATATATTGGTACCTGCACTCGCACACACCAGGAGACAAATTGATGGGGTGCCCCAAGGTCACACCGTAGTGTGCCAGGTACACAATCCAAATTCCCATTGTGGGGGGAAGCGTGGCGAGCGCAGCGAGCCCCGCGAGGGGACGCGGATACCTTCACAGTTATACGCGTCCCCTCGCGGGCTTCCCAGGTGTCCATGGCGACGCGGACACCTGGGAAGCCCGCGAAGGGACGCGTTTACCTGTGAAGGTATCCGCGTCCGCTCGCCACGCTTCGGGCTCGGTGGCTCGCTACGCTCGCCACACTATTCTATTCTCACTCCACGCCCTAGTGGATAGTAGGGCATGAAAAGGTCGGAGGACGCGTACCGCCGCCCCTCGCGGGCTCGCTGCGCTCGCCACGCTTCGGGTTCATGTTGATGGCGGGGTGGCGTCAACTACTTTTGGGGGGACATTTCAATGTTCAGGGGTGTTTTTGGCCCTTTTACTATTGTTCCTATGCTGATTTGGGTAAATTGATCCATTTAACATTGTTTCCTATGGTAAATCGTGGTCATCGCGGGTAAATTGAGGCATTTAACATTGTTCTCTATGGGAAAATCGCGGGCATCGCGTCTGGCCCATCGCACCCGATTTTTTATCGGCCGCGATGCCCGCGATGGCCCCGATTTTACCCCCGATGCCCGCGATTAAAATCGTGGGCGCCCAGATAGGAAACAAGTACCATATATATATATATATATATATATATATATATATATATATATATAAAGTCCAGAGAATATCGGCACTCTCTCCAAAATATACAGGAACTCCGGGTGCCACTCGGATATACACAAATGCAGACTTCCAGTGGGGTGATGGCACTCTCGGAAATAAGAGACATAGACGTACAGTAGCTTATATATATATATAGGATCCCAGTGTCGGTGCGGCACTCCAAAGATGCACGATGACGGTAGGTAAAAGAAATGACTACCCTGGGTTACGACTTATAACTTGATGAGCCCCAATATCAAACGTATTACTAAAACACACTGGCCTCTTGTACAAACCGACCCAGATGTGGGTATACAGAACGCCAGACTTTTGACCAGCTACAAACGCTCTAGAAATCTTAAGGACATACTGGTCAAGTCTGATGCTGCCCCTGCCAGACTAACACGTATCACACGCAAAATGGGCTTTGTGCGATGTTCATGCGTAACCTGCCAATACCTTATATATGGCCCTACGTTTTGTCACCCCAGGACGGGACAGAAATT
The DNA here is from genome assembly GCF_055691185.1 of Crinia signifera. Taxonomy (NCBI): domain Eukaryota; kingdom Metazoa; phylum Chordata; class Amphibia; order Anura; family Myobatrachidae; genus Crinia; species Crinia signifera. Next base: position 18,226,805 of record NC_139228.1, on the reverse strand, counting down.
GCACATCCGACACACCTTATCGTGTAACACCACTCACACTGTCTATCAGATTATCTGCCCCTGTGGGCTGTCATATGTCGGTAAAACCGAATGCGCCTTTAAGGAGCGTATGGCAGCCCACAGATCCGCGATTAAAAAAGCCCTGACATCAGGCTCGAGCGACCAGCCTGTCGCACGCCATTTCGCCCTGTACAAGCATAGTGTCATCTCTATAAGGTATAGAATGATTGACCACGTACCACTGACCCTGAGGGGTGGTGATAGGGGAGCGGCGCTGCTTAGATGTGAGGCGAGGTGGATTATCAGACTCGGGACTGTGGCCCCTTACGGCCTGAATGAGTATACGGGCATCTCTACGTTACTTTAAGTTCATGCCGCTATGAATGTTCATTCTTGCCATGTTTTTCTAATGCTTTCTATATAACCATATGTTACATTATTGCTTGAGATTACGTATCTCTACATGATCCTTGTTGTCTATGTTGTCTGTCAATTCGTGTGTATTGTTTGTTTACATTGTCATGGTGACGGGTGCACCTCCAATCAGAGGCCTGATCGTCAGTACGGCGGACGCCGCTGACGTCACAGACCTGCGCCGCACGCACGGTGCCTCCGGGCCCGGCCGGCGCTGAAACACAAGGTGCTTATATAAGGTATGTTTGTATGTTATGTGTGTGTTATTCTGCTTGAAAACGATGCCTGCGTAGCATCAAAACGTTGCAGCAAATATAAGTCATTTCTTTTACCTACCGTCATTGTGCATCTTTGGAGTGCCGCACCGACACTGGGATCCTATATGCTTTTTTAGTGCGGGCACCCAGAACGTACTGCTCAAGGAGGTTGTGCCGGGCACTTGGACCTATATATATATATATATATATATATATATATATATATATATATATATATATATATATATATATATATATATATGTTTTTTAAACATCTTTTTTTTTCAGCTGTAATATTTGTTGAGATGCTCCAGACGATTTTGTCTGGCACTTTAATGCTTTTTTCCTTATGAGGTTTCAAAATTAGCATACAGAAGAAACCAACGCGTTTCGTCTCTTGCGGGACTTCATCAGGTTATCTATACATTTATAACACATAAAAACATATTAAAATTATTGTTACAATCCACATTCATGTGAAAAATCATTACAATTGAGACTTTCGAATTGAGAGTTCCTCTTTGTGTACCCCCTCTATAATTTACTACTCCTCTTTCCACCATCCCCTCCATGGGCTCCCACCCCCAACTTTTGTTTTATCCACTTGTACTCACTGGGGTAAATTTACTAAGATGGCACTTCTATTGAAGATGGGATGTTGCATAGCAACCAATCAGATCCTATCTCTTATGTTCTATATAAATTAAAAAGTAGGATCTGATTGGTTGGACAACATGCCATCTTCAATAGAACTTTATCCCACTGCATTAACGAAAACTTTAGTATTAGCAACAGATCAGGTAGATTGTAGAAGAAATATAAAATAATTGAATGACCTGTGTAGGATACTAAATGACCTGAACAAATCCCAGTGCAGGTCACAATGCAGCACAACAATATATACCGTAACGTAACAATCTATTAAGTTCCTTTCACGGAACGAGGAAATAAGCTTATAAAGGAGAACAATATGTAGACTCTTCTGCTCACAGTATGAAGTAGGTTAATCAGTTTTGCTTTTCTTCAAAACAGAAGCAGAGAAATAATTTGTTAATTTTCATCTCATTACAAAAACCAGGTCAAGCAGATCAGTAAAATTTGGAGAACACACACCTGTTTCAAAGATAGGACACACACTAACAAACACAGAAGCACACATACCTTGCAATTATCCTTCCACCTAGTCCTTACTATATACTGTATCATCGCAATCAACTGGTTGGCCATTATAATGTCAACAAGTGATGGTCACATGACCAGCAGGACCTGTAAGCCACCTCCAAGAGTTGTCAGGAGTAGGTCCAACCAGGACGAAATGTACACATTTTAACATGTTTAAATGTTGGACATGATAACTAACAACATTGTGACTTTCAACATTTCATACCCAACCCCATTGTCAGCACCACTGCGGACCATCCCAGAGGACCTGCTGACTTCATCCTAATCAGGGTAACCTTCTAATGCCAAATGGGTATTAACCTGGAACTGTACATACCAAAGAGCACTATGCACTTGATTGTCTGACCCATTTCAAATTGAGACTGGGAAGCCCACATGCCTCATTAGAGGCGATTAGTATGAAATCTCGGCGTTCGGAATCCCGACAGTCGAAATACCGACGCTGGAATCCCACCCACCGCAATGCCGACAAGGGGGGCCATGGATCACCACCCCTTGCGGGCTTGCTGCTCTTGCCACGGAGCAGGCCCAGTGCACACTATTTTATTCAACCTCTGTGGGTGTCGTGGACACCCGTAGAGGGACAAAGTGCCGGTATTTTGACCGCCAGATTTCCGACTGCCGGGATTTTGACCTCATCCCCAATAGAGACCACACTCCATTCTCATTGGAGCCTTTACCCCATTTTTCAATAGAAAAATGCAACATATGTTTGCTTAACCCCCCTTTTTTATTATATATTTGTATTGCTTTTATTATTCTGATGTTCATTTGACCTCAAATTGTTGTATTTTATTAAATTCTTCATATACAATATTTATATGTTTATGAGTTGTTCTTTCAGTGAATCCTAGCGCTGCTCATTTCTTTTCATTCTGAACATAGAAAGCAAAGGAGAGAGTTGTCTGAAGAGATCAGAAAATAAATTGAAGACAATCACATTAACTGTAAAGACTTTAAGACTATGTCCAAGCAGCCTGATGTTCCAGGAACTACAGTTGCAAATATTGCAGTGTTTGTGCGTGTTAACTGTCCGATTTCTGGGAGTGTCGGGGAAAACGAAGGGAAGTTGTGTGACATCAGCTACGGCCTCGATCAGCCTGTTTCTATCGCATGGCCAAGGAAGTCCTGAGTTAGGCACAGACTGGACACACTGGATAAATCATTCAATGGAGAGTATATCGCGAATGGATTTGCAACTAATTGCTGACCTGTGATATTTTCGCAAGCCATTTGCAGCCATGTACACGGCAGGATTTCACACTGGCAGAGCGTCAGCTATCTGATTTTGCAGTTCTCCACAAATTCGCAGAGAACCAAAGAGGTCTGAATTACCCTCATTATTAGGAAGCTTAAACGTTAAAGTTCATGGGAGTGTAGTAAACCTCTCTGAACAAGGCCCCAAGAGGATCATTGATACCACTACCAGATTAAACAGACAGAGGGCTACTAAGCCTTGAAAAGTGATAAAATGGAGAGAGTGATAAACCACCCACCAATCAGCTGCTACCTGTCATTTTCTAACACAGCCTGGGACATGGCAGCTAAGTGCTGATTAGCTGGTGGTTTATCACATACCCTCCAACATCTGGAGGGCAGAAAGCGGTGACCATTCAGAAAGGGGCATGGCCAAGTGGGCGTTTTCAGCGGGAAAGGGGTGTGGCCATGTCCTCTTTCAGAATGTGTATTGGCATCAATTCACACATCATATACCCGGGGCCCCAGGATGACCCGGGTAACCTGTTAGCAGCACTTACCCGCTTCCTGTGCCCCCCCCCCCCCCCCCCCCCCGGGGCCTCCTCAGCCGCCCAACAGCTCAAATCCTGTGGTGTGCACTAGCTTTTGCCCCCCCCTGGGAATGGAGACGAGCTGCAGGGGTTCCGGGGAGAAATCACTAAGCAATGGGAGGACGGCCGTCTCACTGAGTCCCCCTGCAGTGCAACCTGGGAAATGTAGTTTTGGCAGGCCACTCACACTCCTCAAAGAGCACCCGGCAGTGTAACAGAGGAAAACTACAATTCCCAGAAGGAGGAGCCATCTATCAAAAAATCAGTACAATCGGTACAGTTAGATTTAGCCGGTACAGACCATTAAAAACAGGTACTAAATCGGTACAGTTGGAGGGTATGTTATAACTCTGTATTTGATCACATTTCAAGCTTAGTACATCTGGCCCTTACACTTAAGGGCTAGATGAATGGCGAAAGTTAAGGCATGTCAGTGTCATCGCATCCAAAACTTTTTGAGCAACAATGGGCCCCATAGAAGCAGACCCAGGAAGAATCCACTTAATAAAAAAACTACATAAAAAAGCCAGATTTTCTAAAATACATTTTGACATAATGACACAAGGTGATTCAGGTTGGTTTGTTAAAGCAAACTCCTACTTTAATTTACAAAACTATGTGCACTGCAGGTGGGGCAGATGTAACATGTGCAGAGAGTTACAGTTGGGTGAGTTATTTTGTTTCTGTGCAGAGTATATACTGCCCACTTTCTTCTTACAACGCATTTTAGATTTCAGTTTGAACACATCCCACCCAAATATAACTCTCTGCACATGTTACATCGGCCCCACCTGCAGTGCACATGGTTTAGTCCATTTTAGAGAGAGAGATTTTGCTTTTGCGAGCCACCTGAATTAGGTCCAATGTTTCTGGGAGAAAGTCTTTGGACAGAGGACTGTAGTTTTTGGCAAGTCACATTAGTTCTATGTTCACAGATGTGAATATCATACCTACTGTGGCACATGGAGGGGGGTTGGCTATGTTTTGGGGCTGGTTTTCTGCATTAGGCATAGGGTGCCATTAATCTATAAAACATCAAGTCTATGGAGGCACTTTGGAGTGTCAGAAAGCTCTGGGCCTAATGCAGACCTGTTAGCAAGGCTTACATTTTTGCAGATGGGCAAAACCATGGTGCGCTGCAGATGGGGCAGATGTAACATATGCAGAGAGAGTTAGATTTGGGTGAGGTGTGCTGCATTTTCTAAGGGATATGACTTAATTTGAGTAGCTCGCTTAAAATATGACCCTGCATCGCTCCATGTGTGGGGACCATAGCGATAACGATGCGCGGCCGCGCGCATTGCTATCGTCCCGACGATTAACATCCAGCATTCTGGATAACTCTAGTCAGATCGTTATTCAGGGCCAGTGTCCTCAGCGGAGAACACTGGCCCTGGCAGACTGTTCAGCACACAGTGATGACACATCGTTGGTCGGTACCCTCGGGCACATTCGCACGCTCAGGTGTTCGGGTGTGTCTGCACCCTTGGATGAGTATGGATGCTCACGGATTCGGGTGCCTGCGGCAGAGTTCACGCGATTAGGTGCTCAGGTGCATTTGAGTGACTTTGGGCGCTCATGGATTGGGTGTTCGGGCACATTCGCGGCGGCGCTAAGAGATTCGCCTGTTGAGGCATGTTCACGCACTCAGGTGTTCGGGTGCGCTCAGGAGCCAATAGATTCCGGTGTTCAGGCGCTTTTGGATGCTCGGATATCGGGACACTTATGCACGTTCGCGCAGTTGGGTATTTGGGAGTTGTGCCCTACTAATTGATCATAGATCACATCCTTTTTTAAGGATGAATGGCTATGGTATGAAATACAGGGGTAGATGTATGAAGCAGTGATAAGGGAGGAGAAGTGATAAAGTGCCTGGTATTTTATCACTGGCCCAGCCTGTACCTGGCACTTTATCACTTCTATGCATCTACCCCTCAGTGTTTTCAATTGCTCCACGCAGAGAATGTGCTGGTATGTTGCTTCGTATAGATATGAATGAATGTGGCTGTCATCACAGCCCTACAATAATACTACAGTACTAAATACTACATAAGGGCTAGTATAAAGCCTATATCTAGTGTAACTGAAGAAGGCCAGAGCTGAGAATATCAGGTCAACTGCTCTTATCTTGAAACATTAGTGCAGCATATTTGTGTAACCATAGAATTGTTATAATTCAGAAGTTACAAAGAATCTGAAGATCTAAAGCTGGGTGCCTATTAGCTGATTTATTTATTTATTTACAGATTCTTATATAGCGCAGCAGATTCCGTTGCGCTTTACAATAGTAGACAGTGATAAAACAAACTGGGTAACAACAGACAGACCTGGAGGTTAGAGGGCCCTGCTGCAAGCTTACAATCTATAGGGGATATCTGTACCCAGTGATATTGTTACTGACGAGACCAGACGGGATGCCGGCATTGTCAAAAGTATTCCTAGTTGTTGATGTCGGTTGCAACGAGCAATGGTAGGAGGGGGATATCAGTGTTGGACGTTCTGCATTCCACAGCATGGCTCTTCCTAGTAATATCCTCTGGATTTTTTTTTTTAAAGCGGCAATCATTTACACTGCAAAATCACACTGGTTTTGCAGTGTAAATGATTGCCGCTTTAAAAAAAAAAAAACCTAGCGATTTCTCACCAAGTCTCTCACTTTCTGATTCTCTCATCTTATTACATTTCACTCCATGTCTCTTATTTTTACATACATAAATGTGCTTTTTGTCTTACAGAGTCAAGAACAATGCAAAGGAATGTACTCTTCAATCAACATCTTGCATGATAATCCTATATACAGTTACACAAGATGTTAACATACGTGGCATTATTACTGTGTAGCCTTTTTCTGTTCGTCTGTTGAGTTATCCTTGATCATTCATTCAGCCTTTACAACCAGTCATTTGCTTAAAGATCTGGTAATTCAAATTCAAATTGTATTAAGATTACCGTAGGAACTGACAATTAAAGGCACCCCAACCTCAAAATATGTTTGCTTATATGAAAACGGCACACAATTTTTTTTTTATTTATGGGTGCATTATACAAGCTATGATAAAATAATGAGTTCTACTTACCTAGGATGCTGGGTCCCTGGTCTGATGGTCCTTTAAGGGGTTCAGAACTGCTGGCTTGTCAATCAGTGCTTCTTCTCCTTTTCTGAACTTTACTTTGACTTGAATATGAATTTAGGTCATTGTCAATGCCAATATTTGTTACACAAGTCTACCTAAGTAGCGGAGTAGAGGGTAGATTCGCCCATGGAATTAAAAAATGTCTGGGATTGGCCTCCCTACCCTTGATCTACAAACATAAAAATTCCTGTCAGATTCAAGTACTGCACCCCCCTCCCATTCCTTTACTTGCTAAATAAAAACCCAGTGATAACTAAAGAAGATAAAAAGAGGGCAAGAGAGTGGCAAGGGGGTGGCTTATCGATAGGGCACATTGGAGAAGAGCCAAAAGACTAATATCTGGTGGCCCAGGGAGACTAGGAAATCAGCCATACGTCAAGATATGAAAAGAAAAGAAGGTTTCAGAGGGCACTATATAATGATATATTTATTTTGACTATACTCAATGTCAAATTTAGAAAACATAAAAATACAATATAAAATATAATATAATATATATTAGAGTGCGCTAAAACTAAACCTAAAATGTACCAGCCAGCAAATCAAAGAAATACAATAAAATGTGACAATAAAATGTCCAAATGACAGAGTTCAACAATGACGTGTCCAGGTGTTGTTTATCCGCATCTGATCACATAAGACGCAAGATCCATTTTTGCAATGAAGCAATTTATTCGGTACTTATGTAGTATCTGGGCTGCCGATTTTTTGATTGTATGCCTTAAGTTAAGGCATACAATCAGATGCGATGCGATGCGATATCGCATCGCATCGCATCGCATCCGATATCGGATGCGATGACCCGATTTTTCCATAGGAATCAATGTTAAAATGATTCCTATGGAAAAATGGGTCCTTTTCATACCCCTACTATCCAAGTGGGCATGGAGTTGGATATAAACCTGTGGCGAGCGTAGCGAGCCACCGAGCCCGAAGCGTGGCGAGCGAAGCGAGCCCCGCGAGGGGACGGTATTCGTCCCCTCGCGGGGCTCGCTTCGCTCGCCACGCTTCGGGCTCGGTGGCTCGCTACGCTCGCCACAGGTTTATATCCAACTCCATGCCCACTTGGATAGTAGGGGTATGAAAAGGACCCATTTTTCCCATTGAATTCCATGTTAAAATGGACTCAGTCCATTTTAACATTGATTCCTATGGAAAAATCGGGTCATCGCATCGCATCGCATCGCATCGAATCGCATGGTCGCATGCGATGCGATGCGATCTCCCGATCCGACCCGATTTAGAAATCGGCAGCCCAGATACTACATAAGTACCATTTATTCAAAAAAACCAACGCGTTTCGTCAAGCGACTTCATCAGGGGTGTGTCAAGAAATGGTCATCACTAAAAAAAATCAGGATGTTGGAGAGTGTTCCTTTAAGGTAACAATTTCATAAAATCAAGTCAATCTCATATGGTAGACCAACTACTTTGAACTCAAAATTGGACAAAGATCGTGGGTAAAATTCCCCTTTTTTCAGATGGGGTGACAGCTACTGTATCACAAGCAACCACAGTAGTGTGTGTAGCTCACTCCACTCCAACAGGAGAATACGTCAAGATATGTAGAACTAATCAGGCAACACTACATATTTCCTGATTTGTTTACCTACTGTACTACGGCAAGCAGCAGATAATCCTACACATCGGCATCTGCCTCGCATCTACTGACATGTGACTCCAATCCTGTATGCTCAACGCCAATCTCGCTGCACAACATTATTACTGTATACATTTATTCTTCCATTTTCAATTTACACATTCGTTTTCCTATATTTGTTTTCATCACTTTTGCAAGCAAACTACCCTTCAGTCTGGAGGAATAGGTGAACTGATTTGTATGAAGTGGCAACCCCTGTGTAATAAAACAGCTGTGAAGTGCCGAACTCCCCACTTCTTGTGTTTGTTTTTCTTTTCAGCAAAGAATCGACTCCAGGCGTGACCGTAAAATGACAATAAAATGCAATTTATTTTTGGACGACATAACAATACAGTCACTATTAATCATACTATTGCAAAATTGGATAAGGGTACCCTTTCTAGTAATGCGCCGATATTCTTCAGACATTTTGATTAGTGATAACCAATTAATTTGTAGTCCCTTTCTATAGTGCTTAAAGGTAATTAGCACAGACTTAATAGTTTATGCTGTGTTTCTCAAAATAGAAAAATCAAGGTAAATTCTTAATAAGCTGAGTAAATAATTCTATATTTGTCATACATTAATTACTGAACTGGAGTATTTCAGAATCCGCATGAAACACTTCGATATTATTTCAATTGTAAATTATTACGAAGGCCCGAAGTGCAGTCATGCCGAGCTAACTGGAGCGTATAAAGGGAATGCCACAACTTTCTACTCATTATTTAATCCAGCTGAATGGTGAAACGGTAACATTTTCACCGTAAGGAATTTATTTACTAAGATGTGACTTCTATTGCCCAGAGCAACCAATCAGAATCGATTTCTTATTTACTTAGCACCTTCTAGAACAGGCATGTCCAACATTGGCCCTCCAGATGTTGTGAAACTACACATCCCAGCATGCTTTGCCACAGTTTTGCTATTAGAGAATGCTAAAACTATTGCAAAGCATGCTGGGATGTGTAGTTTCAAAACATCTGGAGGGCCAACGTTGGACATGCCTGTTCTAGAAGATAATAGATCTGATTGGTTGCCCATAGCAACATCCCATCTCCTAGAGAACACCCATCTTAATAAATAAACCCAATTTCTATTTTCTATTAATTCTCCTAATTTCTATTAAGTTTGCAAATCGAAAAATAAGTAATGCCAGGAGCAGGAAGCAGAGTGATAGCATAGCTTACGGGTTCCATACTGTTAACATCTGCTATATACTAACCCATAGGCTACGAGATACCAATGCCATCTTCAGATGACTTCAGCGGCCATGGCCAAGGTCCGGAAGGCATGGTAAATCTACCAGTGAAGCAGCCCCCATAGAAACCTATGGGGAACACTTTGAGATTAGAAATGGAAAGACCACAACATTTATCGGAGATATCTGATATGTTCCCCGCTCAGAAATCCTGGGGATCCTTAATATTAGCAGGTATAACTTAAATTTAAAGTGGGTGTTTTTAGGATAAATAATATGCCTAAAGTATGATGCCAGTCTCCAGTCCTGACTACAACCAGTGCAACTTATTACGTAAAGTGGTAATTGTAATAATGCCCATTAACGACCAAATTAATAGTATGGCTGTCAGCTAATAGTCGTTATAAGCAGTTAATTTGGACAGTGGAATCAACGACTGATGTGCAGGAAAACGCTGCCGTATATAGTTTCATGCTAGTAATATGTATGACAGACATACTATTCAGTGATATGTCAGCTGTAGCCGTAATAACCTATATGTTATAAGAAGTGGTTATAGCTTCAGTGGTATGTCATCAGTAATAGTAAAATGCCACAAGTAGTTGCTCAGTAATATGCCAGCAGTAGACGCGCTAATTGTAGAAGCAGAATAGTATCATTGAAATATATTTGAACATAGTTGCCCACTAACATGGACTCAGGAATGAGTAGCAATTATCACAACTCTTGGATGGATCATGGTGACCCTACTCTTTGGCCAGCATTCAATGCTAGCGTTCACTACGTGCAGCGAATCCTGTTTAGGATTCGCTGCACATTCGCCGGGTTCCAAAGGGCTGGAGGATTCACAGCCAGCCCTCCCCAATGCATCAGGGGCTCGCTGCCCCTAACGGCAAATTTTAACCCAACCCCCCCCCCGGCAAATGCCCTATGGAGCCGGAAGGACAGCAGAAGGCAGGGAGATGGCAGCCACCCTGCCTGCACCGGCGGAGACCCAGGCAGCAGAAGCTGCTGCCCCGAGGAGACTGGGCAGGCAGGGCAGACAGGGAGGTGGAGGGAGTGCTGCGCTGGTCCCACTCGTGCATATGTAATGAGCGGGACCCAGCGCAGTGAATATTAATGAGCAGCTCCCCACCCCCTTGCTGACGTCCTCTGTAAAAAAAAATGTAAATATATATTCATGTGCAGCAAGCAGGAGGAGGAGTTTGCAGGTTCACACTAAATATAAATGCTAAACCTGTTAATATCATTGCTGTATTGCATTTCAGAGGTTCTTAGCATAATGATGGCCATTATTATGGGCTTGTCCACTGCGTCCAGCTCACCTCTATCGGACAAGTCCCTAACACTACTCTGAGACATGTCCAAGGTGCGCAACCCCCCAGGCCAGCCCAGCAGAACAACCCCACGGCATCACATTGGTGTGAAATTAAAGTGAGGGATATAAGGGAACTTATAGCATCATAAAGAATGGGAGGTATGTCTCAAATTTTATAGTTTGCAGGGGGTGCCAAAAATCCTGGCAGTGGCCAGGGCTCCACCTATTGGGGGAATGGGGGGACGGGGGGTGGCAGGGGAAGAAAGAAACTCTTGAGCCCATAATTTGTCTCACCTTATGTTCCTCCTGGTGGTCAACTGGAATAGCAGAAGAAGGACTGCAGGGCTTTGAGTACTGGATAAAAAACAGAAAAGCTCCTTTAGGAAAATATGGAGTCCGTTAGGTATTTTGATGTCACTGGAATCTTCAGTTGAAATACCACTAGGTTAATCCCCTGTAGACTCTGAGAAGGACCAATGTATATAAACGCCTGCTTCATGTGAGAACCTTTAGTTGCAGATGATGAGTTGACAGCCACACCTGATCAAAGGGCTAGTATTTCATTTTTCCTTTAAGAATAGAACTTGTACAGTGTAGAAGCCTAGATTCCTCCTCAACACAATGGAGATCTTGATAAAGTCGTTAACTGTATCACAAACTGCACAAATAGAAAAAGGGTGGTGGAGCGCTGAGATAATAATACAGTTTTGACAGATTATGACCAATTGGGTAAAAATATGTTAATTTATTCTTTTAACTGTATAAACATAGATAAAATATGGGATAAAAAATAGAAATTGCATAGTTAATAACAACAACAACAAATTGGTGTACAGCCTGATTGGGGCTCGTGAAATTGGGATTGATAATTGGCTCAATTTCTCACTTGTTCCTATGAATACTCCCACGGATGGATGAATCACAGACTTCCCAGATGGAAATGGGGAACACCAGAACGAATCCTGATGGAATAAGGATGCTTGGTCTGAGTCCTTGGTTAAGGCAATCCGGTGAATAGCAGGTGGTGGTATCCCTGATGGTATCCAGATAGTCGTCCCAATTATGGGGGATAGAAAAGTGGGGAGATGGTCCAAGTGAGGATGGTATTGTCAGCGTCCAATATATAGGATCAGTGATCTTGAGTCCCAAAGTCAGACTTGAAACACCTGGCCTGACGCGTTTCGTTGTCCACAGACAACTTTATCAAAGGACCTTTTGAAATTGAGCCAATTATCAATCCCAATTTCACGAGCCCCAATCAGGCTGTACACCAATTTGTTGTTGTTGTTATTAACTATGCAATTGCTATTTTTATCCCATATTTTATCTATGTTTATACAGTTAAAAGAATAAATTAACATATTTTTACCCAATTGGTCATAATCTGTCAAAACTGTATTATTATCTCAGCGCTTTACCACCCTTTTTCTATTTGTGCTACGTGTGTTTTTCTGGGGACTGACCTCCCCACGGTGTGAGCAGCTTACCAAAACAACTCACCCAGAAGCGCCTGAAATATACCCTCCCCACCTAGGTGGCTGAGTATATACATTTTTCTTCCTGTATCACAAACTGCTGGAAAGACTACTGACTGGCAAGCTGGCAGTTCAGATAAGACAGGATGAAATCCATTTTGAGTGTAAATGACTTGATACTTTATGGAAGAGATTATTGTGATCAAATTCAGACCTTGATAGTAAGGAAATCCAGTTATCCTGGTTAACTGAGACATTATAAATGTCACTTTGCTTATTGTCCATTGCACTGAGAATGATTTCTCTGAGAGCGGTAGCTGAGGAGACACTCAAGTTAATGTTGGAACATATACAAAAAACTCTAGAATTGTAAACTGAACCCTCTGGGTTAGAAAAAACATCCTTAGGGAATCCCACTTAGATCTCCTCTAGGAATGCCTCCACTAGCTCCAGGGATGAAGGCAATCCCTTTAAAGGAACGAAGGGGGAAGGCTGGGAGAACCTGTCCACCACCACTCATATTAAAACCTTGAAAGCGAGGCAGGACCATCAAAATAACATGGAGATATTTCGTTTTAGGGGGTGTAAGGAACCCTTAGGCCCTTAGGGGCTTGAGGTGGAATCTTGAACTGAGCAAAGGTAGAACAGGCTACCACAAAATCTTGATGTCTTGACAAACTGATCATCACTAATAATATATGAGAATTATATCTAGAGCCTTCTTCACCCTTGCATGGCTGAAACAACAAGATGCCTATGCCTACTGAACCAACTTCTGGGAAAGCTTAGGTGCCACAAATATTTTTCTCATAGAAACCTTGATGTTTATTGACCACTGTTATGAAACAAATTGGATTCAGAATGAAATTGTTTTTGCAGGAAACTTTTTCCTCAGTATTACAGAATGAGCGAGATAATGCATTGACCTTGATGTTCTCATTTCCATTTTCAATTCTGATGACCATGTTAAAACAGCCAATGAACAATGACCACTTGGTCTATTTATATTTTAGACAGTGAGCCCTTTGGAGATGCAGCAAATTTTATGATCTTAGAAGACCGTGAACAGAGGATGCCACTACTGCAAAGTACATGCCAACAACTCCACATCTGCTTTAATCCCAGTGCTGATTTGTTGGCCGGGCAAAAATACAGCATTGGCGTACACCGCGTGGATCGGCAACATACAGTAGCAGCAAATTCATGTGGTTTTGGTGAATTTGCGGCCGTTTTAGCCCGTTTTGTGGTCGTTTTTGCCCATCCCAATTCACACACACACACACCCCCACCACCACCCAAAAAAATGTGAAACGGAATCGGGAAAAATGGACTTGTGATCACTTCAATTTCAGATTTTTATTTCTAATAGGTATAGAACATATTTTATAAATGTACCATCCTATATACTGTATTGTGCTTGATATGTTACTCTGGAAAAAAAAATTGACCTCTCAGCAAACAAGAGCTTCCACTCAGGTCTGATCACGGCTTAGGAAATTGTTTCTGTATGCTTATTAATGTTTATTAATGTTAATAAGTACTCTTTTATGCAATGCAAATGATAGTTTAAGTTTAGTGGTCCTTGTGACTAAAAGAATACATCTATTCAAAATAATATAACATTAAATACAATACAATTTACTATGAATTTGCAAAAGAAAAATAGTGCAATAAAACAATCGCTATGCTGTAAGTTAAAAAGCAAGCATATAAATAGAAGGTATTTATATAGAGCTAAAACTGTGGTAGGCAAGAAGGTGTAACTACTGTCTATAGTTACTGCATTCTTGTAAGTTTAGATATACTGTGTATGTAAATCACTAGATACCATTATCTTAATGTATATAAACTATTACTCTTCAAAAGAAATACATACCTGACATCCATTTATACATTCTTTAATGAAAGGACGTAAACATGTAATAGAATGGGAATATGGAGCTGACAATTTAGTAACCTTACTAGGGTTGTGGTCAGTCTCCAGAGGGGGTGTGGCTAACTTTTATAGAGTGCATTGTATCTTGCAAAATATATATAAATATATATACAGTATATACAGTGGTGGTTTTTACCTATGGGCTGCAGGGCTGCAGCCCTCCCAGTTAAAATAAGCCACTGTAGTGAAGCCAGATGCAGTCTGTGAGACTGCACTGAAATCACAGTGAAGTCCGACCTGCCAGTCACCAAGGCAGTCCCTTTGGGAGGTGTTCTCACCCTCCCTCCAGGATGCCTCTCTATATGTTGCCGAGTGGCACCTGTCCTCATAGTACAGGTGCCAAGAATGCTGTGCCTGTGTGTGGCGGGGACCAGGAGGAGCGGCGGGGAGGGGGGGTGGCTGCCTACATCGCGGCCAGTGGCAGCTCCCCCCTGCCATAAGGTACAGATAGGTAGGTAGATAGATAGATAGATATCAAAGACACTGTAATGATAAGCATTACTGTCTCACAGCACTGAGGTCATGGACTTGATTATCTCCATGGCCCTAACTGTGTGTAGTTTATATATTCTCTGGGCACTCCTGTTTCCTCTCACAATCCAAAAATATACTAGTAGGCTAATTGGCTCCCAAGAAAAAATAACCCTAGAATGAATGTGTGTGTGTACATGTGGTATGGATTATAGATTCCACTGGGACAGGAACTGGTGTGAATGTTCAAGTATTCTCTGTAAAGCACTGTGGAATATGCGTGCGCTATATAAGCTGTTAATAAATATATATATATATATCTATCTTAAGGTGCCCATACACATTACAATTATTGTATACAATGAATATCGCATCTTATCGCATCTCAGTTTTGCGATGAGATGAGATCTAGTACAAAAAGTATGTGCAGCACATACTTTTTGTACTAGATCTTATCGCAAAACAGATGAGATGCGATATTGTATACAATAATTGTAACGTGTATGGGCACCTTTACATATATGTGATATGTCTGTTTGTTTGTCTCTTATGCATTCGGACACTGATGTACCGATTTGGATCAAACCAAAGCGAGGTGGCTTGATTGGGTCCAGATTAGGTACATGGCAACTAAAACCCCCCAATCCAGACCCCATCACGGAAGCAAGATATGGCAATGTGGCATAACATGGAGGAGGTAGAGGACATGGGGGTTTAAGAAAAAAATGTGGTCAGATCCGAGAGCCGACCAGAGAGGTGTATGGGCGGCAAACCATGGGCATGGGGACCATGTTCAGGGCCTTCCACTGGATGGATTTGGATGAGAACTTCAGATAGCACTAGGCTGTCACCTCCTGGGTCTGTATTATTGTATTAAGGTATTAAGTACCTTTTGTATTATTATTATTATTATTAGGACTGATTAAGATTTGTACGCTAATGAAATTGTGATTTTATTAGCTAGAGAACTACAAATGTTACAGTGCATGCGTAAGATCTATATCATAGGAGTTCTCTTTTGGACTGCTGTGGGCTTATAGCTGGAGTTCTGTGCTATCGTGACACATGCATACAGGGAAGGGACACCTGTTTGTGACGGACCGCAAGCATCAGGCACGGCGCAGGAGAAAAGGCTGTTATTAAAGATGAGGGGCCAGCTGCTCGTTTAAGTTGCATGTTCTGCTATTTTAGTGACACACCCTCGAGTGATGTCACCTGGGGCCCACTGGTGATGTCACTGACTGCCTGAAATTACAGCCAATGACATCACAGCATCTGATTCAGAACCATGGTTTTAATCGACAAATATAGACACAATTTAACCATAATTGTTATATTGTTTTTCATTTAACGATAAGAAAATTTTAGCTGAAATAACATACAGGATAATACATGTTTGATATCAGTTGTTTAGAATTGCTGTATATGACTGAGGAATGCACTCAGACCTGATATTAAAAGCATTATTTTGATATCAGGGACAGTGATATAATATGTCTATCACTGTATAAAAGAGCATGTTAGTTTACATAGTTCTTTAAGTTACCTTGTAAGTCTTAGACCCACGCAATGGATTATATTGTTCCTTGTGCATATTTGATATTGCAGCAAATTTCATGGGTTTGTTATGTTTATCAAAGACTTCTCTTGCCATGGCCTTTCCTCTTGTTCTCTGGAGAATAAACAAACTACAGTATGGCTTTGTAGCACCATATTTTCTCTGAAATGGATATGTATCCTTTCTATGATGTAATGTAAAATATGTCATTTCTGAACATCTTAGACAGAAGCTTCACACGGGATACGATTCCAAGGTCTCCAGTAACTAGGTCAACACCACTAGGTCAACATGGGGAAGGTTGACAGCATAGTTGCCGACTTTTAGGCTGCCCTCTCCGGGAGAGGGCAGCCAGCTCTGTGAAGCAGGGGGCGGGGCCATCTATGGGAGGCAAAAGGTGGCGGTACAGGGGCGGAGCCAAGGAAGCAATGCTCTATTGGGGGCGTGTCTAGAGTGATCACAGCATTTTAGCCCCGCTGTGCAATGCCGGCATTTCAGGCATTGCACGGTGGGGGGCAGGGCTAAAATGGCGCAATCGTGTCATTTAACCCCGCCGAGGGGGGCCGGGAAGGGGGACTCAATTTCCGGGACCCTCCCGGCCATTCCGGGAGGGTAGGCAACCCTGACAGTCAAAAGGTCAACATGGGGAGTATTTTTGAGCCGACATGTGCTGACAGGTGGTATTTCATGCCCTACCATTCACTAGGGCATGGTGGGAGAATAAAATAGTGTGCCGCGCGCAGTAAAAGCCTTAAGTACAAAAACCACTAAATTAGGATCTGGGGTGAAATGTAATAGGATGAGAGATTCAGAAAGTGAGAGATTTGGTAAGAAGTTGCCAGTTTTTTTAAATCATTTATACTGCAAAAATACAGTTTGGTTTTGCAGTGTAAACGATTGCTGTTTTAAAAAAAAGTGGTGATTTCTTACTAAGGCCCTTATTCTGGTTCACTCACAAAGGCAAATTCCTTATCAAATCTACAAAACCATGTGCACTATAGGGGGGATGGGCAGATGGAAAATGTGCAGAGAGATTTAGATTTGGGTGAGTTATTTTGTTTCTGTGCAGAGAAAATACTGACTGCTTTATTTTTACACTGCAATATAGATCTCACTTTGAAGTAAAAACCCCACCCAAATCTAATTCTCTCTGCACATGTTACATCTGCCCCACCTGCAGTGCACATGGGCCCTTATTCTGGTTCATTCCTTCGGATATGCATTCCCACGCAGCCGAACGAACGCACCGCGCATCGACACGGTGAGCGAAGGCACGCCTATAAGGCCACCGAGGTCGTTCGTTCGACATAACACACAAAGGGCATTGGGGTGTGCGTACTGAACTTACAATGTCTGCACGGACTACCTGCATGCGGACGACCGGACAGCCGAGCAAAAAACCTTTGCTGGTGTTTAACACGGCACAGCACAAATCCGCAACAAACTCATGCTCAAACCCGTTTGGCAATTACATAAAGTGTATGTTGTTTATTGCATTCAACTAAGAATAGTGGTGCATTTGTATGTTAAACCAATGAAACATACAAGCGATTTGAACGCAGAGAAGTGTAAATGGTTAAACTTTAAAGTATGCTTCCCATGTTGCTGCCATGTACAGTAGCCAGTTAATTGATAAATGAGAGAAACCTCTGTGCTGCATGGGAGGGTATTGCGTGCAGCTGAAAGTAATGTAGCTATTGTGCGTGTTGCTTGTCCGAGTGAATGCGGGCCCTATCATACGGCAGGGCTGCAATACTAGAGACTTGCTTTTTTCTTCCGAGTAGTTCTCATGTGAACAGGTCCGAGCACTTGTTGTCACCACCCACATGCCCCTCTTACTGCCCAGTTTTGCCCAGTTTTGATTATGCGCCCTGTGATACGCCCACATTACGCCCATTGTGTCCGACCATGCATGGCAGAGTTTTTCTAGTCGCTGAGTTACATCCGTACAAGGTGGAGTGCGGCTGCACATGTGTATAGCGGACGGTACGCATACGCAGTGAGCTACAAAATGCGCTCGGACCGAACAATTATCCGAACGAGTCAATCAGAATACCCTCCATGGTTTTGTCCATTTGAGAAGGAATTTGCGAGAGAACCAGAATAACCCCCTAAATCTCTCACTTTCTGATTCTCTCTCCCTATTACATTTTATCCATGATGTCTTGGAGTCATTGTTACCTTTTTTTTTTTTTTTTTATCAACATTACAATTAATACTTTTCTTTTTAGCAAATGTAAGACATTGTTAAAAAAAAAAATTAAAATTATTATTTGAGAAATAATAAAAAATGCTATACAAATACTGTTTCTGATTATTTAAACAGTAGTGATTTATCTGTATTTAATTATGTTTTATTGCATATGTCAAACACAAAACTTGCTACTTATGATGAAAACCAGTGGGGCTGAAAAAAATGTGTTGAAGACAGAAAAAAAAAATGAAAACATTTAATTTCTCTCGGTCTATGCCTGCAAAAGATAAAAAGAGAGGACTGAAAGGTGCTTTTAAATTATATTAAAAAAAGAAAATGTATCAACAAAGAAAATATATGTAATGCAAGCAGACTGCAACAATCACTTCTTGAAAAAACTGTATATTGAATGAATTGAAATAGACATCACAATTCCGAAAGATAACTGTTTTGTGCAATGCTTCATTCAAGCACTGTTTGGATTTGGTAGCAATAGTCTAGGCCAGGGGTGGCCAAACCGGTCCTCGAGATCTACCAACAGTCCATGTTTTCCAGATCACCTAGCTGGTGCACAGCTGTAGTCAATACTAACGGTCACATTTTCAAACCTGCCGCATTCATTCCTACTATAGATCCACAGGTTGCCTGGAAAACATGCACCGTTGGTAGATCTTGAGGACAGGTTTGGCCACCCCTAGACTCTAGGCAAATATATTCCAAATTTTTTTTATCTGCGTTAAATATTTAGTGGCCTATTCATATTCACTAACCATCTTGTTACACAAATGGAAATGATAGTTTTCAGATTTTTTTTAATGTATAATACAATTGACCATTCAATATTAAGGAATCAATCTGGCCTTCTAGTATTCAGTAAATCCTGAAAACTGAAAGCTTTCAGAGACCTGCAAAAACCAATGTCAACCACGAATGGCTTTACTTCCTGGAACCCTGCTACTTCCTGTTGGAATTAGGCCGAGGTTGTGGAGAGGCATATGGGCTGATCCCTCTGCTGTCTCCGCAGTGAGTGACTGGTGGTGTGCACATGCATGGCCTCAGGCAGGGCCGCCACTAGAAATTTTGGGGGCCGGGACTGACTTACAGTCCGGGCCCCCAGCGGCTCAGCGCCATACCTCTGGCCGGCCGTCGCCGCCCCCCCCGCACGCGCCCGCCATGGCCCCCCTCCGCATGACAGCACCCCATTACTTACCATCATCCACGGCACATCGTCCTCCGGCTCCGGCTCCTTCCGTGTCCACAGGTCCGGCGTGCACACTGCACAGTGCAGCCTCCAGAGCCCGGGGCCCGGACAGCTGTCAGCGGCCCTGCCCTCAGGTTTAAAAATAAAGGTTTAAATAATGGATATTAGCATAGCATAACCATATAAAAGGTTTGTAAGATATTTTACCCATATCTGGGGTGATGTAGGGAGGAATCATAAAAACTTTAGCATTATTACACTTAACTATTAGTTACAATATATTTTCTAGATACATTTAGTAGGCATTTGGGGGGGTATTAAATCCCCAACGCTTTTTCCAATGGTGGTAATAGTGAGGGGCGCCTATTCAATGCTGTCTTGCCCGACAGCATTGAAGAGGCAGATCGACAGAACGGGCCTGACTTTGAAAGCTGTCGGGCCCGTTTTGTGGATTACGGCTTTGAATTGTCCCGATCATGGCCGAATCTCGACAATCCACGGCCGTTCATGCGGAATCACTCCCCTTTCAGCAGTCATTTCTAAGATATTCGCTGTTTATGACATGTAGTGCTAGGCATCTGCTTTGCCCAACATGTACATGTGCCCAGCAATTAGTGCCAAGCTCTGTCTGCCCTCGTGGGTACAGACAATCCATTACGTCTGCATGCTAAATGCCTTTGGTAAAGAAACTTGTAGATCAATGTTTGGATTTAATTAGACATTTAAACCACTTGAAGCCCATAAACGTCTATGACCAGTTCTATTATAAATGTGCATCAGATTCAGATACATAGTTGCCTACCCTCCTGCGTTCTGCAGGAGACTCCCTGAAATAGCAGGAATCTCCCTCTCTCCCTCATTAGTCTAGCAATCTCCCTTATGTCACCTAGCCCACATTACACTGTTACACCATAGTTACCTCCCCTCCTGCGTTCTGCAGGAGACTCCCTGAAATAGCAGGAATCTCCCTCTCTCCCTCATTAGTCTAGCAATCTTCCTCATGTCACCTAGCCAACATTGCACTGTTACATCATAGTTGCCTACCCTCCTGCGTTCTGCAGGAGAATCCCTGAAATAGCAGGAATCTCTCTCTCTCCCTCATTAGTCTAGCAATCTTCCTCATTTCACCTAGCCCACATTACACTGTTACATTTTGGGGGGAAAAAAGAATGAGAGATAGATACATTTACAGTGAATCATCAGCACCATTTCCCAGCACTTTATTAAGTATAGTAGCTCTTACTAACTGCTCTGGGGCTCATCTACATTTGGATATAAGTCATTTTAAAAGATTCCTCTCAGATGTAGCAGTACACACCCACGCTTCTACGTGCCACGTTCACAATCTTTTTTCACAATCTCTCCATATATGGAACTAGACACGCCCTTTGGGTGGAGCATGACACGCCCCCTCAATGGGGAGTTGTGCAAAATTCTACTACCAACTATAATCTCCCTGAAACTTCAAAAGTAGGCAAGTATGTTCAGATATGATTTGATGCTGTAATTTCAGGACATGCCAGGGCATCGTAATTGAGCATATAGAAATAAATATCAGTTTTTATTTTAGAGGCATTGGACATTTCAGGGACATTTCAAAAAATCACTTTTATAGTTATTCCCATGGTTACTGTGACATTTCTTCCCCTATGTCTTCCATGTTGGGTTATATATATATTTATATATATATATATATATATATATATATATATATATATATATGTAGGTAGGTAGATAGATAGATAGATAGATAGATAGATAGATAGATAGATAGATATCAGATGTAGCTATCATGTTATAGAATGCACTATATAAATTATAGCTAGGTTCTGATTGATTGAAAGCGGCCACACCTTCTCTTGTCCTCAGATTTGGTAAACCGTCGCCGAAATACCGAAGGAAAAATATGGCAGAGACTCAGATACTCAGATAGGTGTTTACTGTTTTCATCATTGACACATCCTATATTAAATGATTAATATTAATTAAAATTAGAGTTATGTCAGAAAGGATCTGATTAGCCAATAGTACTGCATGTTCTAATAAGTTGCCATGTAAAAACCATCAGCTGTAAGTGGGGGGTGATGAACTAGAGAAGCTTTCATCTCTAAATAAAGGGTATATTTACTAAGGTACAGGTTTTTAGAAGTGGATATGTAGCCAATTTCGACCAATCAGATTCTACTTAACATTTATCTAGCACCTTCTAAAAGATAAAAGCAAGAATCTAGTTGGTTGCTATGGAAAACATCTCCACTTCTATAAATCCACACTTTAGTAAATATAGATTGCATCGCATCTAGTTCAAAATGAAGAATATCATATTTAATTACCAATAATGTAAAATATTATGACTCAATGTCAGTGCTCTTTAACCCTTTGAGTGCCAAGGGAATTTGTCAAAATAGGTATGAAAATTGCCGAGCAAACATTTTTATTCATCATAAAGACCTGCAATGGTTACCTTATATAGGAAATATAATCGGTACTCTTTACCTAGAACGGCGCCCGCGATCAGAATCGCGGGCGTCGGGGGTAAAAAATCGCGGGCATCGCGGGTAAATCGCGGGTACATCAAAATCGTGTACCCGCGATCACCGCGATTTTCCCATAGGGAACAATGTTAAAAAGCCTAATTGATCGCGATTTTAATGTTAAATGCCTCAATGCCCGCGATTTTCCCATAGGAATCAATGTTAAATGGGCTACAGAGCCCAAATAGACCCAATTAACCCTTAAATGTCACCCCAATTTTTTTACGCCACCCCACGATCCACGCCAACCCGAAGCGTGGCGAGCGCAGCGAGCCCGCGAGGGGCGGCGGTACGCGTCCTCCGACCTTTTCATGCCCTACTATCCACGTCGGCGTGGAGTTGAGAATAGAATAGTGTGGCGAGCGCAGCGAGCCACCGAGCCCGAAGCGTGGCGAGCGCAGCGAGCCCCGCGAGGAACCGCGGATACCTTCACAGGTAAACGCGTCCCTTCGCGGGCTTCACAGGTGTCGGCGTCGCCACGGACACCTGTGAAGTCCGCGAGGGGACGCGTATAACTGTGAAGGTATCCGCGTCCCCTCGCGGGGCTCGCTGCGCTCGCCACGCTTCGGGCTCGGTGGCTCGCTGCGCTCGCCACACTATTCTATTCTCAACTCCACGCCGACGTGGATAGTAGGGCATGAAAAGGTCGGAGGAGGCGTACCGCCGCCCCTCGCGGGCTCGCTGCGCTCGCCACGCTTCGGGTTGGCGTGGATCGTGGGGTGGCGTAAAAAAATTGGGGTGACATTTAAGGGTTAATTGAGCCTATTTGGGCTCTGTAGCCCATTTAACATTGATTCCTATGGTAAAATCGCGGGCATTGAGGCATTGAATGCAAAATCGCGATCAATCTGACTTTTTAACATTGTTCCCTATGGGAAAATCGCGGTGATCGCGGGCATCGCGTCGCGGCCGTTTATGTACTGCCCGCGATCCCGCGATCACCCCGATGGGCGCCGTTCTAGGTAAAGAGTACCATATAATCTTTTTTTTTCACACAACATATTTTATCTAAATTTATAGAACAAATGTGAGCGGCGCTGGCATTTTTATCAGATATCTCGCTCATCTCTCACAGAGATGTTGGCCCTCAAAGGGTTAAAGCATTTGCATTTTATGAATAACTTGGTAAAACACTTCGTTGCATTTCATTTTTAAATATACGAACTCCACACAGGCCTACATGACTTATTGCAAAAGCAAATTATTTTAGAAATATTTATTTTTTATTGAAATAAAACCAACAGTAGTTGCGGTTCCAAATAGTTCAATATTTTTTATTCTGGTTGGGCAATTTAATGGTCTCATTTCTTAAGACCATATTTGTTTTTTTTTGTTTTTGTTTTTTTGTTGGGGTAAACTAGTGTACTGATTATATTCAAATTTATTGTATAGATTAACAACAAATTCCATATGACATAATTTAGGTATCTAACCAAAATAAATAGTATGGGAAGTATAAAGGCACTGCAACGTGTGTACAGTGCCATACAGGGTAAATATAAAAAATACTAATTTGTAAGCTTGCGAGCAGGGCCCTTCTACCTCTATATCAGTATCTATATCAGTTTGTTAATACCCAGTTTGTTTTATCACTGTTCTTTCCAATAGGAAAGCACCATGGAATAAGCTGCGCAATATAAGAAACTGTAAAAACTGTAACAAATATAATAGCATAAAAAAATAAGAGCATAAAGAAACTCTAAAGAACTGTAAAAAAAATACAAAATAACAGCATAAACTGAAAACTAAAATGCTCATCCAGGTTCCCTTACACATTAGTTGCACTGTAGCGAGAGAAAAATGGCTTTGTTTTTGGTGGGAGAACCTCCTACAGTAATTAGACGGGTGATCTCAGAGGCGTAAATCTGGGAGGCAATGGAGTCATCTGCCGCCGGGCTCCTGCTCCCAAGGTGGCACCTCTCCTCCCATGCAAGCTTCAATCAGTTCATTGAAAGCTGTTGATATCGCTGCTGTCTCTCACTTCCCATCCTAGCAGGACCATAGATGTCACACTCTATTCTAAACATAATATACATAACACACATACATACACACACACACACACATATGCATGCATACATATATTTATACAAGGTGCTGTGTGTGTGTGTGGGGGGGGGGGGGGGGCACCAATATTTATCTTGCCTCCGGACAACTGGGACGAACTTACACCACTGGGTGATCTGCTAAGAGTAATGTTGTATTAACCAGCCTGACCATTGGTTTTGCAGATTGCAGATTTCATAATTCACACTTTGGTCACCAAATTTGAATTTTGAGATTTCCTTAACTATATTTGTAGAATTTAAAGGTTAATTCATCAGCTTGCTTCGTTGGAATAATTGAATCCTTTTCCTGAGATTGCCTAAGGAAAAAAAAAAACTTCTCTATATGTTACACAGCCAATATACGCGTAACAAAAACAATCATCCTTGCCTAAGTGCCTAAATTAAATGCGTCAGTTGCTACCCAGCCTTTATGGCAGTTATGAGACAAGAATTACACGTCTGTGCCTGAATTGACTGCTTCATAAAAGATTTTTTTGTTTGTTTTTGCATAATAATGCTGTGTACAGGACTCCATTACTATTCAATAAATGTATTCATTAAGCAAATTGGGCTCCAATCTGCAGATTCCAGCGCTGTGATTTTAGGATTGGATTGCTAACTGTAAATTAGTCACTTTTTAATTGGCTGACAATTTCACAAAGACTATAATCTTCAAATTATGACTGTAATTGTGAATTAATATTTATGGAAAGTTTATGCTAGTAAAAAAAAAAGAAAAATTGTAAGCATCTCCCTTGAAAAGCAGGGTATTTACATGTGCTGCTTCAGCAAAATTGCTTTGCCCAGAGTGTTAGAAATTGTCCTTTTGAAAGCTCTGATAGAAATTGTGCAGCGAGCAGTTGTTTCTCATCTTGTGGCTGACCCCACTAAGGCAGCTGAGTTGTCTGAGCAAAGAACCTGTTTGTGATCTAGCAACTGGATTAAAGGAAGTCAAATTAGCATTAATAGCATCTTTTTTTGTATCCTACTAGCCCTCCCTGCTTCGATTCTTCCCATACCCCACTTTACATCTCTTTCTTCCTCTCCTTTGCTGTAACGGCCTATCTCTGTCTCTCTCTTTATTCACTCTCAATCTTTTTATATTAAGTCATCTCCTTATCTTAACTCTCTCGCTTCCCATTCTCTTATGGTTTTTTCGGCCTCTGTTCCCTTACGTTATATTCCTGCCAACCTCTAGACCCTCTCTATTCATTTCTCTTCTCCAAATCTTTCTTCCACCTATTTTGCTTTTCTCTACAGGCACACTCACCTAAACCTTATTTCCCTAGACTTTCCTGATACATACAGTCCTTTAGACACTCTCTGCTCTCACTTATTCCCATCATTTCTCCATAGTCATCGTCTTCTCATCCTCTTTCTCTTTCTCTATATTCAGGCTCTGTTATTCCATCATCCCCTCTTCTCTAGTCTTATGTGTGAGCTATACTCAGCCTCTTATCCCACTTTTTGCACCCTCCCCTATTTTCTGCCTATATTGTCTCTCCTTGTACCAAATCTCTTCTCATTGATGCATCCTATAGTCTTGCTTCTCTTCATACAGTCCTTATATGATTTGTCCATACAGTTATCTCTTCAAACTTCATTGACTTGTAACTTCATCCGCGTTCCTTATATTAGGTAGTGGAGATGTTCAAAAAGGTCAAAACAAGGAAAGCACCAGGTCCTGATGGGGTGCCACCATCTGCTCTAAGAGAATGCGCGGGTCAACTTGCCCCTATATTCACCAGGATCTTCAACAAATTACTGGAGCTACACAAGGTTCCCTCCTGCCTCAAAAGCTCCACTATTGTTCCGGTCCCTAAGAAATCCACTATTACAAATCTGAACAACTATTGGCCGATAGCCCTGATGTCTATGATCATGAAAACGTTCAAGCGCCTGGTACTGAACCACCTAAAAGCTGTGACTGGCCACCAGCTAGAGCCCCATCAGTTCACCTACCGGTCGAATCAATGTGTTGAGGATGCAGTCAACCTGGGCATGCACTACATTCTGCAGCATCTGGATATGCCTGGTGCCTATGCAAGGGTCCTGTTTGTCAACTTCAGCTCAGCCTTCAATACAATCATCCCCAACATCCTCCACCTCAAATTACTCTGTATTGGAGTCCCTGAAGCTACCTGCTCATGGATTGTGTACTTCCTGACATAGAAAACAAGTTGTGAAAGTGGGGAAATTCACCTACCAAGTGCGGTCCTTCAGCACAAGAGCCCCCCAGGGCTGTGTACTCTCACCCCTGTACACCAACTACTGCACCTCAGAGGCACATTCAGTAAAGATAATCAAATTCGCTGATGATACTCCCATAATTGGCCTCATCAAGGACAGGGACTAATTTGCCTACAGACAAGAAGTGGACTAATTGGCCTGGTGGAGCAGCAGCAACCGTCTAGAGCTCAACACACAAAATCATTGAGATGGTAGTGGACTTTAGTAAGAAGTCTGTTGGTGTTCCTCCGCTAACAATTCATAACAGTGTGATGGTGCTAGTGGACTCCTTCAAGTTCCTAGGAACCACAATCTCCCGAGACCTTAAATGGGGGCCCAACACTTATACTATTGTTGGAAAAGAGCAGCAGAGGCTGTTCTTCCATAGGCAACTGGGGAAGTTCAAAAAAGCAGGCAACGAAGATAGTCAAGGACCAACTCCATCCTGGCCATGGCTTGTTTAACCTACTGCCATAAGGCAGACGCTACAGGGCCATTCCCACGAGGTCCACCAGAAGCCTAAAAAGTTTCTTCCCTCAAGCGATTCACCTACTGACACATGAACTCCTGAACATCTGACTGTCTAGTCGTGCCATAACCCTCTGCACATACTCTAACACCGTGTCCCCTCGGAATATCATTCTGTATGACTGTAAATGTTCCCCCAACTGTTTATAATGTTTATTGTTTATACTGTTTACATATCACCAGTGGCGTAACTATAGTCCCTGCTGCTGTCCGCCCAGCAGCGCTTCTGGGTGCGGGGAGCCGGGTTTTTCCGGCTAGCTGTCAGTGACAGTGTGGCCGGGCCGCTCCCCTTGCTGCTGCCGGACACCGGACAGGTGAGAAGCGGCTCCTACTTTTAAACATGCTCCCCACATTGGCTGCCTGGCTGCCTGGGACGCGCACCCCGCCCGCTGGTACCTCCTGCCGCTGGCGCTTCTGTCGGGTGACGGGTCCCGGCCCGGCTGCTAACAGAAAGTGACACACGTAAGATGGCTGCCCCCATACCTCAAAAGCTGTCTGCAGTACAGGAGGCAGCCATTTTCCGAGTGGCGAGTACTTTTATTAGCAGCCAGAGCCAGGGATCGAGTGCTGAGTACTTTTATTAGCAGCCAGAGCCGGGGACCGAGTGCCAAATACTTTTATTAGCAGCCAGAGCCGGGGACCGAGTGCCGAGTACTTTTATTAGCAGCCAGAGCCGGGGACCCGTCAGAAGCGCCGGCGCTAGGAGGTACCGGCCGCGGGGGAGGAGAACTTGTTAACTCTCTGTGGGGGGCGCTGGCAAATTTGCGGCAGGGGGGGGCAAAAAATGTATAGTTACGCCACTGCATGTTACCCTCCTGGCTGATTCTGATTAGATCCTCTCCACCCTCCACTCTCTCACTTTCTCACTTCTCATTCCCAAGTTCAGTTCTAACACTCACTGTTCTCTCTCTCTCTTTCTCTCTCTCTCTCTCTCTCTCTCTCAAACCCTTAACATTAGTCCTCTCTCACTGCTTTACTAACTCATGTACTCAATATATCGCTTTAGGGGAGAGGTACTAGGTTATAGTATAACCCAATAGTGGCCAAACCTGTCCTCAAGATCTACCAACAGTTCCTGTTTCCCAGGAAACCTGTGGATCTATAGTAGCAATGAATGCAACAGGTTTGAAAATGTGACACTTAGTAATGCCTACAGCTGTGCCCCAGCTAGGTGATTTGGAAAAGTGGACCATTGGTGGACCTTGAGGACCACTTTGGCCAGCCCTTGTATAAACCATCAACAGTATTGAGGTCAAATGTAAATAAGTCAACACCAAAAGTATGAAATGTATAACGTCAACCCAAGGAAATGCTCAACATGGAAATTATAGACACATGAAAAGTTCAACATGAGTTTGTCATGGGGTTGTAGTATCAATTTGTAGATTTCAGAATTACTGTACGTGGATGGTATGAAAAAGTCCCAAAAATAGGAAAAACATCCTGAAATTTCATGCCAAATTGTCTGTATTGCCAGTTTGCCTATTTTGACCTGGTGCATGTTGACAATATAGCGTCGACCTACTGACTGTCCACTTAGACACCGTTGACCTACGCCTTGAGAAGTGGAGAAAGAGAAAGTACCAGCCAATCAGCTCCTATCTGGTATATCATTGGCTGTTTTTAAAATATGACATTTTATACATATTTGGCGTTAGGTTAGCAACTTGCAGAACATTGGGGTCCCTTGATGACTGGCTGCAAGCTTAAATGTTTTGTTCAAAATATGACGGAATCCCCCTCTGTTTTATTTGCTACGTACGCACAAATTTGCAGTATATTATTGCCGACAGCAAATGTTTTCTGTTTTGAATACGTATATCGCATTACCACACAGTTGATACCATATGGGCAAACCCAAGCGCATGCATATTTTCTGTTTAAAAAAAATTATAGTTAGGAGCTGATTGGTTGGTAGCTTATCTCATTCCACTTTATCATTTGCCCTTTCCTCTCTATTGTACCTCCTCTGGCTTTCTCTCAGGAATGTAATAACCCCTAAAATGTATTGCGTGTTCCATATACACCAAGCTTCAAAATGTAAAACATTCCAGAGCTTGATCCCAGCACCATCTTTGGCATCACCCAATAGAATCCCTTTGTTACAAGGACAGCTTTCATCTGGAGATATGTCCTCTGTGATTTTCTTGGTACATACCAGCTTTATTTTCACTAGTATGTATACATTAAGGCCCTTATTCTGGTTCAAGCGGTAACGGCCGCTTGCGGCCGTTCCGCCGATGTTTTCGGTCTGCGCATGTGCAGAGGGCACTCTGCGCATGTGCAGCCGAATTCGCCGTACACGTATTTTGTCCGCCGCAAAGGGGGTGGATAGGGGCGTGAGGGGCTACGAAGCCTCATTTGCATATGTATACGCCCCGCGTTTCATGGGCGTTCCCATGCAAACGCGGGGCGTTCGCATGCTAATGAGGCTATGACGCGTGGGTACAGGGCGGGCATCTGACATCGCCGGATGTCAGCTGCCCGCCCCCATACAAGCTTTCACACGGACGATTGTCCGTGTGCTCTAAGCTTGCGTGAGCTGGTGGAGCGTGCGGCCCTGCCTTCGATGGTCGCCGACCATCGAATGCAGGGGGCAGCTCCCACCATGGTGGAGGCGTACGCCCCACCATTTTCATGCGGATCGCCAGCCGTCCGTGTACGGACGGCCGTGGCGATCCGTATTG